>NC_135725.1:24881177-25605473 GCF_964656455.1 Halichoerus grypus
TCTGAACTTCTCTATTCAAATGATCTGTGCCAAATATTCTTGCACTTAGATGACCTCCCAAATTTTGACCTCCATTGAAAAAACTCTTCAAACCAGACTGGCTCACCAGGCAATTTAAGGAGTAGGTCAGCTTTTCTCTGTGTAGAGTGGAGGCACATTTCCCATCTAGTCCTGTCTCAGGTCTCACATAAGTGGGTCCCAGCTCACTGACGTCAGAGCGAGCATGGGCTCTGTGGCTCTGAGGGCCACCAGTGGTAAAATCGGTGCTGACTCATAGGCAGCAGGCAACTTCGGCTGGGTTTCTAAGGAACACCCTTTAGTAAAAGTATTCCTTCACAAATTGCCTGAATGTTCACCCTTAGGAATTCTGAGCTTTATCTGACCTCTCTTGCTGTCAACTTTCCACTCTCCCTCTTCTCTGGATCCTTCCCCCAACTTGGAGTTTGGAAAAATCTTTCAATTGCCCTATTCTAAAGAGACTTACCCTAAATATGGACACTTGATAAATATGGTATTTGTCAAGTGGGGAAAAGATTTTTTTTTTTTAAGTGACGCTGAAATAATTGGATACCTGTGTAGAAAAACAAAATCTTGATGACCACTTTACACTATACATAAGATCTCATTTCAGGGGGACTAGAGTCCTCAGTGTAGAAGGCAGCAATGAGCTTTTGGAAAATATGGGAGGGTCTTTATGATATTGCAGGGCAGAAAAAGATGTCTTAAACAGGATATATAAAACAGAAACACTTGATAAATGGGACCACAATATAATTACCTTTTGTGCATCCAACTAGTAAAGAGTGAAAGACAGCTTAAGAGGGGTAGAAGGCATTTGGAAAGCATATAACTGAAAAAGGGCTTGTAATCAGAACATTTAAAGAACTCTTTCCAAATCAGTAGGAAAAAAACAAAATCCAGTAGAGAAAATGGGCGAGAGACTTGAACAAGTATTTCATAAAGTTGGCATCTAGTGGCCAATAACAAAGTTAAATGAAAATGACACCGCAACGTTACACTACTTACTATACATCTACCAGAATCACTGAAATTAAAAAGCCATATAAATATTGGTGAGGCTCTGGAGTAAAAGGAACTCACACTCTGTAGATGGAAGTGTAAATTGGTAAAACCACTTGGGAAACCAGTTTGGCATTATTACTAAAGTTGAAAATATATATGCATTCCCAATGACCTAGCAGTTCCACTCCTAAATATAACGCCAAATAAATTTGTTACATATGCATCAGGAGACATGTCTGAGAGTATTTATAGCTGCATTTGTTTGTAGAAGCTCCTAAAAGCTCCAAGCTTAATGACATAAATGTCCACCAACAGTAAAATAGATAAATTGTGCAATGTTTATGGAGAATACTGTATATCAATGAAATTGGATGAATCAACTCAGTTACATGCAAACAGCATGGCTGAGTCTCAGAAATACAAAACTGAGCAAAAGAAGTCAGATACAAAATTATTCCTCTTGCCCAATTCCATATAAATGTTTTAAAATAGGAAGGAATCTTCTTGTAATTTTCTGTTTATATAAAATTTAAAAGCAGGCAAAAGCAGTGCTTGGGGATTCATAATTATAAGTTAACATATAAAGCAAGGCAAGGAAGTAATTACTATAAAGTTGGGATCATTGTCACCCCTAGGGGTGAGGGGCAGTTGTGGCAGATGTGCAGGATTGGGGCATCCGACCTGAGGGATGGCGATGTCCTGTTTCTTGACATAGATGGCACTTTATAATAAGTTGTCTTTGATTTTGTGTGTTTTTCTGCATGTTACATTTCACAATGAAAAATTTATTTTGAATAAAAAAGCCCCCTGTCTACAGCCCCAATCTTGCCTCCCCTGAGCCTGTCTCTCTCTTCGATGCTCTGCTCTCCACCAGCGGAAGGAATATCCTCTCTTCCCTTATTTTCCCCTTTTCTCAGCTCCCACGCATAACACAAACTGTCCCCCATCCCCACCTCCAGTCACCAGTGACCTCTTGGTTGGCAAATCAAATGAACTTGTCTTTGCTGCTGACCTTGTAGTTCTCTTTTCCCTTGGCTTCCCCAGACACTTCCCTCTCCTGATGCTGCTCCTCTTTCTATCCCCATGGCCTCTCTGCTTCATTCTCTGATTGCTCCAACTTCCCAACTCCGTAAGCACTGGGGCTTCCTAAGTTTCCTTCCTGCTGGTCTCATTCACGCCACTAGCTCATGGCTGTGCTAATGGCCCCCAAATGCATGATGTCCCCTTCCAGACTCCAGGTGTGCACATGCCTAGAGCTTCCTGCCTCCTCTTCATTTTCATCTAGGGGTAGGGAATCACCCTAATTTCATCCAACAGGCCTCAAAATGAACTCATGGTCTTCCTTGCTCCAACCCTACTTCTGGATTTCCCGTCCACATAAAGGGAATCACTTCTAGGTTGAGCTCTCAAGCTAGAAATGTTGACTTGTCACTCTTTAACCTGCCCCAGCACCAGGACCTATTATTCTTACGTTCATACTGTGTGCTAGGCACTTGCTATGGTCTGAATGTGTTCCTGCCATCCCCCCCAAAATTCCTGTTTGGAAAATCTAATGCCCAATGTGACAGTATTAGGTGGTGGAACCTTTGAGGTGATCAGTGTCCTTATAAAAGACACCTTCTGCCATGTGAGGACACAACAAGAAGACAGCTGTCCATGAGGAAGTGGGTCTTCACCAGACACCGAATCTGCTGGGGCCACCATCTTGGACTTCCAGGCTCCAGAATGATGAGATATAAATTTCTATGTGTACGCCGCCCAGTCTGTGGTATTTTGTTATAATGGCCTGAACAAACTAAGACAGCACAGTTTTTAAAAACAGATATTACATACTTTTTTTTCTAACATATTACCATATTACCTCATTTAATTCTCTCAACCCCAAGATATGATATTATCATCCTACTGTACAGAGAAGAAAATGGAAATATTAATAACCAGAGCAGCTCTTACCCCACCTTGACTCAATGCTAATTCCATGGCCAAGGGGGCCTACTACCAGTATTGGTATTTCTGCCCAGTGCTGGTTTCCACCATGATTATCATCCTACCCTCCTAAATGCTGTCCCAGCCACACACAAATCTCTTTCCATTTTGTCCACCCTCAGCAGGGCTAGTAGAGTACTTTAATAATTTGATAGTGTAAATTCTGGTCGATTCTTTCCCAGTGACTTAGCACACATGGAGGCCGTGTGATCTGGGGCCAGCCTGCCCCCATCCCTACTCTCCAGCCCCAGCTCCTCATCTTCTCTATCCCGAGCTCACGTGTTCTTTCAGGCTCCTGGGCCCGTGCAGACAGTTTTCTTTGCTTGCAGTGCTCTGCTGATACCCCTCCCTGTTCAACTGGGAAATCCCTGCCCATCCTTTAAGCCCTAACTGAGAGACTCCTAGGTCAGCCCAACTCCACTTGCATATGTATTTACAATGCACTTGGTGCCAACTTCTAGCGTTGTATTTTGTTTTTGTTTTATATCATCTTACAATTGCTTATTGGTTTCTGCCTGCTTTGCTCCTGGAGGGCAAGAATAGTGTATTATCCCTTCTTGAATGGTGTCCCTTTCCAGTAGTGGTCTTATCAGCGGGTGGGGGGAGTCAATGGTTTTGCTGAGTAAATATGTGTCTGTGGAAATTCTTGTCAAACAGCAAGCATTGGAAGAAATAACCTGGTCACTGCTTGTTGATGTTGGTGTGTGGTATTCTTCTGGGTTTGAGACATGGAGATGCTGGGTTTGAGACATGGAGATGCTGGGTTTGAGCCCTGGAGTTGCTTTGTTTTGATAGAAGAGAATGAGGGATAGAAAACAGGGCTACCTTTGGTGGATGTGTGTCCTCCTCACTGACAGGGCTGCCAGTTGCTGGTGACATGGACCCCCCCCCCCTCCATTGCAGATATCTTTGTCTTGCTGTCATACTCACTTTGACCCTATCCCATTCTATCCCTTCCATTCTCTTGAACCATAAAAGGCCCTTGGCATTATGCTTCTTTTCTCATTTAACCCTTATGAAGGGAATCAGGATATGCCACCCCAAAATATACCACTTTAGCATGAGAGTTATTTTGAGCTGAAAGCAATTGAGAAAAAGCAGACCCAGAAAGAGCTCTTCTGTCTTCCTCTCTCTGTCTAGAAACAGGACATGACTTTCCCTGTGCAGGTGTCCCGTCTCCCATAACAGAAAGAGGACAACGACTCTTGTCACTGGACACAGAGATGGTACTGGGTTAAGACTGCATAAACCTCATATCAAACCTATCTTCCATTAGTTTCTCCTATATATTTCCTGGTCACTTTCCAACAGCCTATTGGCCCTAAAAGCCCAACCTGTCTCTCTTTTGTTTTTGTCTAATCACTTCTCCACAATTTTTTGCTCTTTGTTAAAATGGTATATAAGCCCCTGAGTCTTACAGCTTCTTTGAATTTTTCACTTCTTTTCTGTGAAGTTGCATGAACATAACATTAAAAATATTAATAAAATTTGTATGCCTTTCTCTGGTTAATCTGCTATTTCCCAGTTTAATTCATAGACCTCAGGTGCTGAATCTAAGAGGGTAGAGGACAAGACTTTTCTTCCCTTACACTTATAACCTATGAGATGAAGATCACCGCGACTACCGTATAGACAGCTGAACTGAAGCTCAAGGATGTTACATTAATTTGTGGGTGGAAGACTTAGGTCTTGTGCCAAAGCCCTTTAACCTTCCTTGTTCCTTTCTTGGCTAGTGTCTAAAAGTTTGTTTTGCCATTTTGGTGACCCTGAATCCCAAGAGGTTGCTGACACCTGTTTGTGTGGGCTCTTGAGTCAGCTTAAGGAAGGAAACACAGCTAAGGACATCTCTGAAAAATCCCCATCCCAGAGTGGGTCAGAACAGCCCAGTGTTTCCCTGGGACAGGACTCCTTCCGGGTCTCTGCAGCACCCAGCCCTGAGGTCAGAGGCATTAATCATGCAGTGAGTTTTGGTTGATGACATGAGACTGGTTTGCATAACCTGGCTGCACTGGGGCGGGCACCCAGGCCACCATCGGACAGGGACTTTGGGACCTGGTGTAAGAGAAGGAACCCCTCCAGTGCTCACTACATCCAGGATCTGGATTCTCCCCATTCTCTCTGTTTTACCAGCTCTTTGGAAAATACTGCAGGGCCTGCAAGCCCAAAACAAAAGCCAGAGAAGGTAGTCTTGTTTCTAAGTGACAGGGCAAGTCAGGGATCAAAACAAGTTCGATTAAAAGAGACTTTTCAGGTTTGTCAGCCCGAGAAGAACCCAAGGAGGAGAAAACAATAGGTTTAAAGAGTTTCCTGAGAAAATCTTATTGCGTTTCAATAACCCTGCTGCTTTCCTTCAGAAACTTGCCAGGGTGGTTAGAAAGAGCATTATTTCCATTGACTTGGTCTTAAACACAAGATAAGATGTCCGCTCACCTGGAAGCCGGTGTTGCTGTAGCCCTCAGCCAGGGGGGCTGTCATACTCTTCAGCTCTACAACGTTGTTGCTGCTCATGGAATTGGCTGGGCTCTGAATTCTTTTCAGACGTCTGCTCTAGAGGTTCCTCGGTAGCTCTGAAGAGGATCACAGCCTCTGCTGATGTCAGAATGCCACCTGCTGTTTGTGGGAACCTGGGCAGGGATTGCATTTGCCAAGGTGAATCTGTTGGGGGCGGAACAAGAGTCATAGGTGGAAGGCGGGGAGGCTTTCGGATCCACCCATCTCATTAATCTTCCTGATGAGCCCTAGGATTGCTGGCCCGTTTTTACTCAGGAAAACTCTTGCAGTGCACAGAACAGAAAAGGATGCTTTCTCAACGGTCAGGAGGGAAATATCTGTTTCCTATGGGTGGTGGTGGGGACTAGGAATGGGGGGGAAGCAAGGAATGTAAGGGCTGGTTGCTACCAATTGACCATTATTCTGTGCTAGGTCCATGCTCAGTACTTTGTATATCCTGGTCTTGGTTTCTCTTAAGTACAAACAAAAACAGAGGTGTGGTAAAGTTAATAGTTTGCTCAGGGTCATTTGGCTAGTAAAGGGACGGTGAGAAGTCAAATTCATGTCTAGATGATTCTGAAGCCTTTTTACTACATCCCTGACTGCAGACTGGATTGCTTTTAAAAATCCAACTCCTAGAAGTGCAAATATGCAGCAGATAAATGGAATGTGACCAACTGCTCACTTAATAAAAAGATTCTTTAGGAAATTATTAGCTATAGGATTCCTTCAAAATAGCAGTTTCCCTTTAGTACATTTCAAATGAGCTACAATTGTGGGCCTCTGTGGAAATGTGAAACATGCTTATGATAAGTGAAAAGCTAGAATTAATAAACAGAATACTGCATCATACAGTAGATAAAAGAATGGAAAACAATATCAAATATTACTAATGGTTATTTCTGGGTTGTGGTTTTATGGGTGGTTCTTATTTTCTCTTTCAGACTTTGCTGAGTTTTCTATAAAGAGCATGGTTTACTATTATCATGACATAGACTATATAATGATTAAGAGCTCACTGGAAACACATGGCCTGGGTTCAAATTCTGGCTCTACCACTTACTGCAGCAAACTATAGCTCAAGAGCTAAACCCCAGCCAACTGTTTATTTTTTAAAGGTTTATTTATTTATTTTAGAGAGACTCAAAAAGACAGAGAAAGCATATGCCCGGCAGGTGGGAGGGAGGTGCCGAGGGAGAAGGAGAATCTCAAACAGCCTCCCCGCTGAGCACAGTACCCTATGTGGGGCTCTATCTCACAACCCTGAGATCACAACCTGAGCAGAAACCAAGAGTCACCAAGAGTCAATTGCTTTACCAACTGTGCCACCTGGCGCCCCAAGCTGCTTATTTTTATACGTACAGCCTAAGAGCTAAGAATCGTTTTTAGATTTTAAATGGTTGGAAAAAATCAAAAGAACAGATATTTCATGACACATGCAAACTATATGAAGTTCAAATTTCAGTGTCCATAAATAAAATTTTGTTGGAACACGAACATGCCTATCCATTTATGTATCATTTATGGCTGCTGTTGGTGCACAAGGGCAGGGCTGGGTAATTGTGACAGAGACTGGTGTCTGAAAATAAAAAATATTCACTACCTGGCTCTTTATGGAAAATGTGTGCTGACCCCTGACTTACTAGCCATGTGAATCTGGGCAAAGTACTGTGTTCTCTGTGCCTCAATACTTCATCTAAAAAATGGGGATAATAGTTCCCATTTTACACTATATGATTGAGATGACGAAGTGTGTTAGTACACTTAAAAACACATGGAATAGTCCTGGGCACATAGTAAATTTGTTGTTATACTTACCTTAAAATGTTAAAAAAGAAAAAGCGTGATGATCTCTAAACAGTAGTTTGCATGTGTTTTAGGGATATTCTTTCTCCCCGAGGCCAGGTACACCTACGGCTGAGCAGGTGAGATATGTTACACTTACACAGGAAGGCACCGTGCCCTCGCTGGACTGGCAGTCAGGTCGTTCTCTCCTCAAAGCCCCACCATATTGGTGGTGGGAAAAGTGATCTCTGACTTCTCCCTGTGTGCTCCTGGACCCCTGTTCCAAGTCTTCACCATTTAGCACCCTCAGAGCTTTCTTTATGCTTTTGCTCTTTATTGTGTAATAAATAAATGCGTAACTTGATAAATGGGAGACTTGGGATTTTTCTTTTATCAGTTACTCTCCATAATTGTGATATGTTGTAATAAGTTGCCGCCATGTTACGAAAGGCAAAAAGTCCAATTGGAAGTGATCAAGAGAGGTGCAGATAAGCAGAAAGCAGATAATGTGGTGAGCTTTCTTTGTAAAATGTTGGAAGAAGCCAGTTGGGGCAACCAGATATCAAAACCATCATGAACTCAAGACTCAATCTAGTTAAAGGTTATGGAAGATTCTTACTCTCTGGAGGGAAAAAACAAAACAAAACAAAAAAAACCCCCAAAGAACAAAAACCCTTTATTCTGCCATTTGTGGTTATAAGTGCAGGAAGCTTGACTCACATACCTGACATTCCTGCAAATACTCTATATGAACCTTTTAGTAAACAAGGCACAACCCAGTGTTTTCTCAGCCCCTAGGCTGTTTTCAAACTTAAGTTTGAAGACTGCAAGCATATTTGAGAACATGTCACTGTGCAAGCAAGAACACTCTATAGTGTTGATTAAAAGATACAGTGACTTGCCCTTTCCATTCTCCACCTACATCAGTGAAAAGGAAAAATGGAGACCTAAATAGAATAAATTATACATACAACAATGATGCTAAAATGCAAAAGTGATGGTCAGTTACAGAGAAGTTTTAACTCAAAATGTTATCTATCTGAAACCTGTAGTTAAGAGCTTTAAGAACTAATGAAAATTCAGACTTTCTTTGCAGCGTAAGAATTAACTTGATTTATGGGACTATCGCTTAAAATGATGGTAGCTTGGTAGAAGCTATGCTCATTTTACCCAATTTGGAAATAGAAATTGTGATCAGAAAATGAGGTGAAAGACCCTTTCAACTTTACAGGACTACATTTTAAGTCCTTCCCTAGTCATGAAGAATCATTATTTGTAAGGAATTGCTTGTGCCAAGACCAAAGGAATGGTCCCTTAAGTCTTCTGAGTCTGAGCTATTTTTATTACAGTGTTCCTCAAACTCAATTTTAAACTTTGAAGCCGTTGTGTAGCAACTAATCACTGGGATTTTTAATCAAATAGTTTCTATATTCCATTCCCCAAGAATTGGCTTATGAAGACTGAAAACTCAAGCTCATTAAAGAAAAACAAATGAAAAAACCCCAAGTCCCTCCAAATTTATTAAAAATATGAAAGTAAAAAAAATTTAAATACATGACAAAGGTCATGCCTTGTGCATGTAATTCTACAGAAAGGTCACTCTTTTTTTTTTGGTGACAGTGTTTCCAAAAAGAGTAAAATGAATTTTTAAAAATTATGTATAACATCTGTCCCATGTTAAGAACAATGTATTATATGTAATAGCATGAGTTTTATCTGTTCCTTGCTGTTTTCCCCCAAGGAACATTTCACGTATTACAGATGAACATTTGTTTATAAAATCTTGTAGTTTAATAAACCAAAAATGTAATCCTGGGATGCTTACAAAGCTTAATCTAATTAACCAACTCTATTCAGATCATTCAAGAGAAAAAAAAAAACACAATAAAATGTATTTGACATAAGAAATACTTCGGGATGTTTTCCAACAAAAAAGCCTTTTGCTTTTCAATACTCCCACTGTACTAGGAGAGGCCAGCCAGCACACTTGCTGTAGTCAAAGATGGGTCAGAGGATCTGTAGCCTGAGTAATACCTAACTGTGATTTAAGACAGTTTGGCAGTCGGTATCACTTTATTGTTTTAATTTTTGTTTATTTATTTTCAAAAAGATTTTATTTATTGATTTACTTGAGAGAGAGAGAGTGTGTGTGAGCAGGGAGAGGAGCAGAAGGAGAGGGACAAGCAGACTCTGTGCTGAGTGGGGAGCCAACGTGGGACTCGGTCCCAGGACCCTGAGATCATGACCTGAGCAGAAACCAAGAGTTGGACACTTAACAGACTGAGTCACCCAGGCGCCCCATGTTATCTCTGTGCCCAGCCTAGGGGCTTGAATTCATGACCCAGAGATCAAGAGTCACATGTTTTACTGACTGAGCCAGCCAGGCGTCCCTGTTTGCACTACTTTAGTTAGAATCCTGGGAAGGATGATCTTGGCCCAAGGGTGGGCCAGTAAAGAAGGGGAGAGAACTAGTCTGTGGAACACTACCATGTGCCTTTTAAGTACTTAATTTTGTGTCCATTTTATCTTCACAACAACTCTGCAAATGAGGTATTAACATCCCCATTTCACAGACGAAACACCTGAGGATCAGGGAGACAAATTGACTTTTTCCAAGAACATAAGTGGCAAAGTCTAATTTGAGCCCATGCCTCTGAAACCTAGTCCTATCGAGAGCTCCAAGTTCTGGAAAGAAACACAGCCTAGGGGAAGCACAACTGAGTTAATACCCAGAAGTTCTCATTCTATCAGTGGGGAAAGCAAACCACCACCAAGCTAAATGCAAAAAGGTGAATAAAATGAAAAAATGATGGGGTTGTCATGACAGCAGAGTTTCATCCATCTGTGTACTTTGCAATCTTCAAAACAATGTGCCAGTGCTAGTTGAGGGGATTCATAAGAAGGCCCAAGTATTGGCTTGCCATATTGGTTCCATGGGAAATGAACATTTGGGCTGCAACCTCTAGGAAGGGCTGTACCCATCTTCATCTCTGCTCTCTCTTCAGGGCTCTCGAACAGAGTAGGCTCAAGGCTGAATAGCTTGTCCATTGATCAAAGGAAGAAAACTGAAGTCCCTACATTCCAGGGAGCCTAGAGATATGTGTGAGTCCCACAGTGAGTTGTTAGGGAGATCAGTTCACACTGACCAGCCCTCCCTGAGAACCAGGGCTGGTCGGAGGGTGAGGTAGACAAAGAGCCTCAGGTGCAAATTTTAAGGGGCCATGCATCTCAGTGCCGTGCAAATGCAAGATCAGCACCTGAGAGTGAGGGCCTTCTTAAACTTGGCTCCCTAGGCACCTTGCTCAGCTCACCCTAACCCTGGCCCTGCCAAGAACAATCTCTGAGTTTATTTTGGACCGGTATAACGTAGGAGTGAAGAGTACAGGCTCTGGATTGGGTTCAGCTTCCAATGCAGGCTTTGCGTCTGAGGAACACTAACTAGCTGGAACCTCAGGCAAGTTACTTAACCAGTCACCTCTCTATACATCTGCTGTTCTCTGCGAAATGAGGTTTATAGGGGCACCGATCTTACAGCAGCCCTGCTGTGGGGGTTAAACGAAGTATTGCTTGGAAAGTGGTGGATGCTGGGTAGTAGGAGTGTACACACTCGAGATTCCAAGGGAAACCTGCCAGCCGCTTCCCAGAAGGCAACCCAGAGTGGACTTCTAGGGCTCTGGAAGTGTCTGGTAGGCTGGGTAGGTCACTGTCACACCTAGTTAAATAAGGTTAACAAAGGGAGTGAAGAAAAAGCATGGATCTTGGTCTGGGTTATGGTAACAGGAACATAATCCTCGTGGAGGAACAAAGGCTTTCCAGGAAGCCCATTCTTGAGGCTGAGAAAATGAGATTCCCAGAGATAAAAACCTTCCCCTTTATTTTCTTAGTTCAGTGAAGAAGACTGCTGTGTGAGTGGTCTGCAGAAAAGCTTCATTCTGGCCTGGGTCTGGGTATAAATTCTCCCCAGTTCTTACCCACAAGAGTGCTTAGCGGTAGCGGCAGCTGTGTTCTTCTGATGGGCTCAGGTGGGATCTTCCATGATTTCAGGGTCCATGAACCCAGCCCAAGGTCTGAACACTTAGGCATCATTTCCTAAGTGCCACAGTGCTGGTCATTGGGTTGTGGGAAACACTCATTGTCCCTTTTCATGGATGAGAAAACAGGACACAGCTCATGAGGGAACGGTGGGTGGTTTTGGATGGTCAGCTAAATAAGGCTGTAACTGGGGGAAAAAAAACAACATTGTAATTTCTGGAAAAGGGAACACCCAAATATGTTTACTTCATCATTTCATAACTATCATGGCAAGAATCATGAATGGGCGCTAAACTTAGCTGGAAAATTTTGATGGGAAGAGCATTTATAATGTGGAAACTTTATAATTGTGAAACCTGAGAGATGCCATCTTAACAAAATGGTCACCAAGGATGGGACAAAGCAACATCACGTGCCTCCTGATATGCACAGAGGAGGACAGATCACTTCTGTGGTACTCCTGCACTTAATGCGTATCTTGAATCCAATAATAAAGACTTTAGAACCAATCAAATCAAATCAAATATTTGACAAAATAACTGGCCTGTATTCTTTAAAATTGTTAAGGTCGTAGAAGGCAATGAAGGCAGAGAGACCATTTCAGATTCTAGGATACCAAAGATACAGGATGAATAAATGCAAGACATCATCCTGGGGTGGATCCTAGACCAAGGGCAGTGTTTTTTATAAAGGACAATATAGGGGCAAGTTGACCAAATTTGAATTTTGGTTGCAGCAATGTATCAATGTTAAATTTCTTCATAACGATACTGTGTTATAGAAGAGAATGTCCTTAGGTAGACATTGGTTATTTAGGAATAGAGGGATGTGATGTCTGTAATTTATTCCTGAATGGCTTAGGGAAAAAAGCAATGACATATAAACGTATATGAGTATGAGAGAAAATTAAAAAAAGCAAATGAGGCAATGTGTTCATGGTGAATCTGATGAAGTTATGGGAGTTTATGTTATTCTTGCAACTTCTCTATACGTTTGAGATGATATTGGAGTAAAAAGTTAAAAAAGGAGATGTTTTCTGAATGATTGACATATTGCTGGGTCCTAGGGTAGCTCTATTTTCAACTTTTTGAGGAACCTCCATACTGTTTTCCAGAGTGGCTGCACCAGCTTGCATTCCCACCAACAGTGTAGGAGGGTTCCCCTTTCTCCGCATCCTCACCAACATCCGTCGTTTCTTGACTTGTTAATTTTAGCCATTCTGACTGGTGTGAGGTGGTATCTCATTGAGGTTTTGATTTGTATTTCCTGATGCCGAGTGATGTTGAGCACTTTTTCATTTGTTTGTTGGCCATTTGGATGTCTTCTTTGCAGAAATATCTGGAAACAAGGAAGATTTTAAGCCTGAGTTTGTATCTAAAGGAGTGATCTGAAAAGGGCATCAAAAGGAGTCCAACTCAAGGTGATTTTAACACCAAAAAGAACAATGTTCATAGTGGAAAGACATCAAGTATATTGAAAATTCATGAGTCCATAATGATTTTTAAAAGAGAAAATTCTAGAAAACACCTCTCATATTTGTGGTCGCTTAAGCAGGATTAATTCCTTACTGTGAAAGTAGTTAAGGGGAAAAGCAAACATTTATATTGTTTGGCAGGGATTGCATTTCAAGGTAATCAAATAGCCCAGTTGATGAGGAGCTGTGCTGCGCACAGCAAATACAAGAGGAATGAAAAGATTCAAAAGGTGTGATCTGGAGACCCCTAGAGTAAGGATGATTGGTTGGCATTAAATTATTTGGTGGATAGTTGGTGAGGTGCTGGACACTGTATGGAGTCAAAGTCTCTCCACACAGATGACATACTAGTACAGGGAACCACGAAATAGCAGAATAAGGAGATCAGGCCAATTTTAATGCAAATGGACCTACCCTTTTTTTTTTTTTTCTTTCTTCTTTTTTTGATTAGAGACAGTGCAATCAGGGGAGGGGCGGAGGGAGAAGGAGAGAATCTCAAGCAGGCTCCATGCTTAGCACATAGCCCAATGCGAGGCTCAATCTCACGACACTCCTCCCTGCCCCTCCTCCCCCCATCATGACTCGAGCCGAAATCAGGAGTCGGACGCTTAGCCGACCGAACCACACAGGTGCCCTCTGCCATTTTTTTAAAGGGGGTCCACCCGCTATTATGAGCCTCTGATGTGGGATAATATGAAGTATATATTATCACTTCTCTTTTTGTACATGTATGTTTTGGTTTCTTTTTTTCTCAAGAGCTCTGAAACGAGACTGCTGGGGTCTAGTCCCAATTCCCTCACTTCTAGGTTGGGATCTTGAGCAGTTTATGCAACATCTCAGAACCTCGGTTTCCTAGACTTCTTAGGGTTTTGTGAGGATCTAATAAGAATATTTGTGAAATGTTGGACCAGGGCTGCACCATACAATGCTCAATAAGTTATTTTATTTTATTATAAATATTTCCTGAATAAATGAATACTGTAGCCACAAGAGCTATCTACCTCTGGCTCTCCTTTCTCCCTTCACCCACCCCAGTCCAGCCCATTAGATTCTACGCTTCTGACGGGATAATTCGAGGACCTATAAACATGTCAGCACCTGGGCTCCAGGTTCTCCCGTCATTAGCTCACCTGCAGGCCCTGAGTGAGTCACTCAAGTGCTCTGATCCTCAGTTTCCTGATCATGAGCCTGGAAAAGAGGTGGGCAGAGTGGATGGTGCATCAAATGGGCAGCATATGAGGGAGAAAGATGACACAGACCAGGTTAGGAAGGTGGTATTCAGCATGACTATGCTCTAAAACCCAGGGCACAATGTATATAAGATAAAATGTGATGGTTCTCCCGCTCAGGGGCATAGCACACTGACCTTATTTTTCTTAAATTTTCCAAAATAAAACTGGGGGCTGCCCTGATTCTACTCCTTCCAGGATTTAGTGAACAAATATTTGTTTATTAAATCCTTTAATTTTTTAATGATCATAATTCTTATTCCAGAATAAAAAGTCCTTGCACTTCGCCCCGTTTAAAACAGTGCGACGTACTTATTGACTACATTGGTTGCGTGCTTCCCTGCTAGACCGCAAGCTCCATGAAGGCAGAGATCTCTGTTTTGCTCATTGATGCATCTCTAGCACCTACAACAGTACCTGACATGCAGTTAATATTTGACACATATTATCTTAATTGTTCAAAAATCCTAAGTTAGCAGCATGGATATTGGTTGCTTTTATAAAATGTGAGGCTTACGTCTGCAGCCTGTAAAATGGGTATACTCACTTGTCTCCGCCCAAGACTGTTTTGAGCCAGGGAAACACCGGGGCTGTTGGACAGCACGGTCGAGGCCTGATGTAAGGATGTGTAATATGTGTCCACCCTACACAGCAGGTTGGGTTTTGCCCAGACAATCCAACCCAGCCTGTCTGCCTTAGAGACTTGGGCTTTTCCCCACTGTTTCCAGTCTGCCTTTGGCATCTCCAGCTCCCTCACAAATATTTACTGAGCACTTACCCTGAGCTAGGCACTCTTCTAGACACCTGGAAGTCATCAGTGAACAAAACAAAGATCTCTGACCTGAACTGTGGGACATGGAATTCAGGAGAAAGAGCTGAAGATCATACCGAGAACTTCGCCTGAGCTCCTGAATGGAGTCGCTGTAGCCTGAGATGGGGGAGTCTGGGCGGGGCAGAGACGGAAGTCCAGCTCTTGAAGCATCTTGTAGAAGTACTCCTTGCTCTTCCCCTGTCCTGCCTGAATATTCTGCCACACAATTCGCCTGAACGTTAAAACCTGTTCTCTAGATGGAGCCCTGTTAGTCACTGTACTTCAGTTTTATCTCAGTCTTTGGTTTGATAATGGCATTTCGGGTGCAGTAAACAAGTGCGGGATTTTTGGAGTGTGTGTGGGGGTGTAGCAGTGTCATGTTCCTTAAACAGGAGATAGGCAGCGGTCAGGTGACAGTAAAGGGACCATTTTACCCGTAACTGCCCGTGGCACCAGCAAATCAGATCGGAAGAATATGAGTTACATTCATGGCAATAATTGCAGAGCACACGAGGAGGAAGGATGGTCCAGGGGCCAAGGGGCCCTTGACGAGAGTTGTCTGTGTGCACGATTCTGATTCTTCAAAAAAGAAATGTCATAGCACGAGTTGGATTAAATGTTAGTAGTGTTCTAGCTGGTGGAAACATGGTGGTTTCTTATTTCACTCTTGCATTTTCTGTGTGGTAAGCATATAGGTTAGAATGAGGTGGTGGTGGTTAAGGTTACCTGGCTTCAGCTCCAGCTCTGTTACTTATTAGCTGTGTGACCTTGGGCAGTGACTCAGCCAGTCCCTCTTTTCTCATGTTATAAAGATTGAGTGAGTTTATATGGGAGACACACAGACTCATTCTCAGCACAGAGCTAAGGGCTATTGAAGGGCTCTAATTCTTGGTCCCAGAATTAAGAATAGAATGATAAGTAATTATAAATCAATCAACAAAAGATTCCTAGGATTTTATAACTGCAAAGAAATCTTGCAGCCTTGATGAAAGAAGTTCTGCTGAGGCCCTAAGACTCCCTCCACGTGGGCCTGTGTGTGGAGGGAACCATGAGACCGTGAGCTAGGTGTGGAGGGAAGGCCGGCCGTGTAGACGCCCAGAGCATTTACTTGAGTCACTCAGAGACATAGCAGGAAAGAAAGGCCCTTCCTTGTGATTCCAGGAAGAATTAGTAATGTATATATGGGAAGCATGAATTCTAAGAAGCAAGACACAAGGCTATTTTCACACCCTCCTATACAACAAGGCTCTCTCTCTCTCTTTTTTTTCAAAATTGTTTCCTTGCTGCCCTTATCATCGGTCTTTCAATGATCACCCTTGCTATCTACGTGTGCAGTTGGTTTAGCCTCACTGCAGATGTGGATTATTTAAGTGCTTGCCTATTTTGAAGCTGGGTAAGTTTTTTTTCTCCTTCAATTAGTTTGTAAACCAAATGCATTTCTACTATCTTTGCTGAGAGGACACTATCTCTTCTTTGTATATTGCCTCTTAAGTGCAAATGACACTCCCAGCATGTTTGTTAATTTCTGACTTCACATGTAGAGTAGGAAAGCAGGTAACTCAGGGTTTGGTCTTTAAAGGAAAAATACTCATGCACGCACATAGACTGAGTCAAAAATTCCCTCCGTAACTCCCACCTCTCCAAAGCTTTTGCTTTTCTCCTCCACTCACTGCTCTCCGTTTCCTTACTCTTTCTTCAAAGTATTCTCATATTATCTGACTTTATTTCCTAAGAGGCTTGAACTGTTGAAAGACATAGTGATGACTGGTTATTTGTTGCGGGGGGAGGCAGTTACGGTGCCTGCAGGGGGCTCCGTGGCAATCTGTGCATAATGACCTCAGATCTCATCAGACACCAGCTGGGAGAAAAGTCTGCACTCATTAAGTCCACGTCATCTGTGGGTCACTTCTTGGTCCCTTGTGCCTCACTCATCACACTACAGACTCTTCACCGACGCCAGCAGCAACTGCTCCTTGCAAGCCCGTAAACCCTTGCAAGTGCTTGTTCTGATGCTGGATCCTGGCCCGCCCTGGCCGCAGTTGCCCGCACTTTGCCCGTCCCCCCCCCCCCCGCCTCCTCTTTCAGCCACTCCCTCTTAGTTGCCTTTGTGGCTACCCTTGGAGTGTCCCTAGGGCTTCCTTTTACTCTGCCACGCCACGGGTATGTGACTCAGTTTCCCAGATAAGATCCATGCATAGGATCTTCTGAGATTACCCAAACATTTTGCATGCATGCTGTGATACTGTGACTTAAATAAAAAATATGCAGTTGGGGTTTTGTTCCCCGTTCTTGGCACAGAGCTCCCGAAAACCCGAGTAAACCCTAAGTGATAAGAGCACTAGGGGCATCTTTTGTTCTATTGAGGTGACTCTGGGTGGGCTCCTGGATGGCTCCTGGATGGGGGCTGGTCACCAGAAAGACATGACCATGATTAGAAGCTTGGAATTTTCAGCTCCAATCCCCATTCTGCAGAGAGGGGAGAGGGGGGCTGGAAATGGAGTTATTGATCAGTCATGCGTATGATCATGCCTCCATAAAAATATCAATAGTATGGGGTTCTGAAGGCTTCTGGGCTGGTGAACACATGGACATGCAGGGAGAGTAGCATGCGTGGGGAGGGCGTGGATGCTCTGCACTCCTTCCCACTGATCTTGCTCTATGCCTCTCTTCTCTCTGGATGTTCATCCGTATCCTTTATCCTTTCCTTTCCTAATAAACTGGTAAAGAGTAAGTAAACTGTTTTCCTGAGCACTGTGAGCCATCTAGCAAATTAACTAAACCTGACGAGGGGTTTATGGAAGCCTCTGATCTAGAGCCTATGGGTCAGAAGCACAGATGACAACTTGGATTTGTGACTGGTGTCTGGAGTGTGTGTGTGTGGGGGGGGCTGGGGGGTAGAGAGGGTCTTGTGGGACTGAGCCCTTAACCTGTGGGATCTGATGCTACATCCAGATAGATGGTGTCAGAATTGAGTTGAATTGTAGGACACCCAGCTGGTGTCACAGAATTGCTTGGCGCGGGGTAAAAGCCGGTGGGTTGGTAGTCGTATGAGAGTAAAGGAGATGCACAGGGAGAGAACAGGTGTCTCTTCTACATGTGTCCATATGTGTTTTCCTAGGGAAAGGGTCTGGAGCTCTCATCATTCTTGAGAATCCATGACCCCATAAGAATCAGTGGGGAGAGGGTAGGAGGAAATGATGGAAGGACACAGATGAAGTCCAAGTGTGCAGGTGGCAGGTGCTCCACACCCATATTTGGAAACTACCCATTGGACGTCTCCACCTGAGGCTCCCACAGGTGCTTCCAGTAACTAAAACTGACATCAACCCCCCAAACAGGTTCCTGTTCCTGCTTTCTTTCACCTGTGCGTGGCATTGCTTGTTTCCCAAGTCAGAATCTTTTTTTTTTTTTTTTAAGATTTTATTTATTTATTTGAGACAGAATGAGAGAGAGAGAGAGAGAGCACATGAGAGGGGGGGAGGGTCAGAGGGAGAAGCAGGCTCCCTGCCGAGCAGGGAGCCCGATGCGGGACTCGATCCAGGGACTCCAGGATCATGACCTGAGCCGAAGGCAGTCGCTTAACCAACTGAGCCACCCAGGCGCCCCTTCCCAAGTCAGAATCTTGAGGGAGAGTTTAGTGGGTTAATTTGCTCTCACATCTACATCCAGCCAATTGCCAGTTTTCCCTCTCCATCCCTGCTTTCTTTCCATCCTTCAGCATCTGACCTGTTCAGATACTCACCTCAATCATAGCCATAGTTTCCTTGCCAACTTCCTGCCTCTCATTCTTATTTGTCTAGTTCATCTTCACATGACTGCCCAAGAAGTATTTCATACATGGACATTTAATCATGTCACTCTCATGCTCAGTATTCTTCAATGGCTCCCCATTGCTCACAGAAAAAGACATCTGAACCAGGTAAGGAAGGCCTTGGTCCTTGCCTACCACTTTCCATTATCTTTCATTCTCCAGCATGATTTGGTTCAGCAGTGCTGAACTCCTCGTGGCCTCTAGAACATGCTGGCTTTGCGCATGCAACTTCTCTAGGGGAACGTCATACTCCACCTCCTCACCCCACCCCCCAATTCTCCCCATCCAATTCACCAGGCAAAGCTCCCCCTACCCTTCAAGCTTCCCCTTCAAGGGATGCCTCCTCTGTTATGCTTCCTGGCTTTCCTAGGTGACATAAGCCAGACACCTGGGATCTGCCCACTTCCCAGGTAAGCCCACATAGCTATAAATCTCCAAGGTTCATATAACCCCCACTTATACTGCATTTTCATTTTATACTGGAGCGAGGCTCTACAAGCGTAAATGATTTACACAAGGCAGCACTCAGCTCTGTATATAGAGAACCAAAGCAAGATTAATGGAAGGAACAAAAAGAAAGCCTACCATGCAGAGGTCTGGGCATATAAATCTTCCTAAACTAAAAGGGAGTGAAGGGGATGTATGGAGCATTTTACAACTCAAACGTGGTAGTCCCTCATTTAATTTCATTTGTATCATCCATCCCTCTATGACATGTGGAGATTTATTTGTGACTGTGGGGATTAAACAAGATAGCAAAGTGATATTGTACCCAGAGCTCAGTGCACTTTATAGTGATTATCTACTTCCTTTATGTCCTCTGCTGGCCAATGACGGCCTTGAATGCAAAGACTGTGTTTTCAATTTTTTTCCCCTCAGAGCCCAGACTTAACTAGGCAGAGAACTCCGGAAGTTCTCCATTAGTGAGGAAAGAATTCTTCATAGTAGACAAGCAAAGGTAGTACTTTTTTATTGTTAAGAAATCAGGACTTTTTGGGTGACTGGGTGGCTCCGTCAGTAAAGCGTCTGCCTTTGGCTCAGGTCATGATCCCAGAGTGCTGGGATTGAGCCCCGCATGGGGCTTCCTGCTCAGTGGGGAGCCTGCTTCTCCCTCTCCCTCTGCCCCTCCACCCTGCTCCTACTCTCATGCTCACACTTTCTCTCTCTCTCAAATAAATAAATAAAATCTTAAAAAAAAAGAAATCAGGACTTTTTTTTTTTTTTCAAACAACTGGAAGCCTGTATCTCCCACTCCCCCTCACGCATTTTGCCCATCTCCTACTTACTCCTCTCTGGCAACTGCCAGTTTGTTCTCTGTATGTATGGGTCTGTTTCTGCGTTTTGTTTATGTATTCGTTTTGATTTTTAGAGCCCACATATAAGTGAAATCATATGGTATTTGTCTTTCTCTGTCTGACTTATTTCACTCAGCATAATAAGAATGCAGTACATTTTCTGAATGAATGTGCAAAATAAGGAACCAAAAAGAAGACATTTTCTAATAATTCTTATAAAGATAATTAATTCATCGTGCCTTTGAGTAAGCAGGGTGCCCATCAGTCACTAGCTCCTCTTCTAACAGCTGGAGAGAGAATGCTGAATGACAGCAAATGCTTTCGTGGTGCCCTGTGTCAGCCCTCAGGCTCTAAACGCCACCGCCTTCGGGCTCCTCACAGTGGTCTGTGGTGGTGGTCGTTATCCCATCTCATCGATGAGGCAGCTGAAGTTCAGGCGGATTAGATAGCGTGCGAGTTCCCTGACAGAGCCGGATTCAAACCCAGACGGACGAAATCCAGAGTCCGTGCTCTGAGCCTCTGTACCACACTGCCTTTCCATCCAGTCCCTGTCCCGCTACCCCTCTCCCAGCTTTCATTCATCTATGAAGAGCATTTTCCTAAGCTCACCACATATATTCCCTCATTTAATCCTCGCAGTGACCTTGAGGCAGGTTCTCTTATTTTCCTCTCTTTTCAGATAAGGAAACTAAGGCTCAGAGACATCAAGTAAGTGGGTCCACATCACTTGGCTAGTAAGTGGTGAAGCCAAATGTTCAGCCCCAGTAGACACTCTGAAGTCCAAACGCTAACCCACCCGGATGTATTGCTTTTCTCTTGACCCGCTCACTCAAACAACAGTAGCGTTATCAGAGAGACCAATACCATGAAGTGACTCAAGTGAGTGAACCCGTCAGGCTTCTAGGTGCGCCTGGCTCATCTGCCTGCTGGGAGGGGCCCCTCCGCACTGCGGGCTGTGGGCGTGGCCCGAGTGGGTGTGTCCGATGGGCGTGGTCGGCCAGGATGGGCGGGACCGGCGCCCCACTTGGAAATGGTCAGGAGGTCCTGGATACCTGCTCCCGCCCTTCATAGGGACGGGGAAGACTAGCTAACTCAACACTTTTAGAACTGGGATTTTCTGAGCTAGTTCAGGGGACACCGGCAGCTTCCTGTGTTGAGGGAACACTGTGGTTCAGGTGAGGTTTTAACCCCTCACCAGCTGTGTGATGGAGGTCCTTGACCTCTCTGTCTCATAGGTGGCCTAGAGGGCGTTAGGGCAGCTAGACAAAAGGGATGAACATTTAAAATGCACATTTCATGTACGTTCCAGCATTCCACTTGTAGAAAACTGACTTACAGAAATACTCAAGTCCTCAGGGACACATGTACAAAGATGTTCATTGTAGCATTAGTAAAGGAAAAATATTAGAACAGCTTATAGGGGAAACTGTGAATTATGGTACATTCATACCAGGAGAGAGTAAGCAACAGAAGGAATAAAGCACATCTGTAAGAACCCATATAAAAGGATTCTGTAAAATACATTTTAGAAGAGTAAGTTGGAGAACAATATTTGTACTATCATCCTGTTTGTGGGTGTGTTTGAAAGCATGTACATGAAATATAAATCAAGGTTTAAAACAGGGTGTCCAAATTAAAAAGTCTTTGGACCTAACCTGAAAGCTACAGCTGTTCTACAGCCTAAGAACCAATGACAGGACCTCATTGTAAAGGAGTAATTGCAAAAAATCTAAAGACAACTCTCATGTTCTATCTCTACGGGTGTGGAGGAGGTAAAGATCCTGACATGGGATGGAATCTGGAACTTGCAAGGCCTTTGTGGCTAGTGTGGCAGAAAATAAAGCCAAAGTCTGGGGTTTCCCCTTAAGACATCTGCATTCTGTTCTAAGAAACTATGAGAAGCCACTGGGAGGTTCTGAGTGAGGGAGAATGGATGTGTGAAGGGGCCGGACTGGAAGCTGGGACACCAGTTGGATGGATTTTGAGAGTCGGGCCAGCATTTGGGGAAGGGGTAGTGGCAATGTGGAAAAAATATGGAGCCTGTAAAAGTAATCTGGCTGTCATTTACTTAGATAAGCAATCTTGGAGATTTAGCAGTTTGGTGGGGTGACCTGGGCAGGGCATGGAGAGTCCTGGCAATGTTTGGGGTTCTCATAGGGAATCTGAGCAGAGAAGTGGAGAGGGAAGTTTGAGTGAGTTTGGATATGCCCTTAGAAGCCAAGCTGGAGGTAGAAACATGAGTTGACTGCATGTAGACATGTAGAGTGAACAGGAGACAATGGTCCAGGATTAATCCCAAGAGATCCGACATTTCATTGAGGATTAAATGATATCACACATGAAAAACCCCCAGCATCTTGCCTGGACTGGAACACATACTCAGTAAATGTTAGTTTCCTTCCCCTCATGAAATATTTGTTAAATGAGCTCATGGTCAACAATTAATCCCAAACCAGACTGACCTTTACGGCTAAACATACAAATAAGGTCATGGGTCTAATTCAGAATATGAGCCATCACACACTTGTTGAGTTACACAAAGAAAAGCATTTCAGGAAAGGAAGTTCTGTTCTCTGTACCACCATTGCAACCACAGATGATCTCTACACTTTCCAGTGCCTCCTCCCTTGTGGATCTGAGGGGAGGGCCAGATGCCAGGTTCGCTCCCTTGCTCACCCATGATAATGCCTTATATCCTTTGAGAATGCCTTGTGAGTCCTACTGGCTGAGTGTGGATAAATCCATTTTAAAGGATCTGTTTGTTTTCATCTTCCATTCTTCCCCACCCACCCTGATTTGTCCCACCCTAGAGTAGACCTCAAAAGGATGGACAATATGAATTTTTAACTCTGGGTTGGGGTGGGGGGTTGCAGAATTCATCCCTAGTAACTACTAAGGGAAGTTTCTAGTTTGGAAATTTTCTGAAGAGGCTCATCCTAGCTATTTCAATCCTTTTGTGCTCCTTTCTTCAAAATAAGAATCAACTTGCCTTTTCTGGGGGATACCTGGCTTGTTATTTTTTCCTGAAGCTCATTGATTAGAGAATTTCAGGGGCTGTTCTGGAGGTGGTGGTTCTGGAGTTCCAGTGATTCAAGGGGGAGACTGGAAGAGTAGCTAGTGTGGAGCCCCTGAGCTTATTTCTCTGTTTCTGATGTTGAGATGCCTACTGGACATCCATTGTGGAGGGGTCAAGGAGGCAACTGAATTTATGAAGCTGCTGCTAGAGCCAACTCAGAACTGAAAATAGAAATTTAGGACTTATCACTTAAATCAAGAGTGATTCACTTTCCTTATGCCATGGACCCCTTTGGAATCTAGTGAAGCCACTAGACTTTTTCTTAGAATGATGTTTTTACATGCGTAAAGTAAAATGCATAAGATTACACAGGAAACCATATTAAAATATAAACAAGTTTTTAAAATTTGTGTTGAGCAATATAAGGTGCTCCTGTATTAATACATTAAATAACAGATCGAGTGGGAAGATGTGTTAAACTAGCAACCTAAGCTCTGAGAAATTAATGGCCATAATTTCAGAGTTATAAAAAAGTAAATGATATCTTCAGATATCTGGAACAACTCTAATGTGAAAATGTTTGTGATTTCTATTGGTGACAAATTCACAGTTAACTGCAGTTAGTGCTTAGCTCCTTTATTCATGAATATAAAAAATATTAAATTTCAGTTACAGATTAGTGAAAATAGGATATTTTCCCCATCCAAGTTCATGGATCCCCTGACTGGTATTTAAAACCACAACACAATGAAACCAACTAGTGTATAGATAAAGAAGAACAAGATTCCTAAGACTAATCTCTGGGATGTTCTGACATAGGAGGTTGAGCAGAGGAGGAGCTCAAAAGAGATTGAGCGGGTGCCAGCAGTGAGGTAGGAGAGGAGCCAGGAGAGGGTGGAGTCAGGAAGCCAAGAGAAGAAAATGTCTCTGCGGGAGGATCAAGGATCTGCATTGTTTATAATCCTGCATTTGTATATTGGGATTTACTATGTAGAACATTTTAGATTCCTCTCTACTGGACCATTCCCATTGATCGTTCATTCATTCATTCATTCATTCACTCATTCATTCATCCATTCCTCCATCCATCCATCCATTTATTAATTTTTGTCAACTCCAACAATATACCAAGAAGGGTGTTGTTCTAAGGCTGTTCTAAGTAAGAAGCAATGGCCTCTTACTCTGTGACAGGCCCTCAATATTCATGATTTTAATTCTTACAACAACTCTTTTATTATTATTCCCACTCAGTAGATGAAATCAGGGCAGGAGAGGTTAAATAAATTATCCAAAGAAAGGGATATAGCCTGAATTTAGAGCTGACTCCTGCGCCCTACACCTTTATTTATTTTTTTTTAAGGATTTGACAGGTTGTTCATGGTTCTCATTAAATTCTTTTTACCTCTACTTTATTGAGATATAATTGACATATAACTTTGTGGAAGTTTACATGATGATTTGATATATATATACATTGTGAAATGATTACCACAATAAAGTTAACACATCCATCACCTCACATAGTTAGAATTTTGTGTGTGTATGGTAAGAATATTTAAGATCTAATCTCTGCAAATTTCAAGTATACAAAACGGCATTGTTAATTATAGTCACCATGCAGTACATTAAATCTCCAAAACGCATTCCTCTTTTTTTTTTTTTTTTAAGATTTTATTTATTTATTTGACAGAGACAGCAAGAGCAGGAACACAAGCAGGGGGAGTGGGAGAGGGAGAAGCAGGCTTCCCGCTGAGCAGGGAGCCCGATGTGGGACTTGATCCCTGTACTCTGGGATCACGACCTGAGCCGAAGGCAGCCACTTAACGACTGAGCCACCCAGGTGCCCCAAAACGTATTCCTCTTATAACTGGAAGTTTATACACTTTGACCAACATCTCACCTTTCCCCAATCTCACCTTTCCTCAGCCTCAGCAATCACCAAACCTACTCTTTGCTTCTATAAGTTCAACTTTTTTAGATTCCACACATAAGTGATATCATACCGTATTTATCTTTCTCTGATTTTACTAATGCCCTCAGGGTTCATCCATGTTGTCATAAATGGTGGGATTTTCTTCTTTTTATTTTCTAATGGCTGAATAATATCCCCTTCTATCCATACACCACATTTTATTTGACCATTAATCTGTTGAAAGACACATAGGGTGTTTCCATGTCTCGGCTATTGTGAACAATGGGGCATTGAGCATGGGGGCGCAGGTGTATCTCTTCAAGGTATAGTTTTCCTTTTCTTGGGACATACACCCAGAAGTAGGATTGCTGGGTTATATGGTAGTTCTACTTTTAAATTTTTTAAATGATTTTATTTATTTATTTGAGAGAGAGAGAGTGAGAGAGAGACAGCACAAGAAGGAGGAGTGGCAGAGGGAGAGGGAGAAGCAGGCTCCCCGCTGAGCAGGGAGCCAGATGCGGGGCTCGATGCCAGGACCCTGAGATCATGACCTGAGCAGAAGGCAGATGTTTAACCGACTGAGCCACCCAGGTGCCCCTATTTTTAATTTTTTGAGGAGCTTCCATACTGTTTTCCATAGTGGCTGCACCAATTTACACCCCCCCAATAGTACACCAGGGTTCCCTTTTCTCCACATGCTTGCCAACACTTATTATCTGTTATCTTTTTGATAATAGTCATGCTAACAGGTGTGAGATGATGTCTCACTGTGGTTCTGATCTGCATTTCCCTGATGATAAATGATGTTGAGCACCTTTTCATGTATCTATTGGCTATTTGTATGTCTTCTTTGGAAAAATGTCTATTCAAGTCCTTTGCCCATTTTTAATCAGATTTTTAAGAAGTTGTATGAGTTTCTTATATATTTTAGATATTAACCCCTTATCAGAAATATGATTTACAAATATTTTCTCCCATTCCTTAGGTTGCCTCTTCATTATGTTGATTTTTTCTTTTGCTTTGCAGAAGTTTTTTGTTTGAGGTAGGCTTACTTGTTTATTTTTGCTTTTGTTGCCTGTGTTTTTAGTGTCAATTCCCATTTTATCTCTTCTCTCTCAACCTCCATTCCACTTTTTGAAGCACGTTCTTCTGGTTTCTGTGACTCATCACTCTCCTCGTTTCCCTTCTATCTCACTGCTCTTTCTCTCCTATGCTCTATATGAACAATAATTATCAAACTTTGGGCTGCATCAGAATCGTGTAAATGTTTTGTTAACAAAGAAGAAAAAAGAAAGATGATGAGGCCTAGCCCTAGACATTCAGAGGCAGAATAGGTGGTCAGGGTGCCCATGTCCCACTGTATTTTAAATAAATGGCACAAGTGATTTTCCCATAGACTAAAGTTTGAAACCTAGTGTTAGCTAGGATTTAAAAAATTACTTTTTCATAGATTTACTATACTAAAATCAACAAAGTACTCCTTTCATACTTTGCATGTTATGATAATTCCATTTCTAAAATGAGGTTATTTCTGTGATTTCAGTCCAGTTATCAAGGGTGCAGGAAAGTACACATTCTAAAAACCAATCATAAAGATAATTTCTCTTGTTCCCATCTTATGTCTAAAAATAGAAGCAGCAGCAACACTGGATATGGGGTCAGAAAACCCAAGTTCAAGTACATTTTACAGATGTGATTTTTCCAGTCCTGGACAAGTCATTTAACCTTTTTGGACTTCAGTTTTGTCTCATTCACCATATGAGGATTGTCATAATCCCTATCTAGACATGATTCATTGCACTATTGGCTTTTCTCCTACCCCACCTTAGAATACTTACAAATGGGCAAGATGGCGGAGGAGTAGGAGACCTGGATTTCGTCTAGTCCCAGGAATTAAGCTGGATAGGGATCAAACCATTCTGAACACCTACAAACTCAACAGGAGATCGAAGAAAAGAATAGCAACAACTCTCTGAACAACTCTCTGGAAGGTAGGACGTGCAGAGAAGTGAATCTGAGGTGATATTCGGGAGGATAGATGGCAGGGGAGGGGGCCTACATCAGCCGCTTCTGGCAAGTGATAGAGCCGCGGAGCACAAAATTGGAACTTTTAAAAGTCGGTTCCGCTGAGGGACGTCGCTCCAGTGGCTAAGCGGGGGGTGGAACCCTCGCTGGGACAGTGTGGTCTCAGGACCCTCAGGGTCACAGAAAGACCGGGGGTGCCTGAGTGCAGCAGAGCTCCCTGGTATCGGAGCGGGGAAGCCGGCTGCAGAGATGGAGCCGCGGCCCGGGCTCCCAGCTCGGGGTTGCCATAAACCGTGATCCGTGGCACAGTCGGGCCACTGCTCTTCCAGCAGGGACCCAACAAGCGGCAGATCCGGGGAGACTCCCCTTCCTCCCCTGGGAGGAGCGGCGTGGGAGTGCACCACAGGGATCTGCTGGGTTTGGAGACTCCACCCGGGGTTGGGTGCCAGAGATAGAAACGCTCGGTCACAGGCCGGGTGAGCACGGAGTGCGGCCGGAGACCGGGGAGACGGGAGTGACTGACTGCTTTTCTCTGGGGGCTCACTGAGGACCGGGGCCCCGAGTTCTCGGCTCCTCCAGGGCGGAGATTGGGAGGCCGCCATTTTCACTCCTGTCCTCCAAAGCTGTACGGAAAGCTTGCAGGGAACAAAAGCTCCTGAGAGCAAACCCGAGCAGATTACTTAGCCCGGACTGGGCAAGGGCAGGGCAATTCCGCCTCTGGCAAAGACATTTGGGAACCACGGCAACAGGCCCCTCCCCCAGAAGATCAGCAAGAACAGCCGGCCAAGACCAAGTTTACCGATCAATGAGAATGGCAGAACTCCAGTGCTAGGGGAATACTGCACATAGAATTCATGGCTTTTTTACCATGATTCTGTAGTCTTTCAAAGTTAATTTTTTTTAACTGTCTTTTTTTTTTTTGAATTTTTCTTTTTCCCTTTTTCAACCAACATCTTATCAATCCCTTTTTTAAAAAACATTTTTATTTTTCATTTTTAGAGTCATATTCTATCCCTTCATAGTACTTACCCTTACTTTTGGCATATATATATAAGTTGTTCTCTCTTTAAAATTTTGAGATACAGTTTCTTCTAACAGATCAAAATATACCCTAAATCTCTAGTGTATGGCTTTGTTCTAGTCTCCTGCCTGATCACATTCTCTCCCTTTTTTTAAAAACCTCTTCTTTCTTTTTTCAAACAACTTCTTATCTTATCAATTCCTTTTATAAAATTTTTTATAATTTTCATCTTTACAGTCATATTCCATCCCTTCATTGTATCAACCCTTATTTTTGTACATATATAAGTTTTTCTTTCTTTAAAATTTTGGGAGGCACTTTCTTCTAACAGACCAAAATACACCCAAAATCTAGTGTGTGGCACTGATCTATGCACCAGCCTGATCATATTTGATCATATTCTATTTTTTTTTGTTTTGTTCCGTTTTTGTTTGTTTTTATCTTTTTCTTTTTCTTTTTCTTTTTTCTTTCTTTCCCTTTCTTTGCCCCGGTTTCAGGTTTTTTCTGATTTGTTTAGAGTATATTTTCTGGGAACATTGTTACCCTGGTAGCATTTTGTTCTCTCATTCATCTATTCTCCTCTGGACGAAATGACAAGACAGAAAAAATCACCTCAACAAAAAGAACAAGAGGTAGTACCGACTGCCAGGGACCTACTCAATACGGACATTAGTACAATGTCGGACCTAGAGTTCAGAATGATGATTTTAAAGATACTAGATGGGCTTGAAAAGAGCATGGAAGTTATTAGAGAAACCCTTTCTGGAGAAATAAAAGAACTAAAATCTAACCAAGTCAAAATCAAAAAGGCTATTAATGAGGTGCAATAAAAAATGGGGGCACTAACTACTAGGATAAATGAGGCAGAAGAGAGAAACAGTGATATAGAAGACCAAATGATGGAAAATAAAGAAGCTGAGAAAAAGAGAGATAAACAACTACTGGATCACAAGGGCAGAATTCGAGAGATAAACGATACCATAAGATGAAACAAGATTAGAATACTTGGGATCCCATAAGAAGAAGAAAGAGAGAGAGCGGCAGAAGGTATATTGGAGCAAATTATAGCAGAGAACTTCCCTAACTTGGGGAAGGAAACAGGCATCAAAATCCAGGAGGCACAGAGAACCCCTCTCAAAATCCATAAAAATAGGCCAACACCCCGACATCTAATAGTAAAACTTACGAGTCTCAGAGACAAAGAGAAAATCCTGAAAGCAGCTTGGGAGAAGAGATCTGTAACCTACAATGGTAGAAACATTAGATTGGCAACAGACCTATCCACAGAGACCTGGCAGGCCAGAAAGGACTGGCATGATATCTTCAGAGCACTAAACGAGAAAAATATGCAGCCAAGAATACTATATCCAGCTAGGCTGTCATTGAAAATAGAAGGAGAGATAAAAAGCTTCCAGGACAAACAAAAACTAAAGGAATTTGCAAACACGAAACCAGCCCTACAAGAAATATTAAAAGGGGTCCTCTAAGCAAAGAGAGAGCCTAAAAGCAACATAGACCAGAAAGGAACACAGACAATATACAGTAACGGTCACTTTACAGGCAATACAATGGCACTAAATTCATATCTTTCAATAGTTACCCTGAATGTAAATGGGGTAAATGCCCCAATCAAAAGACACAGGCTATCAGATTGGATTAAAAAACAAGACCCATCGATATGCTGTCTGCAAGAGACTCATTTTAGACCCAAAGACACCCCCAGATTGAAAGCAAGGGGGTGGAAAACCATTTACCATGCTAATGGACACCAAAAGAAAGCTGGGGTGGCAATCCTTATATCAGACAAATTAGATTTTAAACCAAAGACTGTAATAAGAGATGAGGAAGGACACTATATCCTACTTAAAGAGTCTATCCAACAAGAAGATCTAACAATTGTAAATATCTATGCCCCTAACATGGGAGCAGCCAATTATATAAGGCAATTAATAACAAAAGCAAAGAAACACATTGACAACAATACAATAATAGTGGGGAACTTTAACACCCCCTCACTGAAATGGACAGATATCTAAGTAAAGATCAACAAGGAAATAAAGACTTTAAATGACACACTGGACCAAATGGCCTTCAGAGACATATTCAGAACATTCGATCCCAAAGCAACAGAATACACATTCTTCTCTAGTGCCCATGGAACATTCTCCAGAATAGATCACATCCTGGGTCACAGATCAGGTCTCAACCGGTACCAAAAGATTGGGATCATTCCCTGTGTATTTTCAGACCACAATGCTTTGAAACTAGAACTCAATCACAAGAGGAAAGTCGGAAAGAACTCAAATACATGGAGGCTAAAGAGCATCCTACTGAAGAATGAATGGGTCAACCAGCAAATTAAAGAAGAATTAAAAAAATTCATGGAAACCAATGAAAATGAAAACACAACTGTTCAAAATCTTTGGAATGCAGCAAAGGCAGTCCTAAGAGGAAAGTATATAGCAATACAAGCCTTTCTCAAGAAACAAGAAAGGTCTCAACCTTACCCTACACCTAAAGGAGCTAGAGAAAAAACAGCAAATAAAGCCTAAACCCAGCAGGAGAAGAGAAATAATAAAGATCAGAGCAGAAATCTATGAAGTGAAACCAAAAGAAAAATAGAACAGATCAACGAAACTAGGAGCTGGTTCTTTGAAAGAATTAATAAGATTGATAAACCCCTGGCCAGACTTACCAAAAAGAAAAGAGAAATGACCCAAATCAACAAAATCATGAATTAAAGAGGAGAGATCACAACCAACACCAAAGAAATACAAACAATTATAAGAACATATGAGAAACTCTGTGCCAGCAAATTAGATAACCTGGAAGAAATGGATGCATTCCTAGAGACATATAAACTACCAAAACTGAACCAGGAAGAAATAGAAAACCTGAACAGACCCATAACCACTAAGGAATTTGAAGCAGTCATCAAAAATCTCCCAAAAAACAAGAGCCCAGAGCCAGATGGCTTCCCAGGGGAATTCTACCAAACATTTTAAGAAGAATTAATACCTATTCTTATGAAACAGTTCCAAAAAAAAAATAGAAATGGAAGGAAAACTTCCAAACTCATTTTATGAGGCCACCATTACCTTGATCCCAAAACCAGACAAAGACCCCATCAAAAAGGAGAATTACAGACCAATATCCCTGATGAACATGGATGCAAAAATTCTCACCAAAATACTAGCCAATAGGATCCAACAGTACATTAAAAGGATTATTCACCACGACCAAGTGGGATTTATCCCTGGGCTGCAAGGTTGGTTCAACATCCGCAAATCAATCAACGTGATACAATACATTAACAAAAGAAAGAACAAGAATCATATGATCCTCTCAATAGATGCAGAAAAAGCATTTGACAAAGTACAGCATCCTTTCTTGATCAAAACTCTTCAGAGTATAGGGATAGAGGGTACATACCTCAATATCATAAAAGCCATCTATGAAAAACCTACAGCAAATATCATTCTCAATGGGGAAAAACTGAGAGCTTTCCCCCTAAGGTCAGGAACGCGGCAGGGATGTCCACTATCACCACTGCTATTCAACATAGTATTGGAAGTCCTAGCCACAGCAATCAGACAACAAAAAGAAATCAAAGGCATCCAAATTGGCAAAGAAGAAGTCAAACTCTCACTCTTTGCAGATGATATGATACTTTATGTGGAAAATCCCAAAGACTCCACCCCAAAACTGCTAGAACTCATACAGGAATTCAGTCAAGTGGCAGGATATAAAATCAATGCACAGAAGTCAGTGGCATTCCTATACACCAACAACAAGACAGAAGAAAGAGAAATTAAGGAGTCGATCCCATTTACAATTGCACCCAAAACCATAAGATACCTAGGAATAAATCTAACCAAAGAGGCAAAGGATCTGTACTCAGAAAACTATAAAATACTCATGAAAGAAATTGAGGAAGACACAAAGAAATGGAAAAACGTTCCATGCTCATGGATTGGAAGAACAAATATTGTGAAGATGTCAATCCTACCTAGAGCAATCTACACATTCAATGCAATCCCCATCAAAATACCATCCACTTTCTTCAAAGAAATGGAACAAATAATCCTAAAATTTGTATGGAACCAGAAAAGACCCCGCATAGCCAGAGGAATGTTGAAAAAGAATAGCAAAGCTGGCGGCATCACAATTCCAGACTTCCAGCTCTACTACAAAGCTGTCATCATCAAGACAGTATGGTACTGGCACAAAAACAGACACATAGATCAATGGAACAGAATAGAGAGCCCAGAAATGGACCCTCAACTCTATGGTCAACTCATCTTTGACAAAGCAGGAAAGAATGTCCAATGGAAAAAAGACAGTCTCTTCAACAAATGGGGTTGGGAAAATTGGACAGCCACATGCAGAAGAATGAAACTGGACCATTTCCTTACACCACACACAAAAATAGACTCCAAATGGTTGAAAGACCTCAATGTGAGACAGGAGTCCATCAAAATCCTAAAGGAGAACACAGGCAGCAACCTCTTCGACCTCAGCCGCAGCAACTTCTTCCTAGAAACATCACCAAAGGCAAGGGAAGCAAGGGCAAAAATGAACTATTGGGACTTCATCAAGATAAAAAGCTTTTGCAAAGCAAAGGAAACAGTCAACAAAACCAAAAGACAACTGACAGAATGGGAGAAGATATTTGCAAATGACATATCAGATAAAGGGCTAGTATCCAAAATCTATAAAGAACTCATCAAACTCAACACCAAAAGAACAAAGAATCCAATCAAGAAATGGGCAGAAGACATGAACAGACATTTTTCCAAAGAAGACATCCAAATGGCCAACAGACACATGAAAAAGTGTTCAATATCGCTCGGCATCAGGGAAATCCAAATCAAAACCTCAATGAGATACCACCTCACACCAGTCAGAATGGCTAAAATTAACAAGTCAGGAAATGACAGATGTTGGCGGGGATGCGGAGAAAGGGGAACCCTCCTACACTGTTGGTGGGAATGCAAGCTGGTGCAGCCACTCTGGAAAACAGTATGGAGGTTCCTCAAAAAGTTGAAAATAGAGCTACCATATGATCCAGCAATTGCACTACTGGGTATTTACCCCAAAGATACAAAAGTAGGGACCCGAAAGGCTACGTGCACCCCGATGTTTATAGCAGCAATGTCCACAATAGCCAAACTGTGGAAAGAGCCAAGATGTCCATCAACAGATGAATGGATAAAGAAGATGTGGTATATATATACGATGGAATATTATGCAGCCATCAAAAGGAATAAGATCTTGCCATTTGCAACGACGTGGATGGAACTGGAGGGTATTATGCTGAGCGAAATAAGTCAAACAGAGAAAGACATGTATCATATGACCTCACTGATATGAGGAATTCTTAATCTCAGGAAACAAACTGAGGGTTGCTGGAGTGGGGGGTGGGGTGGGAGGGATGGGGTGACTGGGTGATGGACACTGGGGAGGGTATGTGTTCTGGTAAGCGCTGTGAATTGTGCAAGACTGTTGAATCTCAGATCTGTACCTCTGAAACAAATAATGCAATATATGTTAAGAAAGAAAAAAAGAAGAAGAAGAATATAGCAGGAGGGGAAGAATGAAGGGGGGGAAATTGGAGGGGGAGAAGAACCATGAGAGACGATGGACTCTGAAAAACAAACTGAGGGTTCTAGAGGGGAGGGGGTTGGGAGGATGGGTTAGCCTGGTGATGGGTATTGAGGAGGGCACGTTCTGCATGGAGCACTGGGTGTTATGCACAAACAATGAATCATGGAACACTATATCTAAAACTAATGATGTAATGTATGGGGATTAACATAACAATAAAAAAAAAACTATAAAATACTCATGAAAGAAATTGAGGAAGACACAAAGAAATGGGAAAACGTTCCATGTTCATGGACTGGAAGAACAAATATTGTGAAGATGTCAATGCTACCTAGAGCAATCTACACATTCAATGCAATCCCCATCAAAATACCATCCACTTTTTTCAAAGAAATGGAACAAATAATCCTAAAATTTGTATGGAACCATAAAAGACCCCAAATAGCCAGAGGAATGTTGAAAAAGAAAAGCAAAGCTGGCGGTATCAGAAATCCGGACTTCCAGCTCTACTACAAAGCTGTCATCATCAAGACAGTATGGTACTGGCACAAAAACAGACACATAGATCAATGGAACAGAATAGAGAGCCCAGAAATGGACCCTCAACTCTATGGTCAACTAATCTTCGACAAAGCAGGAAAGAATGTCCAATGGAAAAAAGACAGTCTCTTCAACAAATGGTGTTGGGAAAATTGGACAGCCACATGCAGAAGAATGAAACTGGACCATTTCCTTACACCACACACAGAAATAGACTCCAAATGGTTGAAAGACCTCAATGGCAGACAGGAGTCCAACAACATCCTAAAGGAGAACACAGGCAGCAACCTCTTTGACCTCAGCCACAGCAACTTCTTCCTAGAAACATCGCCAAAGGCAAGGGAAGCAAGGGCAAAAATGAACTATTGGGACTTCATCAAGATAAAAAGCTTTTGCACAGCAAAAGAAACAGTCAACAAAACCAAAAGACAACCGACAGAATGGGAGAAGATATTTGCAAATGACATATCAGATAAAGGGCTAGTATCCAAAATCTATAAGGAACTTACCAAACCCAACACCCAAAGAACAAATGATCCAATCAAGAAATGGGCAGAAGACATGAACAGACATCTTTCCAAAGAAGACATCCAAATGGCCAAAAGACACATGAAAAAGTGCTCAACATCGCTTGGCATCAGGGAAATCCAAATCAAAACCTCAATGAGATACCACCTCACACCAGTCAGAATGGCTAAAATTAACAAGTCAGGAAACGACAGATGTTGGTGGGGATGCGGAGAAAGGGGAACCCTCCTACACTGTTGGTGGGAATGCAAGCTGGTGCAGCCACTCTGGAAAACAGTATGGAGGTTCCTCAAAAAGTTGAAAATAGAGCTACCATATGATCCAGCAATTGCACTACTGGGTATTTACCCCAAAGATACAAATGTAGGGATCCGAAGGGGTATGTGCACCCCGATGTTTATAGCAGCAATGTCCACAATAGCCAAACTGAAAAGAGCCAAGATGTCCATTGACAGATGAATGGATAAAGAAGATATGGTATATATACAATGGAATATTATGCAGCCATCAAAAGGAATGAGATCTTGCCATTTGCAACGACGTGGATGGAACTGGAGGGTATCATGCTGAGCAAAATAAGTCAATGAGAGAAAGACATGTATCATATGACCTCACTGATATGAGGGATTCTTAATCTCAGGAAACAAACTGAGGGTTGCTGGAGTCAGGGGGGGTGGGAGGGATGGGGTGGCTGGGTGATGGACATTGGGAAGGGTATGTGCTATGGTGAGCTCTGTGAATTGTGCAGGACTGTTGAATCACAGACCTGTACCTCTGAAACAAATAATGCAATATATGTTAAGAAAAAAAAAAAAAAAGAAGATAGCAGGAGGGAAAGAATGAAGGGGGGGAAATCGGAGGGGGAGAAGAACCATGAGAGATGATGGACTCTGAAAAATAAACTGAGGGTTCTAGAGGGGAGGGGGTTGGGAGGATGGGTTAGCCTGGTGATGGGTATTAAAGAGGGCACGTTCTGCATGGAGCACTGGGTGTTATGCACAAACAATGAATCATGGCACACTACATCAAAAACTAAAAAAAAAAAAATAATAAAAAATAAATTCAGACACTGAAAAAAAAAAAAAACTTACAAATGACTGTTACAAATATATCCAATCATCAATTTCTACCACTGGAGGGGTCGGAATCTTTATCCAGATACTATTTGATACCTATAGTTGTCCAATGTAGTTATTTGAATAAATTGAAAGATTATTTTAATAAAAGATGAAAGGCTGGATCATAGTTTTTTTGCTTTGGGTCACAGACTTTTTGCAAGACTAGATAATAAAGAATAGATAAAATGTGAACTGAAAAAATTATGAATGTGAGGGAAAAGCAAGATGAGGATTCATCTCTAAGTAATAGATCTAACAAATCTCAAAAAAGCCTATGCTCATTTCCTTTTGTTCCGTTTTTCTTTGTGTAAGAAAAAAATGTCTGCAAGATTCTGATTATGATGTAGGGTATGGCTGGATGGAAACAGGTCACATAAATAGTAAACCCATTTCTAAAAATAGGGAAAGAAAACTGTCCTGGAGAGATCTGGTTGGAGTGTTGTTTTTTCTTCCTCTCAATCTATAAAACAAACATTTGGTAGCAAGCTGCCATAAACCCAGTTCATATAACTTGTTTTGACACCTTAATAAAATCTCAGCTCTCTCTCTTTGTAGACACTCTGGCCACCACCTTCCATGAAGGATTTGCTCAAGGCAGATATGATATATTCTAGAGCTGTGTTGTCCAGTGTGGTAATCTTTAGCCACACGTGGCTATTCAGTTTTTAACTTGAATGAATTGAAATGAAATAAAACTAAAAATTCACTTCCTTGGACACATTAAGCACACTTTAAAGGTTAATAAAGCATATGTGGCCATGGCTTCTGGGTTGGACCCATGCCGACAGAGAACATTTTCATCATCACAGAAAATTCTATTGAATAGCAGTACTTGAGAGCCATTTTGCTCCCTCAAGAGTATTTGGTAATATCTGGAGATGTTTTTGTTTATCAAAAGAGAGGGTGGGGTACAGGGGTGCTGCGAAAAATCATACAGTGCTTAGGATAGTCTTCAACAAAAAAGAATTATCTGGGCCAAAATAGCAACAGTGCCAAGGCTGAGAAACTGTGCTCTAAAGGTAGGATTCTGTTAGACTGATGGTTGGCATCAGGTAACCAGCACACTGAGATCATGGTGGGACACCATAGGATTTAGCTCAGGGCATTGTCCCTAAGATCACAGGTGACAGATCTCCCTGGATTCTTTTATTCTGTTTGGGCTATTGTTGATTGGGTAGAGTCTCTGAAATATTTGAACCAATCCACGTATCATGAATACCATTAATTTCCCCCCCCAAAGCTCACTTTTGGGGCGCCTGAGTGGCTCAGTCAGTTGGGTGATGGACTCTTAGGTTTTGGCTCAGGTCATGATCTCAGGGTCATGAGAATGAGCCCTGTGCCAGGCCCCACACTCAGCAGGGACGCTGCTTGAGATTCTCTCCCTCTGCCCTTCCCCCTGCTCGCACGCATGCACACATGCAGACTCTCTCTCAAATAAATAAATTAAATCTTTGTTTAAAACAGCTCTCTTTTAACAACTCTTATGCTAATTACCAAGCCTATTAATTTCAAAAATGAAAAATCTATCTGTGACATTCATTATATAAACCACAACGGCTCTCCTATAGCCAAGAAGTCTCTGGTAGCTTTCTGATAAAAAGTGGCTGACTACTTGTCCCTGATCACTGCCAGAACACCTCAACCTTGGCTGCCGAAGCAAAAGCCTTTTTCGATGACTTCAATTTGATCTCTAATTCTTAACTCCCATCTTGGATAAAACAAGCCAGAACATAGCAAAGATCCACCTTAAATTATAATTATTTTTCAAAGTATTCAAACATCGGAATATCACACACACCAAAAAACTAACTGCAGGGATATGTGGGAGTCTTCATCTTTCCGCTACTTCTTTTCCTTCTTTGACCCCAAAGCTCAGGGCCCTCATTCCTCAAATACACAAAAGTAGGCAGCCAGGGTGATTCATTCCCTGTCCAGTGCTGCCTGCAGTGAGTCATGTCTTAATTAACTGGACCAAAGGCCAATTTTGCATGCATTGCGGTTTGTCCACTTTGTCTGCAGCTTCTCCCATTTCCTAGTGCCTTTACACTGATTTGAGTCCTTTCCCATAATGAGGCATACCCTTGATTTGGGGGCTTTGTTTCCTTTGTCTATAAAATGAAAGGGGTTGGTCTGCTAATCCTTTAACTATCCTAAGAAACATACTCTTTCTTTACAGAAGCTGTAAAAAACACTGAAAGAAAAGACCAGGCAAAATGGCCCCTCCCACCCCACTGGCTTTGGAGAATGCCATGATGTAACCCTTCCACTTGTCCTCTTAACAAATAAGGAACACAACATTATCTTCTCCTCCCAAAACTTGAAGGTATGGACATAAGACTCTAAAACATGTTGAATTACAGCTTTGAACATGTTGAGAACATATGAGGGATGTACAGTTGACCCTTGAACAATGGGAGTTTGAACTGCATGGGCCCACTTACGTGTGAATTTTCTTTCAGTAAATAAAGTACAGTAATGTACTGTAAATGTACTTTCTCTTCTTTATCATTTTCTTTTTTTAAAATAGGTTTTTATTTAAATTTCAGTTAGTTAACATACAGTGTGATATTAGTTTCAGGTGTACAATTTAGTGATTCAACACTTTCATACATCACCTGGTGCTCGTCACAACAAGTGAATGTCTTAATCGCCATCACCTGTCTAACCCATCCCCCACCTACCTCCCCCTGGTAACCATCAGTTTGTTCTCTGTAGTTAAGAATTTGTTTCTTGGTGGCGCCTGGGTGGCTCAGTCGTTAAGCGTCTGCCTTCGGCTCAGGTCATGATCCCGGGTCCTGGGATCGAGCCCCGCATCGGGCTCCCTGCTCCGCGGGGAGCCTGCTTCTCCCTCTCCCACTCCCCCTGCTTGTGTTCCCTCTCTCGCTGTGTCTCTCTCTGTCAAATAAATAAATAAAATCTTTAAAAAAAAAAAAAAAAAAAAAAAAAAGAATTTGTTTCTTGGTTTGCCTCTCCCCCCCACCCCATGATTGTCTGTTTTGTTTCTTAAATTCCACATATGAGTGAAATATGGTATTGTCTTTCTCTGACTTATTTTACTTAGCATTATGCTCTCTAGCTTCCACATTGTTGCAAATGGCAAGATTTCATTCTTTTTTTATGGCTGAGTAATATTCAACTGTATATATATATGCCACATCTTCTTTATCCATTCATCAGTTGATGGACATTTGGGCTCTTTCCATAATTTGGCTATTATAGATAATGCTGCTATAAACATCTGGGTGCATGTATCTTTTTGAATTAGTATTTTTGTATTCTTTGGGTAAATACCTAGTAGTGCAATTGCTGAATTATAAGGCAGTTCTATTTTTAACTTTTTGAGGAATCTCTATCCTGTTTTCCGGGGTGGCTGCACAAGTTTGCATTCCTACCAACAGTGTAGAGGGTTCCTCTTTCTCCACATCCTTGCCAACATCCTGTTGTTTCTTGTGTTGCTGATTTTAGCCATTCTGACAGGTGTGAGGTAATATCTCATTGTAGTTTTGATTTGTATTTCCCTGGTGATGAGTGATGTTGAACATCTTTTCATGTGTCTGTTGGCCATCTATGTGTCTTCTTTGGAAAAATGTCTATTCATGTCTTCTGCCAATTTTTAAACTGGATTATTTGTTTTTGGGGTTTGAGTTTTATAAGTTCTTTATACATTTTGGTTACTAACTCTTTATCAGATATGTCATTTGCAAAGTATCTTCTCCCATTCTGTAGGTTGCCTTTTAGTTTTGTTGATCGTTTCCTTTGCTGTGCAGACCTTTTTTTATTTTGATAAAGTCCCAGTAGTTTATTTTTGCTTTTGTTTCCCTTGCGTCAGGAGACATATCTAGTAAGAAGTTGCTGTGGCTGATGTCAAAGAGGTTACTGCCTGTGTTCTCTAGGATTTTAATGGTTTCCTGTCTCACATTTAGGTGTTTAATCCATTTTGAATTTATTTTTGTGTACAGTGTAAGGAAGATATCCAGTTTCATTCTTTTGCACGTAACTGACTAGTTTTCCCAGCGCCATTTATTTATTTTTATTTTTATTTTCTTATTATTATGTTATGTTCATCACCATACATTACATCATTAGTTTTTGATGTAGTGTTCCATGATTCATTGTTTGCCTATAACACCCAGTGCTCCATGCAGTACGTGCTCTCTTTAATACCCATCACCAGGCTAACCCATCCCCCCACCCCCTCCCCTCTAGAACCCTCAGTTTGTTTCTCAGAGTCCATAGTCTCTCATGGTTCGTCTCCCCCTCCGATTTCCCCCCCTTCATTCTTCCCTTCCTGGTATCTTCTTCTTCTTCTTCTTTTTTTTTTAACATATAATGTATTATTTGCTTCAGAGGTACAGGTCTGTGATTCAACAGTCTTACACAATTCACAGAGCTCACCATAGCACATACCCTCCCCAATGTCCATCACCCAGCCACCCCATCCCTCCAACCCCCCCTGACTCCAGCAACCCTCAGTTTGTTTCCTGAGATTAAGAATCCCTCATATCAGTGAGGTCATATGATACATGTCTTTCTCTGATTGACTTATTTTGCTCAGCATGATACCCTCCAATTCCATCCACGTCATTGTAAATGGCAAGATCTCATTCCTTTTGATGGCTGCATAATATTCCATTGTATATATATATACCACATCTTCTTTATCCATTCATCTGTCAATGGACATCTTGGCTCTTTCCACAGTTTGGCTATCGTGGACATTGCTGCTATAAACATTGGGGTGCACGTACCCTTTCGGATCTTACATTTGTATCTTTGGGGTAAATACCCAGGAGTGCAATTGCTGGATCATATGGTAGCTCTATTTTCAACTTTTTGAGGAACCTCCATACTGTTTTCCAGAGTGGCTGCACCAGCTTGCATTCCCACCAACAGTGTAGGAGGGTTCCCCTTTCTCCGCATCCCCACCAACATCTGTCGTTTCCTGACTTGTTAATTTTAGCCATTCTGACTGGTGTGAGGTGATATCTCATTGAGGTTTTGATTTGGATTTCCCTGATGCCGAGCAATGTTGAGCACTTTTTCATGTGTCTTTTGGCCATTTGGATGTCTTCTTTGGAAAAATATCTGTTCATGTCTTCTGCCCATTTCTTGATTGGATCATTTGTTCTTTGGGTGTTGGGTTTGATAAGTTCCTTATAGATTTTGGATACTAGCCCTTTATCTGATATGTCATTTGCAAATATCTTCTCCCATTCTGTCGGTTGTCTTTTGGTTTTGTTGACTGTTTCTTTTGCTGTGCGAAAGCTTTTTATCTTGATGAAGTCCCAATAGTTCATTTTTGCCCTTGCTTCCCTTGCCTTTGGCGATGTTTCTAGGAAGAAGTTGCTGTGGCTGAGGTCAAAGAGGTTGCTGCCTGTGTTCTCCTTTAGGATGTTGTTGGACTCCTGTCTCCCATTTAGGTCTTTCAACCATATGGAGTCTATTTCTGTGTGTGGTGTAAGGAAATGGTCCAGCTTCATTCTTCTGCATGTGGCTGTCCAATTTTCCCAACACCATTTGTTGAAGAGACTGTCTTTTTTCCATTGGACATTCTTTCCTGCTTTATCGAAGATTAGTTGACCATAGAGTTGTGGGTTCATTTCTGGGTTTTCTATTCAGTTCCATTGGTCTATGGGTCTATTTTTGTGCCAGTACCATACTTTTTTTTTTTAGATATCTTTTTTTTTTAAAGATTTTATCTATTTATTTGAGAGAGAGAGAGAGAGAAAGAGAGGGAGAGAGAGAGAGAATGAGCGGGGGGGAGGAGGAGCAGAGGGAGAGGAACAAGCAGACTCCATGCTGAGGATGGGGCCAAGTGCAGGGCTTGATCTCATGTCCCTGAGATCATGACCTGAGCCAAAATCAAGAGTCAAGGCTTAATGGACTGAGCCACCCAGGCACCCCTACCATACTGTCTTGATCCCTACAGTTTTGTAATATACCTTGAAGTCTGGAATTGTGATGCCTCCAACTTTGCTTTCTTTTTCAAGGTTGCTTTGGCTATTCAGGGTCTTTTGTGATTCCACATGAATTTTAGGATTGTTTGGTTCTAGTTCTATGAAAAATGCTGTTGGTCTTTTGATCGGGATTGCACTAAGTGTGTAGATTGCTTTGGGTAATATAGACATTTTAACAATATTTGTTCTTCTAATCCATGAGTGTGGAATGTTTTTCCATTTCTTTGCATCATCTTCAATTTCTTTCATCAGTGTTTTATAGTTTTCAGAGTACAGGTTTTTTACCTCTTTGGTTAGGTTTATTCCTAGGTATCTTTTGGTTTTTGGTGCAGTTGTAAATGGGATTGATTCCTTGACTTTTCTTTCTGCTGATTCATTATTGGTGTATAGAAATGCAACAGATTTCTGTACATTGATTTTATATCCTGCGACTTTACTGGATTCAGTTCTAGCAATTTTTTGGTGGAGTCTTTTGGATTCTCTGTATAGAGTGTCATGTTGTATGCAAACAAAGTTTTACTTCTTCCTTGCTGATTTAGATGCCTTTTATTTCTCTTTGTTGTCTGATTGCTGAGGCTAGGACTTCCCGTACTATGTAAACGTGAGATGGGATGTGAGGTTGGACATCCCTGTCTTATTCCTGACTGTAGAAGAAAAACTCTCAGTTTTTCCCCAATGAGGATGATATTGGCTGTGGGTGTTTTGTATATGGTCTTTATTATGTTGAGGTATGTTCCCTCTATCCTACTTTGTTGAGGGTTTTTATCGAGAATGGATATTGTACTTTGTCAAATGCTTTTTCGCATCTATTGAAAGTATCATATGGTTCTTATCCTTTCTTTTATTAACGTGGTGTATGACGTTGATTGATTTGTGAATATTGAACCACTCTTGCAACCCAGGAATAAATCCCACTTGATCATGGCAAATGATTCTTATAATGCACTGTTGGATTTGGTTTGCTAGCATTTTATTGAGAATTTTTGCTTCCATGTTCATTAGGGATATTGGCCTGTAGTTCTCCTTTTTAGTGGAATCTTTTTTTTTTTTTTTTTTTTTTTTTAGTGGAATCTTTATCTGATTTTGGTATCAGGGTAATGCTGGCCTCACAGAATGAATTTGGAAGTTTTCCTTCCTTTTTTATTTTTTGGAATAGTTTGAGAAGAATAGGTATTAACTCTTCTTTAAATGTTAAAATTGCCTGTGAAGCCATATGGCCCTGGCTTTTGTTTGTTGAGAAATTTTTTATTACTGATTCAATTTCTTTGTTCGTTATAGGTCTGTTCAAGTTTTCTGTTTCTTCCTGTTTCAGTTTTGGTAATTTAAATGTTTCTAGGAATTTATCCATTTCTTCCAGTTTGTCCAATTTGTTGGCATATAGTTTTTCATAATATTCACTTATAATTGTTTGTATTTCTGTGGTGTTGGTTGTTATTTCTCCTTTCTTGTTTGTGATTTTATTTATTTGGGTCCTTTCTCTTTTCTTTTTGATAAGTCTGGCTAGGGGGGTTATCAATTTTATTAATTTTTTTCAAAGAATTATCTCCTGGTTTCATTGATCTGTTCTATTGTTTGTTTGTTTGTTTGTTTTTTGTTTACATATCATTTACTTCTGCTCTGATGTTTACTATTTCCTTTCTTCTGCTGGCTTTAGACTTCACTGGTTGTTTTTTTTCTAACTCCTTCAGGCATAAGGTTAGGCTGTTTATTTGAGATTTTTCTTGCTTCTTCAGGTAGTTCTGTAGTGCTATCTACTTTCCTCTTAGGACCACTTTTGCTGCATCCCAAAGGTTTTGGACCATTGTGTTTTCATTTTCATTTGTTTCCATATATTTTTTAATTTTTTCTTTGATTTCCTGGTTGACCTATTCATTGTTTAGTAGCATGTTGTTTAACCTCCATGCACTTGTGGTCTTTACAATTTTTTTCTTGTGGTTGACTTCAAGTTTCATAACATTGTGGTGAGAAAATATATATGGTGCGATCGCAATCTTTTTGTACTTGTTGAGGCCTGATTTGTGACCTACTAATCCCTTATGATTTTCTTTTAATTAATTAAATTAAATTAAATTAAATTAAATATTTATTTGAGACATAGAGGGAGAGAGTGAGAGAGCACAAGCAGGGGGAGTGGCAGAGGCAGAGGGAGAGGGAGAAGCAGGCTTCCCACTGAGCAGGGAGAGTGATGCGGAGCTCAATCCCAGGACCCAGAGATCATGACCTGAGCCAAAGGCAGATGCTTAACGGACTGAGCCACCCAGGTGCCCCCTTATGATTTTCTTAATAACATATTCTCTGTAGCTTACTTTATTATAGGAATGCAGTATATAATACATATAACATACAAAATATGTGTTCATTGACTGTTTATGTCATGGGTAAGGCTTCTGGTCAATAATAGGCTATTAGTAGTTGTTTCTGGGGAGTTGAAAGTTATATTTGGATTTTTGACTGTGCAGGGGCCAGCGCCTCAAACCCCTGCATTGTTCAAGGGTCAACTGTAATTTGGTTCTTATTTAGAAACAAACAGCAATACTTTGACTGGTATAAATGTCACTTATTCATCTCACAATATTTATTGAGGACCAACTATATGCTATGTACTATTCTGGGTGTAACCCAATGAGCAACAAAATTTTTTGTCTTTGTGTTCTTACATTCTAAGAGGTGCAGATAGAAAAGAAAGAACAGCTATAATAAAATATGTTCATTATATTATGCTAGATAGTGATCAGTGATATGGGAAAATGGAGTAAAGTGGGGGCATTGGGGTCCTAGGGGGCAGGAGGGCTGGCTTCAGTGTTCACGGGGTAGCCTCACTGAGAATGGTGCAAGCAGGTGTCTGGCAGAAGAGTGGTCAGGGCACTGAGGCTACGCAAAAGTGTGGTGGTTTGTCAGAAGATCTGCAGGTTGGCCGGGGTGGTGGAGCTGTGGAGAAGGGGGTCGAAGGTGAGGTCAGAAAGATAAATAGGGTCTGAGGAGGGTCCTAGAGGGTGTGACATGATCTGATTTACCTTTTAAAATAAATTGCTGTGGCTGCTCTGGAGAGTAGATGCCCTGAACCCATCCCCTCTGAGTTGATGTGGTTCTAGGGCCACCTTCTGCTTTTGATTAGGTTCAGCAAATCGAATGAGTTCTAAATACTGGCCCTGTCTGGCCTGGTTAGAGATGATGTCAGATCTTTATTTTTCCCTGGTAGCTGCCATTTATCTTTATTTTTGCTCCTGTCACCCTCAGCTTTAAACTTGGCATTTCTGGTAGGTTCCAGTTAGGGCCTGTTGTTTTCAAAAAAACTTTTGTTCAGTTAGTTACAGTACATCTGTTTCTTATTAAATATGAATTTCATGCATCTTTAAATCTTTGAAAACACAGCTTCCCCCTATGTTTGTTCTCTTCCACCCCTGTAGACCTGATAAATACTTTAGAAAAGCTTCATTCTGATAGCATAATTAAGGCATACTTTATTGTGTTTTCTTAACCTCTGTCACTCAAAGAGGAAGCAAAATAGAATTTGTGTGGCTGGAAGGACAAGGTGACAGTGATTTGTTTGTTATGTCAGGATGGAGGGGTATATTAGTATTTAGTGAAATAAAGTGGAAAGACAGTAAATGGTCTTCTAATGAGAACCTGGTTAGCATCATCCACGTGGAAGGAGGAGTAGTGACTGGCAGAGCCCGGGAGATGCTTCTGTTTCAAGTACAAGAGATAAAATGCCAGAGGGAAAAGGTTACATAGGAAAAAGAGAATGCTCACCCTTAGCGCAGGCTGGTTGCAGAGCTCTCTGGCTGGATCCAGGAGCTAAGCCTTGTCTGTAGAATCATGGCTGAATTCCTAACTACATTCTTCTTGATCCTCCCTGGTCCTCTCCTCCCTTTGCAGACTGATCTTGGGAAACAGGGAATGCCTCAGGCACATAACTAGCCTCTCTCTCCAAATTGTTGCCTTTACCTGAATTCTAAGCCTCTAATTTTGTGAAAGCTATTCATCCTGGAATGCGCAAGATGTAACGATTGGGTCCCTCAGTGTGTTCCCATAGCACTTCAGAATGATGAGGACGGTTCCTGGAGAGAGTACTCACAAGTGCGCCAGGCATCATAGCATACTCTCTACATGGATGTTTCAGTTGTTTCTCTCATTGACAATAGAAGTATGGGTTTTATTGCATTTTTCAGATGAGAAAAGGGACACCCAGAAAGACTAAGTCACATGCTAATGTTTATACAGAAAGACTCCCCAGCCAAACTTCTCACCCCTGCATGAATGATCATGATTATGATATATATATATATATCATAATGATCATGATTGTAATTTGTACTATTGTTACTTGTCTACATGGTGGGTTATAACCTCCTTGAGGAATAAGGAACTATCACGTTTGTCTTTATCTTTTCCATAGCTCCTGGTACAGCACCTTCTACATAGTAGGGGCACACTAAATGTGTGATGGAGTCCATGATACTCAGGATGCTTAATATCACACTTGGAATTCTCAAGGTTATTCATGTCCTTCGTCAGTGAAGAAGGGTATTTTAATAGTAATTGTGAGAGAACTTAACTGAAAGCAAAATTTGCCAAGAAATCAGAAAAAAATTTTCAGGTTGGTTCTGAGGCTAAGTCACATGGCAAGGGAAGGAGAAAATGCCTCTGTGGGTAGAGGTACCTCAGGAAAGGTTCTATTACAACTGATTCAAAGCAGAATTCTGTGAAGTCCCATTCTCACGGGGTTGAGATCAAGATCCCCATTTATAGATTAACATGCTGCTAATCCTGAGAATCAGCAGCAAATTGGTTGCCTGGAGAGGGTATGCTTTGTTAATCCGGTATCAGGCTGTGCTGGGAATGACTGGAACCCAACCTGGGAAGGGCTTTTTGATTATTACAGACTGGACCTGGAGAAGGCTGGGCCATATCTAGATGTTCTTTGCACTTCACCTTTATAAGCAGTTGTTATTAGCTGTCTTAGCAGCTCCATGTTAATGAGCTAATGGGGACCTAAGGTGTGCAGGCTTTCTTTGCTCTGTGTTCCAAGGATACAAGTTGCCCTTGATAGTAGATGAGGTCCAGCAGATGAGAAAGCATGGGTTCATCAGATCTGGATACATACAGGAATTTATTACATGAAAAAAGTGGTATATCAAATTAGTGGGGAAAAGATGACTTACTTAAGGCATGGTGCTGGAAAAACATGACCATTTAGAAAAAAAAAAAGTGAGATCCCACTTTTACTTTTTCTGTCTGTTAAAGAGAAACAACATGCCTAAAATGGAGTCACTTGTGCTAAGCCACAGCAAGAATACCTAACCTGATCACAGTTTCAGCCTCTATGGGAGTGGAATTTTAAACCAATCAGTCTGGAATTCTCTGATATTAGGGAGGAAAAATATGCCTCTACCCTTAAATGTTTTTTTGGCTTGTCTAAGAATTAAACTAACATGAGATGGGTTAACAGAAGAAAATCAAATTTAATTATGTACGTACAGTGGCTCTATAAGAATATGAGGCCCACAGGCAGTCAGGCAAATAAGGCTCATATGTCATCCAGAGCTAAGGAGAAGGGGGTAGGAGTCTGGGACTTCAAAGGGAAGGAATGCAATTCACAGGAATATGAAAGAATACATTTATTTTTTTATTTTTTTTATTTTTGATGTAGTGTTCCATGATTCATTGTTTGCATATAACACCCAGTGCTCCATTCAATATGTGCCCTCCTTAACATCCATCACCAAGCTAACCCATCCCCCCACCCCTTCCCCTCTAGAACCCTCAGTTTGTTTCTCAGAGTCCATAGTCTTTCATGGTTCATTTCCCCCTCAGATTCCCCCCCTTCATTTTTCCCTTCCTACTATCTTTTTTTTTTTTTTTAATATAATGTATTATTTGTTTCAGAGGTACAGGACTGTGATTCATCAGTCTTACACAATGAAAGAATAAATTCTTGGTAAATAAATGTCTGCTGAGCCATACAGAAACAGTGGAACTTAGAGAGGAAATTTAACAGACTTTGTTAAGATCCTCCCTTCTACCATGCCTACTTCATATTATACTGCAGTTATTTACATTCCTTTAGATAGTTAAGGGGAATATCAAAGGTTCTTCCAGAGACTTCTGTTTCTTAAACATAATTAGCCTAGAATAATTCACATGCCAAAGAGATACATTTTGTGTTGGCAAATTTTGCTCCCCTCTACTGATCAGCACTAGTGAGGTAACCTGCCTGATAAGACCCTCTGACTTCCCCTAAGGGAAGGTAGCCTTGTCTGAAGTAATCCACTCTTAACTTCCTTGTCCCATCCTCTTGCCTATAAAATCCTCCCATTTTGTACAACTCCTTGGAGCTCCTTTCCACTTGCTAGGTGGGATGCTGCCTGACTCATGAATTGTTGAATAAAATCAATTAGATCTTTAAATTTACCCAGTTGAATTTGTTTTTTTAACCCGCCAGAAGAAATTACAGATGATAAAAAAATATTTATGTTAAAAACAAATCCATAAAAGTGTCAGTAGAAAATATGAGAATTAAAACTTAGAATGGGAAAGGTATTTGTAAGCATGAAGAAAGCCATAAACAAACCCACAAAGAGTTTGATGAATTTGCAATATTAAAACTTAAAAGTTTTTTTGAAAAATATCAACAAAATCAAGAGATAAGAAAAAAGCTGAGGAAAATGTATTTGCATATGAAAAAGCTATTGAAAAAATAAAAGGAGCTCCTGCAAATAAATGTGAAAGAGCTCAACATTTCAATAGGAAAACAAGATAGATATAGAATAAGACAGTCTAATACATTATAATGCAACAGCCTAATACAGGATGTAGCATGCTGTATGTGTTATGGTACCATATGTGTAAAAATGTGTATATATGCATCCACAATTGTATGTGCTTGGAATGTCTCTGGGGGTGGTGTCCTCTAGGGATTGGGGCACAGGGATAGAGGGAGATATACTTTCTACTCTAAATCATTTAAATCTTTTATTTCATTTGGAAATAATGAAATATTTTATACCCCTAAGAGAATAAATAAAATACCATATAAGTTAGGAGATGTAATATAAAATAAACACAGATGAGCCAATCCCTCAGCATGGAATACTCTTGACATTCTCTATGGATTTCTCTCTATCCCATTACTCTGCCTCCCATCCCACCTCATCCCTTCGGGTGACCCTTGTCCTAAATTTGTTGGGTCATCCCCTTGCCTTCCTTTATAGATTTGCTATATAGGTATGTATCCTTAGATGACATATTCTTTGGTTTTGCTTATTTATAAACTTTATAAAAATGGTATAATACTTTGTGTATTCTTCTGCACTTGTTAATTTGCTTTTGTCCCCTGAAAGGTAGCAGAATACTCCACGCTAAAATATGCCTCTTTGGCATAAGGATTATTTTGAGAGATAATAGACATGGGAGAAGCTCAGAGTAGAAGTTACCCTTCAGTAAGGGATATTTACATTTATAAAACAAATCTACATTTGTAAATATGTCCTCTTTTCTATACCTTGAAGAGAAGAAAGACTAAATCTCTAGGAACTCTTATCAATGGAGGAGGCACTGACTTAAACCTGCATAGCAAACCTTCATTGTTTACTATGTTTTCCTGGTAACTACCCATGACTGGCCTCCCTCCTCAGGATCTTTCTTTTGTCTTTAGCTGAAGATGGTGTTTAAGGTGCTGGCTTGGGCCATCTCTGGGAGAGTTACCCATATAGTTGGAAGTTATATATATATATATATATTTAAATATTTTATGTATTTATTTGAGGGAGAGGGAGAGAGCACGAGCATGAGTGGGGGAGAGGCAGAGGGAGAGGGAGAAGCAGACTCCTTGCTGAACATGGAGCCCCACTCGGGGCTCCATCCCAGAACCCTAAGATCATGATGTGAGTCCAAGTGCAAGGCTTAAGTGACTGAGCCACCCAGGTGCCCCTGGAAGTTATATATGTTAATAAACTTCTGTTTGTTTTTCTCTTGTAAATCTGTCTTTAATTACATGAGGGTCTCAGTTAAGAATTCAGAAGGGTAGAAAAAAGTTACTTTCCCCCTTACATCTCTCCACATTCTTTTTTTATTCTTTTCTTTTCTTTTTTTCTTTTCTTTTTAAGCTGGGCATGGAGCCCAATGCAGGGCTTGAACGCACCACCCAGAGATCAAGACCTGAGCTGAGATCAAGAGTCAGACACTTAACCAGCTGAGCCACCCAGGCACCCCTCTTTTCTTTTTTTTCTTTAAAAAGATTTTATTTTTAAGTAATCTCTATACCCAATGTGGGGCTTGAACCCACAACCCCAAGATCAAGAGTCACGTGCTCTACTGACTGAACCAGCCAGGCAACCCCCTCCACATTATTTTCTAAGATTCATCTATGTTGAAGCTTAGAGCTATGGTTTGCTTATTTTCATTATTGTATAGTATTCCTTTGAATCAATATATCAACATTTACTTATTTAGTCTTCTGTTGATGGACATTTGAGTCATTCCATTTCTTTATATCACAACCAATGTGGCTGAGAACATTCTTGATTTAGTGTAAGAGAACATTTTATATTTTAGTGCAAGAATTCTGAGGGGATATAGATATAGATATGAATGTTTATTTTGTCAAGATAGTGTATCTTTTCATATGCTTGTTGGCAATTCTGAGAAATGCCTGTTCATGTCTCTTGCCCATTTTTCTATTGGATTGTTGGTCATCTTATTAAACAGTAGGAATTCTATAGTTACGTGTGGAAAGCCACCAAAATCCTATTGCACTATTAGATTTTTTTTGCATTGTGAGGGTATTAACTATTTAAAAAAATTAAAAATAGCTTACTAGAAGTCTTAAGTGTTGGTGCACTCAAGAATTACAGGAGAGGAATAAATCTTTCTCAGTCCTCTTAGGGTCCCTAGGTGGGGCTAAAAATTAAATTGATAAAGATTAACAGAAGAAAGGCATACACATTTTATTGAATTTTTACATGTTAATAAAAGAATGAAGATGTCAGGAAGTGACTAGAGCGGGAAGCTTTTTACCTTTTAGGCAAGGAAACAATATATTTGTGAAGCACTGACAAGACAAAGGGGTTTGGGCTAAGGGCAGTTCAACTAGGGCTAGGTAGTTTGTCCTTTCTTAACTGGGAAGAGAAGGGTTAGTTTAACAAGGTTTGTTTGCAGATTCCTTTGGTGCCAGCTCTGGGCCGATATATGTCTATCTCCAGTGGAAGGAGAATTTATTTCCTGCCTTTAGGCAGAAATGGGGAAGCCTTTTCTGTGTTTACTAATTGTGTTCTTAATAGCCTTTAGTTAAAAATAATTTTTATGTCAAAGAGGCATATTTTGGGTGACATATTCTGGTTTTCTTCAGAATCATCTGGAAAGTTAAAAACACATACAGTAAACCCTTGAATCCCCTGCATAGTCAAAAATACGAGTATAACTTTTGGCTTTTCAGACTTAACTACGAATAGACTGCTGTTGACTGGAAGCCTTGCTAATAACATAAACAGATGATTAACACATATTTTGTATGTTATCTATATTACATACTATATTACAATAAAGCAAGCTACAGAAAAGAATGTTATTAAAAATAATAAGGCAATCATAAATCATACATTTACAGTAGTGTTCTCACTGAAAAAAAAATCTGTAGACCTGTGCAGTTCAAGTCTGTGTTGTTCAAAGCTTAACTGTATTTTTTGATCTCCACTCTAGAGAGGCCAATTCATTATGTCTGAGGTAGGACATAGCAGTCTGTGTTTATAGCCATTGATGGAGTTGATTCTGACTGTCCTTGAAGAAACATAGCTTCTGAGGGCATATAAGGGAGCCCTAGGGAGGTAAAATTGGGCAAGAGTGGAGGAGAGAGGAAGTGAGAGAGTTCAGAGAAATTCTGTGGTGAAAAAGAGAGAGGTTTGGAGAGCCGAGGTTAGAGGGCATAGTCTAGTCCAATGTGAGGACAGTTGAATGTTGAATGTGAGCAGGTCTCAACTGCAAGTATGAGGAGAGGAGATAGAGTTTAAAGCCATGCCAGGAGGAATAATTCAGGAAGCAAATATATGAGAAATGAAGGTTGGCTCAATAAGAAGTAAAGCCTCAACTGAGAAATATTCATTCATTTATTCATTCATTCATTTTACAAATAACTGCTGAACGGTTACCATGGGTCAGATGTTGAGTAAGATGTTGGGAAAGCAAAGATAATTAAGAAAATGTTCCCTATCCTGAAAGGGGATGGGAGAGGTTGATGCACAAAAGAGGTGCAAGTATGGAGGGGGTGGAGTGGTCAGGTGGGGGTAGGTAGATGGGAGGGCAAGGAGAGCATGCTAGACAGAGGGAACAGAAAACTGCACACACTCTTACGTGGGCTTGAATTTAACTGGTGGAAAACAAAGCTGCCACGGAGAGGGGAAGGGAAATCGTCAATGAAGTAGGAGAAGAAATCAGCCTGATCCTAAAAGCCAAGGTTAAAGAATTTTATTTTGTTCAGTGTCATAGAAACTGACCAGAGGATTTTAAAGTGGGGAGTGAAAGAGATTTGATTTATATTTCTAAGTAACATTCTGGCTGCTTTATAGAGAATGGCTTGGGGTTGGAAGCAGGAAGAACACTAGAAGCCTATGGTAATATTCCAAGACCAGGGACTGAGCAGTGGAGATGGTAGTAGTCAACAGCGAAGGTGGGAGAGCCTGGAGGGTCTGGTTACTCCATGGTAGAGAAGGCGGGACGTGCTATTGGAGCAGCTGTGGGCTGTGAAGAAAGGCAGGGGTCAGGGCTGGCTTTTGAATCCCCAAACTTTGTCCAGTCTATCTACCTCCTAACTTCTTCGTGAATGTGTGTATCCCTTCTCTGTCCATCCCACTCTCTCAGATTTAATTATCTCTCATTGAGCACTGCAAGAAGCTGTCAACAAACTCTTCCATCCATCTTCACATGGTTGACTAAATGATTTTTTTAATCAATGATTTTTCTAAACAAAGCTAATCGCTCATTCCCCTCCTTAATATTCTTGGTGAGTGCCTAAATGCCCTTAGACCAAACTCAAACTTCTTAGAGATAGGGAAAGGAATTAAAATGTTCAGGTATTTTTCCTACACTGAATCTTCCTTTAATCCTTCCCAGGATCTCATTAGGAAGTGATTATCCTCGTTTCATGGGTAATAAACTGAAGTCAGAGGTGAAGGAATTTGCCCGAGGTCACAGGGTCACAGAGCTATTAAATGGCAGGCAGCAGTTCACTTAAGCAAGTGGTTTCTAAACATAAGTGTAATAGGGACCCTTACTGGGGGATAGGGGAGCCCCCCAGGGCAACAATATCTGAATCTGAGAGGAGCTGAATTTTTTTTTTCTTTTTAAAGAAGATAGACTTATTTTTAGCACAGTTTTAGGTTCAAAGCAAAATTGAGTGGAAAGTACAGAGATTTTCCATATATTCCCTGCCCCAACACATGCAGAGCCTTCCCCGTTATAAACATCCCTCACCAGGGTGGCACATTTGTTACAAATGATGAATCTACATTGACACATCATTATCCCCCAAAGTCTACAATTTACATTAGGATTCACTCCTGGTGTTTTATGTTCTATGGGTTTGGACAAATGTATATTGACAGATATCTACCATTATGGTATACTGAGTAGTTTCACTGACCTAAAAAGCCTTTGTATTCTGCCTATTCATCCCTCTCTCCTTGGAAACCACTAATGTTTTTACTGTCTCCATAGTTTTGCCTCTTCTAGAATATCATGTAGTTGGAATCATATGCAGCCTTTTCAGGTTGGCTTCTTTCACTTAGTAATATGCACTTAAGTTTCCTTCGTATCTTTTCACACTTGAAAACTCATTTGTTTTTAATGCTGAATTAATCTATTCACCTACTGAAGGACATCTTGGCTACTTGTAAGTATTGGCAATTATGAATAAAGCTGCTATATATGTCCACGTGGAGGTTTTGGTGCAGACATAAGTTTTCAACTGCATTGAATCAATACCAAGGAGCATGATTACACTTGATCATGTAGTAAGAGTATACCTCAGTTTACCTCAGACCTCAGTTTTCTCACTTATAAAATGGGTATTATAGCTTCTATCTTGTGGTTATATGTAAAGTTTAGCAAATCTTAAGATTAAGAATTCAATAACTTGTAAAGGAGCCAATTTTTCTTTGCCTACATTATTACTAAAGCCAGGATTAGGGGGGATACAGTTTAGCAGGGACATTTCCATTACATACCATCAAAAATGGTTTTGTTGGTGAAAAGGAGGTGCAATTCTTTCTTGTCTGTTTGTGTTCCTGTAATGGTCTCGCCAGCCAGTCAGGAGAGTGGGGGACTGCACTCTGGTGCCTGCATTAATCATGTGACCAACTTGGGGTGAGACATGGAACTTTGTAGCTCAATTTTCCTTGTCCGTAAGATGGGGATAATAATCTCTATCATTGCTATTGATGAGATGATGAATACAAAACAAAAAAATGGGAAGAGTGATTCCAAATTGTGATACCAAGACTGTTGTCTGCAGGCCTATCTGAGGAGTGAATCGGAGAACCCTGGTGGTGCCTTCCCACTGGTGTCCCATTGTAACAGCCTCCTGGTAAGGCGTGGGTCCACTTGAAGGGCCACACTAGCCCCTCTCTCCTTTTCCTTTTTCTAATGGTCTTCACTCAGCCTGGACTGGAAGACTCATCTGAGTGAGACTACTTCACACACCCTTGGTGCCAAATCCCTTCCTCTTAGAGAATTTCCTGATGGGTTTAAGTGTTGCTGAAGCAGCCAGTGATGTTCAAGCGCAAACTCTTGTCTTATTATTGTTGCTTGGTGTGGGGTGTTCAGAGACTATGCTCACTGCAAGTTGGTCAGAAACAGTCCAGGGAATGGTGTCAGAGCACGTGGTGATTCTGTAAGGTTCTGAGGAACAGCAGGATTAAGGAATAGAAGAAAGGCAATCAGCTGAAAAGAATTCTGGGTTTTAAAAGTATCATTAGGTATATAAGTTATGCTTTCCTTAAGGCAGAAAGAGTAAGTGCAATGGGGTGAGACAGATATTCATAGTTCAAAGCTGCCCCAGCCACCACCATTCTACCCCCAGCAGGTGCTAATTCCTTATCAGGATAAAGTAGTTCCATGTGATTATCTCCACTGAAGTTGATGGTCTGTGACTTAACCAAATCCACAAAGTGTTTCTAGCTTATACTTTGAGATTTTAAAAAGTCACCCAATTGGATCTTACCTTAGGAAAAAGGTCACTGGAACATAGGTTTAGGACAGGATTAAACTCTGTGGGAGTTTAACTAGCCAGTAATGCCACCGATCATACGCTCAAAGTTGGCAGGAAATCACAGGTCATGGTCAGAACACCATGCAAAACAGGTAGCCCCTTCACTCCCGCACCCCTGGATCTCAATGCCAAGGGAGACCAAGTCAGCCACGGGAACTGCTTTCAAGAGAAACCAGGCTTCCTCTGCCTCAGCGCTAGTAACACTTTGGGCTAGATAATTCTGTGTTGTGGGGGCTTTCCTGTGCCTTGCAGCGTGTTGGCAGCATCCCTGGCCTCTCCGCACTCGATGCCAGTAGCACCTCCCTTGCCCCACTTTGTGACAGTGAGAAGCATCTGCAGACATCGCTGCCAATGTCCCCTCAGAAGCAAGGTCACTGCTGGCTGAGAACCACAGCAGTGAACAAAGACTCAAGATACAATAACATCTTATGAAATCTTGTTTCTAATATTGTTACTGGGAAGACTGTTTTAGCTTGAGTGTCGGGAAAAAGAGGGGAAGAGAGTCACAAGTCAGACTGGGCTGGAACATTATTACTGTCCAGGATTGGTCCATGGAGATCACTGGTTAAACCCTCACTTTACAGAGAGGTGGCCCATTTGCCAAGGCAGACCTTGTGGTTTGGAAAACACTGGAGAACTTTCATGGACTATCTTTTGTTTTTTCCCCTTTCCTGAGATTAAATCCACTTGAAGAGTTAAAGAGGACATGCTGTTAAAACGAACATTTTAAGGACACTATTTTCTTTTCTAATAGTGGCAATGCAGCTCCCGGCTCTGAAAAACATAGGAAAGTGGTGCTTCACACATTGCCCTCTGTGTGACTGCTGTGGGAAGGGTGTTCTGTTCAACTCAATATAATATGCCCTTACTGAGGACTCATGAACATGGCAGGCATGGGGCTAAGTGCTTTAAACTTATTGTAGCATTTAAGTGTTATAACAACCCAATGAGGTAGGTACTCTTATCATTCCCATTTTAAAGTTAAGGAAATTGAAGCTTAGTGAGGTTGAGTTGCCCAAGGCCAAGCCTTATAATGATGGGTCTGGGTTCAAATTCAGACATCAGGCTCCAGAGTCCACTCTTAACCACGAGGCTCTGTGGCTTACCAAGGGAGGAGAAACTTTCTTTCTTTCCTTTTTTTAAAAAAAGATTTATTTATTTATTTTGTGGGGGGCAGGGGCAGAGGGAGAGGGAGAGAGAGAATCCTAAGCAGACTCCCCATCCCTACTGAGCGGGGAGCCTGACACAGGGCTTGATCTCATGACCCTGAGATCATGACCTGAGCCAAAATCAAGAGTCCGAAGTTTAACCAGCTGAGCCACTCAGGCACCCCTGGAAGAGGAACTTTCTAACAGATAAAATTGGCTGCTATTGGGGCAGAAAAATATTCTCTTCTTCCCTAAATTCTTTGGTCGAATAGTTAAATTGACATAAAACAGATTAACCAGAGAACAACATAATTCTGTACAATGGGAACCCCATAAAAATATGAGACTCAAAGAAGTGATTAACGCAGGAAGCTTTTATGACAATATGTTTGTTGTATTTATTGTGATGAATTGACAAGACAAAGAGGTTTGGGCTTGGGGTAATAAATTGGTGAAGAAGTAACGAGATCTGTTGATATACCTTCTTGACTCTGGATTTCCTATGTCCGGTGATGAGGATGTCTACTCTCCTGGGACAAGGAGGGTACCTTTCACATGAGAGATTTAGCTCCTGCTTTCAGGGGGACAAAGGATGGTCAGGGTGTCCTTGTACCAACTGTATCTCAAGTACCTTTAATTCAAAATAATCAATCTGCCGAAGTGGCATAGTTTGGGGGGGCCCTATCCAGTTCCTCTTCACTGCCAAGAAGAGGACTGAACTCTTGCAAGCAGAAAGTCTGAACGGAATTGAAAGGGTTCTTTTATTGAGTGTACAGTCTGTATAAATTTGAAGGACTCCCTAAACTCAGCTTCGGTAATCTGTGCAGTAGGAGCTAAAGATGGAAATACAATTGATCTCATTACTCACAGATCTGCATGCAAATTCATCTGTTTCCTAAAATTTATTTGTAATCCCCAAAATCAGTGCTCATGGTGCCGTTTGCAGTCATTTGTGGACATGTGCAGATTGGAGCAAAGTTTGAGTCACATGTTTCCAGCTGAGGTCAGACGAGGTGCCACACTGCCTTCTTGTTTCAGCCCTCATGGTGTAAATAAGTGTCCTTTTCGCAATCTAGCTCATGCCACATTTTTTTTGCATTTTTTTTGTGCTTATTGTTGGCAATTTCACTATTTAAAATAGTCCTCAAGCAGGGTGCTGAAACGTGTTCGGGGGTTCCCTATGGCAAGAAGGCTGGGATGCACCTTACAGAGAGAATAGGTGCATTAGATAAGCTGTGTTCTGGCATGAGTTACAGTGCCCTTGGTAATGGGTCAGCAATATATATCCAGTAAGGGGTCTTTAACAGAAACACACACAAAACGAAGCTATGTATTGATCTGCTGACAAAAATGTGACCAGAGGTTCACAGGAACCGAACCCTGCATTTTCCCTAGAAACAATGGTTCAGCGCTCGCTAATTCAGTGTTTACAGTGAATTTATAACATAACTACGCGAATAACAAGAATTGACTGTATTCAGCCGAAACCCACAGCCTAGACTGTATTCAACCTAAAGCTGGACCTAAAAATATACCTTTTTTAGTGGCAGTAGGAGGAGGCTTACAAAACATATTGCACCATAGAGAAAGTGTGCTGATAAATCCGGTGCATCTTTGTGAGTTTAATAAATACGTAGGATTAATTTTACTTTGTTACACTAGATGACTTAGAAAATATTTCTTTCTAGGACATCAGGAAGATTTTATTTCATTTTACCCCAGAGAGTCGTTGTAAGTTTTCCCTCATTGTGTATTTTCTTTTGCTCACACGTAGGAGGAAAATTCTACTGATGATGGAAATCCAATCTCAATTTCCTCTTTGTGCTGACATGCTTGTAGATTCCTGGTAGGTTTCATTCCCAGTATTAAAGTGATCTTATTTAAATTCAATCATGTAGAAGAAGGCACAAATGCATCGCAAAAGCATTTGGAAGATACCTGGGTGGGAAGGACCAAAGAAGTGGGAAGAAAACCAAGTAGGCTGGTCTGAGGAGCCCAGGGTGGACTTCTTTGTCCTTTACTCCTTGGGTTAGCTTGAAACTTCAAGAAAAAACACTTCTCCCCACTTTTTCTCTTCCAGCGTCATTTAGACCACCCTGTTGGCTGTAGTAGTCCTGTTCTCATTCCTTTCTGGTTGCGTAAGTATTGATTCATGGCCTGTTTGAAACTCTTGCCTTGCCTTTTTCTTTTTTTAACCAAACTTTTGAGGTTCAGTCTCTAGTAAGAGATGATTTCATGGGACTGGGGGTAAGAAGGGAGTTCTCTCCTGCATCTCCTCCTTCCTTCGGCTGATGTCACCCTAGGCTAATTTTCGGATTCCCAGCAAATGGTCTTTCTCGGGATGGCGTCACCTTTAGATCTCGGCCCTGACCGGGTCTCCACAGAGCAGCAGACCTGAATCTCTCAGGGCCTCTTGTTTTTCCCAGCCAGGGAAAGCCAGGGTTCTCAGACTCTGGAGTGAGAGAGCCTGTCAAATTTCAAGGACCAAATCACGTGACTGGGAAATACCTGTGAGCTCTGTGAAGATTGTCTCTCAGGCTCTGACTTTATCGCCACCACTATCATATTAGGAGAAGTATTGAGTAGAAGTATTGCTTTGGTCGGTCTTCTAGTCTTTCTAGCATGTTCTCTTGGGACAGAAATGGTCTCTCCCTCAGAAATGATCACTCGCAACAAGCATTAAAGGGATGCCCACAGAAGCTGCATGACTGGAGGGGCTGGTTATTTGTGCTTCACATTTATAAGGGGCATGGAATTAAATTGAAATAAATAGCAAATAATATATAGTTAGCAATATTTTTAATAGAGGGAGAGAGAAGAAAAGGGGGAGCTTCAAGACGTTGTGACCTGAAAGGTCAAAATCAACCAACCAACCAACCAACCAACCAGCCAACCTACCAACCTACCAAATGAACAAAAAAGCCCCAAACCCAAAACACTAAAGCCCCAAACCCAAAACACTAAAGCGAGTGTGTCTATATATAGGGGAGTGGAGTGGTGATTGGGAGGGGGGTTATAGTCTAATTGCTCTGCCCAGACACATATATCGAGGAAGAGTGATCCTCCTCTCTCCTCCCGCCTCTGTGTCCCACAACTGTCTTAGGAGAAAGGAAGTCACTTCCTTAAGATCAAATGGATGGTAGGGTAGAGCTTAAAATCCATCCCCCTTGGAGGCCGTATTGCCCCATTGAGAGCACATGGGTCCTTCAGGGGGGATGAAAAGATATTAGCTATCACAGTGGTTTGGGGCTCTCCAAAGGGTCACAGTATACAAACAGATATAATTATATGGGTTGTGCAAAAGTTTCACAAGAAGGGGATGATCAGGGGAAAAAAATGCCTAAAAACATTCCTTTAGGGGGACAATAAGACAAAAAAAAAAAAAAAGGTTGAGAAGCACTGTGACAATCACATTTCTCGCCAGCATTTTTTCATCCATGGAAACATTATTTCAAGCATCTTGTGTGAAATCATGAACCCCCTGGTGCAGATTTGGCTTCCTCTGGAGTGTTATAAACATAATTTTCCTACAAATAGATAGAAACCAGGCGTCAAGATTTGATTTAATTCTTTAATGAGGGAACCAGCAGGGAGACCAAAGTGCTGGCTCAGAGCATTTCAAGGGGAATGATTTGTGGTCTTTAGGGAAATGGGTGCCCAATCAGGCGGCCAGGTTAGATATATGACTTTTTAACTTTCTAGAGCCCGGGGAAACCTCAACAGCTTTGGGGCTCACTTTTCTACCAGGTCATAAAGTCAGACAACTTATCAATTTCTGCAAGTTAACTTCTAACCTGACAGAGCTAACAACCACCTGCAGTCTTATTGCGGACTGTTAGCTAAATACACGGTGACAGCCCCTGGGGGTGTCAGGTGAGGGTCAGGCAGGCTCACTGGGCAATGCTCCAGCATGACCTAAAATGTGAAGCAATTATCCCTCTACTTTTCACAAGCTTGGTGCATGGTTTTTCTTTAACGAGAGTATGGATTTGTGACTGCTGCTCTTCTGATTATCTCTGATTGAACACCTCTGCTTTGTGGATTCCTGATGTGGGGTCTTCAAATGATGACCAACCTTCCTAGATGAAGAATAACCTTGATTTACATACATCTATGCCCCTCAGACTAATGCTTAGTATGTGCTAGGCATCGTTCTAAGCCTTTTGCAAGTGTAATTTCACTTAACTCGTACAACAGTGCTATGAAGTATGCGTATTAGGGTTCTCCAGAGAAATAGAACCAATAGGAATGTATACATAGAAAAAGAGATTCATTACAAGGAATTGGTTTGATTATGGAGGGTGGCACGTTCAGATCTGCAGTGTGGGCTGGAGGACTTGAGACCCAGAAGAGCTTATAGTGCAGATGAAGTCCAAAGTCAGTCTCCTGGAGAATTTTTTTCTTACTTGGGTGGGTAGGGGAGGGGTTGGTCTTTTTTGTTCTATGAAGGCCTTCCACTGATCGGACAAGGCCCACCCACACTAGGGAGTGTGATCTGCTTTACTCTTCTATTTAAATGTTAATCTCTGGGGCGCCTCGGTGGTGTGGTCAGTTAAGTGTCTGACTCTTGATTTTGGCTCAGGTCATGATCTCACGGTCATGAGATTGAGCCCCATGTCAGGCTCCACACTGAGCATGGAGCCTGCTGAAGATTCTCACTCTGCCCCTCTGCCCCCACTTGCGCTCTCTCTCTTAAAAAAAAAAAAAAAAAAGAAGTTAACCTCATCTAAAAACACCTTAGCAGAAACACCCAGAAAAATATTTGACCAAATGTTTGGGCACTCTGTGCTCAGTCAAGTTGACACATAAAGTGAACCATCACAGTATGGATTATTGTAATTTCCATTTTCCCAAGGAGGAAACGGAGGCTCAGGGTATGGCAGCCACAAGCCCAAGGTCACATAGCTCCAGGGCCCCCTCATATGACACTACAATTATCCGTGGGCTCAAATCCTCCCAGCTCTCTTCGAGGGCTCTGATCCCCTGCCCTTGTCAGACTGAATCAACCTCCACACCCAACAACCTTTCTTTCAGTGGTCTGTCCCTCACCACCCACCCATGGTTCCTTCCATCCACCATCACCACCCGCATGCCACCTGCTGATGGTAGCCACTCCCCTGTGCCTGGTGCGCCAGGTCCTGCACGTTCAGGCCCACATCCTCTCTCTGTCTCCCCCAGCGCCCCTTCCTGGCCCTGCGCCCTCCTGGGCCAAAGCCATGGTCTTCCCCCCTGCCCCCTCCGGTCCCTTCCTGCTCCTGACTTCTCGTCACTGGGACTTCGTTTTCCCTGGGGGTCCATACGAAAACCCCACCCAACCTTCAGGGTCTTCCCACATGAAGGCTTCCTGCTTTCACCCCTTCGGCAGGAATATAACCTCCCCGAAAGCATGTCAGGATGCTCTGAGTCTAGTTGGGAGGCAGGATTTGGCCCTCCAGGGTGAGTTTTGTCAAGGATAAATGGAGTGAAGAGGGGTGATGAGGCCACATGGGTGGGAAGTGACACAGATGAGCAAGCAGGTTAAAGCACTTCCCTGGGAGAGGGTAAAAGGCACAGAGGGCTGAGGGTCGGAGGAAGGAGGGCTTCTGCAGCCCATCCTCGCGCCTGACACCACTTCTCTGAGCACAGTGTGCAGCTCCTGTTCAGTGGGTGCTACTCAAACCCCGCAGGGCTTAGACGTGGGGTGCTCAGCAATGCTGGGCAGTGACCCGGTGAGGGCATCTGCTGTAGGCACACGTGGGTTTGTGATTGACGCCTTCAGTGACTCTCAGACCGGAGATGAGGATTTGTGTGTAAGTGACGTATTAGGAAAGTGCTCCCGGGAAGATCAGTAAGGAGCCCAGGATGCAAGCCAGGGGAGGGAGGAAGCCACGTGACTAGTGAGGTTCCCATCAAATCCTGCTGGGGTGGCTTGAGCCTGGTCTGGGGGCCAGCTCTGCAGGGGAAGTGACATCCATGTGCAAAACTAGACCTGAAAATGAGGGAGCTGGGCTTTAAAGCCCACCTCCCACGGTCACTGGCTAATGGTCTCCCATGGGGAGGGCGGGGAGCACAGAAATGGTACAAAGGGTCGGGTGGGTCTGGGTAGAGCACCAACATTGTTTGCTGCTGACGCTGAGCCCTGCGCTGTAGCCGGAATTGTAGAGGAGTGCAGTTAAAGGTATACTTGGGACCATCCCTGTAGAATCCATCAGACTCGGTCTGTTGTATTCACTGCTGAATCCTCAGTTCTTCAACCTGTGCCTGGCACCTGGTAGTGACTCTGTATGTGTACGTATGTTGGATGGATGAACCAGAGAGACAGGCAGGAAGCGGCATCATTTTCACAGTCTATACTCCCTGGGGAGTTTTTAAGTATTCAAAAAGTGTGGGTAAGACATAACTGATTTTTCCTGGAGTCCTGGAAACTTCAAATCTTGGGGGCTTCTTACCCAATAGAATTGCCCCCCAAATCTGCAGGCTTGTGGGCAGCAGGGTTTTCCTGGGGCCCCTCCACCTTCTCCTGGCCCCCACATCTTTCTTCTGTTGAGGACGTGAGCCTTTGCATGGTCATGTACAAAGATTATATTCTTTTTTGGCATATCTTGATAGCTGCCAGTAGTTAGAGGTAGATGACATGACATGGACTCAGATCAAATGTTGCCCACGTAGATGTGTAGTAAACACACATATGGGGTCCCTTGGGTGGCTCAGTCAGTTAAGCGTCTGCCTTCGGCTCAGGTCATGATCCCAGGGTCCTGGGATGGAGCCCCCCATCGGGCTCCCTGCTCAGCGGGGAGTCTGCTTCTCCCTCTCATTCTCCCTCTGTGCTCTCTCTCTCTCAAATAAATAAATAAAATCTTTAAAAAAACAAACAAACAAAGAAACGCCCCAAAGAACCCACACATTTGTTAGGGAGCAGGCACGGATCCATTCATTCTCTGCGCGCTCAACAAAGCCCCAGCTCTCCAAGCCTGGGTTCAGAGGCACTGATGTCGGAATAGTGTAGAGGTCAACTGAACTAATTTTCTATGCATCATGCAACTAGAATCCTCTAACCAAGGATGGGATATAGGACCATTTATGGAACAAGCGCAGGTACCATTCCTCCAGGGAAGGACCACTGGACCTGCAGTAAACACGTCTCCCGGTCAAGGCTGTCCTGTCAGTGCACTGGCCCAGGTCTGCAAGAAGGGCAGGAGCGCCCCCAGCCTGCACAGTCTGCAAGGGACAGCAGGTGCTCCGTGCTGAAGGTGCTCCCTCCAGGGCCTGCAGGGAGGACAGAGAGAGGCACGGCCCGGGCTTTGGGGAAGGAGGGCTCCAGAGGGGGGAGGCCGCTGCTGGCCTCTGTGTGCAAAGTTTGGGAGAAAGTGTCCTTTCTGGGTGGACACATTTAAAAGGGCAACTACAGTCCTGGGATGTGCAACTCTGGAGCAGAAGTCACTTTTGTGCAGGGAGAAGTTGCTGCCCACCGCCCCCCCCCCCGCCCCTGAATGGTGCACTCTCCTGGCTAGGGCACAGGGCTTGGAGCAGAGTGGGGGCTTGTAGCGTACCCCTCACACCCCGCACACTCATGCTTGATGGCACACTTCTCTTTCTGTTCTCCACCTCCCCGCTGGCCATCGCACCTCTGACAAAAGTCTGTGGGCGGCCAGGACCTGCTCCCTGCCTTGAGCAGGATCCCAGGTGTCATTCTGGGCCTGTTCAGACCTTGGGGAAGACTCAGTGCCTTTAAGTACCTGCTCCCCCAAGGAAGCCGGAGGCCCTGGATACCTCTGGTGACAGAAAGTGGGTTCCTCCCAAAGCATCCTGTGTTTCCTATTTGCCAGTTGCTTTCCTCAACCCACGTCCTTTAGGCACTGATGCATAGGAGCTGACACTGACGGCTCTCAGCTCTTCATTAGCCAGGCGAGCAGAAAAATCGCAGGAGATGGGGCTGGTGGTCAAACCTGGGAGGGAGGTGTGCGGGGTAGACGTCACATCAGAGATGCCTTGTCGTCCAGCATCCTCATTATGCTGATGGGGAACTGAAGCTTAGAGAGAGTAGACGGGGTCTTGGAATTTCACAGCCAGGTAGCTGCTGAGTGAGAATGAGAACCCAGAGGCCCCCCACCCTGGGCGGGTGCTCCCAACTGCTACCCCCAAGAGAGCGTGTGTGGTGGAGTGGTGACGTGAGTGAGGGGCTGGGGCAAGCCACTTAACTCTCTGTGCCTCGGTTTCCCCATGATAAAAAAGGGTGTTGTGCAAGGCTTCCAGACGTCTCTCAGATACCAGATTCCACGATGCCGCATTCCTTCCTCAACACATTCTGGCTTTTCCACTTTCCATCTTTGTAAAGATTAATTATTCGATCGATTCTTTAAAACCAACTGCCAACTAGCATTACTTCTAATTGCACATCATTAAAAAAAAAAAGGATCATTTGTTGGGTGATTTCAAAATGATTCATTATATAATAAGCCAAAAAGTTAAAACTTGCAATGTACCCAGTTAATTATGAAACTATCAATCAAGGAAAAGACAACTAATATTTGGGTTCCTTTCTCATGAAATGTAAGTGTAAATATTTTGTCTGATAATCTTCAAGTTAGCATGTTAAGAGCAGCTGGAAATGTGGCACAGATAGTGCATGTTGGAGAGTTTCAAATTCAAAGCAGTCCTCAGGGTCTCTTACGATGTTTTACCTTGTGTTTTATGGTATTACAGATTCATTATTCTACACAGCATTCTCTTGTAATGGTCCGTAGGGATCTCTAGGAGAGATTCTGTTAGTTCCCTTGGCCACCCATTTCAGGATTATCACCACTTGGCCCATAGAAGGTCTTTTTTGGGTCTGTGAAGCCTAAATTTCTCACAGTGCAGGACCACCTGGGCTCTCAGAGTAGCGGAGGCTAAATAATTCAGTCTGGCTCACCCGGTGGGCTTGTGTTCAGGGCTGTTCAGGACCAGAGAGGGTCCTTTGAATTGCAGCATTTAGCAGTAGGCCTTGGGTGCTGTGGAATCAGCCCAGATTTCTGAGAAATGCTGGCAGGAACAGAGCTAGGCACTTGAGAACAGATCCCTCAGGGCAGGGCCAGGGAGCAGTGCTGGTGAGACAGCAGGCTTGGGGTTAATGACAAGGTATAGATCCCTAACTAAGCATTCAGGCGAATCTACAATCTCCGTAAGCCCAGGAAGCGAAGCCCGCACTGTGTGATCTCAGGAAGGCCCATTCCTTCTCTGTTTTCTCATCTGTAAGAAGAGGTTGGACTAGGGAGTTTCTAAGACTTCCACTCAGGGTGGTCTGCGTTGATTTTTTTGTGGGAAGGAATGGCCATTCCGTTAAAATCATGTCTCTGATCTATTATTTACTGTTTTTCCTGTTGTATTTGTGAGAGATGGGATTTTGTCAACTGCAAGAGAGAGGGACTGTGGGTGAGCTACAGCAGGTGAAAAAAATCGAGCTGCAGACCGGCCGTGTTTATCTTCAGTGTTACGGCGCCCCGGGATACGCAGTGAACACAATAGGCAAACGTGCCCGTATCGTGTAGAGACAATGAGAGTATCTGTGTGTGTGCTTAGAGCACCTCCCGCAGGCGACACGAGGAACGCTCAGATAATTCATGCCTCCGGGGCCAAGGGTAGGGAGATTGACGTTCCATTGTAGAGCCTGTGGACCCTCTGAGTTTTGCGCCATGTGAGTGTATTTCCATTAATATAAATAAAATCGTTTTAAGAAGAAGAGAAGGGCTATGCGCTCCATGGTGCCGCCTGGGTCTCACGCGGGTGCAGACGGCGCCGGGGAAGGGGGCGAGAGCCTGTGATGACCCGGAGCGGCCACGTGGTGGCAGTATTTCACTTTGATCGGCTGAAGGCCACCCGCCCCATCTTTAATGAACTCCCCACTGCGGATTTCTGAGCTCCTCCCTCTAGGCTTTTATGGTCCTCAAGTGAAGATGTAAAATAGTATCCTGAGTGGAAAATAATGGCTGTAACAGATATCCCCTGGCTCCTCCCTGTCTTCTATTAGAACATCTCCCAACTAAGAGCCCCTTAGCCGCAGGCAGGGGGTTAGTACTGCGGAGAGGAATCCAAGAGAGATGTGGGGCTGATTTGTGCCTAAGGCACGGGAAGCAAAAGAGCCAGGATGCATCAACCGGGCAAGGGGGCCAAGGGCGGTGTGAGCCCCCCAGAACCTAAGGAAGTGACTGGCTTTCATGGAGAGCTGGGCTTTTTCCTTTTACCTACCAGCCGGAGCCCCAGGGCCCATTCTTTCTGAGGGGATTTGGGGGCAGCTTCTTCCACAGGAGACTTGCAGAGGGGAAGGCCGCAGGGTTGATGACCTTGGGCGGGTTACCAGGCCGTTGTCTGCCAAGTTCCTCTTTGGTGAGGTTGGTGTGCTGATTCACTTGGAGGTTCTGGGCCCCCCAGTTCAGGGCTACTCCAGGATCACTGGGGAAATGAATAAACACCCAGATTCTGGGGCCCTGCTATTGCTTAGTTGTTCTGTGGGTCTGGGTTGGAGCCCAGGAGTGTGGGAGTTTAATAAGCTCCCAGGAGAGCTGACGGGAGCCTGGTGTCCAATGTCCAGGAATGCTTTTCATTTCCTTCCAGGGGGAAATGTGTGGTTGAGGACGTGATGGCTCCGTGCGGAGGACATGGCCCTGAAATCCACTTCTTAAAGCTGCTGAGGTTTGTCTGCAAACAAGATGCTGTAGGACCTTTCTGGGACAGGAAGCCGATTCTGTGCCTGGTGAGGCCTGGCCTTCCTCCAGTCCCGGCTTTCCCAGTGACAGAGGGTGATGGCCCTCAGGAGGGCCTCTGGCTCTCACCTCATAACCAGGTGGGGAGGGGGGTGTCTCAGCTGTAGACTTTAAATTCTTTTTATTATGGAAAAAAATGTAAACATATACAAAAGTAAAGCAAATAGTATAATGAGTCCTTATGTATCCATTATCTAGATTCAATAGTTATTAAGATTTTGCTGTATTGTTTTACTTAATCATATCTTTTTTGGTCTTTGTCTTTTATAAGATATTTTCAGGCAAAATCCAAGCATTTCGTCCTCTCTCCCCTGTATGGGGCATTTTCATCATAATTTCTATGCCATGATCACAAGCTAATAATATCTTCTAGGTGTTACCTAATTCCCAGTCCATACTCAAATTTCTCCAAAATTGTCTCAGAAATGTCTTTTTACATTTAGTTTGAGGTCTAGGCTTTTGACGTTATGTCCTAATATCTCCTTAAATGTGCAGCCGCAGAGGGACACTGACAGGCGTGTTTGAAATACAGCACCATGGTTGTGGAGATCATTCAGTTCCCCCCTCCCCAGTATTGGAGTCCCTTGACAGGTGAAGGACTGCTGTGCATTCAGCATTCCCACAGACTCTTCCAGGGTCCTCCAGTGGCCGGAGTGTGGACTTAGAATAGAGAAACTTATGAGCTGTCTGACCCTGGGTGAACTACTTACCTTCTCTGAAGCCAGAACATTCCATCACTGAAAGGCAGAGAAGAAGCTTGCTGAACAGACCTCCATTTAACCATCTCTCCTGCCTGTCCACTCTCTGTCCACTCCCTGGGCTGACAGATGCCCGTGGCATGCTCGGCTGGAGACACTCATGGAGCTCCCCAGAGACACATCCAGCTTGAGAGGCAGGCCTTCCTACAGGCAGACATGTTCTCCCCCAAACCTGTCCATGCCAGCTCTCCTTGATATTATCCTCACATAATTTAATCAAACACCATGAAAATTGATGAAATGTGGATGTCAAGAAGAAATAGAGGTGTTTCCAGCTCCTCTGAAGTGGTTGAATGTGATGTAAAGACTTGGAGCAGACAAGCTGATAAAAAACTGGCTTCCCCCGACCCCCAACTTCATTGGGCTATAACCGACCTATAACACCGTGTAAGCATAAGATGTACAATGTGAAGATCTGATATATGCATGTGAAATAATTACCACAATAAGTTTAATTAACACACATCATCTCACTCAGTTATGGTTTTTTTGGTGTATGTGTTGAGAAATTTTAAGATCTCTTCTCTTAGCAACTTCCAAATGTACTATAGGATATTAACTATAGTCACCATGCTGTACATTAGATCTCCAGAACTTATTCATCTTATAACTGGAAGTTTGTACCCTTTGACCAACATCTTCCCATTTCTCCCACCCCCCCCCCCCAGCTCCCTGGCAATCACCATTCTACTCTCTGCTTTTGTGAGTTTGACTTTTTTAGATTCCGCATATGAGTGATATCATACAGCGTTTGTCTTTCTTTGTCTGATGTGTTTCACTCAACATAATGCCCTTACAGTTCATCCATGTTGTCACAAATGGGAAAATTTCCCTTTCTTATGGCTGAATAATATCCATTCTAGCTATTTATCTATCTATCTGTCTGTCTGTCTATCTATCTATCTATCATCTATCTAGCTATCTATCTACCTATCTATCCGTCTATCTCATTCTCTTTATCCATTCATCCATCGATGGACCCAGGTTGTTGCCACGTCTTAGGTATTGTGAGTAATGCTGCAGTAAATATGGGGATACAGTTATATCTTCAAGATAGTAGTTTCATTTACTCTGGCTAGACAGCCAGAAATGGAATTGCTGGATCATACGGTAAAAGGCTTCAGTATCAGATATAGAGGAGATGGTTGTAAGACCTGGGGAAAGTTACAAAAATGTGGAAAAACTCTCCAATTCAGATTGCTTCTTAAGAGAGTTTAAGTTCTTCCTCTGCTTGAAAGAAATGGAAACTGGAAATCAATACCAACTCACAGAGGTAGAGTTTATGAAAGACAGACCATGTAGATCTAATCAGTAGATTTCTTCAAAGAAAGGCCTTGGGTCAACACGAGTGTTGGGGAATGAAAAAACATATGTATTAAGTTGAAATTAAATATTTATGGTATGTATGTACCATGTTTTATGATTCTCTGCTTTAACTTATTTTTTTTTTTTCAATTAACCACCCATCTACAGGGGAGAATGCTGGATATAAGGATTCTGTATTAATAATAAATGCTTATCTCAGAGGACAAATGTGAGGAAGAAATGAGATCACACAAATTTTCTATTCCAGTGTCTCGCACACAGAAGTCCCCCTAAATATGAATTCTCATTCTCCTCCCTTTCCTTCCAGTGGTAAGGAGCCACAGCTTCCAAGACAGCTGATTCTATTTCCAAACAGCTCTGGATTGTGAGAAGCTCTCCTAAAGCCTCCTTATAATTTCTGTTAGCCATGGTTTTGTCTTTTGGGTATACACAGAACCAAGGCCGTCTCCATGTGCTTGAAGACAGTCATCTTGTCCCTCCAGGAGCATTTTCTTCTCTAGACCCAACCCCAGTTTCTTTCCCCCCCCCTTAAGATTTTATTTATTTATTTAATTTGAGAAAGAGTGAGAGAGAGTACAAGTGGGGGGTGGTTCAAAGGAAGAAGCAGAATCCCCACTGAGCAAGGAGCCCAGTGTGGGGCTCCATCCCAGGACCCTGAGATCATGACCTGAGCCAAAGTCAGACACCTAACTGACTGAGCCAGCCAGGTGCCCCAAGATTTTTTGTTTTTAACTGTCCCTCATATGATACTTTTTCAAGATTCCCCACTCATTCTTTTGCCCATTCCTCTCTGGGCTCACTTCACACAACTCATGTTATACCCCAGATGTATGTGACATTCTGTACGTGGCACCCTAGAGCTGCTCCACCACTTTGCCTTTGTTCTGGACACTCTCTTCCAACGGGGCCATCTGCCTCTGCATGAGTGTTTTGACAGCGTCCAACGTTGCAGACACAGGCCTTGCTGCCGATTAAAACTTACAAGCCCTTTCCTTAGAGATTGCTGTGAGGCCAGGCCTTGTTCATCCTGAAACTGTACATTTGATTTTTTTTTCAGCCTATATGCAGAAATTTCTATGAATTACATTTCATCCTGTTGGTTCCAGTTTTCTAACTTGAGTCCTTTTTTTTCTTTTGTATTTTGATGCAAGTCATCCATGAATCAACTATTTTCCCTACCTTGATGTTGTTGGCTAATTTGGTAAGGGGGGCCTTCTAGGTCTTTCCTCAAGTTGCTAGCAAAGATATTGGACAGTAAAGGGATTGGGAGACAGCCATGTTACACATTATAAGAAGTCCTTCCCTTCCTTCAGTTCATTTAACTTTCAATTCAACCAATATTTGTTAACCTGTACACACGTTGTTCTAAATGCTGGGGATGCAGCAGTGGACAAAACAAACAAAAATTCCATCTTTATAAAGCTTACATTTTAGTGGATGTCATTTTGGCTAGTAAGTCTTGCCACCATAATATGTATTAGGGATCTTTATTTAATTCAGCTCACACTTATTCATGATAATAATTTGTTGAGTTGGTATGTGTTGAGACTTGTTTTTGGTCTTCAGGCACATAATAGGTGGCAGCTGATATAGAACAAATAAGCTCAAGTGTCCACCCACTAGATTGGCAAAAAGCTTATTATCACACCCTTGGGGGCCCCCTCTCCTTTCCGGATCATTCATGAACCTTTCGAAAGTTTTGCAGTCTAAAAGGAAATTTCTCCAAACTTCCATTCACAGGTGGGAAAAGATCTTCAGGTTGGTCAGCCCTTTGTAGTGGCTGTTCCTTGCCACTTGGAGGCGCTGCTGAACAGATTGTCTGGGTCTTATCCCGCTACCCTCCCCCCAACCCCTTTTCCAGTTGACCCTGTGGTACCTGCTCTGCCCAGTACAAGCTGGTGCCTTTCAGAGGAGGGCGGTTTTACTTAGTCTGGGCCTCACTCAGTTCAGAGTGCTCTTCAGTGGGTTCTCTGGAGCGGTTCTCAGTCATTCTCCTCCGGGGTTGGTGCTCCGTGGGTGGCTCCGGGGACCTCCTCCTAGAACCTGAAACCCTGCCTTTCTTTAGTTTTGAGAATATTTTGGGTAGGTAGGTGGAGACATTGAGACCACGGCTGAGATGTTTTTCCTTTGCAATCCTCAAAATCTAAAAAAAATTATTCCATTCTCTTCTTGAGATAACGTTAATTGATCAAAGCCTTCCCAATTTTTTTCATTTAAGGTGAAAAAATCTGGAGTATTTTGTAAGGAAGGGGATAGGTGATGAGGTGCCACCTTAGAGGGTGCTGCTGATCCTGATTGCTCTCCATGCTTGTAGCATCGGGGTAGTGGTGTTCGTAGCAGTAAGTGCAAGGGGGATGGGCAAGATAGGGTGGTGGGGAAGAAATTTTAAAACTTAATGTATGAGCTGCCATTTCTTAGAGGCCACTGTGCATCTTTAAATATCAGAGGGAAAAAGTCTTCTGTGGGTTACCCCAAAACACATACATCATCTAATTTGATCCCCAGAACAGCACTGCAAGGTAGCATCATTTTAGCCATTTCACAGATGAAGAGGCAGGTTCAGAGAAGTGAAGTAAGGAGTTTGGACATTGGGTCAGTTGGGGCCTGAAGTCTGACTTGGTCCATCACGCTGTGCTCCTCTGTGTGGCTCACGGGCTCCTGCCCTCTGTATTGACCTGGAGCTCGCCGCACCATTGTTCAAGCGTAGAGGAACTGCTGGGGCCTTGGAGCCCCAGTGAGTTTCCTGTGGCCCAAGAGCTTCAGAGAGGGCTTTACAAAGAACTGCTGATTTGATCCCTGAAGTAGTACTTCTCATTAACCCAATTACATAATGGGAGTAGAAGAACCTTCCTGTGCTGGAGCTAAAAGAGACATCGGTGATCATGTAGCTTGGCTTGTTTTACAGAGTTGAAAGCTGAGGGTTAGGGAGCTTAAATGACAGCCAGGCAGAGAAGGAACTGGGAGAGTGACTGGGTTTTCTCACTCCCAGCCCAGGGCTTATTTTAAACTGGTGTTGATGACTTTACCTTATAGCGGTCTTTGTTATTCTTAGAATAATGAAAATTATTGATGTGTTAAAATACATAGGACTTCCAGCTCTTGCCAAGACAGAGTAACAGGTTTATTTTTCTACCATTAACAGCTATAAAATTGGGCAAAACAGATGAACTAGTCCCAAGCATCCCACGGCTGCGGTTCTTGAGGGAAGAGAAACACACAAGGTGAGGTTCACTACTTCCATGCTGACTTTTTGCCTGAGGCATTTTCCAAACTGTAGGGAAGTGGAGCCCAAGCAGAAAGCAGCAGTCTGGTTGGGGAAAGGACACTAAGGTAGAAGGTCTTAGTTGCTAAGGCTGCTGGAACTTGCAGGGTTGTGTACCAGAGAGAAAGAAGCTGAAGAGAAATAGCTCCAGAAATCTGTGTAAGGGTTTCTTTCAGATTATTTGCCAGATCTTTAGTTGTGTATGCACTGAACGAGACTCTGCAGTCAGCTGAGAACAGTTTCTAGGGGACCGCGAGGTGATAGTGATTTGAAAAGTTGCCATGCAAGAGAGCTATTGGAGTTCTGATCCAGCCAAAGTGGAGCTGGATGCTTATTTGAGACTCTGGAAAGGCCCGCCTCAGGAGGAAGGACTATGTCCTAGGAATAAGGGACATGCCATAGCATTGAGAACAAAGATGAAACATATCTGCCTTAACAAAGCCAAAACCTAAGACTCAGTAGGATCAAGATGACCTGTTAGTAATTCAACTGTTTGTTAGAACAAAATGTCACATTTCTTAGAAGAATACAACAAAATCCAGAATCTCTACAATGTGTCATTCAAAATGTTCAGCATATAATAAATATGTCTAGACATGCAAAGAATAAAGTTCAATATGTTAGACCTTCCTTATAATTTGAAACTCCAGACACTCTCTCAGTTGGCTCTTTTTTCTTTGGGAGTGCTTTAGTCTCACTTAAATGATTAATGGAACATAGAATGTTTGGGCTTTGACAATAAAATTGGATTTCTTTTTTTTTTTCAATTAAGGTATAATTGACCTATAACATAATATTAATTTCATGCATACAACATAATGATTTGATATATGTGTATATTGTGAAATGATCACCACAATAAGTTATAATTTTTTCTTGTGATGAAAACTCTTAAGATCTACTCTCTTAACTTTCAAATACGCAATATCAAATGGTTAACTATACTCACCACGCTGTATGTTAGATCCCCAGGACTATTTATTTTATAACTATTTTATAACTATTTTTTTTTAAGATTTTATTTATTTATTTGAGAGAGAGAGAGCATGTTCTTGAATTGCTCTTAATGTCTTAGCTGATGTCTATCCTGCCCATTTATGGAGAAATGTGCCTCTAGACAGAGGCCTCCTTAACTAGATCTCAGCATTTTGTGGTTCAGTTGAGGGATGATATTTTGAAACATATCTGAGTTTCAACACTTTCTTTTTTTTATTTTTTTTAAAAAAATATTTATTTATTTATTTATTTATTTATTTAGGAGGGGATGCACAGAGGGAGAGGGAGAGAGAGAATCCCAACTCCACGCTGAGCCTGGAGCCCAACGTGGGGCTCTATCTCATGACCATAAAATCATGACCTGAGCCAAAATAAAGAGTCAGATGCTTAATCAACTGAGCCAGCCAGGTGCCTCTCAATGCTTTCTTTTTAAAAATATTAATTATCATGTTGGTTTGGGTTGTTTGTCAATAAGGGATTTTGGGGGATTGGGATGAGGAATGGTGCAGTGCAGGGCAGAGAATTTTATGTATTTGGGAGAATATCCTAGATTTCACTGAGTATCTGAATGACTGCTAATAAAATAAGGAGGAACTGTAAAATCTGAGCAAAAATTGTAAAATCTTTGGAAAAAATATCTTCTAGTTTTTTGATTCATGACAAGAACTTACAAGCATTTTTCTTAGACAACTTCAACTTGTCTTTTGTGTTCAACTAAATCAATTTTTACCTAGAAAAGCTGATTTTTAAACTTTTGATTGTATAAGAAACCTGAAGAAGCATGAAGAAAAATTTTTGCAATTTCTGTTTTTAGATATAATTAGTTGATCAGTTAGCATCTTTAGTAAAAACAGTCTTTAATAGAGATTTTTCCTTTCCATAAAAAAATAAAGTTGCTTTCTAATCAGGAAGGAAGCAGAAGATTTCTGTTGGAGACCTTTTCATTCTGGTTGCTATTGAACTTGGGAGATTTACTGTTCTTGGAATAAGTACATTTATTCAATAGGGAATAAAATCAACATTATTAATTATTTTAAGACAGAAAACATCTTGAATCATGAAACCTTTAATTCATGGGTCTTAATCTTTCTCCTTGTTTCTAATGGCTGATAACTCATCCTGCAGAATTATGCCTCTGTGCCCTTGGAATGCTCTGTAATTAATTAATAATTTATGCTGGGGGAAGTGATACACAGTACAGGGATGGGCATTCATCCCTTGCTGGGATTGCTTTGGCTGCTTAAATCGTCAGAGAGGTTTTCCTGGTAGAAAGACTCTGCAGAGTGTGGCCCAGAGACTGAAGGGCAAGGGCTCATGGTGGGGGACACCTTTGGGCAGCCTCTTCTTCTAACAGCTGTGGATATGACAAGGTCTCTTACAAATCCATCAGAAGGTATTTCACAGACTCTGACTATCCCTTGAATTGTGTGGACTCTGAAACATTTTCCAACTTGAATTGTTGAGAAAAGGCCTTTATTTGGACATGGGAAAATTAGCATGCAGTTGAGAAATAGATTTTAAATGCATAAGCAAGAGTGATTAGCTTTTCTTTTCTTTTGATTCTTGGGCCGCTTCCATTTTAGTTTCAGTAAATGAGGAATCTTTTAATGAGTTATGTGATATTTGCTGAAGGTTGTGATTTTGGCAATTGCTAAATAGAAAAAAAAAATGTTCTCCCCCCACTGCCTTCCCCTACTCATCCTCTTCTTAGTTAGATAGGGTTCTCAAATTGTTTGCCAAAGTCAGTGACACAACTGCCTTTTTCAGACAGGCACCTGACAAAGTGGCCCAGATTTCCACAGCCAGCTTTGTGTTGAATCTTCTCCACAGAAACACCAGCCTCTCGGGCAGGAAGGCGCTGCTCTAGAAGGGAGTATGTGAAGCTGTAGGTGAGCCAGAGGGTCACTTAGTCTAAATCCCACATGAGGAGGGTAGCCTTTTTTAAATATGAAAGTGGGTTCATTGCTTTATTAAAAATTATGACATTCATTAAAAGTTCTATGCAATATAACAAATAATAAAAAGAAAGTAAAAACTCAAACACCCTAAACCCCCAAATCCCACCACTTATGTGGGAGTCACCAAGCTTTTTGCAAATGTCCAGAGTAGTAAATATCTTTGCCTTTGGTCTCTATCACTATAATTGAGTTCTGCAGTTGTAGCAGGAAAGCAGCCATGGACAAAAGGTAAATGAATGAACAGGTGTGACCATTTCAATAAAACTTTATTTAGGACCAGATTTGGCCAGCAGGCTGTGGTTTGCTAACCCTTGATGAAGAGTAACCCTCATTTATATTAGGTGCACATCATTTCCCAAATCTTTTTTTTTTTCTTTCCTTCCCACTTGTGTCTTTGGAAATATATCCATAGAGGAAAAAAGAGAGAGCTAATTTTATATAGATGAAAGCATCTTTATAAAAATGAAAGCTATATTTAAAAATATAGTAAATTCAATTTTATTTGAATTTGACAGAAGGAATGAACTGAAATAAGATTGCAGGAGCTACTGAAGTTCAGACACACATTTCTTCCCCACGGGTGATAATATTTCCTAAAATAGTTCCTCCGAAATTAGGGGGGAAAAAGATGATGAAAAGGTTGGGCATCTTTTTGCTTTTTAAAGTCCAGTTTTCAATTTTGGATGGAGCAGTTGACTTCCTACTCTGACAGATAAGGAAATAAGTGTTCTTCCACTTCTCCTGTCTGAATTCCCTTTGCTCATTTGATTGATTTTAAATTGTCAAGGCCAATGATTTACATTCTATTCCATCACCACAATGACCTGGGGGTCCTTTGGTCTTAGATGTTTCAGTAGATGGGCTAATGCCTACCACCATTTTTCTTTTAATCAAGGTTTCTTCATTTCTGTTTTTTTTTTTTTTTTAAGTTTTCTTTCCTCTCTTATTGAGTTGGATTTATTGCCTAGTAATATTTTTAAGAAGGACTTATAGGATTTTTAGTCTCTGATTTGCCTCTTAGCATCATACTCAAAGGACAAACTGTCCAGGTATGCAACTCCTGGGTCACATTTCCTACCAAGTGTTGTATAATTTTTATTTTTAAGTTTTTGCTGTAGTTTTAAAGTTACAGCTTCTTTATGTGTCTTTTGGCTGGTTGGATTTTGTGGTCAAGAATCCCACTTTCTCTATGATGTGTAGGTGCTACATTTCTCCTGTTCTTTCCTTTTGGAAAATGTCCATCTGTATTCATGCTGGAGGGCTTACTTGGCTGTGTCTGTCACACTTGGGGTGATCTCTCTTTGCCTGGGGACCTTGTAGGCTTTGCTCCTTTCCTTTTAAGCATTGGATATTGCTCTTGGGAAGCCTGAGCACAGCTTCGTTTTTATCCCTTGGGAGTGTCTAACTGCCCCCCCCCCCATGCCTGAAAGAATCTTTCTTTATTATTAGAATTAGTATCTTCTTGAGAACATGTCACAGTATTAATCATTTATATCAATTTTGTGTCCTATTTGTGCTTCAGGTTTAGTTCTTCCTTTATGTCATGGAAGTTTTCTTCTACTTTGTTTTTTACTACCTTTTCTGTCTCATTTATTGAGTTCTTTATCTTGAGGACATGTGTCATTGTCTTTGTTCCTGAATATCCTCTCAATTGCTTTTATACCTTTGCTTTCATTTGCTATTGAAAGAAACCAGAATATGTCACCCCAAAATATGCCCCTTTGACATAAAATTATTTTGAGCTGAAGACAATTAAGAAGTGTTGAATGCAGAAAAAGCTTCTCCTTTTCTTCCTATAGGCAGGAAATAAATTCTCCTTTGATTAGAGACTGACTCTTATCAGCCCAGATGAGGCTCCAGAGGAATCTGCAAACAAACCTTGTTAAACTAACCCTTCTTTTCCTAATTAAGGAAGTAAGGACCACCTAGCTCTACTTGGACTACCCTTATCCCAAACCTCTTTGTCTTGCCAGTTCTTCCCAAGTGTATTGTTTCCTTGTCTGAAAAGTATAAAAGCTTCCTGCTCTGGTAACTTCTTTGGGTCTTCATTCTCTTGTGAAGTCTTCATGTACCCATAACAATTCAATAAAATATGTATGCTTTTCTCCTGTTAATTGGTCTTTGTCAGTTTAATTTTCAGCCCCAGCCAGAGACCCTAAGAAGGTTGAGGAAAACTTTTTCCTTCCCTATGCTGATTAACTCAGCCTTTATTCTATGTCAGTATTTTATTTTTGGCTGTTCTCTTCTCCTCACAATTTTTACTTACTATTTTTTCTATAATGATGTTGTTTTGATCCCTATTTGGTTTCCTTAGTTCCACAATCTCCCTGTCATTTCACTTCATTACTTATTCATTTTGACTTTGGATTATTATTGTTTTATTAAATTCATGTTTTTCTTAAGGTTTTGCTTTTTTTGTTTTGTTTTGTTTTTAGCAAGAAGCACTCACAGGGAATTTGTCTTCTCCACCTTGGATTATATTTTCTTTCATTCTTTCTGATTGTGTCCTTTATCTGCCTCTCCTTATCCTTTTCTTCCTTCTTTCCCTTTATCCCCCCCTTATTAATTTTTCTCTTGTGCTTTAGTGTTTGCTTAGCTGCCATGCCATTTCTTTTTATCTTGACCCAGCTTGGTATGAGCAGCTCTACCCAGTCTTTAGTCAATATAAAGTAGTGCCCATGAATTTTCTCAGACTCTTTAGGACCTGTTTGTCTGTCTTGTAGCCTGAAGGCTGAATATTATTTTCTGTGCACTCTTGTTGCTTTTATATAGCCAGAACATGTGGTGTTAGAGGTGTGTGGCTGGGGCAGTGGAGAATATTCTGCTGGGGCTGTGGGAAGTCTTTCTTGGAGCCCTTGGCTTGTCCTCTGCCTCAGTTGTGTACTACTCTCAAGGAGCATGGAAGCCTAGGCTTTAGAGATCCCCTAATTTAGCCCTGTTTTTTTTTTTTTTTCTCCTCTTGTGAGATCTTGACCTCTTATAAGGGCAGATAAATGCTTCTCCTCTTGAGGATTTCCTCTCTGTACTTTCATGGGCTGCCTGTATACCTACTCAATGTGCATCTCTTCACATTAGTGGGTAATATGCACATTTGAGCATTTTGTCTACACATCTTCCCTTAGTATTGCTTCTAAGAGGTGGTGATTAAGTTAGGAGCCTATAATAGTTTTTTCCTGTGCAACAAACAACTGCAAGATCTCAGTGGCTTACAACAAATATTTATCTTCATGTTCAGGCATCTACAAGTAAGCCACTGTTTGTCTGATCCAGTCTGGGCTTGGCTGGGCCAGGCTGGACTCCAGGCTTGCAGCTGGTTTCAGGGGTGCTTCATATCCTCACTCTGGGGACCAAGATGGAAGGGAGCTGCTACCCAGTGGGATCCCAACAGCATAAAAAGCCAAGTTGCATCACACAAGCACAAAGTCTCTATTTGCATCCATGACTGCTAATGCAGTCCATAGACCCAAAAAGGCACATGGCCAAATCTAACTCTAGCGGGGGTCAGCAACATCACATGACAAAGGGCAAGGATGTAAAGTCTATAAATGCAAGGAAGTAAAGAATTGTAAATCTTTTCCCAATCTACCCATGAGACTTCCTAAGTCTGTTAAGAATCTTCTCTCTTTCATTTGCTGCTTTCTTTCATTTTACTTTTGAAATTTAAGGCAGAGTTACGTCACTTTTCCTTGATTAGAATTTGAGTAAAACATTTATTTTTTATTTAAAAAGTTCTATTCTATTAAGAATTAGAGGACAAATCTTTGATCTTAGCCTCAGTCTGACATTTACTCAGAAGTCTCCTTATAGTCTCTGTAGGGGTTTTCTAAGCTTCTTTAGAAAGTAAACTGTTTTATAATTACAATAATTTCTTCAGTACAAACTAAATTCTCTTCTGCTCTAACTGAGACTCTAGTTCTGTGCATCTCCCTCGGGATGCTTGACCCACAATAAATCATTTTGGATTTGGCTTCTCCTGTTTCCTCTAGACATCTTCTCTGTTTGGCTACAGTCTTATATTTTAAGACAAATACTCGGCAGATGCAGGGTGTAATTAGATTGCACTAAAAGGGGAAATTGAGTGAGAATATTGGCTTTCAAAAATTTTGATTTCCTAATGAGTCACTAAGAAAGGTGATTAAAAGTTCTGAGTGCAGAATGGGCTTGCCAACCAGTGGGTTCTACTGACGATCAGGTCCCCAACTGGACTTTTCCATTAAGGGATCCTCAGGATCTGGGGTCAGTGTTGTTGAAGGGTCTGGTATAAGGGGGCTGGAAGCATATAGTACATGAATATTTAATATATAGTATATCTAAGAAGATATGGCCTGTCCACTGGAATCTGGAGAATCTGGTTCAAAATCTTTACAGTGTCATGCCAGGGTGGGAGATGGTGGTATTCTGTGGGATTGGATGGAGGAAAGGTCTAGGCTCTAGAAGCTCTATGTTCAGACTCAACCCATCTCTCTGTTTTCAGGTTGATAGCTGGGTCTCAGATCCAGGCTCTCCTAGGCATGCATTTCTCAGGCATGCATTTTTAAGGCAAGCATTTCTGCTGCTCTTTGGCTTCACTCTCTCTAGGCACTTGGTCTTCATCCTTTGCAGCTGCATTAACTCCACATCTACTTCCCGTTTCCCCAAAATGGGTTCACATGGCTAGTGATGTCTGTCCTATGACTTAATACTTTTGAAAAAGATTCCTCAACTTTCTTGCATTTCAGAAGAGAGTACAGATAAATGCATTTATTCAGGCCACCATATTTAATCAGTCCATTTCTTTTATTTTAAAATTTTATTTCTTAAGTTTTTGTTTACAGTCCATTCCCTTTATGTCCCTCCTTCTGGTGCTCTCCTTGCTTAGAACGTATTTGAGTCTCTTGTATGTTTAATCACATCATAATCATAACCTCACAATCTGGTTGAAATCTTCCTCTGGTTGAACTCTTCCTCTTTCCTCTCTTTTTTTGCAGAAACTTTGATTAAGCATCAACTGTGTGTTAGTTAATGTATTGGGCATCGAGGCATTGAAGTCACACAGATTAAAAGGCACATAGCTCCTATTCTTTTTTTTTTTTAGATTTTATTTATTTATTTGACACAGAGAGAGAAAGACACACAAGCCCAGGGAGTGGCAGGCAGAGGCAGAGGGAGAGGGAGAAGCAGGCTTCTCACCAAGCAGGGAGCCCGACGTGGGGCTTGATCCCAGGACCCTGGGATCATGACCTGAGCTGAAGGCAAATGCTTAACAACTGAGCCACCCAGGCACCCCACAGCTCCTATTCTTGAGGCTATTTTTCCATTTAATGGGGAGACTGTCCAATGGATAAGCATTTCTTAGATGATTGGGTAACGGAATTAATTGAGGAAAGTGCATGAGAGCAGAGTAGGAGTGCTTAGGTCTCTCTGGAAGAGTCAGAAAGTCTTCTGGAGGAGGTGGTATTTGGGTGACCCTTATGAAGGTGTTCTATCAGAGGGAGTAGCACGAGTTAACAACAGGGCAGTGAGAGAAACAGTGGATGCTGGGTCATTTGACTAGCTCAGGGTTATAGAATGTGAAAGCCATTTCCTTCCTTTGCACGTTGCCTGTCATCTTAAAATGTATTACTTTACCATTTTAATGTGTGAAACCCAAGTGTTGCCAAGTCCTCTGTTCTCTGTTTCTTTAGTATTGAAGCACAGTCCTCCAAATACAGTTTCTAAGATTTACATATCCTGGAGGCAAAAGGGCACTGTTTGTCTTGCTGACCCCAAGGATTGACCCAGTCCTTTTCCATTTTTTCCCCAACCACTCTACAGAGGATTGTTGTGCATTGTAGACTTCTGCTGAAGGCTTGAGAAAAATTGGAGGCGAATTACAGCTCAGTCTATAAGCGTAGAAAGAGTGTTTTCATCTTCCGGCACCTCTGCCTGCTACCACGTTGCTGGGAGTCGCTCTCCCTTCTATGCCACATCTCTCCAAGTCTTGTCCTCTCTGAGTTCCAAGTATCCCTGAAATTTCCTTCTTTTTGAGCTTCTAGGGGAAGCCACCTTAATTCCTACTAATTTATTAGGCCTATTCCAGCTTTCCTGGTTGAAATTAATTGTTTCTGCCTGTGGGTTTCTATAAGATTGTCGCCCTCAATTAAGCAAATTTCATCCCCCACCTTTTAGCTCTGAACTTGCCAGTCTTCTCCACCAGAAATAAGCCCCCTGAGGTTGAGGACCTTGACTCATTCATGTTTATATAATAAAGTATAATGTTTCACTCATAGTAATTATTCAAATAAATCATTCTACAGGCATTGCCAAATGCTCAGGGCTTTGCAAACATGAGATTGCATTTAATCCCCGCATGATGGTTGCTTTGGCCTCATGCAAGCCAGTTTGATTCTTCAGCTGTTCCTAATTGAGATTCTTTCAGTCAGTGACAAATGATGGGGTAAATGCAGCATGAGACCTGAGACTTGGCCGTCCGTGGGTCAGCATCTGTGGAGTCCTGGGCTTCCTTTTCCTGTAGTATCCACGATAGTCATGGTGGGGAGTGGAGGAAGGGTAAAGATCTCCATGCCTCACCCATCAGAGGTGGCATCAGCACTGGGCCAGAGAATGCCATTTGTCGAGGGCCTGCAGAGGATGGTGACCTTGAATGGGATATTGTCAGAGTTTTTGGTGCCTGTGAGGCTGTGGGAAAAGGGTGGCTGGTAACCATGTGGACAGTCCTTTTCTCAGGGGCCCTTCACCTCTACCCTGGTTCCCTGTGATATTTTGTTCTTACTAATGACCTGAGGAACTTTAAAAAAATTCACTTCATTATTCATTGATCAGTGGCACCAGGATTTACTTTCACTGGTTCTACAAAGGACCCTTTGGTCAACTGGGGTTGGCCAGTGGTTTTTCCTTGGAAAGACACCAGTGACAGTTTCTGGTGGTAACTCCTAATAAGTTACGTGGTGGGTGGAGTGATCTCATTAGTAGTATTTGTTATTGGTGAATTTTCACTCAGTAACCACTCATCCAACAACACAGTAATAAGGATCATTGTAGGAATTCTTCTGCTGGAAATAAGCCAAGTTTTATGTTGTTCTTTCTCTTCCTTAAGCATTTTGAAGAAAAAGACTTTCTTAGAAAAATAACTGTTTGATAAATGCTCGAATTTCAAGTAGTAGGAGATTTTGGGGTTATTTTCTTTCTTCCCTACAGGAAATACTTTAACTTCAGAGTAGGGGGTTTAGATTTCAAAAATATGTCATTTTTTTCTCCCTTTCAAAGGCTGGGAGAATATGGCCTCTGCTTGGCCAGTCACATGTAACAGATTTTTGAGAGCAAGCTGGAGATGTGCTTTGTAACTGGTACTCTTGTGGGGAGTAGCCTCACACTTCTCATCTGGTCCTAGGCTAACATCTAGCAGAAGGTCCTTTGTTGATTCCGTTGTAGATATGGGAGCGTGGGGCGAAGTTCCAGATGTCCACCTCAGTGCTGGTGCAGGCAGGCCCGTCCCAGGCTGCTGTGGAGCTGTGCCTGGTTTTCCCACTGTCCTTTGGATTGAGGAAGCTGGTTTGGATTCCCCAGATGTGCTCAGTTTTGGAAGGTGAAAAGCGGCTTCTGGCTCAATCGCCACCCTTTCTAAACCGAGTAACACAAATCTTCTCAATGTTGGCTTATACTCAAGTGATGGGGCAAATTTTTCAAATTGGAAGAGTTGAGGAAAAAAATATTCAATGATACCTGCTACAGATGGAAAGATAGACTTTATTCAGGACCATCACCACGGGGATGGGGACCATTGTAATAGAATTTTACAGCAGGGGAGAGAGATCAGGCTCAACTCCAGATACAGCAGGGGCAAGTGGGAATTCATAGCCAAGGAGCAGGGTGGGGGTCAGTGCTTGGAAAATTATGGAGAGGAAACATTGGGGGCTGGGGCGGGGAGGGGGGGCGGTTCTGGCTAAACTGGCCTAACAGGATTCTTGCTGAAGGCAGGTCAGGGTGATCAGACATCAGCTGGGGGATGGCCGAGGGTGAGGAACCTGATCAGATATGGAGGGTGACGAATTCTGGCTAAACTGGCTTATCAGGGTTCTTGCTAAAACTAGATTTTTGCAGAGGAGTATACAGATGGGCCTAGAAGGAAGTTAAGGAGCCTGACTAAAGTTCAGCCTGGCAATTTGTCAGAAGCCAGATTGAAAATTATAACAATTTCTAGACAGGCTAAAGTTCCCCTTCCATGAAATATTAGTGTGTAAATTTTACTGTGGAATAACTGTGAGATTCCGCTTCCAAGATGAATGACTCATGAGTCCTTTGTTTTGAGGTAATTAGCAATAGTAGGAATAAAGAAGATAGGAGGGTTTGTGTATCAGTCAGGGCTTTCCAGAAAAATAGAACCAATTTCTTTCTTTCTTTCTTTCTTTCTTTCTTTCTTTCTTTCTTTCTTTCTTTCTTTCTTTTCTTTCTTTTCTTTCTTTCTTTCTCTTTCTTTCTTTCTCTTTCTTTCTTTCTCTTTCTTTTTTCTTTCTTTCTTTCTTTCTTTCTTTCTTTCTTTCTTCTTTCTTTCTTTCTTTCTTTGTTTCTTTGTTTCTTCTACTTTCTTTCTTTCTTTCTTAGCTTTATTTTAAGGAATTGGCTCACAGAATTGTGGGGTAGGGGCTGCTAAGTTCAAAATCTGAAATCTGCAGTCTAGGCCAGCAGGCTGGACTCTCAGGCAGGAGGTGATGCTGCTGTCTTTAGGCAGAAATGTTTCTTCTCTCTTTCTCTCAAGGCCTTTAACTGGATTGGATGAGGGCCACTCACATTATCGTGGGTGATCTCCTTCACTTAGGTCATCTGATTGTAGATGATAGCCATGTCTACAAAATACCTTCACAGCAACACCTCAGTTAGTGTTTGAATGAGTAACTGGGCACTACAGCCTGGCCAAGTTGACACATAGAACTATCACAGTAAGTGAAGTTGGAGTTTTTGCCGTGAGGTGGAAGAAAACCGAGAGGAAAGGAATCATGGATTCCTGAGGTGGACTGTTGCTGTATGGTGAGGAAGCAGGAGGACGAATGAGTATTCTGACATTGGGGCTATCATTCTGGGATAGGAGAGGAATGAAGAACAATTTCCTAACCTGGGATGCATAAGCCAATTCAGGCATTCTAAGATGTTTTCCATGTGCAAGAAATCCCTGCATCTCTGGGACCAAAGGCAGGCAGTCTTTTGTGTTGGGTTTGAGGCAGGGGGCTGGGGGAGGGGCATGGGGGGGTGGTAGCCACAGCTCTGAATTGTAGAGAGACATTTGGCTGGAAAACTAAACACAGGAAAAGCTGCCTCCTAGCTTGTCATTTATCTATAAAAATAAAATGAATTCACTAGCATCCCTTTGAAACTTGAGGGATGGATATCTTAATAAATATCCATGGAGTCAAGGGATAAGGGATGAAGATTAACTGTATAGAGGCCACTATTACTAATTTAAGATGTGTAAAAATGTCATTATTGACTGCATTGTGCTGGCTTTATCACTGTATATTAGTAAATATAAAAATATTTGTCAGAGATTCACTCAGGATCTTATTCCTTCCACCTTGCTTTTCTCATAAGGTTACTCTCTACAGCCAGGGATTCTCCTACCAGGAAGATTCTTCAGGAACCCAACCTTCTAGATTAGAGAGGAATTCTGCTATTGGCTCCTATATATAAAAGCAGGGGCATTAAATTCATCATCGTGTATATGACAGAGCATGTCTAATGGGGCAGTGGAGAAGGTCTGTTCTTCAATTATTAACAAGTTAGCACTATCAATACATTTAACAAAACTCATTTCCCTTCAATAAAAGATAACCATTAACCTCTTCTAAACCAGGGACATCCACTTGGGCAATTTAGGTAGATTCGCTCAATAATTGCATAATGTTGCACCTTCTAGGGTCTTCCTGTTTGGTGCCTCCTCCCTACCCCCAACCCCAGCTGCCAAAACATTTGATTTTCTTGTCTAATGAAAAGGAGAGAAATAGAATCTTCTTTTATGACACTTCCTGAAAATGGCCTTTAAGCCAGAAAACATCACATACTTGCCTATAGATAGATGGTCACTAAGGCTTTGGATTTTGTAGTTGTAATGGGCAGCAAATACCTGTGGGACCATCTAAAATCTGTAAGTTGCCTTGTAAAACTGTCTCGTTTATGTACAAGATCTTACAGTTTCTGGAGTATATGTGGTTTTTTGGTAAACTTTTATTCTGGTTAAAAATTTAAAAGGGAGCTACTTATAATGTCCTTAGCATTAACTTAAGCTATAGCAGGTCTATAAAACAATCACTGAGATGCTATTAAAAGTATATGAATAATAAAACAGCTACAGTAAGAAAAGCTTTAAAAGAGTAACTTGGCCTTGGCAGTTCCCTCTTTTTAGAAAGCCCTGGGGTGGGGGGTGAGCTAGATGGGGGCGGGGATTGGTTTGGCTGCACTCTGGCGATGTCCTGGGGGGGTTAAATGTTATTTGGTAATCAGGGAACCTGTACCTCCGTTTTTTTCCCCCTTATTAAGAGTAAAGGCTGTAGGACATTTTCTGGGTTATAAATGATAACAGAGTATAACGTAATAATATTTCTAGGAAATCATCTCAGGGTATTTTGTTTATAAGTGATATTATGAGGGTGCAAGTTTTGTGAAGTTGTTCTATTGGTAAAAGTCAAAGGCACTAATAGCCCAGGGCCATGTGGGGTGTGATGGAAAAACTTGGGGGTTTTCAGAGCAAAGCGATTCTGGATTTGTATCTAGGTTCTGCTGTTTAGAAGCTTTGCAACCTTGGGCAAGTTCCTTAAGTTCACTAAACATTGGTTCCTCCTTTTATGAAATGGAATTAATAATACCTGTTGTGAAGTGTTACTGAGAGGATCCCTCAAGATGACAACATATATAAGGTGCAGAGCACATCTCTGGACCCTGTCTCCTTCTGTTACTTTGAGATTATTAGTGATCTAATATGATGTCTATGATATTTATTTGGTATCACCATCTGGTAGACATCTCTCTTGGCAGTGGTGAAATGGAGCTGATGTTTGAGATCACAATGAATGAATGTCCTTCTGTGGTGTTAGGAAGTTCAAGAAGGCTGCATTGATCAAGAATCTTGAGATCTTTAGACTTCTATCAAAACAGCTGCTGCTGCTTTCTTTAAAATATATATATATATAAAGAAACTATTTTATTGAAAAACAGCATATGTTTAGAAAAGTGCCCAAATTATAAGTATACAGCACAATAAATGATCCCAATGTGAAGAATTCTGTGCATTTACCACTCAGATAAAGACTCAGCTCTCTACCAGCACCCCCAAAGACCTCCTTGGGACCACCCCCAGTCATTCCCACCTCCCTCTCAGAAATCATCATGGTCCTGACTTCTCATATCATCAGTCAGCTTTGCCACCTTCTGGAGCTTCTATAAATGGAAATAATTTATTCTGTGACTCCTTCTTTCACTCAACATTTTTATAAGACTCATACATGCTATTGCCTATACCAGTGCTTCATTCATACTTGTGCATGGTACATGCATTATATGAATATGCCACCATTATTATCCATCTGGTGTCGATGGATATTGCAGTAGTTTCTAGTTTTGTCTATTAAAAATAGTGCTGCTATGAACATTTTAGTGTATCTCTTTTGGTGAACATATGTACACATTGCAGTTGGGAGTATTCCTTGAGATGGAATTGCTGACTTCGCAGGTAGGCACATGATCAATTTTAGTAGAGATTGCTAACCAGTTGACCAGTTGTCCAAAGTAACTGCATCTTCCAATGCACTATACTTAAATGTTATTTGGGAAAGTGATGCAGAAGAGTTTTGGTCGTACCATATGTGTGCCACACTGGGTACAGTCTTTTTCATTTTGGCTACCCTGATATGTGGGTATCTTACTGGCTACCCTGATAGGAGTGGTATCTTACTGGGATTTTGCTTGTGGTTCTCTGATGACTAATGATCTTGAACACTTTTGAATTTATCTGCTGGCCATTGGGACTTTCTCTTTTTCTCTTCCTCTCTCCCTTCTTCCCTTGCTCCTTCCTTCCTAATTCAGTGGCCACCTGTATTTCAAGTTTTGTGCTATTGCTCTGTAAGACTATATGTTAGCTCAAACTTAGGCTATTCATTAAGATGGAAAGGAATGGACTTAGGCAAGGCACCTACCCCCAGGCAGACAGCACTGGCCTGAGAGCTGGCATATCTGGGTCCTACTCTCAGATACTCTGACTGTCCTTGTGATGTTGCTCATTGTTGAATGATGTCTTGGGTCTCCTTTTTTTTTCTTCTGGTTGGTAAAATAAAAAAACTTTAAATGATTTATAAGGGCACTTTCTTCTCTGGCATTTTGTGATTGCACATAATTTGGCAGAACATTTACCATGTCCTCACTGTCTTTTGAACATTCTGCCCTGAAGTGATCTGGAATCGTGATTCTAAAAAATGGTCCCAAGAATCAGTTTGGTGTAAGTATAGCTTGTCCCTTAATCTTATTGACAAAGAGAACTGGGGGAAATAGAAGCTGGTGATACAGAGGAACTTGTAGTTTTTAAGAAACTGAAGAAATCCATCAGTGATAATATGAATCTGAGGCCATCTGGGCCAAAGTAAAAACTGGAAGTCCCTAACAATGGTCATAGTTCAAAACTTCCCTGAGAATCATGATTATATTTATTCAGGATCTGCTCAGATTTTGAATGACCTGTTTGACTCCACCCTCTTCCTTGCCCCACCTCTGTGCATTCATAGCAGGACTAGAGACTGTCAACAGAACATGGCTCCCTAAAGTTGCCTCTTATCCATCAGATGACTGAGGGATCAGTGATGGGTGTGGGGGGAATCACTGGGTGGTTCCACAGACTCCTTCCTCCCTCATTTTGGGACACCCCCTATATCCCACTATGCTCCTTCCATCAGGGGGAGCCACCAGGGCACTTATGTTGCTGGATTCAGTCACTGACAGAACAGAATTAACTCGATGAATTTTTAAAAAATACACAAGCTTTGTGGCTTTTGTTTTGTTGCTTACAAATATTTTATTTTGCCTTGACTTCTAAGACCATAGACTAATGTCAACAGCATCATTATTCTATGCAGTTTTAAAAATACATATAAACAGGGGCGCCTGGGTGGCTCAGTCGTTAAGCGTCTGCCTTTGGCTCAGGTCACGATCCCAGGGTCCTGGGATCGAGCCCCGCATCAGGCTCCCTGCTCGGCCAGGAGCCTGCTTCTCCCTCTCCCACTCCGCCTGCTTGTGTTCCCTCTCTAGCTGTCTCTCTCTCTCTCTGTCAAATAAATAAAATAAAATCTTTAAAAAAAAAACAACATATAAACATACTGTATATCTATAGTGATTAATTTAACCAGTTCCCTGTGTAGGCATTTAAATTGTTTAGTTTTCCTGTATCAGAAACTATAAACATACTTTTAGCTAATTCCCTATGTATGAGTGTAATTTTTAAAAACTTTTTTATTATGGAAACTTCCAAACATATACAAAAGCGTAAGGAGTAGTGCAATAAATCCCCATGAATCCATCATTTAGCTTCAGGAATTATCAACACATGGCAATCTCATCTCATTTATACCATTCCAATGTCCCCTCCCCACTTTTTGAAGCAAATCCCAGATATCATATCATTTTATCCTCAGATAATTCAGTGTGTACTTCTAAAAAGATAAGCACTCCTTATAAAAATTGTGGTGGTCTTTCATGTTTAAACCATATGTGGTTTGTAGACAAAATTGGTGAGAGTAGATAACTGTGTTAGCTTTCTATTGCCGTGTGACGATTTACCACAATTGTAGTGGGGTAAAACAATACACACCTATTATTTAGTAATTTTTGTGGATCGGGAGTCCAGACCTGGCTGGGGTGTACTCTGTGTTTTGGGGGTCTCACCAGGCTGCAGCTGAGGTGCTGGTTGGGGCTGCAGTGTTCCCCATTGCTCAGAGGCCTCTTTTAAGCTCATGTGGGTGTTGGCAGAATTTGGTTACTTGTGGTTGCTGGACTGAGGTCCTCAGCAACTTGAGCCCACCCATAGCTCCCTGCCACACGGTTCTCTCCAGAGGTACTCTCACAACACACAGCCTGCTTTTTTGAGCCAGCAAGGGAGAGAAATCTTTGATGGGAGCATGGATTTACGCCCTCTTTTTAGAACTTTCCCCTGATTAAGTCGGGCCTATCTGGGATAAACCCTCTTTTGATTGCTTAAAAACCAACCGATTTGGCCCCTTAATCACACCTTAATTACAAAATCCCTTTTGCCCATTCTGCAGGGGTGGAGACTACATAAAGACATGAACAGTAATGAGGAAGAAAATCATACCTGGAATTCTGTTCTATTGCTAATTTAGGGCAGGAACTGGAACTTTTCTTCTGTGAAGGGTCAAGTAATAAATTTTTTAGGCTTCATGGCCAGATGGTTTTTGTCACAACCATCCACCTCTGCTGCTGTCCCAGGAAAACTGCCACAGACAGTGTATAAATGAATGGGCGTGGCTGTGTTCCAATAAAGCTATTTACAAAAACAGGTAGCAGGCCACATTTAGTCAGTGGGCTACAGTCTGCCAACCTCTGATGTTCTGATATACTTTTCCCTCTTTAAAAACACCACCCCACACAATGCCACGGTACTTATGACACTGTCTTATAATCTGCTGGGCTGGAGTCCTGTCTTATGAGCACTGTAAGAATAATGATCTAAAAATCTGTCCATGCATTTCTTATAGAGCCATCCTGAGGACATTATTCATTACATCTCTCAATAATTCCTACCGTGAAGCTCCATGTGAAGAACTTTCTTTGGAACTTAGTGGCAACAGAAGTTTTGCTTCCCCTGACTAACTGGTTTTTTTTTCCTATTAAAAAAATTATATAACTCACCATATTTCCCTTTTTGTGTGGCTTCCAGGAAGCTCAGAGTCTAACTTGAAACTCAATTATCACAACTATTAAGACCTGACAGATTGCATATTGTGCTTATCCGCCCACACATTGGTATTTTATCCTTATTTTAATTTTCTGTGTCTCTCTATTTTACTATTATTTTATTGTATAAATGTGAAATAACATTGAGTAAAAATATGAAATTCTATACCATGGACTCAAAGGAACACTGAATTTGTATTAATAATAGCTCCAAATTAGAAAGAGCCCACATATCCATCAAGAGGAGAGCTAATGAATTGTGGTATCGCCATATAATGGAATTTTACACAGAAACAAAAAGATCCAACTGCTGACACATACTACAACATGGAAGGACCCCAACAGACAACGCACTGATTAGAAGAAGCCAGACACAAAAGAGTAAATACAGTATGAGTCCATTTATACCAAGTCCGAGAATAGGCAAAACAAATCAAAGGTAATGAAAGTCAAAACATGATTGCTGTGGGGCAGGGGCGATTTTCTGGGAAGTGGCAAGAGGAAATCTTGTGGGGTGCTGGAAACACTCTGTATCTGGACTGAACTGTTGTCATGGAGAGTAGACATATGTAAAAATCATTGAGGTGTAGACTTAGGATCAGTAAACTTTATGCACTTTACTATATATAGATACAAGCTGCCTCCCAAAGAGAACCGCTAATAATGCAGCGTCTTGCTTAGCTCTCTTCCACGTCTATGCCCTGGTGTCTATTGGAAAAGGACTTCAAAATTGATGATCTCAAACGTCCGTACCTTTTTATTTTCTAAAGTCCATAAATTAGCAGCAATCATACATTTTTATTACACAATCTCTCTTAAGTGAAGAGCTGAAAAAATAGGTAAAAATAGCTTTTCAATCCCAAAGGCAGTTCACTGTCTATGGCTATGGTGTTGGTCCACTGCAGGAGGGGCTTGAGAGGCAAGTGTGAGCTGGAATCTGGCCCTTGGACTACTTGCCAAGCTCAGTACTTGAAGACAGTGTCTGCCTACAGTGGTACCTTTTCTCATTGGCACCAGTACACATTTTCTAATTTGCACTTAACACCACAGGTCAGTAGCAGCTCTACACAAAGATGATGCTTAGGGCATAATAATTCATTTTTAGGACCAAGGGTATATTTGGTGATCTTTGGAATAGAAACCAGTCTCTACCTTTGTCTTTGCAACCTAAGGAATGTTTTATAAAATAAAATAGGAAGAATCAATATCCATTCACGTGTACATTCTACTTAAGTATTAAGAATATAACCTCTAGTTGGCCTAGTAATGGCTTAATGGGGCAGAGCCATATGGAATTTGGGGGAGAATGAATTTTTGCTGACCTAAGAGATCCATACTTTTAGCTGAGCCCCTTGGAGAGATTGAGCTCATCTTGACTTCTAAAGAGGTCAGTGTGGCCATCACTTAGAGGAAAGCATGTGAGCAAAAGATGGGAGGAAGCATCTAATCAAATCTGTCCTAGCTGAAACACCAATGTCCAGGAAAGAACACAACAACTAAAACCAAAAGGAGATTGAGATCTAAAAAGACACTTAACATTTTTAAGTGCTAAGATATAAATGTTAGGTGCACTAACAACCAGATTTATAGATACCATCAAGACCTACCTCTTCCTACCTCTTCCACGTATATAAAGCTAAAGCTAAATTGTAATGAAAGATTAATACATGGTGGAGAGATGTTCAGGTTATCCTGGCTTCTTCTCATTTGACATGAGATGAACTAGAATTACTGGTAGCTGTGAAGTTTTCTCCACCACAATAAAAAAGTCTGTCCAGAAATGATAGTGGGGAAAAAATCCCAAACAACACATTAAAAAATATTTTAATTCCAGTGTAATTAATGTACAGTGTTATATTAGCCAAACAATACATTTTAGTAAGTCCAATTAGTGATTGCTCATATGACTTTAATTTTAGTTTAAGAAAAAAAAATCTGATACCTACTTTGGGTACCTCAAATATATTTGGGTAAAATTTGCATTTAAACATGTACATAATTTTCTAGACTAATCACTGATATTGAAGACTTTTGGAGGAAGCTGTCTTTGTAGTGCTGTTAACTCAGTCCTTTTGGAGTAATAGAGAAATATCTTTGCTAAAAATTCCAGACAGTTAAGATCACTAACTGAAAGCTTATTTGATTTTTGCTCCTTGAACATCCCCGTGGATTTTTTGATGAACTCCTGACTTGGTCAAGTTCCCTTTGATTGAAAGTAACAGAGACCCACTTCAAATCAATGTAAGCAGAAAAAGAGATTTCCTGAGAGGATCCTTGCTAAGTAGGCTGGATATTAGTTCCAGGCTTCTGGGAGAGAGACTTGGTGCCTCAGCTTGGTCCATGTGTCCAGCCTTGAGCCCATTAGCTGTGGCAGGTGGTAGAGTCATATAGCCTTAATGTGGCTGGGGCAGTCCAGGGGCAAGACCCTTCCTCCCAGCACTTAAGAAGAGATTCCAAGTGCTCGGTCCAGGAAAGAGTGAGCCCAATGGGGAGGAAAGACAACCCAAGGGAGGATAGCTGGAGTGGTCATGCTGGGAAGAGAGCAAGATGGATTGCTTTGAGTTCTGTATAATGTGATGAACTTTAATTTCCTTCTGGTCCAGGGCTTAGGAAACCAATCAAGTTTCTCAAGCAGAGGCTATGACACCATTTCCCCTCTTATCCATCTCAACTCATGTTGGACTCCATTTACTAGCCTTGGTGTGGCAGGAAATTATCCCTCGTTTATCCTGAGCTAATGTGCACCTAAACAAGCCAAGGCTGGTCCTAGTTCTCACTTGGTGGCCAACTTGGAAACTTACCCCATACAGTAGGGGTAAGTGATTGGAGTGAAAGTTTTGGGGCTGGAGTCATTTGGGGGACTTTTTAAGTATACCACCCTGTGTTGTTCATCTCCAGGCATGGAAGACTGATTGCGTAGATGGACCCAATTTTTTGCATCTCCCTATATTGAAGCCCTTTGGTAGAGGCCTCCTACTTGGACTCTGGGCTTGGTGACATGACTATAGACAATGGGACAACACCAATGATACAAGTAGAGGCTTGGAAGAAGCACTTGTATACTTCTTTCCTCTTTCTCAAACCCTACTAAATTTGGAAGATAGTTTGTTACCTAACAATGGCTAACTGGTATACCAGGTATTTTTATGTAAGTGAAATCAAGTTCAAATGATCATTTATTAGGAACACCCAAAAGGTTGAGCTATGGAGGGATATGTGAGAAGTGGAGGGGGCGAAAAGCCCTTTCCCTAGGGCTGGTTTTCTCTTGAGAGTATTGGGTATTGAATGGGTTATATTGGGTATTGAATGGGTCATATGCATCTAAACCCCAAGGATTAAAAAAAAAATGTTTGAAATGAGCTCTTTCTCCCTTATCTCTGTCACTGCCTTGGGTCTCTGGGAATTGGGGAACCTGTACAGATTAGTATATATTTCTCTGGTGGATGATGTAATCCATGACTTCCTGAAGCAAGATTCTAGGGCCTTTCTGATGGGAATGAGAGAGCACCATGAATTTCCTTGCATAAAGAGTGAATTTCTTCTATTAAAATGTTGAGCTTCTCCTAAACTATTTTTGCTGGGATTGACATCACAGGCTTTGGGTTATTTAATCTGTTTTAAAAACTTGTCTTTATGTGGAGGGGAGTAATTTTTTAAAAAATTTTTTATTGTTATGTTAATCACCATACATTACATCATTAGTTTTTGATTCATTGTTTGTGCATAACACCCAGTGCTCCATGCAGGTTTTGATTCATTGTTTGTGCATAACACCCAGTGCTCCATGCAGAACATACCCTCTTTAATACCCATCACCAGGCTAACCCATCCTCCCACCCCCCTCCCCTCTAGAACCCTCAGTTTGTTTTTCAGAGTCCATCATCTCTCATGGTTCTTCTCCCCCTCCGATTTCCCCCCCTTCATTCTTCCCCTCCTGCTATCTTCTTCTTCTTCTTTTTTTTTCTTAACATCTATTGCATTATTTGTTTCAGAGGTACAGATCTGTGATTCAACAGTCTTGCACAATTCACCGCGCTCACCATAGCACATACCCTCCCCAATGTCTATCACCCAGCCACCCCATCCATCCCCCACCCCCCACTCAAGCAACCCTCAGTTTGTTTCCTGAGATTAAGAGTTCCTCATATCAGTGAGGTCATATGATACATGTCTTTCTCTGTTTGACTTATTTCGCTGAGCATAACACCCTCCAGTTCCATCCATGTTGTTGCAAATGGCAAGATCTCATTCCTTTTGACGGCTGCATAATATTCCATTGTGTATATATACCACATCTTCTTTATCCATTCATCTGCCGATGGACATCTTGGCTCTTTCCACAGTTTGGCTATTGTGGACATTGCTGCTATACACATCGGGGTGCACATACCCCTTCGGATCCCTCCATTTGTATCTTTGGGGTAAATACCCAGTAGTACAATTGCTGGATCGTATGGTAGCTCTATTTTCAACTTTTTGAGGAACCTCCATACTGTTTTCCAGAGTGGTTGCACCAGCTTGCATTCCCATCAACAGTGTAGGAGGGTTCCCCTTTCTCCGCATCCTGGAGGGGAGTAATTTTTAAGTTAAAATAAGCCCTCACTTTATTCTTTTCAGAGTGGCCTAATTTTATTTCCTCATTAAGGGAATTGAATGAACCATAGCAACACATGTGGATGTGGGAGTGGGAGTGGGAAATTGCATGAAGATTTTTGCTGAACACTTTTGCTATTCCCTAAATGGAATGACTGGGTAAATAAGTAATTTTGCTGGGAGAAAAATTGAGCCTCTAAGGAGAATCTTGAGGATATCTAATGAGGATACGAACTTGTTTGAGGGATATGAGAAGATTGCATAGAATTAACACTAAAGAACAAACACAAATATAGCTGAGATCATGATAGGTTATTGTGTACCTAGACGTGTCAAGCTATATACCAGAGGAGAAAATTGAGAAATAAGCTCAGGCTAATAGTTATTTTGTTACCTATAACAGTTTCAATGTTACTTTTTTATGTCTTTGATTCTGAATAGTATAGTCCTGCCTGTCCCTCAGAGAGCTCCTAATATCTGATTCCCTACTATTTTCTTTCTTTCTTTCTTTCTTTCTTTCTTTCTTTCTTTCTTTCTTTCTTTCTTTCTTTCTTTCTTTCTTTCTTTCTTCTTTCTTTTTTTCTTTCTTTCTTTCTTCTTTCTTTCTTTCTTTCTTTCTTTCTTTCTTTCTTTCTTTCTTTCTTTCTTTCTTTCTCTTTCTTTCTTCTTTCTCTCTCTCTTTCTGTCTCTCTCTTTCCTTCTTTCTTTCTTAGAGAGAGAGAGCGTGTGAGGGGTGGGGGTATGGGCAGAGGGAGAGGGAGAGAGAGAATCTTAAGCAGGATCCACACCCAGCATGGAGCCCAACGTGGGGCTGGATTTCACGACCCTGAGATTCTGATCTGAGCTAAAATCAAGAGTCAGTCGCTTAACCGACTGAGCCACCCAGGCTACTTTATTTCTTACTGTTATCTTCATTTTCATCCAAAATAATGTTATTTTCTCAGATTCAATATAAACAAACATGACATAGCTTTGTTGAATCTGCAGATTTATGTCAAATTAATGAAAGATTGAAAGGTAGCCCATGGATGACATCTAATTCCTATATTCTCCAGGAAAACTACAATGTAATTATAAAGGCATGAGTTGCTGAATTTACTGATTAAATTTATCAGAGTAAATTATTCCATTTCAGGAAGCTTTTGATTCTAAAGCTGATTCTAGTATCTTTTAACAACTTTAGAGGTTTAATCTGTTTCCATAATGTAGCCGTAATTTTGGCTAAAATGATTTAGTTCTTTGAAAACATACCAAGTTTGAATGATAAATATTGAATGATCCTTTTGTTTTGTTATGTTGTTAAATTCTGTATGAGCTATTACTTTTAGTTCAACAATTTAAAAAATATTGAGTGGAGGGCACTGTGCCAGAGCCTACAGGAAGATTTAAGGGCAGATGTCATTTCAGTTTATGGCTATGGTTGAACATGAATAATTTATTTCTCATTTTTGGTTTTTTGATATTTTTAATTATTATTTTTAATATGTTGATGGCAATAGATACTAGTTGTGCATAGCACAAAATTTGAAAGATACAAAAAGGACATCGGTAAAAAGAAAGACAACTTCCCTCTCCTTATCCATCAGGTACCCAGTTTACCTCCCTGGAGGCAACTACTCTTTCCTTCCCAGTGTAATCCAGGCATTGAAACATGTGAATGTATGTGTGTTCTCACCTTTATACAAAAAGTATCATACCATATTATGCTGTTTTGTACCCTCCTTTTTTTTTTTTTAACTTAATAATATGTCTTAGAAATCTTGCCGTATCTGGACATGTAGAGATGTCTCAGTTTTTCTAACAACTGCAAAACATTTTGCTGCATGATATTGTCATACTTGAATTAACCAGCCTCTGATTGATGGCATTTAGGTTATTTCTAGTCTTGTGCTATTATAAACAGGCTTCCATGAGTTCCTTTGGAAATACATTGTTTTGCCCTACACTTAACTTATTTTACATACAATGTCATACAAAACTATCTATATTCCTTAAAAATTTCCACAAATAAACACTGGAGCAACTCAGAATTTCTTTTCACTCTTTTGGTTTTAAAAACTTTATCTTCTCAGTTTCCCTGGACACAAATATTTCATTGAATTCTTTTTTTGGCTTTGAACACTCTGAAAGTTTAACTCAGGTAATTTGAAATTCTGGAAGCCCCAAAGTGTATCAGAATACGGACATGTAACCAATAGTTTTGCAGGCCAGTGGTTCTCAAACTATCTGTGGTAAAGGACCAGTTCTTCTCTCTTCCTTCCTTCCTTCCTTCCTTTCTTTTTTTTTTTTTTTTAGATTTTATTTATTTATTTTTGCAAGAGAGAGGGAGAGTGTGCATGACTGGGGAGGGAGGGGCAGAGGGAGAGGGAGAAGCAGACTCCCCACTGAGCAGGGAGTCCAATGCAGGACTCAATCCCAGGACCTGACCCCAAGCCAAATGCTTAGCTGACTGAGCCATTCAGGTGCCCTTCTTTTTCTTTCTTTCTCTTATTATTATTATTTAAAAATTTTCTAATCCATCGTAGACCAGTGCCACTATGTGGCTCACACCACATGCAACTCACCACGAGAGAGAAGACATTCAAGCTGGCTTCTACCTTGTTTGGAGAGACAAGTCGCTAATCACATGCTTGGATGTTGTGTCAATGTTAAAGTTTTTAGCTACACTCTTAAACATTTCTTGTGGATGAACCCCTTTGTAGCACTGTTGTAGGACCAAGATTCAATTCCTTCCAATCATGGTTTCTCCCAACCTCTAGTAGAAAAACACTAATTTGATGGAAGAACATCTTTCTTTGAATGGGCAAAACCAACACTGAATAAAGAACAAACTTTGTTTTCATCGTCTTAAGTGCATTCTTACCTGGCACTTCATTCTCTAAGAATTATGTTCACTGGAAGAAGTCCCTTGGCCAAATATATATTCATGATGATGGTTATCAAGTCCTCTTATTCTATCTTTGAACAAACTCAGAATTGTGATTGGTCACAGAAATACACATCATCTTCACTGAAGTAAATACAGATCCCTAGGGACTCCACTGAGACTATGTTAATAATGGCCTCCTGAAAAACTACAGGGACTATTTGCAGAAAAGACAAAAACTCAAGGACTCACCTTTCTGATTTTAAAGGCTTTTTTAATCAGCTTTTTGAAAAAAGAAAATCAAATATGCATAAGCAATGGATCCCTTTCTATGAGAGCACGACTGCCAGGAAGTCCTCAGGGATGTTGTCACCACAGCAGTGAGCCAGCAGGTCCTGCTTCTCTGTAACCAGTGAGGAGATTGTGAAGGACTCACAGACTGACCGTGCAGAACACTGACCATGTACTCAACTGGAATCCAAAGTTGAGGAGGAAAGAAGCAACATTTTCTGTAGCAGAAATGCCACCAAAGTGAGAAAGGTTTTTCCCTTTAACATCCATGTAATATGTATTAGTCTTTTTCAGATCATGAGATGAAGAGAAATATTAATAAAGAAACAAAACTCTATAGTTCTTAACATATGGACATGTGGAACCTGAGTACTGTTCTTTTTCTTCCCTTTTCTTTTCTTTTCTTTTCTTTTTCTTTCTTTTTTTTTCTTTTTTGCCACTTAGAGGCCAAAGGCCAAATTCTCACAATTTTCTGACTTGTCTGCCTCTACCCCCAGCAGGGAATGACTTTTTGCCACTTGACTCTTGACACAAAACTGCTCAGTGGGAGGCTTCCCCCCAACAGAGAGGATGTGAGCTGGAATAGATGTATCTACAGTTATTTTAAACTTCTAAATGTGTACTCTTCTGAAAGACATTTCTTAGAAGGTAATTCTTTTTTTTTTTTTTTAAAGGAATTTAAAAACATTGGATAAAATCCAGTGCTTGAGAAAACTAAGGAGAACTGGGGTGGGGAGGGAATTATGCCTTTTTGAGAGGCATAAGTAAATCCAAGATATATATACCACAAGAATTCCAGGACTGAAAAATCACCTACCTTCTAATTCAGCCAGTGGTCTGGATGCAGAATGCCCAGTAGCCTGTCCATAGCTGGGCATTCTGGGCATTCTGGACGAGCATGGACTTTTTGCCCCAGAATCAGTCTGTTGCTCTGTTGGAGGCTAATGAGGCTTTGCTTTGCATTCTAGCACCTAGGACAGTACTTGGCTCATAATAGACACTTGTGACTTTTGAATGAATGGTCATGTGTCTTCTCTTGACTTTTCTCTTACCACTCAATCAGTCATTTGGCCCAGTGGATGGAAAGTTCATTCATTTTTGTTTACTGCTTATCACCAGCCTGGTGATTATTTCTGACTATCTCTATTTGTCCTTTTAGTCGAGTCCCACATCTCCAGCTGCTTACTGGGAAGTTCTATTAAGATATTTACTTTTGCTTCAAACTCAACATCTCTAAAGGAACTCATCTTCTTCTCCAAACCAGCCCTGCCTCGTCAAATTTCCATTGATGGAAAATTACTGTCCAAGTTATCCAAGTGTGAAATTTTGTAAACAGATAAATCTCTGAATCCAACCAGTCACTAAATCCCTGAAGTTGTCTATCATCCATTCTTTCCTCTGAAGTTTTCTTGTCACCACACTAGTTAGTTTTCTTACCTCCTCATTCCAAAATTCTTGCCATAGCTTCTTCCCTCTCCTTCCCAACTAGCATTGATGCCAAATGTATCTTCCCTATTGTTGACATCACAACACTGACCTGTCCCAAATCCATTGTCATAATGTTCTACAGTATTGAATTAACTTTTTTCCTGCTGGCTTTCAAGATTTTCCACTTATTATTTCCCAAAATATAGATACCTTCAATTCTAGGCAAACTGACTTCCTCATCGACCATTGTGATATTGTGATTTATAATAAAAAATATATATTTGGTCACCAACCCTTGGCACAGAGATCCTAAAACCTTGGAATTTCCTAAGTGATGAAAGTGGTAAGTAAAAAGATGGCAGAGGAGTAGGGGACCCTATTCCAACAGGTCCCCGGAATTGAGCTGGATATCTACCAGACCATTCTGAACACCCACAAAATCAGTCTGAGATGTAAGAAGATAGATCTGGATCTCTACAAACAGAATATCACAGGCGGTTGGTTTTGAGGTATGAAGCAGGGAGCTGTGATTCTGCGGGCAGATATCGGAGGATAAACGGCAGCAGGAGGGAGCCTGGCTGTGGGGATCCTACACCACCAGTGAGCAATAGCGACCTGCACTGAGAACCAGGCACAGACTTGCAGACTGGTAGCGGCAGGGAAAGGACTTTAGATGGAAACCAGAGCAGCGGGGCCCTGTGTGGGAACTGGGGGCGGCTGGCGGTTTTAGAGGCACAAAGGACAGAGACATGCCCCAACCTGGAGGTGAGAACTGGGAGCTCTGCTGAGGGGCGCACGACCCAGGACACTGCAGTTTATAGCAGCACAGACAGAAACGGAGAGAGTGTGGCCTGGAGAGCTCACTGAAGAACAGACTGCGATCTCTCTGCTCTGAGGCACAGGGTTGGAAACGGTCTCTTCTGCTCTGACTCTCAGAAGAGATGTGCAAATCCACCAGGGAAAGCCACCAGGGAAAGCCACCAGAGAACAAAAGCCCCCCAAAACCGGTTTTCACTGAGCCCTTCCCCTGCCACAGGGGGCAGGGCAACTCTGCCCAAACAGGGTTGCCTGAGTAACAGCACGGCAGGCCCCTGCCCCAGAAGACAGGCTGGGAAAACAAGAGGCCAGCAACCCTAAGGTCCCTAGAAAACAGGTGCATCTTGCTTGGCTTGTGGTCAATAATTTGGACTCTGTACATTCCCTCAACCACCTCTCAACAGAATGACTAGGAGGAGGAACCCCCAAAATAGGAAAGACTCAGAGACTATGACTTATGCCACAGATCTACAAATGGATTCAGATATAACCAAGATGTCGGAGATGGAATTCAGGCTAGCAATTGTGAAGACAATAGCTAGAATGGAGAAATCAATTAATGGCAACATTGAGTCTCTAAGGGCAGAAATGAAAGCTGAATTGGCAGAACTTAAAAATGCTATCAATGAGATCCAGTCTAATCTAGATAATTTAACAGCTAGGGTACGCAAGGCAGAAGAACAAATTAGTGACCTAGAAGACCAAATAATAGAGAAAAATGGAAAAGGGGAGGCCAGGGAAAAACAACTCAGAATCCATGAAAATAGAATCAGAGAAATAAGTGACACCATGAAATGTTCCAATGTCAGAATTATTGGAATCCCTGAGGGGGTGGAGAGAGAGAGGGGACTAGAAGATGTATTTGAACAGATCATAGCTGAGAACTTCCCTAATCTGGGGAATGAAACAAACATTTATGTCCTAGATGCAGAGAGGACCCCTCCCAAGATCAAGGAAAACAGGCCAACACGCCAACATGTAATAGTAAAACTCGCAAATCTTAGAACCAAGGAAGCCATCTTAAGGGCAGTTAGGGGGAAGAGATTCCTTACATACAGAGGGAGGAACATCAGAATAACGTCAGACCTATCCACAGAGACCTGGCAAGCCAGAAAGGCCTGGCAAGACGTATTCAGTGTACTAAACGAGAAGAACATGCAGCCAAGAATACTTTATCCGGTAAGGCTGTCATTTAGAATGGATGGAGAGATGCAGAGCTTCCAAGACTGGCAGAAACTGAAAGAATATGTGACCACTAAGCCGTCCCTGCAAGAAATATTAAGGGGGGGGGTCTATAAAAGGAGAAAGACCCCAAGAGTGATATAGAAAAGAAATTTACAGGGACAATCTATAAAAACAAGGTCTTCACAGGCAACATGATGATAATTAATTCATATCTTTCAATAATCACTCTCAACGTGAATGGCCTAAATGCTCCCATAGAATGGCACAGGGTTGCAGATTGGATAAAAACACAGGACCCATCCATATGCTGTCTACAATAGACTCATCTTGAACCTAAAGATATATCCAGACTGAAAGTGAAGGGATGGAGATCCATCTTCCATGCCAGCGGACCTCAAAAGAAAGCTGGGGTAGCAATTCTTATATTAGACAAATTAGAATTTAAACTAAAGACTGTAGTTAGAGACACAGAAGGACACTATATCATTCTTAAAGGGTCTACCCAACAAGAAGATCTAACAATTGTAAATATCTATGCCCCCAACATGGGAGCAGCCATCTAAATAAGCCAACTGTTAACCAAAATAAAGAGTCATATTGATAACAATATGTTAATTGTAGGAGACCTCAATACTCCACTCTCAGCAATAGATAGATCATCTAAGCAGAAAATCAACAAAGAAACAAGAGCTTTGAATGATACACTGGACCAGATGGACCTCATAGATATATACAGAACATTCCACCCTAAAACAACAGAATACTCATTCTTCTCAAGCGCACATGGAACTTTCTCCAGAATAGACCACATACTGGGTCACAAATCAGGTCTCAACCGATATCAAAAGATTGAGATTATTACCTGCATATTCTCAGACCATAATGCTTTAAAACTGGAACTCAATCACAAGAAAAAATTTGGAAGAAATTCAAACACTTGGAAGCTAAAGACCACTCTGCTCAAGAATGTTTGGGTCAACCAGGAAATCAAAGAAGAACTTAAACAATTCATGGAAACCAATGAGAACAAAAACACATCAGTCCAAAACCTATGGGACACTGCAAAGGCAGTCCTAAGGGGGAAATACATACCCATCCAAGCCTCACTCAAAAAAATAGAAGAACCCCAAATTCACCAACTAGCTTTACAACTTAAAGAACTAGAGAAAAAGCAACAAACGATGCCTAAGCCATGCATTAGAAGAGAAATAATTAAGATTAGAGCATATATCAAGGAATTAGAAACCAGAAACACAGTAGATCAGACCAACGACACTAGAAGCTTGTTCTTTGAAAGAATTAATAAGATTGGTAAACCACTGGCCAGACTTATCCAAAAGAAAAGAGAAAGGACCCAAATTAATAAAATTATGAATGAAAGGGGAGAGATCACGACTAACACCAAGAAAACAGAAACAATTATTAGAAATTATTATCAACAACTATATGCCAATAAGCTGAGCAACCTAGAAGAAATGGATGCCTTCCTGGAAACCTGTAAACTCCCAAGACTGAAACAGGAAGAAATTGACAACCTGAATAGCCAATAACCAGTAACGAGATTGAAGCAGTGATCAAAAACCTCCCAAAAAACAAGAGTCCAGGGCCTGATGGATTCCCTGGGGAATTCTACCAAACATTCAAAGAAGAAATAATACCTACTCTCCTGAAGCTGTTTCAAAAAATAGAAACAGAAGGAAAGCTTCCAGACTCATTCTATGAGGCCAGCATTACCTTAATCCCCAAACCAGGCAAAGACCCCATCAAAAAGGAGAATTTCAGACTGATATCCCTGATGAATATGGATTCCAAAATCCTCAACAAAATCCTGGCTAATAGGCTCCAACAATACATTAAAAGGATCATCCACCATGACCAAGTGGGATTTATCCCCGGGATGCAAGGGTGGTTCAACATTCACAAATCAATCAATGTGATAAAACACATTAATAAGAGGAGAGAGAAGAACCATATGGTCCTCTCAATTGATGCAGAAAAAGCCTTTGACAAAATACAGCATCCTTTCCTGATTAAAACTCTTCAGAGTATAGGGATAGAGGGAACATTCCTCAAGTTAATAAAATCCATCTATGAAAAACCCACAGCGAATATCATCCTCAGTGGGAAAAAGCTGAGAGCCTTTCCCTTAAGATCAGGAACACATCAAGGATGCCCACTCTCACCACTATTGTTCAACATAGTACTAGAAGTCCTAACAACAGCAATCAGACAATAAAAAGAAATAAAAGGTATTCAAATTGGCAAAGAAGAAGTCAAACTCTCTCTTTTCGCAGATGACATGATACTTTATGTAGAAAACCCAAAAGACTCCACCCCCAAATTACTAGAACTCATACAGCAATTCAGTAATGTGGCAGGATACAAAACCAATGCACAGAAATCAGTTGCTTTCTTATACACTAACAATGCAACTGTAGAAAGAGAAATTAGAGAATTGATTCCATTTACAATAGCACCAAAAACCATAAGATACCTCGGAATAAACCCAACCAAAGATGTAAAGGATCTATACTCTAGGAACCTCAGAACACTCATGAAAGAAATTGAAGAAGACACAAAAAGATGGAAAAGCATTCCATGCTTATGGATCGGAAAAATAAACATTGTTAAAATGTCTATGCTACCCAGAGCAATCTATACCTTCAATGCCATCCCGATCAAAATTCCAATGACATTTTTCAAAGTGCTGGAACAAACAATCCTAAAATTTGTATGGAATCAGAAAAGACCCTGAATCGCCAAGGAAATGTTGAAAAAGAAAAACAAAGCTGGGGGCATCACGTTGCCCAATTTCAAGCTTTATTACAAAGCAGTGATCACCAAGACAGCACGGTACTGGCACAAAAACAGATATATAGACCAATAGAACAGAATAGAGAGCCCAGATATGGACCCTCAGCTCTATGGTCAAATAATCTTCAATAAAGCAGGAAAAAATATGCAATGGAAAAAAGACAGCCTCTTCAATAAATGGTGCTGGGAAAATTGGATAGCCACATGCAGAAGAATGAAACTTGACCATTCTCTAATACCCTACACAAAGATAAACTCAAAATGGATGAAAGACCTCAATGTGAGACAGGAATCCATCAAAATCCTGGAGGAGAACGTAGGCAGTAACCTCTTTGACATTGGCCACAGCAACTTCTTTCAAGATACATCTCCAAAGGCTAATGAAACAAAAGCAAAAATGAACTTTTGGGACTTCATCACGATAAAAAGCTTCTGCACAGCAAAAGAAACAGTCAACAAAACAAAGAGGCAACCCTCAGAATGGGAGAAGATATTTGCAAATGACACTACAGATAAAGGGCTGGTATCCAAGATCTATAAAGAACTTCTCAAACTCAACACCCAAAAAACAAATAATCAAGTCAAAAAATGGGCAGAAGACATGAACAGACACTTCTCTGAAGAAGACATACAAATGGCTAACAGACACATGAAAAAATGTTCATCATCATTAGCCATCAGGGAAATTCAAATCAAAGCCACACTGACATACCACCTTACACCAGTTAGAATAGCAAAATTGACAAGGCAAGAAACAACAAATACTGGAAAGGTTGTGGAAAAAGGGGAACCCTCTTACACTGCTGGTGGGAATGGAAGTTGGTACAGCCACTTTGGAAAACAGTGTGGAGGTGCCTCAGAAAATTAAAAATAGAGCTATCCTATGATCCAGCAATTGCACTACTGGGTATTTACCCCAAAGACACAGATGTAGTGAAAAGAAGGGCCATAGGCACCCCAAGGTTCATAGCAGCAATGTCTGCAATAGCCAAACTGTGGAAAGAGCCGAGATGCCCTTCAACAGACAAATGGATAAAGAAGATGTGGTCCATATTTACAATGGAATATTACTCAGCCATCAGAAAGGATGAATACCCAACTTTTACATCAACATGGATGGGACTGGAGGAGATTATGCTAAGTGAAATAAGTCAAGCAGAGAAAGTCAATTATCATATGGTTTCACTTATTTGTGGAACATAAGGAATAGCATGGAGGACATTAGGAGAAGGAAGAGAAAAATGAAGGGGGTGAAATCGGAGGGACAGATGAACCATGAGAGACTATGGACTCTGAGAAACAAACTGAGGGTTTTAGAGGGGAGAGGGGTGGGGGTGGGTTAGCCAAGTGATGGGTATTAAGGAGGGCACTTATTGCATGAAGCACTGGGTGTTATATGAAAACAATGAATCATGGATCACTAAATCAAAAACTAATGATGTATTGTAAGGTGACTAACATAATAAAATAAAATTTAAAATACCAAAAAAAAAAAAAGAAAAGGTGGTAAATATGGCTGTTGTGATGTTAATGAGGTGGCTTTTGGAAAACACCTATGGTTTGGGATTGGTTGCCAGGGGAACCAATCCTGTGAGTCCCACCTTCCTGACCTCCAGGGAAGGGAGAATAGTTGGAGGTTGAATCTGTCCCCAGTGGCTGATGATTTAATCAATCTTGCCTATATAACAAAGCCTTCATAAAAGTCCAAAAGGATGGGACTAGAGAGCCTCCTGGTTGGTGCTAGGAGAGTGGTGTTCTTGAAGGGGGCATGGAAGTTCCTTTCCCCACTCTTTGCTTCTACCTAGCTGTTCCTGAGTTTTATCCTTTTATAATAAACTGGTGAACTAGTAAGTAAAATGTTTCTCTGAGTTCTGAGAACTGCTCTAGCAAATTAATCAAATCTGAGGAGGGGGTTGTGGGAACCTCTGATTTAGAGCTGGTTGGTCAAAAGCACAGGTGACAACTTGAATTTGAGATTGGGGTCTGAAGTTGCAGTCTCGTAGGACTGAACCCTTGACCTGTGGGATCTGACCATAACTCCAAGTAGAGAGTATTAGAATTGAGTTGAATTGTAGAACACCTAGCTGGGGTTGAAGCATTGCTTGTTGGTATGGGGAACCTCCTACCCTGTCCCATGGTGGAATTGGGTGCAGAACCCTCTTTTTTTTTTTAAATTTTTATTGTTATGTTAATCACCATATATTACATCATCAGTTTTTGATGTAGTGTTCCATGATTCATTGTTTGCGTATAACACCCAGTGCTCCATGCAGAATGTGCCCTCTTTAATACCCATCACCAGGCTAACCCATCCTCCCACCCCCCTCCCCTCTAGAACCCTCAGATTGTTTTTCAGAGTCCATAGTCTCTCATGGTTCGTCTCCCCCTCCGATTTCCCCCTCTTCATTCTTCCCCTCCTGCTATCTTCTTCTTTTTTTTAAAATTTTTTTATTGTTATGTTAATCACCATACATTACATCATTAGTTTTAGATGTAGTGTTCCATGATTCATTGTTTGTGCATAACACCCAGTGCTCCATGCAGAACGTGCCCTCTTTAATACCCATCACCAGGCTAACCCATCTTCCCACCCCCCTCCCCTCTAGAACCCTCAGTTTGTTTTCAGAGTCCATTGTCTCTCATGGTTCTTCTCCCCCTCCGATTTCCCCCCCTTCATTCTTCCCCTCCTGCTATCTTCTTCTTTTTTTTTTTTCTTAACATATATTGCATTATTTGTTTCAGAGGTCCAGATCTGAGATTCAACAGTCTTGCACAATTCACAGTGCTTCCAGAGCACATACCCTCACCAGTGTCTATCCCCCAGTCACCCCATCCCTCCCACCCCACTCCCCACTCCAGCAACCCTCAGTTTGTTTCCTGAGATTAAGAATTCCTCATATCAGTGAGGTCATATAATACATGTCTTTCTCTGTTTGACTTATTTCGCTCAGCATAATACCCTCCAGTTCCATCCACGTCATTGTAAATGGCAAGATCTCATTCCTTTTGATGGTTGCATAATATTCCATTGTATATATATACCATCTCTTCTTTATCCATTCATCTATCGATGGACATCTTGGCTCTTTCCACAGTTTGGCTATTGTGGACATTGCTGCTATAAACATCAGGGTGCACATACCCCTTCGGATCCCTCCATTTGTATCTTTGGGATAAATACCCAGTAGTGCAATTGCTGGATCGTATGGTAGCTCTATTTTCAACTTTTTGAGGAGCCTCCATACTGTTTTCCAGAGTGGCTGCACCAGCTTGCATTCCCACCAACAGTGTAGGAGGGTTCCCCTTTCTCTGCATCCCCGCCAACATCTGTCATTTCCTGACTTGTTAATTTTAGCCATTCTGACTGGTGTGAGGTGGTATCTCATTGAGGTTTTGATTTGGATTTCCCTGATGCCAAGCGATGTTGAGCACTTTTTCATGTGTCTGTTGGCCATTTGGATGTCTTCTTTGGAAAAATGTCTGTTCATGTCTTCTGCCCATTTCTTGATTGGGTTCTTTGTTCTTTGGGTGTTGAGTTTGATCAGTTCTTTATAGATTTTGGATACTAGCCCTTTATCTGATATGTCATTTGCAAATATCTTCTCCCATTCTGTTGGTTGTCTTTTGGTTTTGTTGACTGTTTCCTTTGCTTTGCAAAAGCTTTTTATCTTGATGAAGTCCCAATAGTTCATTTTTGCCCTTGCTTCCCTTGCCTTTGGCGATGTTTCTAGGAAGAAGTTGCTGCGGCTGAGGTCGAAGAGGTTGCTGCCTGTGTTCTCCTTTAGGATTTTGATGGACTCCTGTCTCACATTTAGGTCTTTCAACCATTTGGAGTCTATTTTTGTGTGTGGTGTAAGGAAATGGTCCAGTTTCATTCTTCTGCATATGGCTGTCCAATTTTCCCAACACCATTTGTTGAAGAGACTGTCTTTTTTCCATTGGACATTCTTTCCTGCTTTGTCGAAGATTAGTTGACCATAGAGTTGAGGGTCCATTTCTGGGCTCTCTATTCTGTTCCATTGATCTAGGTGTCTGTTTTTGTGCCAGTACCATACTGTCTTGATGATGACAGCTTTGCAATAGACCTGGAAGTCCGGAATTGTGATGCTGCCAGCTTTGCTTTTCTTTTTCAACATTCCTCTGGCTATTCGGGGTCTTTTCTTGGTTCCATACAAATTTTAGGATTATTTGTTCCATTTCTTTGAAAAAAGTGGATGGTATTTTGATGGGGATTGCATTGAATGTGTAGATTGCTCTAGGTAGCATTGACATCTTCACAATATTTGTTCTTCCAATCCATGAACATGGAACGTTTTTCCATTTCTTTGTGTCTTCCTCAATTTCTTTCATGAGTATTTTACAGTTTTCTGAGTACAGATTCTTTGCCTCTTTGGTTAGATTTATTCCTAGGTATCTTATGGTTTTGGGTGCAATTGTAAATGGGGTCGGCTCCTTAATTTCTCTTTCTTCTGTCTTGTTGTTGGTGTATAGGAATGCCACTGATTTCTGTGCATTGATTTTATATCCTGCCACTTTACTGAATTCCTGTATGAGTTCTAGCAGTTTTGGGGTGGAGTCTTTTGGGTTTTCCACATAAAGTATCATATCATCTGCAAAGAGTGAGAGTTTGACTTCTTCTTTGCCGATTTGGATGCCTTTTATTTCTTTTTGTTGTCTGATAGTGCAGAACCCTCTTAACCTTCCTAACCAACCCAGGCCTTCTCTGGTCCTGTCTTTACTCATATTCTCTTTATCATTTTGATTTTTTGCCCATTGTATGCATCCAAATGATACATATCCCCAAGCTCCAGCTCAAATTCCTCTTCCTCCAGGAAAGTTCTTTGTTCTCCACTCCATCTGTCAGTGTTTCCCTCTTCTTGTGGGCATGTTGAGAGGTGAGGCAAGGACATTGAGGACAATTGAGATTGGATAAAGCAGCCATAACACTGACCAGCATTTGCTGGGAACTCAAGGGATCACAGAGTGCTTTGTCTTACATTTTTTCTTATTTAATTTCTCAAGGGCTAGTCAAAGGAATTGGGACTATTTGGCCCAATGAAAAGATGACTTTGTTTGGGGTCATGAGAGTTATTCTTAGTTTTTATGAGGACTATCATGAGAAATTCTTATTCTGGATACTTTAGAACCCCAGTCCTATGTGTAATCAGGATTATGTGGGTTAAGTTACCAAAAGGCAGAAACTTCATGGAAGTGGAGTGAGATGTCCAACAAGGTAGAACTTTTTTTTTTTTTTTTTTTTTTACAGAGAAACTTGACATGGGGGAATTTTCAAAGTGATTGAAAGCTGTCAGGGTCGAAGAAGTGGCCCTGACATAGACCCAGTGGCAGGAAAGGTCATCAGCAAGACGGCTAAAATAAACTCACTATAAGGATCAAAAGAGATGAGGTGAGAGGGCTGACCTTAGCATGGTATCAGGTGGTCAAAGGAGAAGTGCTTTTGAGTCCATGAGGGGTGGCTAGCTCCACCTGTCCTGCACAGGCCATTCAGCTGGTGCCTGTGGGTACAGAGAATGTTTGGGTACATGTCTGGCAGTGTTTGCCCAGGTGCTACCTGGGTTGTGGTTCTAGCAGGGAGATGGGCACAGAGGACTGGCCCTTGAGACAGGAGTAAGTGCCAGCAGTATTCTTGTCTGGATCAGAGGATGGAGTTCCTAGGGAAAGGGACTGGACTTCTAGTCTATTTGGGCTTGTGGGATTTCCAGTGTGTTAGGGGTCACTGCTGGGATGTGGAGTACAGTGTGGATTGTCCAAACTTTGAAGCTTGGTGATCCAGATATTCCAGGAACATTCTGCTCATAGTTCACACAGGCAGAAATAGGCTTTGGGTTGCTTTGGCAGGTGTGGGGTTTCCCTTAACTGGGGATATGAAATATATGGATGCAGCCAGGATCAGATGGTTGGACATGAAGACTTCTAAGGTCCCCTGAGCACTAACTCTCTAATCCTATAATCCTGTGTATTTATAAATGTATCCTGTAATATACACAGTACTGTTATACTGTTATATGATTTGTATTGTTCATTTTGGTGGCAGCTTAATGTAGCAGAAAGAACACCTGCCTAGGAAGTGTGATGGGAATTAGACATCATGGGTTCTAGTCTGAACTCATGGCTCTGGGCAAGCCATTTATCTCCTGTGCTTAAATGTTCTCTTTGAAAAACAGAAGCTGGTTATGTTAGAAGATCTCCCTGGAGGGCACAGTAATGCCCCTCTCCTCCCAAGATTTCCACTTCCTAATCCCTGGAACAGGTGAATATGTTACCTTACATAACAAAAGGGACTTTGCAGATGTGATTAAATTAAGAATCCTGAAAGAGATTATCCTGGATTATGTGGGTGAGGCCAGTGTAATCACCAGCACCCTTCTCAGGGGGAGGCAGTGGGATCAGAATCAGAAGCCAGACATGTGACAATGGAAGCAGAGGTTGAGGGCCTCCTTTTGCCGAGGAGTGCAGTGCCTCCCAGAGCTGGAAAAGGGGAGGAAGTGGATTCTCCCCTAGAGCCTCCAGAGGAAAGGCAGCTGTGCTGACACCTTGATTTTAGCTCAGAAGAACCATCTCAGCCTTCCGGCCTCCAGACCTGTAAGATAACAAATAAGTGGCATAGTCTTAAACCACCAAGTCTGTGGTAACTTGTTACCACAATAATAAGAAACGAGTACATATGCACCCCAATGTTCATAGCAGCAATGTCCACAATAGCCAAACTGTGGAAAGAGCCGAGATGCCCTTCAACAGATGAATGGTTAAAGAAGGTGTGGTCCATATATACAATGGAATATTACTCAGCCATCAGAAAGGATGAATACCCAACTCTTACATCAACATGGATGGGACTGGAGGAGATTATGCTAAGTGAAATAAGTCAAGCAGAGAAAGTCAATTATCATATGGTTTCACTTATTTGTGGAACATAAGGAATAGCATGGAGGACATTAGGAGAAAGAAGAGAAAAATGAAGGGGGTGAAATCGGAGGGAGAGATGAACCATGAGAGACTATGGACTCTGAGAAACAAGCTGAGGGTTCTAGAGGGGAGGGGGGTGGGGGGATGGGTTAGCCAAGTGATGGGTATTAAGGAAGACACGTATTGCATGGAGCACTGGGTGTTATATGAAAACAATGAATCATGGATCACTACATCAAAAACTAATGATGTATGGTGACTAACATAACATAATAAAATAAAATTAAAAAAAAGAAATGAGTACAAACTCTAAGATTCCTTCTAGAACTAGAATCTTATAATTCCTTATTTCCTGTATATTACTTTCATGTCTTTGACTAGAATAAGCTTTGAAGGCAAGGACTACTTGGAAGAGTTAATCCTCCATAACTCCAGCACATAATTAGAGGAGCTTAATAACTATTATTGATTTTTTTCAGCTTTACTGAGGAGTAACTGACAAAACTGTAAAATATTTAAAGTGTATAATGTAGTGACTTGATCTAATATACTAGGTTTCCCCCCACCTAGTTAATTAACATATTCATCACCTCACGTAGTTCTTTTTCCTTTCCTTTTTTTTTTTTTTTTTTTTTTTGCGGGGTGGGGTAGGAACATTTAAGTTCTACTCTCTTAGCAAACTTCAATTGTGGAATACAGTGTTATCGATCATAGTCATCACGTGATGCATTAGATCCTCAGACCTAATTCATCTTATAGCTGGATGTTTGTACTCTTTTACCAACCTCTCCCTATTTCCCCCATCCCTCACCCCCTGGCAACTACTTTTCTACTCTCTGTTTCTATGAGTTAAGCTTTTTTTTTTTTTTTTTCAGTTGATTTTTAAAAAGTATCTGGGGAAAGCAGAGAAGCCATGGTGACTATCAAGACTCTGGAGGAGCTCAGAAGCCATATAAGCAGCAGAGGGCTTTTCCAGATACCTCTTCTTGGTCTCTCATTTGCTAAGTTCTTGTGTCTTCCTCTCCCACATCATCTGGAACCTCACATGTATAGGCTCACTTTGGCCCTTTCCTTTACAGCTGGCCCCAACTCTCGACACTGAGGCTCTATCCAATGTGGAGGATATGGCTGTCGGTCATCCTGGCCACCAGTGTGGCTCCTACCTGTATTCTGATAGCTGGACACTTGCCTCTGTGGTATAATCCAGTGTTTGGTCTTTGTCCCTTGTTTCTGACACATAGCTCCTAAAACCCTTGAAATCTCCTGAGTGATAAGTAAGTCTGCAGTGTGCTAAGGAGATGACTCTTGGCTGGGGGGCTGCTCGCTTCAGGATGGGGGCTGGTTGCCAGAGAAGCCAGCCATGATCAGAAGCTTGGAACTTTCAACCCCACCTCCTGATCTCTAGAGAGGGGAGAGAGGGTGGAGATTGAGCTTGTCACCAATGACCACAATCACATGTATGTAATGAAACCTCCAAACCCCATTCCACCCCCCAAATGTTGGGATTTGAGGAGCTTCTGTGTTGGTCAACATATCCATGTGCCAGGAGAGTGGGGCACCCCAACGCCATGGGGGACAGAGGCTCCTGTGCTCTGGACTCTTCTGGACCTCACCCTAGTAGCTCTTCATCTGGCTGTTCATTTGTACTTTTATAATAAACTATTATAGTAAATATAACATTTCCCTGAGTTTGTTTGTCCTAACAAATTATCAAAACTGAGGATCAGACCCAGGAGCGGACTGTGGGAGCCCCTGACTTTTAGCCAAGTCACACAGTGTGTGGGTAACCTGGGCACTGTTTTTTGAAGTGAGGGCAGTCTTCTGGGACTGAGGCCTTAACCTGTAGGTCTGACGCTAACTCCAGGAAGTGTCAGAATTGAATTGAACTATAGGACACCCAGTTGGGGAATTGGTTGATGTGAGGAAAAAACCCAATAGCCCTTCTCTGTGGATGTGTCTTCACACTGAGCTCTAGTTCTGGTGTCTGAACCTTTTGCCCAAGTCCAGGTATTTTAAACTTGCCCAGCTGAATGCCCTTGCACCCTTGGGCTTCTGCCTTGCGCCCACCATGTCCTCTAGGACCTGAGGTCTTGGTTTGGAGCGTCAGCCCAGTGTCTGGGTCCCTGTTGCCTGATGACAGACATCTCTGAGCCTGACTCCTGGGTGGTCTCCAAGCACTGTCTATTATCCAATTTCCTACCATTGTCCTCAGTTCACATCAACAGGACACCTTTTCCCTCTGTTAGAACTACCTGATGCTGCCTGCTTTGTCACATCTCTACTGCTCTGACCTCAGACAGCATACTCAGCTTTCCAGAGAGGACTTCTAGCACCTATGAAAGGCTTGCCCCACTAGAGTCTAGCTTCCTAGTGCACAAGGTCATCTCCTGGTTCTGGACTCTAACACTGTGTCCTGAGGTATCACAACCAACAGAGCTATGCCCTACGGGATTCTGAGAAATGATGTCAGCAGTGAACTTGGCCATCCCAGGACCTAATTAAATTAAGCTGTTTAGTGCCAGGACTTGGCACATGTTTTAGCTTTGAGGGTCACAGGGCTGTCACTGCAAGCTCAAGATATAGGCAGAAAGAGACAGGAAGTCAGAAGAACAATAAAGAGATTAAGGAAGGGGGATAGGGATGGAGCAAGTGTGCACATTGAAGCGAGTGCCACAACCTTGACTTCTGGTGTCTTCCCTGGCCTATTTTCCTAGAACCAGGAAGCTGAACAACAAGCTGTCATTGGAACAGGAGCTCAGCTGCAGGCAAGGTGCTATTCTCAGAAAGCAAGAACAGAGTTGCATATGGAATCTAGAGGCCTTTCAGCAAACAGGGTGGAGTGATGGAGAGCACATGGGGTTCAGCTTCAAACAAATCTGAGTTTGCATCTCAGTTCTGCTCCTTTTGAACTGAATAACCTTGGGCAAGCTACCTTGACCTTCAGAAGGCTCAGCTTTCTCATTTCTGATATGGGGATGACAGCACCAATTTCTAATGAGATAATGCAGGTAAAACAGCCAGCGACATGCTTGGCATAAACAGGTGTTCAGTAGATGGTGACTCTGTGCCCTATCACAGCACCAGGGAAAAAACAGTCTTGGTGGCTTTGTAGAACCGTTTGCTCCTTTTCCTGGATAGTGACATAAAGCAGTAGATTTCTGCAAGCTGCCCAGCGTCCAGGTGTCCCAAGGTCAGCCTGTGTGCAGCTGCTACAATTGGTTCAATTGCTTAAGTGTCTCTTGAAGGAGGCAGTCACATACAAACATGCTCATCAGTGTGGGCAGGCATATTTAGGCCCTCGTAGGTGTCCAAAATCCAGGTGCACTGTCATTGGAACTCCTGGGAAAGTGGAGAAGCAAGCGGCCCCCACACTTGCTTCCTGGCCTCCTAAACCTAGAAAATCTCCCTGGAAATCAGGTGGGTCTTTCCATGAGGAATGAGTATTGCAAAGGTTGCAGGTGATGTTATAGGCTTTTTCACGCACACGTGTGGTACACAAATACCCAACAAATATTTACTGGGCTTCTGCAACATGTCAACCACTGTGTAAGGGATGCAGTGGTGAGCAAGACACACATTCTCTCCTCCAATTGGGAAACACCAAGAGCAGAAAAATATCCTGTCTACCGATTAAAACCTAGAGTCAGGTGAAGAGCTTTCAGATACAGGATGAAAACCAGGTTATGACTTGTGAACTGAGCACCTTTTGTTTTGCTGCTTGCTAACAGAGCATACCTTTTTCAGAATTCATTTTCCTACCACATGATATGCGATCAAAAGACAATTAGTAATTTGAATTTGAGGCAGATGAGCTGTGGTCTGTTGATGAGAACTTGTACAGTTCTGGTTGGGAGAGATCTGCTATGCAAATGTATAGGCTGGCTCCAGGGGAGCACTGCAGACACGGAAGGGTGCTGCTCTGCTATAGGGGCTCCAGCAGGACTAGAATTTGAATTTTTGGCCTTTTTGGTGTAAAGGGAAGAAAAGTAATATGGTTGCTGTCACTAGGAGAGAGCTTTGTTTAATGGCTAAAACACAGACTTGGGATTTGGCTCTCATAAACCCTAAGTCTTCTCTGCCAATGACTCTATGTGGGGCTTAAGTCAACCTCACTCTCCTCAGTTCCCTCTTCCTATAAAAGCAGAGAGCCAACCAAGGACTAAAGAGTCAGAAAACATGTATTCTAATCCTGGATCCACCATGTTGAGTTGAAAGAAATTTGATATTTGAAACCTCTGTTTCCTTCTAAAGGAATTCCTTCCTCCTTTTCCATCTAAGGGAATCCCTTCCTTCTTTTCCTTCTGCTAAAGTCCCTCTACTGGTTTGCAGTCCTTGAAATCAGAAACAAGACTTGCCTCTTCAGACTCTTGTAGAATAAACCCCCAAATCATGCTTGCTGAATAAATGAATGAACCACAACACTAAGGTTAGACTTCATCTATTTCAAGTGCCTTGGGAGCCTTGGAACAACATCTTTTATGGACGTGCCAACAATGGTCTTCAAAAGCATGACTTTGGTTCTTTACAATTATGGGCATGTCAGTGAGGTTTGGTGTTTTTTTGGGGAGAATGAACACAGTCCTTGTTTATTTCATATGGATTACCTTCCTCTCAAAGACCATTTCTTAACATGGCTTCCTTCATCTTGTGGACCCCACTCCACTCCTGGATCCCACCGGGTAAGCATCCCCAGGTGTATTTTCTCTACCAAAGGACTGAGCCAGATGAGAAACTTTCTTTGCTAGTGGTCATCAGTATGACTTGAGATGAGTTACCATATCTTTTAGAATCTGTTTTTCCATCTGCTCCGTGGGGAGTATATTCCTCTGTTGCTTCTATTTCTCCCATGGCAGGTAGAAAATCAGACGAGATGATTTTCTTCTGAAAACAGTTGGAAAACCCAGAAGTGGCTACAGGAACCAAAGGTGAAATTTTTGTAATTGCCACTTACCAGCATCATCAACAACTTAGTTGTTTTTTCTTCCCAGCCACATCAGAGATGGCCATTGATGCCATGTAAGGAAATACAAGGAAGCAGAGAATTTAAAAATGCCATTGTGAAATTGGAGGAAGTTTAAGTGAATATATGCCATTTTATATTCATTCATTCATTCATTCATTCATTCATATTGCCATTCAGCAAGTAATTATTGAACATCAATTATATATGAAGGTGAATCAAACATGATTCTGATCTTGTGGTTCTTTCAAAATGGTAAGAGAAATAGTGCTCTTATCTTAAAACCAATAATGCGAAGTAGGAAATCATGGGCATTCCTCTGATAAGAGAAATGCTGTGATTGCACTGACAGGGAGAGAGAATTTGTCACCAAGGGGCAGGAAGGCTTATTATGAGAAATGGTTTCTAGCTGAGCCTTGGAGAATGGGGAGGATTTGAACTTATAGAATGGGATGGGGGAGGGAGGGCATCCAGGCAGAGGAATGGCTGGAGTGAAGACAGGTGCATTCTCAGTAGCAGGCTCCTCCTGTGACTTTGAAGTCCCCTTGACCCCCAGCCTGGACTGTGCTCCTGGTTTGAAGATTACTTTTTTTCATCTTTTTTGTTTTTAATTTTTTCCTTTGATCTTGCTTAAGTTGCTAAAAATGGTCCGCTACCTCACCATGCAGTCGATCTGAGCATGAGAGACTCATGGCCTCTACTAGTAATAACCTTGGCTGCACATTATGCAAAAGCCCATCAAAAATTCTCCTTCTGGAATGTGAGATTCACTTCAAAGCCCTCTTCTGTTGACCAAGCCTTGGGAGGTGTCATGTCCAATCATCACTTCTCAGTTACTGGGCTTCCCCTGCCTTGCTGTGAGATCAAAGGAAAGGAGAGTTCCATCATACAAGTGAAAAGAAGGTTCATTGCCTTTAGGTAGCTGATGTGGAACAGAAATTAGATGAAGGGGGTCAAGAAACTGTTAATCCAGGGTGTGGGAAGAATCCTCAACTTGTCTGAGATACCAAGATGAGGTGGAAAACAAAGCAAGGCCGCCATTGCATTCCAGATGATCAAACTTTGCCTTAGGGTGAATGCTTGAGAGACCATCATTTACATGATTCATCTGGCTGGAAGTGGGGACCAATCCTCTACGTTAGGTTATACTGTGTGGCTCATTCCTCTCAACATGTTTTGAGCAGCAAAATAAACAGAGCTGGCACTTATTGATCCTTACCTGGATGTATGTCGATGTATAAAGTTGGGCTACATTAGAATAGAAGATGATTATTTTTAGATTTTTGGATCTTACGGGCTGGTAAATTTTTAAAAATTGTGTTCAACCTAGAATTGTTAACTTTTTGTTTTGCCAAATCAAGGACATTAGACTTAAAGGACAACTACAACTACAAATTGATCATCATTATTTTAAAAGGAAAGAGAATTCTGTGCCAATTATTGGGAAGAGCATAATCTCAGACTAACGGGCAGTCCCTCCTAAAAGAGCACCATGAATCTTCCACCAATGCTTTTGCTCTAAAATGTTTCAAATTGCCTCGTGGTTAGCCCAGTCATGGGTGTGGCCTTTGGGGCCCCATGTATCAGAGGAGAGCTGGCTTCACTAGTCTGTTTGGGAAAGATACTGAATGGGTTGAGGGATTTCATGGGTGCATGGATTGTTTTGAATACACATCAATCCTGACAAGGTGTATTTTGTGCTGGCATCATACTTCCTGGCACTTGTTTGTGATGATGGTGTGGTCAGTTCACTTTTATTCTGGCTCATTTGTGGGAAGGGAAATTTAATTCTCTGGGAACCCATACTTGTATTAGTGTTAAATCATTTGTCTGCTGTTTAATGATTTATATACACAGTGCAAAGAGGTCCCAGAATTGCCTTCCTGATTGTTCCACACCCAACCTCCTCCCACCCCCCGCTCCTTCACTCCACTCCAGGCCAGAGAAATCATTCAGTTTTGTGCCTTAGGGAATCCACCCAAGACACTATTCTTCAGCTTACTCATTCCTTATATATATTTTTATACTCTATTGACATTGGGCTTTTAGAGGAATACAAAGACGTCTTGAGGGTGCTTAGATAGGTACTATGTGGTATTTTGTGTTGAACTGCTTTGCCTTCTTAACTCAGCAATTAGTCTCCTTCCAAACTTGATGCACCCGTTTTGGATTGTAAATTGTGATCCTCTGATTTATTTCTCTCCAGTTCATATGCCTAATGTGGATGGGCCTTTGGTGCTCATTAAAACAGAGACTTTTATTTGAAGGGTTGCTCTGACATTGTGCTGATGGGACCTCACATATTATACTTCTCCATACTGGCCATCTATAATTTAGTGTAGTGCTCCTATTCATGTAATGTTCAGCATTTGCAATGCTTATGAGTAATTGACAGTATACAATGGTATCAATAAATCAGATGGGCCAGGCCCAGTCCTTGATGGTCAGTTTCTCTGTCTACCAAGGAGGAAAGCTGAAAATCAGTGACTGCCATTAACTGGGAGCTTTTCAGATCATAATGTCAGAGAAAGCACATTTGTTGGCTTTTATTATTAATACATTTTGAGCGGCTGTTTAAAATAAATCTCCCTGGTTGGATAAGGAGACATGAAAAAAAGTGATTCCTTCTTATTTTTTTTTAAGTTATTGCAATTGATTTCAAAGGAATGACTTATTTTGATAAAGTGAGTGAACCTGAGTTGTAATATATGTATAATAGGCCAAGTGATATAGGAGACTTCAGGTTGTGTGATGTGGCATGTATGTCACAGAGCCAGCAACATTAGGATTTATTTTCTTGAAATGCAAATCTGGAATGAGGTGGTTCAGGAATCACCATGCAGTGCTATGTAATAGTGTATACAAGAGTGTGTCACAGAGTACAGTTGCGTGTCTGGAATGTTCCATTCCCTAGGGATAGTTCTGGGAATATATGTTTTTAAGAGAGGCATACCTCAAATTTCCATTGTTGGTCATGAGTAGCCTACATTAGCTCAAAACTGGGCATTGTCACTTCATAATAATTCTTCCTGACATGGGAAGAAAGATGTAGGGGTCAAAAGTTTGCAGGAGGAAATGCTTAGCAGACTCTCCAAGGAAAAGGTATCCTCTGGTGCTTGAAAGCTCCAGTGCTTCTGAAATACAAATCTTTATGAAGCTGGGCTAGATGGGATTAAAATGCAGGAGCTCTAGGGGCAGGTTGGCCTCTGGATTTTAGGCCCCGGCTCTGCCATGATGCACCAGTCACATAACCTTGCCCAGGTTACTTCATCTCTTCATCTCTTATTAGAACCTTGGTCTCCTTGTCTCTAAAATGGGGAGACAAATTCTCATCTCATAAGAAGAAATGTTTTGAAGAATAGATGATTTGATACACACAAAATACCTGGATAAGTGCGGAATAATTTTAGTTTTCCTCCCCTGTACTTCTGGAGAAGATGTGGAGTCATCAGGCAGCTACTAACTCGGTAGACTCAAATCTCTTAGCACCCTTGAAGAGCGGTGTGATGGTCACAGGTTAAAGATGGAACCCTGAATTCTGTATCAAGAAAGAATGCTGAGCCATTTAATTAGGGCTATGGCTGAGAAGGTTATCTTTTTATATCGACCTTGACTTAAATCATTTGTACCTGTAAGTAAAAATAAAATATGTCCTACAGGTAAATTTGATTTTTCACAGCTTATTTTTCAGGTCAAAGACACTTTCTTGTATTGATATGTGAAATTAAGTCATAGTGTCCTACTCAAGCTAGTAATGCCTGTCTTTAACAATAAAAACATAAACACAAATCTTTACTTGGGAGTGCATACGTGGGAATGCAGGTGTGTAGTTCCTCCCTTGGAACATGAGACAATAATGATTGTTTTCTGAGCAGTCAGTGCATGCTAAAAGCAGGAGGCTTTTGCACCATTATTTTGACCTTTTGGGTCTTCCAGATCTTTCACTTTGTTCTTTGCTCTAAAGCTGCTATGGTCTAAATGTTTGTGTCCCCTCCCAAATTTGTATGTGGAAAACCTAACTCCTAAAGGTGATGCTATTTTTTTTTAAAGATTTAAAAAAATTTTTTAAATTCTTTATTTATTTGACAGAGAGAGACATAGTGAGAGAGGGAACACAAGCAGGGGGAGTGGGAGAGGGAGAAGCAGTCTTCCCATGGAGCAGGGAGCCCGATGTGGGGCTCGATCCCAGGACCCTGGGATCATGACCTGAGCTGAAGGCAGATGCTTAATGACTGAGCCACCCAGGCGCCCCCCAAAGGTGATGCTATTAAGAGGTGGGCCCTTTAGGAGGTTCTTAAGTCATGAAGGTGGAGCCTTCATGAATGGGATTAGTGTCCTTATAAAGGGCCTCTGAGAGCTAGCTCACTCCTTCCAGCATGTGATGACACAGTCAGAAGTCAGCAGTCTGCAACCTGAAGAGGGCCTTCACTAGAACCTACCCTGCTGGCATCTTGATCTTGGGCTTCTAGCTTCCAGAACTGAGAGAAATGAATTTCTGTTGTTTATAAGCCACCCACCCTGTGGTATTTTGTTATAACAGCCTGAACAGGCTAAGACAGAAACCAGTAGAAACTATGTATTTTTTTTCTTCTTAAATCCAATTCATAATATTATTGGCATATGTAAGCAATGCAAAACAAAGCAAAGCAATTGGCTAGCTAAAGATTCACTCTGACTAAAGGATTACATCTGGGTAGTTATATTGAAAACTGCAAAAACCCACTGGGGAAAATTTGCCTGGGTAGAAATAAGCAACACAACATAAAAAAGGCAATGACTAAAATTGCACATGGTAATTTTTTTGAGTGAGCAATTATGATGGAAAAATCAAATATGTCTGAAAAAAATCTGGATCTGAAAAGCTTGAGGTAGAAAAATTAGATCTGGCAAAAATATTGGTCACAGAAAGACCAGACAAAATAACAACAAATATGTCACAATGGCAGGTGCTAGATTTTGTAAAAATTTGATATGGATATAAACTAATCAATGAACTAAATTTATGCTGTGAATTTTACAAGAAAAAGCATTAATTCCAATGAAAACAAGTTTAGTAAAATAGAAATGAATATGGAAAAAAATTGGATATCATTTAACTAATCCAGGAATTAAATTCACTTACTGGAGTTCACATCTGCAAGTACCTCTTTATAAAGAGGTATTCCTGTTGGTGCTATTCAGGCCTTCCTTCTGTACATCAGGCTCCGGGGATATTGTGTCAGATCAAGTCCCAGATCCTTGCTGGGGTCTTGGGGCCCTCCATGGCCTGGCCCTGGGCCCCCTGTGCTCTCATTTCCTCCACCCAGCCCTGCGCCCTGTGGTCCATGCTCCAGTTGCACTAGCTTCCTTGATGTTTCCCACACAGGCCAGCTATGTGTTCCTTGGGCCCTTCTTTTGCCTGGGATGTTCTTCCTGCAGTTATTGTTGAGCTCACTGTCACCTCATGGTGGCCCCAACCATCACTCCTCAGGGAGAACTTATACTACCCACTCACTCTCTACCCCCTTACCCTCCCTTCTTTTTTCTCATAGTAATTGTTATTTCCTGATATTATTATATCTGTCTACTTATTTGTCTACGTATTTGGCCAGAATGTTAGCTCCAAAGGGTTTGTTTGGTTCACTGCTCAGTCTGCAGGGTCTCAAAGAGATCCTGGCATGTAGGAGGCCCAACAGATACTGGTTGAGCAAATTCTGCATTAAAATGTTTGTATTTGTTAACTCAGCGCCAATGTTTCTCTTGGATCCGACTCCAGGGCCAGGTTGTCCACTGACTCAAAATCGAAGGAGAAGAGTGTTAAGAACCAAATATCCTGCATCACCTGAGCCTGTGGCCAACATTAGTGCTGCTGCTAACCGTTCTGATTTTCAACCTTCTGGGCCAATGGTCAGATTGCACCTCCCTCCTGCAGATAGGTGTGGCCATAGGACTGGACTTGGCCAGTGAAATGTGAGCAGAAGGGACATGTGTCACTCCCAGCTGGAAGCCTTTCAGACAAAGTGTGCCCCTTTACAAGCTTCCTACTCCCTGTTGCGGTGAATGGTGACACTTCAGGCCATGGTGGCTTCGTTAACTTTGGTCCTGGAGTGAGGACGGCACAGACTGGGGCATGTCCTGAGTTGGATGTGGAGCATGAGGGGATACTCTACGTTTGTTCTTTTGGGCCACTGAGATTTTAGGGTTGTTTGTTACGTAGCCGACTAATACAATAAGTTAACATTTTATCTCATTTAAGTTTTCTATTGTCCACAGGAGGCAGTCATTATTATTCCTACTTATCACTGTGAAAACTGAACTCACAGATGTTAAGTAATTTCCCAAAAGTCATGCAGCTACTGAGTGGCAGAACTAAAATTCAAATCCAATTCTGGCTGATTCCATGATCTGAGCTCTTAAACATAGGCTTGTCCAACTTCTCAGTACGTTATTAAACGTGTGATAGTTTGTATGGGCAAAAGTGTGCTCCTAAGAGCTTCAATGGCCTCATTCAAAACTGGAGAACCATTGAAATCCTCTTAAAACCAGGTGATACATCAGCAACCAAGACAGAAGATTATAAGAAGTGTAGGTATCACGTTTCCTCTGTCAGTACATAGAATGAATTAAATATTAAAACCCACTTGAAGGTAATTTGAGTTGATGACTTTGAAAGGGGGCTGAAATAGTTCTCACCTGGGTAAGATTTTATTTATTTCACTTATCTCTGTTTAGGAATTTTGAAAACCCCACTGGCTCTACGTAAAAAACAAAATAGGCTGAAAAAAACAAACTGATAAACAAACCTATTTCAGGAGGCTCAGCATATTCTCTCCTTGTGTGGACTTAGAGGAAACCAGACTTTCTGAAGGTCTTGGGAGGGCACTGACCAGGACAAAGTGCAGCAGGAATATGCCTCAGATGCAGGTGGTTTTAGGCTTCAGAGCCTGTAATGGTGATAAACCCGCCCTACAAACACAGTACAGAGCTGTTGTGGGTCGGGTGGCAGTAACTCCTACTTTGAGTCCCTATGACTGACACCCCCTTTTCTTTCAATCAGACAGGAGTTAGGCTTGTTGTCATGGCTGGGTTCTCTTTCTCCAATGGTTTTCTATATTTCTATTCAGATTAATTATGATTTGAATTCAATTTCCAAGTTAGGGGAGGAGGGCTACTCATTCCTCACCCTATATAGGACTATCCAGGCAAGCAGAGAATTACTCAAACATGAAGAAAACCACTTTCACAAATTTGGGAGTCTATAGTTATTTCATTTGCAGAAAAAAAATGTGCTGTAATGACTTTATTTTGGGATATCAGCTGTCATGTGTGCATGAATGAGGTCTAACTAACAAAGGATTGCTGAATCCCTTCTTGTGGGGCCATGTGCTTAGATCATGGTTGTGAAGAAGTTGACATGTGGATGATTTTCTATTTTACCCATGTCTCAGAGCAGGGTAGGATAAAGGGCAGGCAGGGTCTTCCAGAATAGGGTCTGAATGTGCCCTTTGAAAGACTAGTCTATCACAATATAGTGTGTCTCATGTTCATTAACAGAGGGACATCCACAAACTGGGCTTGTAGCTCTATTTCTCAGGTTGAACCTGCAAAATGTAGGCTAGTCTTTCATCTACAGACTCCTGCCTCTTGTTTGAAATCAGGCCTGTTAGGAAGAGTTCTGCATGGCATGTCTCTGGACTCATGAAGGGCCCTCTGGACTGCTGGTCCTAAAACAATGTAAGGTGAGCAGGGGTCCAGGGAGCTCCTTGGGATTCCATGAGCATCAAAGAAAAAAGTAGGGATCCTTCTAACAAATCTCATTCTAAAGAAAGCCATCAGGACAAAAAGCAATTGTGGGCACTAATAAAAAGCTGAGAGAAGAGAAAATCAATAATCCCTCGTGTGTGGCTCTGAACACCATTCTCTGTGGTCAGGAATCAGGTGGCTTTATCAAGTGTGCACATGTGTATGTGTGTGAATCCACACACTAAAGCTGCAGGAGGGGTTGGAATAGAGTAAAGACAGTGGCAGAGAGATTGATGAAGTTCTTGCCAAACTGTGTGACTAAAAGAATCTCATTAAGAAGATGTGCCCTGGGAGGAGGAGGTGGTGACTTTGCTTTGAAGGGGTGGATGGGCAGAGGCTGGGAAGGAGAGACAGTCCTGAAGCCTTGAGGTGATTCTAGAACTTCCATGGCCCAGTGGCAAGTGTTGTGGGTTGAATGGTGTTCCCCCCCCAAAAAATATGTCCAAGTCTTAACCCCTAGTACTTGTGAACGTGATCTTATTTGAAAATGGGGTCTTCACAGACATAATCAAGTTGAGATGAGATTATACTAGATTAGTGTGGGCTCTAATTCAGTGACTGATGTCCTTATGAAAAGAGGGAAGGGCATCATGTGGTGGTGACGGAGGAAAGGTGCTGCTGCAAACTGAGGATGTCAGGGATTCCCAGCAATGATCAGACACCAGGAAGAGGCATGGGAGGATTCTTGCCCAGAAGCTTCACAGGGGATTATGTCACTGCCTATACCTTGACTCCACACTCCTGGCCTCCAGAACTCTGAAAGCACACCTTTCTAGTGCTATAAGCCACTTAATTTGTGATTTTGGTATGGCAGCCTGAGGAAATTAGGACAGTAAGCAAAGGGCCATGGGCTTCAGCCTCAGGGCAATGGGCGACGGTGAGCAGAACTTGCGCTATAGGTGGGCAGTGAAGGCTCAGAGGCGCTAGAAAGTGAGGCAGTCTATTGAGGGTGGCATTGGATGCATACTGGGAAGGGGTGGCTGATTGGTTCTCTCTGATTTCTCATTCAGTGAGACTAGGGTTGGTTGGTTTGGCTGCTTTCAGGAGCAGTTAGCACTCATGGATTCAGGTAGGGCCAGATTTCTCAACCCCTGACCTCCATCACTCTTCATGACAGATGCATTTTCCAAAGGTTGCCATGACAATACCTCCCATCCCTCTTGCTCTTTGAAAACTTGCTACTCCTCCATCACACAGTGAGGTCTAATTCTCCTCTCTGAATCTGAGCACACCTATAACTCCCTTGTAACTAATAGAATGTGGTCAATATGATGTGGCATGATTTCAAAGTTAGATAATGTGCACTGGACCAGGGACTCGATTTGGAGCCCGGAACCACCTTATAAGTAGCCCAGCTGCCCTATAGCTGCCATGTTGTGAGGAAGGTCAAACTAGCCCACATGGAGAGACCCCATGGAGAAGCTCCAAGACTATATGAAGAGAGATTGCTGCTGGGACCTTTTCTAGCTACTCTCAGTCCCTTTCCCCTCAACCTGCACTGTTCTAGCTTCAGCCACCATCTGATCCTGAGCCAAAGCCCCTCACCATGTTCTTCCTAAATTCCTGATGTGCACAAACTGTGAGCAATAATAATTGTTGGTTTAAACCACTAAATAATTTTATTATGCAACAATAGTATCTAGAACCTCTTCAAACCTTTGCCCAAGGGCCACTTCCCCTCTGAGACCTTCTCTGACTCTAGACGTCACAACTTCCTCCCCTGAAACTCTCTTTTCCCACACAGCTACTAGCTATTCCAGTTCTCAGCATTTCCCTTCATTCAGAGCTCAGTTTTACTGGTGCCAGTCTCCATTTTCTTCAATTTCCTGGGGAAACCTCATACTTTCTATCCCTTTATAATGCAGAATTCATTGTGCCCCACCAGCTACCTCTATCCCTGAAGAGCACATCCATCTCAGTTCTCAGTAACAAAGAGACCTCCAGGGACCAGATCTCACCCTCCTTAAGGGGCAGGGTTTGAGCTCCAGGAATGCTGATGAGGTTTTTAATATAACAAGAAAACATTATTTTAGTTAATTTTGAACTCAAATGATAAGCTCATCTGTCTCACCCACTGGGGACAGTGTCTTATTCATCTTTGCACCCCTAGGTTAGTTTACTGCTTGATAGAGAAAAGGCTCTTGATGGGTGGACGGATGGATGGATGGATGGACGGATGCATAGGTAAATGGATGAATGCAGAGAAAAACTTGAAAAATATAAAGTGGAATTTGCAAACTTGGAGCATATGTGCTGCCATTTCCAAACTCTGCCCATGGAAGGCATGGTTAACAGACCCCAGCACTCCTTCTGGGGATTGGAAAGGCTGCCTCACCCTGTCTTTTTTTTTAAAGATTTTATTTATTTATTTGACAGAGAGAGAGACAGCGAGAGAGGGAACACAAGCAGGGGGAGTGGGAGAGGGAGAAGCAGGCTTCCCGCTGAGCAGGGAGCCCGATGCGGGGCTCGATCCTAGCACCCTGGGATCATGACCTGAGCCGAAGGCAGACGCTTAACGACTGAGCCACCCAGGCGCCCCCTCACCCTGTCTTTGAACTATATATAGAAGCTAGCAATCAACCATATTTTGTACTCGAGAAGACTAAAAGCACAAAGACTCTTTTGGAACTTCAATTTATTAAAAATATTGTTAAAATAAAAGTCAAAACTCTGTATACAACTGCTCCCTGACTTTCTGCTAAGGTTTAAGCAAAGTTCGTTAAACTAATATACATGTTCCTGTGCTTTTAATGTGCATAGATTTCACATTAAGAAGAAAATGTTCTGACACTTTATGGCCTTTGCTGTTGACTGGAGTGTGGTGAAGTCTTTAAGTAAAGAATTCGTCTCAAAAAGGGACCAAAGAATAAAGCAAAGTGTGGGATTCTGGAAGTCAATATGGTCAATAATGCTGTGTTGTTTACAACCAATCACTTACCAGGATGGACAGGACCAACGGAGAAAGGAAATTACCCACCCGCCCACATAATTGCACCAATTGCTAGAATCGGTTAATAGGCCAGAAAAAAAAAAATCAATCCCAGAGAAGCATAAAGAGATACATGTGAGAGTAGAACTTGGTTATTACTGGTCTTCATTCACAGCCACATTTGAGCACCTTACTCTTTATTAGCAGGATGACAGTTCTGACAAATTATCCTGTCAGTCTCTGCTTTTGTGCCCTCTTTTTATTGGGAGTGAGTTGTTTTCTTTTCTCTACTTTCTGTGTTTTGATTTTCATAGCACTGTGCCTGGATTCTGTGGCAAGAGAGAGGGTGTTATTAGGGGAAGAAAAGAAGCTTTTGTTGTGCGTGGACCAGTACCAGGGAGAGTGTCAAATTCCTTATGCAACTTGTCTCATCTGATGACCCTCCCACTGGCCACCAAGAGGTAGCTATGATTGTGACCTTTACCCTACAGAGGAGGAAACTGCTGTTCAGAGAAGTGAAGTCACTTGCTACACAATGAGAGAGAGGATTCAAATTTAGGTCTGTCTGAGCCAGAAGTCTTGCTTTTTCTATTGAACAAGGCCTTGATTTCTTATTCAAAAGGTTTGGGGCCAGATGTGTGTTGAAATTCAGTAGGGTACAGAATGGGGACATGATGCATCTCCCATATATTACTTAATACTCCCGGTGGGGTCTGGAGCAGCACCCTGTAGTCAAGCCCATTAATATTTCAGCAGTGAAACATCAACATTGAAACTAAATAGGGTAAATAAAAGTACAAATAGCCTTATTATTTGGTTGCCAAGTGATTCTGCACCTATTTTGTGAAATGTTTCATTTTCAGAGCTTTGGGATTTCATAATTTTGGATAAGAAACTGTATCATACTGGCTCCCAGGAGAGAGTTTGCACACGTTTGTCCTCTCTCTCAGGGAACTCTGAAATGGAGCAAGCTGGAGTTAAAGAACAAAAACAAGACCAGAAACAGAAACCTGCTGTTGTTGGTCAATGGCCAAATTGATATACACTTGGCACTTAAATGAAAATGGCTTTGAGAACAAACTGGTGGCAGAACCGTAATAGTCCTTCACAGGCCTCCCAAACGCAGAGAAGTGGGAAGATCAGGGGTCTTCCATGAACTAATAGCATCCAGGGTCCATTGAACTGTAATTCTAAACTGCAATCCATGCACAGCAACCATTTGGACCTCCCAAGAAACTGAGACTCTGCTTCGCTTTTCACCCCCACCCCCAGCCCCTTTCAGATATCTCCTCTGAGGATTAATGGGCGTGTCAGAGAGCCACTGGTGTTTGTCCCAAGTAATTGGATTGACCCTTTGAAGAAAAGATTAGTTCAGATGAAATGAAATTTTCAAGTGGAGGGACAGATTCTCATCCTGGAACATCTGTAGTTCACTTGGAGGATGGGTTTTCAGCCCTTGTTCTATTATTTCATGATTGTCTATCACACTAGGTACACTTATCAACATCCCCCCCCCCACCATATCTCTTTTGTTCATGTCATTTGACCACTTTCCCTACCACCCTATAGTCACAGCTCATTGGGCCAAGCGGGACAAATCTCATTTTTCTCTCTTGGATTTTGAACATAAGACACAGAAACTGAGTAAATCAGGTGGTTAAGGACTCTGAGTTTGTAAGGTCACATTGGGTTAGGCCAGAGTCATGGCCTCAGGACCCTGCCCTTGCCTTCTCCTCACCTTGGCATGCTATAAAAGAACAGAAACTAAGAGGATGATCCTCACAGAAGAGACTTTAATGAAGTATGTTCCAGAAACAAGTGGAGAGGGAGAGAGAGAAAGGGAGAGAGAGAGCAAGAGGGAGAGAGAAAAGAAAAAGTGAGTAGTGAGGCTTGGTTAGCACTTATTGTGGTTTATTGGTGGTTTATTGACACCAAGTCTGGTTCTCCAGAGAAACAGAACCAATAGGAGATCTATCTATCTATCTATCTATCTATCTATCTATCTATCTATCTATTATCTATCTATCTATCTATCTATCATCTATCTATCTATCTATCTATCTATCTATCTATCTATCTATCTTACTATAAGGCATTGGCTCATGTGATTATGGAGCCTGAGAATTCCAAAATCTGCAGCCAGTAAGCTGGAGACACCATGGTATAGCTCTAGTTTGAGTCCAAAGGCCTGAGAATCAAGAGAGCTGATGGTGTAAGTTAACAGTCTGAGTCTGAGTCCAGAGGCAGGAGGAGATGGATGTTTTGACTCAAAGACAATCAGGCAGAAAGAAACCTTTCTTAATCAGTCTTTTTTCTACACAGGTCTTCAGTAGATTGGATGAGGCCCACCCACACTGGGGAGGACAGTCTGCTCTATTCAGCCTACTGATTCATATAATGATCTTATCCAGAAACACCCTCACAGACACACCCAGAAATACTGTTTAGCCAAATATCTGGGCACCCCATGGCCCAGTGAAGTTGACACATAAAATTAACCATCACAACCCTTGTAATAGATCTTTCAGGGCAGGGTGTCTAAATGATCCAGAGACCAGGGATTGGTGGGAGCCAGAGGTTGAGAGCTCTTGGAAATGTCCTATCATAGTCTTCGGACATCCTTCCTGAAGAAGCTGCTGGAGAACTTATCAGACCCCACTCTCCTCAACAATGCTCCTTTCCAAGCCAGTATCCCTCCCCCTAGAGGAAGCTCAGCAGTAGAGTGGGGTTCCTTACCTTTCACACCTTTTAAAGTGAGGTTGGGGGTTCCTGGGTGGCTCAGTCAGTTAAGCATCTGCCTTCAGCTCAGGTCATGAACCTGGGGTCATGGGACGGAGCCTTGTGTTGGGTTCCCTGCTCAGCGGGAAGTCTGCTTCTCTCTCTCCCTCTGACCCTCCCCTCTACTTGTGCTTTTGCTCACTCTATCTCTCAAATGAATGAGTAAAAAAATCTTTAAAAAAAGAAATAAAGTGAGGTTGAACCAGATCAATGTTTACCAAAGTATGGTATGGGTACTACTGGTAGTATACAAGATAATTTTAAAAAGGACATGAACAAACACTTCTTTCACCATCTGGGTATTTTCATGGGTGTTAGACAAACCTGTAATTTATGTTACATTAGTCAGGGTAGGTTAGGGCCATGCTCTGTAACAAATAGGCTATTATACAGTAAAGGATTAACTCAGCAGTTCAAACTCTAAACATTCTAAAGAAAGGTTTGGTTCTTGCCCAGCTCCTGGGAGATAACCTCTAAGCCCTTGGAACAACTTGTCTGTTAAGAGTGTCTTTGTTTACCTGAGGCCTGTGCCACGTGGGATAGTTTATGTTCACAGTATGATTTATGGTGGGGGCCTCAGGCCACAAAGTATTAGCTTGACCTCTGGAGGAGATAGAACTCAGGTCAGCCACATGGGTGATCAGCCATGCCTATGTAATAAAATCCCTGGACACCAAGGCTTGGCTGAATTTCCTTGGTTGACAGAACTTCATGCATGTTGTCACTGTCAGTGATGGGAGAATTCAGTGCTGTTCGCAGGATTCAACTGGGAGAGGACAACTGGATGCTTATGCCTGGCCTCTCCTGGACTCTGCTCTGTGGGCCTTTTCCTTTTCTGATTCGATTCTTTTCTTTCACTGTAATGGACTGTAACTCTGAGTATGACAGCTTTCTAAGTTCTGTGAGTCCTTCTATTGAACCACTGAATCCAGGGTGATTTGGGGGAGCCCCAAACACAGCTTAAAAAAAAATCTCAGTAGCTCAGTACAATAAACTTTTTTTTTTTTCCTTTTTCCCTCTTTGTGTAAAGTCTGTTGCAGAGCTGGATGCTCCTTTGGCCAAAACTTCTCTGAGCAGTTAGGGTGCTGAGTAGTGTTATTTCAGAATCCACTGTTTCTAGGCACACAGGTGACAGAATGAGAGCAAGGGAGAACATGTGGGATGTTTTAGGGACCAACTTTGTAAGTGTTTCACTTCCACCCAGATTGCATTGGCCAGAATCCAGTCACATGGGGCCAACCTAATGCAGGGAGGTTGGGAGGGCCAGTCTTCCTGTGTCACTAAGAGGGGAAATTAAGTTGGTGGGCATCTAACTAGTCATCAGCACCTACATCAAGTCCTTGACTCTATGGATATTAATGCTTAAGGTAAAGTCAATTTTACATAAGTATAAAAAGTGTGTTGGTTTATAGAAAGATACTGTAAAAAAAAAGTGCAGTTAATACACAATATGACAAAAATCCTGAAGTAGTAGGTGAATTATGAAGTTTGAGTAACACTGGACCAGATAATGGCCCTGGAGACAGTTTGGTTACAATGTGCTTCTATGATGATACCAACTGCTGGACATCACAGTGTTCTACAAGGTTCCTGGGTCTGGTAGTTTACAATTTTAGGAGTATGAAATTTTAAGTCAATTTCTCTTGAAATCTGGGATAGGAAAAAAAAATAATGGAAGGAAAACTCCATTTCTAAATACTCTGCTATGTCAAAATTGAAAGAACATTTAATTTTCATTCAAAATTTCCTTCTTAGGAGTGACTACAAGAAAAACTCTTTTCCAGCCTAAGTATATTATTTTTCTTTTTTTTAAAGGAAGTTCCATCCCGGCCCAGTATAGAATATTCCCTTTTAAACTTCTGGCTTACTCTTGGTGTATGATTTAAATGGCTTAGTGAACATTTTCTTGTCAAAAGTAAAGCAGGATGTTTGAAAGCCCAGGAAAAACTTTTGACAGCTGACAAATCTTCTGAATGCAGTGAACTTATCAAAAGCATCTTTCTAGGTAAACTTTGGTTCACCTTGTAAAGCTAAAATAGAACAAAGACAAACAACACAATAAATAAAATGATATTAACAGGAAACCTGGATTAGAAAATTAGTATTCTATATGGCCCACAATTATCTTGCCTGGCAATAATTTTTGATAAGATAACAAAATAACTTAAGTATATCCAGGCATATGAAGGTCCCATAGGAGGCTGATCTTACAGAATTCTGGAATTTTGGAGTCTGTGGAATTCAAGGGGCAACTTGCTCATCCCTCTGCCTTTGCCAGGGCTGCCTGAAAACAGCCAAGTGTCAGGAGCTGATTGACCAGTTGTGAGTCCTTTTTCTCAGCAGAACCTCTTATCAGTCAATGTTTAGGTATATGTTGAACTTTGGAAGTGGATGAGTACTTTTTAGCCAATGTTGCAGTGACTTACATTTGATTTGTGGCTAGGTCTGCTGTTTTGAAACAAAATGGCAGCCTTAAAAGTGTTCAAATAGTTGAATTTCCTGCATTATTAAACAGCTTGTTGTGAATTTGTGAGAGTGAGTATGGGGAAACCTGATTGCTTTGAGTGGTGGCCTTAGTTCACACTGAAATGAATCCATCTTGTCTTTAGAAATCTTGAAAAAAAAAAAAAAGACTCCAAAAACTTATGTCAACTGTAGGTGGTATATGAGGGTACCAGTGAAATGCCCACCAATAATCTGGAAATAAGGTGGATTAATTAAATAGAAATAAATTAGACTAATTAAATAAAATTAACTGGGAAGAGTTGCCCATGGGAGTCTAGAAATAAGATTGCAGAATTAAGTAGAAATGAATTAGACTACTCAAATAACATTAAATGGGAGGTGTCAGCCCATGGGAACAGTTGCTTGACTTGTAATTTAACCAGTGATATTAATATAGTATAAGAAAGAACATATTTATTATAGCATAAAAAGTGGGTCTAAGAGAAGAAATCCCTGCCAATACATGTATATCATGGTTTGGGGTAGAATACCTATTTGGGGGACATAGTGAAATCATAGCAAGGTCCTCTCTTATAACAGTTATTATCTTGTTTGCATAAAATATTCCTTAGTACTGTCTACTTACATTATATACTCTATATCTGTCCTTCTGATTACTAATCTGACTTCCCAGGATACTGGAAATAACAAGACCATTCCAGTTAAATTACACAGAAAGGAAGTTTATTACAGGATCTGGGATAGCTCACATACTGTCTGGGAGGCCCAGAGGGTTGTGCTTGAATGCGTGGCAGCCTGAAGCAGACCTCATGGTGGGATGGCTCCAGAGACAATCCCACTACTACCACCATGGTCAAAGATATGGCAGGGGGCACAATTCCTGCTGGAAAGCAAACACTCAGTCATTGGCCACTGCTGCCTTAAAAACACCCTCAGTGCCATCCTCTTAAAAAAAAAAAAAATCAGATTCTGCACAGTGTTAGGTCAAAATCTCATGTGCGTATGTCTGATTAGAAAAGTCTAGGTCACATGGCTTTTCCTTAGCTTCAAGGGAGTCTGGGAAAGCATGCTCTTGGACTCTACCTTGGGAGATGCCACTCATGAAGAGCAAAGTCCCCAAATATAGAAAGCGTAGCCAAGATCCAACACAAGGGAAAAGCCAGACAGGTGAATTAGCCTTGTGGTCACGGGGAGGGCCATGTTCCCCACTGTAATGAATGCACTGACCATTCTGTATTACTCATTGGTTTGACTACTGGAACATCTTCAATACTTCCTCTGGGGGTAGTGGAAAAGCCCACTTTCTAGACCTGCAAGGCTGTGGAATAAACTCGAGACACGGTAAACTCCTCAATCTAATGCCATGCTAAGTGAGACCCTCGCTGCCAGCCAACCAGCCAGCTTTCTCTTGGCAACACCCTCTCATTTCAAATTTTAACGGAAATGTCTTAGATCGCATAAACACCAATCCCAAGGCCAAATGGCCTGACATATGAAAAGAAGAGCATGGGAACAGCTTCATGAACAAGTGCTCTTTTGATTAACATGAATCTCTTCTTTCACTGTGCTAGGTTGGGAATTCGGAGACCATGCTGGCTGGACTGATGGGTGGGTGAGGGGCCCACATCCAGGGGGATATGGGTAGTACTGGTTTGCCCTTGGGGCCGGCAGTATCCGTAGAGGATTTTAAAACAATAAAGGCAACCAAAAGTTGGTTTGCTTTTTGTGATCACCGTGGTAGGGCAGTTCTAAACCATGTCCGTGATAAACTACTCCTATCCCAAAAAATCTTTTTTGCTTGTCTATGTTCTAAGGGATTAGTAAAATTACTGTTGAGATTTAATAATATATATGTCAGTTTCAAATTCGCATGGTTTTGTTTCTTACTCTTTCGTAAGGACTGTATTCTCCATGGAAGTTAATTTGGAGAGCTCCTTCTGTAATATAGTGCATGGACTCAGTTACATGTTTGTTTTGAGAGTAAATGTGTAACGGTCTGGAATTGTTCAAGCTGGCTTTGGGCACTGCACGTGTCTCCAACCCCTGTGATACTGAATAGTCTGTGTTTAAAGAGCAGATTTAAAATAAACCATGATAGCCCAGTGAATTAAAGATGAAAGCTCAGAGCCTGAGTCATTTTAATTGTTACCCCATGGGACCGCTTGGAGATTTGGGGTTTAAAATTTAAAACAGTAACTGCAAAGCATAACACTTTTGGGCAGTAAGTGCAAATATTAGTTCTCAAATGAACTATTTTACTGAATTCTGAATAACATTCTTAAAATAGAAATTTCTTCTTTTTCAATTAATTGTTTTACACCTAAAGAACAAATATATCAAAAAATAATGGTCATTACTCGTTCAACATGAGAGTATAACTGAAACTAATTTTGTCCTATGGACAAGGGGGTGTTAAAAAATGATCTGTTCCAAGCATCAAATATACGAGGTCCTCTGTGAGGGGTGCCTCAGGTCTCTGAGAGTTGGAGGAATAATGCTGATGGTTAATATTAATTTTCACCATGACAGTGTGAGTAAGATGTGTTCAACATTGGCCCCGTGGCACTCTTTCCATCATTATTGCAAATATTGTGCCTAAAACAAACAAAACGTAAAAACAACAACAACAAATGCTAGCTTCTGTGTGAAGGCAAAGATCTAAGTGTCAACTTGATAATAGTAACACTAACAAAATATTGGCTGGAGGAAGTTACTTACTTACTTGGATCCTGGTTTGTCACTGTCGCCCCTAAGCTCCCACTTTCATGAACAGTTCCCTTTGCTGGGTGCCGCCTCTGGGCCAGGCCCTGTATGACACACAGGCAGTCCTCATAAGGTAGATCCTGGAGTCATCCTGTTTAGCAGATGAAGAAACTCGGGAGCAGAGAGACGAAGCAATTTGTCGGAAGGCACAGGATTAGCAAGTAGAAAGGGTTGGGAGGGAAGCCTGTCTTTCTGGTTTTCCCCCTCCATTGCACTATCTTTAAAGAACAGAAACACATCCCAGATTGTCCAATGATCATTTATAGAGTTTGCTGAAATCCTAATCTTGTGTCCATTATTCTTTTCCTGTATGCTTTGTTCAGACCCGGAGGCTGCTTTGAGCAGTGGTCACAGAGCGTGGGGAAGGGGGACAGTACCCCGAGCTCCTTCTCTCCTCCCCGGCCTGGCGCTGGGTGCTGTCCCTGCTGCCATCAATGGGTCTGTCCCATGCCAGCTTCATGGAGGTGGAAACCCAGGCGTGAGGGGGAGAGGCATCGCCTCGAGTTTCTGACCACAGATCAGCTGCTCAGACCCTCGGGCGCTTCTCCCCTGCCGAGGGCTTCTATTTCTGTCTCTAAGGAGAGGTTTAGACTTGCTTTGCTTTCAGGTTTCTAGTTTGGGGCTTTCCTATTATTGTTCCCCAGGGCCAGGCAGCTGTCAGGGCCTCACCTTCTGCTGAGCCCTGAGATGTCCCAGGGACTTTCAGGGAGGGAAGGGAAAAAGCAGGAGGCAGGAGAGGAGGGAAGCAGTTTGGGTCTCCCTGTCCCCAGCACCCCCTTCTTTCCCAATCTGATGAAGGACCCAGGGGCTTCTGTTGGCTACCATTTAAATACTTTTTTTTTTTTTTTTTTAATATTCTCATTCTCTCATTTCATTTTTTAGATAGGCAACACAGTCTCATGGTTCAAACATCAAAAGGTCTAAAAAGTCACCCAAGGAAGAATCTCCCTTCTACCCTCTCTGGCCTGCACCCCTGCACCCAGTGGCCCTGCATCCCACCCCAGGGAGACACTGTTGTGGTTACTTGTATGGACTTCTGGATTGGTTGCATGGGCGTCTGTGAAAATACAAGCAAATGCCATGCATATCAATGCCCAGCCCTTTCACAAAAATATGGTGGCATTCTCTATTGCACTTTTAATTTAATCCTGTACTTTTGATGTAATGAGCTTTTCCATGGGGAGATGGGAGGGAGGGGAGATGAAGAATATCTGACAGTTGTCCAGGAGATTTGCACAATTACTCAATGAATTTATAGAACAGTGAATCTGGGGAATGTTCACTGGTTCAGACTAGTAAGAATGTTCTGGACTTCTTTCTTTCTTGTTTTTTAAGTTCTTTTTCTCCTTCCCTCCCTCCCTCCCTCCCTCCCTCCCTTCCTTCCTTCCTTCCTTCCTACCTTCCTTCCTTCCTCCTCCCTTCCTTCCTTCCTTCCTTCTTCTTTTCCTCCCTCTCTCCCTCCTACCTTCTCTTTCATTATTTCGCAGTTGGTAAATTCTCTAGGTATTTGCTACTATCTTGATCTGTCCAGACATTGTTGATCTTTGTTGCTGAGCCATAAGGTTCTCACTGAACAACTACCAAAAATGTGGTCTTATTGTACAATACTCCTTATGCCAACCAGAGACGGGTCTCTGCTGGCAGATGTCTTCCCTCAAAATGTGCAGATACGCTCCTGTCAGCTTTAGTGAGAGATTCAAAGTAAAGTTTGCTTCTTGGAATGAATCTGCCTATCAAGTGTAATTGTGCTTGGGTAAATACTCAGCAAATAAATGATTTCTGCCTCACTGATTCTGGGAATGCACACTTCGGTGATGCCAGTGCAGAGGGGCCCTTTGAACTGCTCTTGTCAAAACACCATGTGGGGATTCTCCTACCAGGCCAGCATTACCCGACATTGCCAGTTCTCACTCAATATTTTAATAAACATGTTGAATGGAAATCAACTGGTTAGCTTGTGGAGCTGAACAAATTTAGGAACATGATCAATGTAGCAAGGCGAGGACAGGGTGCGAACTTCCTTCCCATTTCCTGTAGACAGGGCAATTCTCTTCTCTCTGCCCTGTGGACTGATTTCACCTGATCCAAACGTGCGAGACACCTGACTCTGGGGAGTGTTGGGGATAAATCTGCTCTTAGTCCATCCAGCCATTTGCAAATACTGTGGCAGTAATCTGAACAAATTTCTTAGAGGAGATAAATTTTACATGGTGGTTCTTTGAGTCTCCCTTCTGTGGGTAGGGCCTCCGGTAGAGCATTTGTAGACTTTCAGGCATGTTTGGATTATGGCTAAATGTGAAATGTGGGTGCCCAGGTCTCTTCCCTGCCTACAGCAGCTCTTATGTCCCTGAGGGATTTCCAGTTTTGGGTTGTTATGAGTGGAAAATGTTGGGGGGCCTTTGGCTTTCAGTGTATTATTCAGGAGTTTCCCCCTTTTCCACAGATGCATTATTTTGAAAAGTCAGTTGATGTAGTCGGCTTCCATAGGAAGTGGTCTCCCTCACGTGGGACTTCATACTGTGGTGTTGCTGGGAAGGGGGGTTGCTGTAGTCAGTAGCACAGTTAGTGACGGTAAGACAAATGGTTCATCCCTAGGATTTCCTCCGCAATCCCCTTAGAGAGATGGGTGGACCAGCCCTATAACTCACCAGGAGTGATCCATCATGGCAGTAGATGGGTTTCAGGCTACAACACAATCTAGACAGAGAGAAAGAAGGCCAAGGAAAGGGAAGAGGATTCTCTCCTGGATAAAGGCAGAGAGGCAGATGTTAATGATTAGCTTTATTGTGGGTTCCGTGTCCCTGTGTGCATGTGAGAACTCAAGTTCTTAGGCCTCCTTCCCTCCACGCAGAGCTTTTCAGGCTCCCTGGTTTTGCCCCAGAAAGAAGGAAAAAGGCCTTTTTCTGGTGAGGTCAGGCTTTAGGTCGGGGTGGAGAATGGAGGGAAATCTGTCTTTCTCAGAGGAGTGAATCTCAGGTTTTAGACTCCCAGGGGTTCCCTCAACAATTTGTTCTCTTTCCTCTAACACCGCCCTGAGGTTGGAAGGGCCCAGGTAGAGCAGAAAGCTGTCAGCTCAGGGCCCTACCCTTTAAAGCAAATAAGTTACCTTTTTTCTGGGGCCATCCATTTTTTAGTCTTTCCCACTTCCTGGAATTCTTACCCCCATCACCTGCCCCCATCCCCCGTAGTTTCTGGTGTCTTTGTGTCCTCAGGCAACTCAGGCCCCCAGTTTTCTTACTATGTGATGTAAAATGGATGTGGGCCTTGCCCTGCATCACTGCTTCTCTCTTCCTTCTGTGCCTTAGTCCTCATGACCTCTGGGTGCTGCACTGGGGTTCAGACACTTAAATCCATATTCTTCAGAGGTCCTCATGGCAGATGCCCCCTTGCAGATGTCCCTCACTTCAGCCTCTCATTTATATTCTGGAGCTGCTGCAGGACCCAGAGTTCCTGCTGTCATGGTAAGGTCACCCGGATCTTCCTGGTTTCAAATGTGGAAGGCTGTCCTTAATGGTTATAGTCGTTCATTTTTTCTTTTTTGTTTTTTGGTTTTTCCTGAGGCTGGGAGGACAGCATGATAGACTAGAAAGAGTCCTGGATTTGGAGCCCAGCAGGAGACGATTTGAGTGCTGGCTCCCCCACTTACTAGGAGGAGACCTTGGGTAGTTTCAGGGCTTTTGTCTGGAAAATGGAAGAATGATACCCACTTCCCAGACTTATGATGGAGGTTCAATGAAATAATGTACATCCATCCCTGGCACAAAAGAGACATGTGATAATGCTGGTTTCTTTTTCCTGCCCTTTCTTTTTACCCGTCCCTGCCCCCTTTGGCTACCACATTTTCACTGGCTTTCCCCATAGGTGGGACTTTACACAGGGAGCAGAGTCTAGCTTTCTCTGTCTTTAGAATTAGAAACAGCACTGTTGTTTGTACCTGATAGCTGTGACCCAGCCCTCTGACGCAATTTATACAAGTTGTCATATAACCTGAGTTTAACACATATATTAAAAAGTGTCTCCTTTAGAAACAACAAGATTGGTGAGGATCTGGAGAAAAAGGAACCCTTGTGCACTGTTGGTGGGAACGCACACTTGTGCAGCCACTGTGGAAAACAGTATGGAGGTTCCCCCCAAAATTAAAAATAGAACTACCATATGGTCCAATAATCGCACTACTGGGTATTTACCCACAGAAAACAAAAACACTAATTCAGAAGGATATATGCACCCCTATGTTTATTGCAGCATTATTTACAATAGCCAAGACATGGAAGCATCCCAAGTGTCCATCAATAGATGAATGGGTAAAGAAGATGTGGTATAGATATCCAATGGAGTATTATGCAGCCATAAAAAGAATGAAATCCTGCCATCTGCAGCATGGGTGGAATTAGAGAGTATGACGCTAAGCGAAATAAGTCAGTCAGAGAAAGACCAATACCATATGATTTCACTCATAGGTGGAATTTAAGAAACAAAACAAATGAACAAAGGAAAAAAGAGACAAACCAAGAAACAGACTCTTAACTATAGAGAACAAACAGATGGTTACCAGAGGGGAGGTGGGTGGAGGGATGGGTGAAATAGGTCAAGGGGATTAAGAGTACTCTTATCATCCGAAGGGGTACAATGCACCCCGATGTTTATAGCAGCAATGTCCACAATAGCCAAGCTATGGAAAGAGCCAAGATGTCCATCAACAGATGAATGGATAAAGAAGATGTGTGTGTGTGTGTGTGTGTGTGTGTGTGTGTGTGTGTGTGTGTGTATATATATATATATACACACAATGGAATATTATACAGCCATCGACAGGAATGAAATCTTGCCATTTGCACCGACGTGGATGGAACTGGAGGGTATTATGCTGAGCGAAATAAGTCAATCAGAGATCTCACTGATATGAGAAATTCTTAATCTCAGGAAACAAACTGAGGGTTGCTGGAGTGGTGGGGGGTGGGAGGGGTGGGGTGGCTGAGTGATAGACATTGGGGAGGGTATGTGCTATGGTGAGTGCTGTGAATTGTGTAAGACTGATGAATCACAGACCTGTACCTCTGAAACAAATAATACATTATATGTTAAAAAAAAAAGAAGATAGGAAGGGTAAAATGAAGGGGGGAAAATCAGAGAGGGAGATGAACCATGAGAGACTATGGACTCTGAGAAACAAACTGAGGGTTCTAGAGGGGAGGGGGGTGGGGGGATGGGTTAGCCCAGTGATGGGTATTAAAGAGGGCACGTACTGAGTGGAGCACTGGGTGTTATACGCAAACAATGAATCATGGAACACTACATCAAAAACTAATGATGTAATGTATGGTGATTAACATAACATAATAAAATTAAAAAAAAAGAGTACTCTTATCATGATGAGCATTGAGTAATGTAGAGAATTATTGAATTACTATATTGTACACCTGAAACTAATATAAAACTGTATGTTAACTATACTGGAATTTAAAAAACCGTCTCCTATAGACATTTCGCTTTACACAGTGATAGAAAGCCCTTTTGCCTCCAGGCAATATAAAGGAGGTTTGGCTAGGGATATACTGGCAAGCACCCTAGCTGACTTACTTGAATAGGGCAGGACAGTCACTCTCCTTCGTGGCTATAGGATAATGAAGTGGTAGAAAGCACAGAGGAATTTCAGGCCATCCAGCCAGTCATGGCTTAGGATGCAGGGTGGGGGGCGCATTGATCTGATCGCCTTCCTGTCGTCTCTCTCCAGCCTGGCCTGTAGTGCCTGAGATCTATGGCCTCTACCTGGAGGGATTTGTGATGGAGACAGGCATGTGGATGCTTGGACAAAACTCAGGTCTGTAGGCATAGTCTAAAGCATGCATTCTCAATGCGGGTGATACCACTCCCAACAGCATGCAAAATGCTCCTTGGGGAACGAAACATTTTCCTTCTGTGTATAAAGCCCAAGTATGCATACAGTATATAAACTGGCATGCAGTGTCTCTGTGATATTAAAATTGCATGAGGAATATTTAGAGAAGAAATGTCTAAAAACTCTCCTTAGGGGAGGAATAATGAAAACAAGTTTGAGAAACACTGGTCTAAGGCATGGTTCTCAACTTTGGTTGCACACTAGAATTATCAGAGGGGCTTTAAAAATCTCAATGCCTGGGCTGCACCCCAGACCAATCAAAACAAAATCTTCGGGGTTGGTCTCAAGGATCAATATCTTTAAAACACTCCACATAATTCCAATGTGCCACCAAGTGTGACAAGCCCTGCTGTGGATCCCTGGTACTCAGTGTGATCCACAGGGTGGTGGCATCAGTGTCATCTGGGAGCTTGTTGGAAATGCAGACTCTCAGACCTTCAGGTGACTCTTGAGCTTATTGAAGTTTGAGAAGCTCTTGGATAAATATTTATCATTAACAAAACCTCAGAGCATTCAATGCAGCTGCATGAATGCAACATCAGCATGTTTCCAGCTGTTTGTTTCAGGACCTCATTGCTGGCCTTTGGAACAAGAGGCCTGGTGGCGGGGGGTGGCGGGGGGCCCAAGGCTGCATTTGTGCTCTGACATGTTGGGAAGCCCCGTGATCCCTCAGAAGCTGAGCAGACAGCTTGTTTCCAGGAAGGGGACCATTGTGAACAAAGGGGTCAAGTCCAGTCAGCTGGAACTGAGGTAGGATCTCACCATTAAACCAGTAGTTGGCAGTTCTTGGGCAAGAAGTTGATCGTGGAAAGTGGTGTTTGGGGCCAGATTCACTTGGCAAGTCTGTGCGATGAATGAGAGCAGAAAGACTGAGAAGTTGGTAAAACTTCTGGGATCTTGTTCAGGTAATTCGGTGAGGTCTGCCATGCATGCATTTGCTCCTTTGTGTATTCACTCACTTAGCAAATGTTTATTGACTGGTCGCCATTTGGATTTGACCTGGCATTGTTGTTATGGGGGAAGAAAAGAAGGACATGACAGACCTTGAAGGGAGAGCTTTGGAAGTAAGATCCAAAAAAAGTATATGTTAAGAATTAGCTAGCTCTCATCAACTTAAAAATACTGACTTATCTATTGAAATCTATAGACACAAAAATCTTCTTAAAAGATTGCAGAATAGTTTCATAAAATGTATGACTTACAATGTAAGTAAAGACTTAAATATCATCCATGTTAATTTAAACAAACAAACAAACAGATTTCTGGAGCATTTTCACTTCCTGTTTTAGATGGGCACAGGTTTGGATTAGGATCTCCCAATTTTTCTTTATTTATTGCCACAAACTCTTCCTTGATACATTGTGAAACGTGATTAGAGGATCATAGTTCTGGTGACTCTATCACTCTTCAGGTTGATTCAGGTTGTAAGCTGATATATTACTGAAACCACATGTCTGCTTCTTGGCATTTCTGCGTCTACTTGACTATGGCAGGGATAATTATTCTTAATTGTAGTTTCATAATTTAACCAATTTAAGGTTACCAGAATAAAGCATTTGAAGCTATTATATGGCTAATGGTTTAGACATTTTCATATCTCTGTCTTTCGGGTGATAAATGTATAATGTGCTTAACTCTTCCACCAACATTAACTTCTCACATTTAAAATGTTGAATTAAACAATTTAGTGTCCTTGACAGTGTAATAGATTTTGTTTAATAGGCAGTGTCTAAAACTGGACCTAATTCACCTCATTTTAGTTAATGTAATTTTTCCCACAAGGGGTGTTCGATGTAAATCTATCAGACGTGTATGGATCTGTGTGACCTCGTAACAACCCCTCTGGAGGTTACATAAGAATCACTCACCTCCCCATTTCAACTCTGATGGTAGGGGGTGATATGAGGTGGTGAGAATGAGGCCAGACGAAGCAAGGGTATTTTGCTCATTTGTTCCCTTAATCTTAGAAAAGAAAGTATTTTCAACATCCATAAAGAAACACACAATGGACCTTAAATGCTGATACTAGGACTCATCTTTAAGTTTTTTCTAGTGCTATGTATTTACAAGGTTTCATAAAATGTTCCTTAGATTTTCTTCTCAACACCATTATGAGATTGGTCAGGTCTTTTTCCCTCTGACTCTTTGAAACCACGTACAGAAAGCCCAGAAAGAGAGGACAAAAGCCCAGAAAGAGAGGACAAAAGAGGAGCGTGCTTGGGCCTCTTTATCAGCTAGACATTCTCCTATGCTGGGCTTTCGGTTATGAGTGTAGGGCAGCCACTCTGTGGCCAGATCGCCTGGGTTTGATACCAGCTCTGCCACTCACTAGCTCTTCGCTTTATTCATTCGTTTGCTCGCTCAATACACATCTCTTTGAGCATCATCTTCCAGGAGTGGCGAACTAAATGCATACTAATTATTAACCTCATGTAGTCCACAATTGCCTCTGGTGGGTGTATATCAAATGGATACAACTCTTATCTGTCAAATGGGATAATAATACCAAACTCCTGGGATCGAGGTGAGGCATAAATGAGCTGGCAGGTACTCAATAAATGCTAGCTATTTGTGACCTTTAGCAGGACCTACTGAACACCATATGGATAACCATTGCTTCAAAGTAGGATTCGATGATATTTTCTACTTTGGGCTATGAGAAACAGTGGTGGTAATTTAAGAATTAAGAAGTTAAAGTATTTCCAACTCTCAAATAAGGAAACTTTGGGGCACCTGGGTGGCTCATTTGGTTAGGCGTCTACCTTCAGCTCAGGTCATGATCCCGGGGTTCTGGGATTGAGCCCTGCATCAGGCTCCCTGCTCAGCTGGGGGTCTGCTTCTCCCTCTCCCTCTGCCTTCCCCCCCTGCTCACACATTGTCTCACTCTCTCTCTCTCAAATAAATAAATAAATAAATAAAAATAAGGAAACTTTATTTTACAGAATAAAGTTTACAGAACAAACTTCCCAGAGCATCTAGGTAACACTGCCCACAAAAAAGGCACTCAGTAAACTTCTACTGATGAAGAGTTTCATTCCTTCAATAGTGAATACACTGGGACCCAATAAAAGCTTTGAATTTGTAGATGAAATTGCTCTGTGAGGGTTCAGTGAACTAAAAGCAATATAGGATGCCTGTGATTACTGTCTGGTCCATGTTTTTATTCAGAGTGGTAAATTTGGCAAGAAACAAGAATGTAAAGTATGTTAGGTAATATCAGGAGATGAGATTGGAAAAGTGGGCAGGGTAGGGCTATGGAAGACCTCAAATGGCATGCTGAAGAGCCACTGAAGAGTATTAAACAAGGGAATGACATAATCAGATTTGTGTCTTAGAAGTAGCTCTTCAAATGTAGTAGAAGGAGGGCATGGGGGGCAGGCAGAGGTAGATTAACAAGAGTGGTGATAGGGGAAACATAAGGACTCAGGTCAACAACACAGGTGAGCAATAATGGCCTAATATAGGAGCAGAGAGGTTGGGAGGAGGGGGCAGATATTAGCGATATGAGGAATGGGGAACTAGGGTTTGGTGACTGACTTCATGTGGGTGTAAGGGAGAGGCCAAACTCTCTGGTGACTTCTAGGCCTCTCCTCTTAATGCATAGGTAGATAAGAGATTGAATTCTATTACCTGAAAAACTGAGGCAGAGTAGGTTTTGAGAAAAAGATGATAAACTGACTTAGATGTGTCTTTGGGACCTTGAGCAAGTTGTTGATGTGTGTGGGGGAGGGTTGAAGCAGTTGAGATAAGATGTGTCCAAAGAGAAGCAACACAGGTCAAATAAAGAACCCCAGGGAACAACACATTTAAGGGATGAGAAGAGTAGGTGGAAGGAGAAGAGGAACTCGTAAGAAGCTCTGGTCCTCCCCTGGTGTCCCCAGTCTTGGTAAATGGCACCCAGTCATCCAAGCCAGAAATCCAGATGCTGTCTTTGACTTCACTTTCTCCCATATCCCATCAAAACCAAACCTTGGGAATTCAACTTCCTTAATTGTCCTGTGTCCATTTCCCTTTTCCATCCCACTGACAACTTTAGCTTATCTAAACGAGTCTCTCTAAACATGAGAACATTAAGTTCTCATATAATTCAGTAGGTTGGGGGTAGATACTGTGGTTCTCCATTTCTAATAAGCAGAATTTTCCCTAACAATATCTCATTAGGAAAGGTTTAAAGGAGTTGGTTGGAGGGTCCTAACACCTGATGGTCCACATGATAAATGAATTGGATTTGGTTTTTAGCAAATGTTAACCACATTCCCCTTTAGCTAGTTCAGTGGCTTGGCATTAAGGGATGCTGAGTTACTTACTCAATTGGCCTTTTAGTCTTGCCAGCTGGACAGATGAATTTAATCTCTCCTTGGGGTGGTGAAACTGTCCTCAACTCGGATATGGGAGTGATTTGTAAAAGTAAGCCATTTTTCCTTTAATGTGCTGCACAAATGAAAGAGGTACCAATAGTTTCACATAATAGTTTTCTGAGATTGCATGTGTTATAAATGTTTATGCTAAATGGAATTGTAATTTCAATGTGTACAGCTTTGAATTGGCTACTTGACGAAATCCCACGGCAATTCCGTTTGGGCAGGAATACAACCTCTTGCATGAAATCAGCTGGGTTCCCACCTATGTATACCCAGAAATGGGATTACTGAATCATATGGTAGTTCTACCTTTAATTTTTGGAGGAACTTCCATACTGTTTTCCATAATGGCTGTACTCATTTACATTCCCACCAACAGTGTATAAGGGCTTTTCTCTATTACGTCACCAACACTTGTTATCTGTTGTCTCTTTGACAATAGCCATCCTAACAGGTGTGAGGTAATAGCTCATTGTGGTTTTGATTTGCATTTCTGTGATTGTTAGTTAAGTTGAGCGTTTTTTTATATACCTGTTAGCCATTTGTATGTCTTTTTGGCAGGGAGAAAATGTCTGTTCATGTCCTTTGCTCATTTATTTATTTCTTGGCTACTGAGTTTTTGAAGTTCCTTATATATTTTAGGTATAAATCTCTTATCAGATATATGGTTTTCAAATTATTTCTCCCATTCTGTAGGTTGCCTCTTCATTTTGTTGATTGTTTCCTTTGCTGTGCAGAAGCTTTTTAGTTTGATACTGTTCACTTGTTTATCTTTGCTTTTGTTGCTTGTGCTTTTGGTGTCATGCCCCCTGAAAATCATTCCAAGACCAATGTCAAAGAGCTTTCTCCCTATGTTTTCTTCTAGGGGTTTTATGGTTTTATGTCTTCATTAGGGTTTTGATTTGCATTTCCTCATGACTAATGATGTTGAGCATCTTTTCATTGCATATTGGCTCTTGGCTTGTCTTCTTTGAAAGTATCTATTCAGATCTTTCGCCCACCAAAATAAATTGGACTGTGTGTTTTATTATCAATGAATTGTAATATACATATTCATAAATATATGCTCAGTATAGATATATTAAATATTCCACTGATTCTCTGATTTGCCTTTTATTTCTTTAAAAATTATGTTTACTTTTATTTGTTATTAAATTTTTTATTTTAATTCCAGTTTAGTTGACATACAGTGTTGTAGTATATATACAACATAGTGCTTTTTTATTTTCTTAGAAGTGTCTTTTATAGAGCAAAACTTTTAAATTTTGATAAAGTACAATTTATCAATATTTTCTTTTGTAATTTGTGCTTTTTAAAGAAATCTCTGTCTACCCTAAGTTTGAAGATTTTCTGATATTTTTCTTCTAAAACTTTTGTACTTTTAGCTTTTATTTTTTTAAAGATTCTATTTATTTATTTGTCAGAGAGAGACAGAGAGTGAGCACAAGCAGAGGGAGTGGCAGAGAGAGGGAGAAGCAGGCTCCCCACTGAGCATGGAGCCTGATGCAGGACTCAATCCCAGGACACTGGGATCATGACCTGAGCTGAAGGCAGACACTTAGCCGACTGAGCCACCCAGGCATCCCTAGGTTTTAATTTAGATCTGTGACCCATACCAACTGCATTTTTGTGTATGCTTTTGAGACTTCTTTTTCCTCCAGATGAGTATCTAGTTGTTCCAGCCTCCAGTGTATTGCTTTTTGAAGTGATTTTTAGGAAGCTTTTAAATAATGACCTTCAATTCTTGCAATTGTGAGGTCATATAATTACTAAATATGTATTAACCATTTATCTCCCGTGAAAGAGTATGCATTGCATTTACTGGGTCTTTTTTTCATATTCATTTTTCCTGAGCACACTATCCCTTGCAGTCAGGCAATTCTGGCCAATTAAATATGAGTGGAAACACATGTGTTGCTTTTGTCTGAGGCAGTGAGAAACCCCTGCATGGTGTTCCAACTTTCTCTCCCCTGTTTTGGCAATTAAGAAAGCCTTGTGCTGGAGGACAAAGCCATACGATTAAAGAGAAGTCACCACTGGAAGGACCACTTGAAATGTCACCCCAGGCCCATAGTGGCATTTGTGGGAGTGACAGTACATTTTTAAGTTTTAAGCGTCTGCGATTTTAGGGTTAATGTTACTGCAGCATAGCCTACCCTATACTGACTAATATACATCCTTCCCCTTTTAAAATAAATAAATAAATTTCGTGAGGCAATTTCTCTAATCAGCTTAACCATCACTGATTGAAATTGTTCAGGCTAATGTAGCTTTGCCAAAAATAAGGCTACTGAAGGAGTACCTCCATGATCTCAGAGAATTTGTAAGGACTAGAATACAGGGTCTACTTGTTTGAGGAATGATTTTGGGGGAAAAAAACCTCACTGCATATTTGCAAATAGATCATTTGAATGTACAATAATATGATTGTAAATCTTGATGCTTTAGGAGCACAACACTGTAGCTAGGGTATGGAAATACGTTGGTGCTATGCCTAAATCTAGGGATTAGGATATGACCTGTATAAGACAGAAGGTAATATTTCCTCTTCATAAATTACATTTACTGCAATAGAAGTTCATAGGAGACTCAGGCCTCAAGTATTTTCCAGATGTCTGAGGGCACAGCTGGAAGAAATCCTATAGAAGGCTCCTAAAACTCCTAAAATATATACCCTGAGCTCTTGATCTAGTACATTGTAAAAGTCAAGTACAAAGTCTATTTTGATACTCTGCCATTATCTATAAGACAAAACAGCAGAGTTCAGGAGAACCTCCCTTCCCACACCATGCCTTGTCCCTTTTTCTGTTTTCTAAACAACAGATTCATTTTGGTTTGTTTCAGGATTGGCAGCATGAATGGACAGTGTCCGGGATGGAAAGTTAGGAGTCATGGGCTCTGGGTCCAGCAGTGTAGTCTGGGGCAAATTGCTAACTCTTCTTTGGAACTTGGTTTCCTCATTTGTAAATAAAAGACTGTGTCTATATTAGTAATTTCCAGCTGGGGCTACAAGGGAATACTCATACTACTTATAATGGTTCAAAAAGTCTAGCAGAATCATTACCTATTTTCTGATGAGGTGGCACAGGCTTAGAAAAACATTACATTTCTCAGCATTTTGGCTCTGAATTTTTGAACTCAGCAGAGTAGGATTAGCTATCTCCTGCTGATCTAAAACTGGGTTTGAAAATTATATATGTCTTTAATACCAATAGTAGAGAACATTTACTTAGTGCTTACAGTGTGCTGAGTAGTGGTCTAAATATTAGGCCCAGGGGAAATCTTATTAAGTTCCCCATAGCACACTACTTTGGCCACATTCGCTATCCTTCTCTTGCTAATTTCTACCTTTTTTGTATCATGGTCATCTCTCAGACTTGGCTCTCAAGTGGGCCCAAATAATGTAAATGAAGTAGAATGTATATAAAAGTCACATTTCCTTTTTGTAAGAAGTCATTGTGAAGATGATAATGGAAATATTAAACCCATGAACTTTTATACTGATCATCTCTAAAATATAGAGATAGGATGTATAAAATATAATATAGGAAATTGGCAAATTAAATCAGATTTTTTTTTTTGCTAACTAAAGTGAATTTGTTCACTATAAAAATGAGGACTCTTCCTAGATGTTTAATGAAACAGGAAGAGATAGATGAAAATATACTTATTCTAGAAACCTTAATTAGGTTTATCTTTGGGGCATAGCAAGGTATTTGGTGGATAAGCGTGAAGGTAAGTGTGGGGAAAAAACAGTTAAAATGAAAAGAAAAGAGAAGAAAATCCAATCATCATAAAACCAAGTCATCAAGGTCAGCCTGGATTTAAGGGGAAGAGAATTGGACTCCACCTCTCCATGGCAGGAAGAGGGAAAAATGTGTGGCCATCTCCAGTTTACCAGTGTTCACATCAAAAACAGTGGAAACGATTAGCAAGAGAGCATTTGTATGACTCCTGGCAAGTACATGTCAGAGCCCACAGCGCAGGCTCTGGTCACAATGTGCTGAGGGAATATGGAGTCAAGAGTGAGCCAAGTAAGGAGCTTCGGAGAGGTTCTTGTTCCTGGGCTGTGTGTTCGAGCGCCCATGAGTCTTTATGTTTCCTGGTCCTATCTTTAGTCTTTGAAAGGTTTGTAATTCATGGCAGAGCAACTCCCAAGTGGATGGCACTAAAATAATTATAATAGCCTTCACAGTTTTCCACCCTCATTGCCCATTTTCCCAGAGAAGCACTTTGGAAACTCACTAAATGAAACCAGCTATCCTTTCTCCTTGTCGGTGTTAAGTGTTACTTGGCGAGGGCAGATGGCCAGGGGCTACTTCCGTGCCTGTGTGACTGACAGACCTGAGACGCTGCTAGCATTTGGGTAGAATGTCACTGAACAGACTCATCAAGAGGGTAATGTCCATTAAGTGCAACATGTGCTAGGGGACACCCCCTTGCTCAAGCAAGCCATCTCCCACCCTCACCAGCTGGGCCACGGTTTCTGTGCAGAAACGCTTCAGAAAGATCCTTCCCGGAAGGCCGTGGCAGACGGGCAGCAGACATTTGCTCCCCAGCTTCATTTCTCTTGTCCTCATTTCTCCTGCTGCCACCACACTCAGCCTCCAAGGAATATATTTCCTTTTCAAGGTCAGGTCTTTTTCCTCTGTTCTTTTTTTTTTTTTTTAAGATTTTATTTATCTATCTGAGAGAAAGAGGGAGCGCGCACACGCGAGAGCACAAGTGGGGGGCGGGGCAGAGGGAGAGGGAGAAGCAGGCTCCCTGCTGAGCAGGGAGCCCCACGGGGGGCCGATCCCAGGATCCCAGGATCATGACCCCAGCTGAAGGCAGATGCTTAACCGACTGAGCCACCCAGGCACCCCTTCCTCTGTTCCCTTAAGGTTAGCTGAGATAGGTCGACATCGTCTGAATAAACCTTATCAAAGAGCATAAGGAAAGGAGAAATTATCCTAGAAAATATGAATCATATAACAAACCCAAGTTCAAATGTATAGTCAGTTTTCTAGGCCTCCAGACCAGCCCATCACCAGCTGTAAACCACCGAGTAATCTGGAACATGGCGTGAGGAATCACCCAGCCGTACCCTGCCCTAATTCCTGACCCACAAAACCATATGGTGTCATAAAATGGTTGCCACTTAAACTATTGAGTTTGGGGGTAGTTCATTACATAGCAGTAAATAACCAGAACAACTATCTAATCAACTGTAAGTTCCTAGACACTACTGGATTTCATTTCTTTTATTTTATTTTTTTTTTAAAGATTTTATTTATTTATTTGACAGAGAGAGACAGCGAGAGCAGGAACACAAGCAGGGGGAGTGGGAGAGGGAGAAGCAGGCTTCCTGCCGAGCAGGGAGCCCGATGTGGGACTCGATCCCAGGACCCTGGGATCATGACCTGAGCCGAAGGCAGACGCTTAACGACTGAGCCACCCAGGCGCCCTCATTTCTTTTATTTTCATTTTAACTGTTCTTTCCCCACAGTTCCTAAGATAACTGTAGTCTAGCTCCAGAAGGCTGGGTTCAAGCTCCAACCTGCTGTTTTGTTCCTTCTCTAACTTGTTTTTCTGATTCCCAGGGAATGTGCTTATGTACCACATTATTTGGTTCTCCAGGCAAATGTAAAAGACACATTAATGCTAACAATATTTTCCCTTTGATTTGACTTAGACCCCATGTTGTGTGTTGGCCATTGCTGTGTCCGTGGCCAGTGGCAGGGTTGTGGAGTAGCTAGGTATAGCAGGCCCGAGGCTAATTTCTTTCTGTGACTCACTAAACACACATCTTCCCTGGTTCCCAGAAAGTTGTAGGTACATGGGGGTTAGCATGGTCGTTACGAGTGGGGGCTCTGGAGTCACATTACCTGTCCACCTGGTTCCAGCTGTATGACGTTTGAGCCTTAATTTCGCATCTGTAAATATAATAATACATATTTCATAGGGTTGTTGTATTAAGTGAGTGGTTAGGTCTAGGGTACTTTAGGATAATTCTTGCCACCAAGTCTTAAAATATGTTAGTTGTAATGATGATGAATACAGAATGCCTTGACTATGCTGTAAGTAAAGTATATGATGTAATAAGACCTTTCTGGACGTTATGTCAGGGAGGGTCAGAGCTTTTATTCCTCCAGAGAATAGCCATTTCTCCTTGCTCTGCAGAAGTAGACAGTTTTAAATAGTGTATCGCAAACTCTCCGTGGTGTGAGGGGGATGGGAAGCTGGAGGATAAGGAGGGGGAAGAAGGAACTTGACATTTAGAGTGTCTGCTTTGTGCTGAGCCTTATGAGATATATATATTTGTATATAAAATCTTACGGAACTGTCTCAGCAACAATGTGAGGCATTATGGACACCTCTCCTCCCTTTACATTTAGGACACTGAGACGCAGAAAGTTTGAGTAGCTTGCACAAGTCATGTAACTAACAATGATGGGGCTAGGATTCTAACCTGGGAGTGTCAGACTGAAAATCCTGTGTTTTTCCTCCCCACCATACTGGAGAGCAGGGTTCTCGGGTGCAGTGTGGAGAGGATGAGGACCTGATGTCTATCCTGACCTAGCTGGGGAAATGATCAAACTCTCAGAATAAAGAGGGTTGGGAGAGACAAAACAAAGCAGAACAAAACACCAAAAGACTCCCACAAACACACACACGCAAACAACACTATTTACATTCTCTTCTAGCTGATGCTGTGCTGTTTTATGCTTTCTAGGATAGCACAGCACAGCGTAAGGTAGAGTAGAATGTAAATAGATTTTTGTGAAGTCCACAGTATTTGGAGTATAGCGACGGCTTTAACAACTTGGATTCTGAAATGTCTCTTTGTTTAAAATTCACTGTTTCTTTGCCCAACTATGATATTGACAGAGGTTGGGGTGATCCAGGAGCATTACTTTTCTAAGTCAAGGTATTTTTTTTGTTTGGGGGAGTCTTTTGGTGTTTTGTTCTGCTTTGTTTTGTTTAGTTTCCTCAACTATAAAGGGAGGAGAGGTGTACATCATGCCTCACACTCTTGCTGAGACAGTTCCATAAGATTCCAGAAAGCATTTCTCTCTCTCTCTCTCCCTCCTCCAGATTTTACAGCTCTCCTTGGAGGTTTTTCCACTCGGATGCTGTGGATCCTTTTTTTCTCCTGATTCCACCCAAGATCCAAAGCTATTTATTTTTCTGGGTGTGTCCAGAAGCTCCTGACTTTTTTGCTCAGCCTTCGGATGTCTTGACAACATTTCCTGTCAGCTAGTTTATCACAGAGATTTGGTGCATTTTCTCCCTAATACTGCTAGAAAATGTGAGAAGAACAGCCTAGTGTCATCCCAGAGAGCTCATTCACCAGCTCCCTGCATCAGAAGGGAGATGGGGTGGGGACATGATGCATGACAATATTGAGCCCCCAGAAAAATCTAGCTCTTCTTTTCATCTGGTCCATATTCTGCTCCTGGTTTCAATAAACCAGGATTTTGTAGGAAGTGAAATATACTTTTCACCATCATGTAATCTTACTTGGAATGACATTCTGGTCTACCGGGCAAATCCTTTCCATTTGCCAGTGGCCCAGAGCTACTCTCCCTGCCTCTGTGATCCTTTCCTGGACTCCTTACAAAACCCTGTTCTCTGACCTGCTTACTGCCTGATGATTGACACTAATAATATCCATCCTAACAGAAGCGACTTTACCCCTTAGCCCATGGCAAGCCTTGCTCTGTGCCTTCAACAAGACAGCCATGTTAGGTAACAACTCCCCAAGCTTAACTATTGAACAAGAAACACATAAGTTTTGGGATAGCAGATTAGAAATAGGCTAAAATCAAATCTCAAATTCTAAGCGGTTACCAGGGATATGCGTGCTGGGTAGTATGTGGATTTTTGGCAAGCAGCATCAAGCACTCACTTTGTAGCAGATGCCTCTTATGTCCCGCATCACATCCCCTTGGCCCATCTTTGATTTCATCCATAGTTTCAGTGAATAGTTTCCGGATGAGTTCGATAACGTCCCACTTCAAGAACATGCCCAGGGCTTTCTCTGATGTCCTGGCAGCCTCCTCAGCCAGCATAAAAATGCAGCCTGGAAGTGAGACTGATATTCCCAGACACAGCCCTCAATCAAATTGGGGAGGAGGCCAGGGAGTAAGTGTCCCAGATCCCCATAGCTCAGGTAGACAATTCTAGGGGCATTTGGGAGGTGAATCGGGAGGAGGTCCTGGCAGAATCGGTTGCTCCCAGGTATGACTTTGCGGATACACTCTTATTTGGGCTTTTCTTCCTTCCTGTCTCTCTGCCCTTGCTCCCATGCCTGCTTCCTGGTATCTCCTCCTGTGGTAGGCAGAATAATGGTCCCCATGTATGTCCATGTCCTAATTCCAGGTACCTGTGACTGTGTTACCGGAACCTATGAATATGGCAGAGGACTTTTGCAGATGTGATTTTAAGTTAAAGATCCTGGGTTATCCAGAGAGGACAAAGGTAGTCACAAGGGGCCTTACAAGAGGGAGGCAGGAGAGTGAGAGAAAGAGATGTGACAATGAAAGCAGAGACGTGAGTGATGTGGCCCATGAGCCAAAGAAGGCAGGAAGCCTCTAGAACTTGGAAAAGGAAAGGGATGGATTCTTTCCTAGATTTTCCAGAAGGAATGCAGCACTACTGACACCTTGATTTGAGCCCCATGTATTAGTTTCCTTCGGCTGCTGTAACAAAATTTTACAAACTAGGTGACCTGAAACAACATGAATCCATTGTCTCACTATTCTGGAGGCTATAGGTACAAAATTAAAGTGTTTCCAGGGCCATGCTCTCTGACAGCTCTAGGGGAGAACCCTTCCTTGCCTCTTCCAGCTGTTGGTGTTTGCTGGCAGTCCTTGACGTTCCTTGGGTTCTCCTGTGTCCTCCCAGTCACATGGCCATCTGCTCCTGTGTGTGCACGTGGTCTTCTTTCTGTGCATATTTGTCTGTATTCAAGGTCTCCCTTTTTATAAAGACAGTCTTTATAATGATTAGGGTCCACCTGAATGACCACATTTCAACATGATTACCTCTGTAAAGACCCTATTTCCAAATAAGATCACATTCTAAGGTACTGCGTGTTAGGACTTCAACATATTTTGGGGGGAGGGAGGCACAATTCTATTATACCCCATAAGACTCACTTCAGACTTCTGAACTTCAGAGTTATAAGATAAATTTGTGTTTTGTGAGCCCCTGGGTTCGCAGTAATTTGATGGAGCAGCAACGCAAAATGAATGTTATTTCCCACACTCCCTGCACTTGAACCCTTATCTCTGACTGACTCTGCTTTCAGGTGTCCCTGTATACAAGGGTTGGGAGCCTGGAAACCACATTTCCTACAATCCTATGCCATGCCCCCAACATTCTGGGAACCACTTAAGTTCTGCTTCTGAGATGCATTTGCATGGATTTGAAAAATGGAAGACAGAAGCTTCGTTCTTCTCCTCGGGCAGTGATGGCTTCCCCAGATTTGAGATTGGGCAGCAGCCTCTGGATTCCCCTGACGTTCACCAGTCTCAGGGATTTGGTAGAGTCAATAATTAGCAGCAGTTGCTTTAGCTTCCTGAACAGTGGATGGTACAGTTATCTGACTCTCTGCAGTGGTCCTCCTGATTTTCTTTTTCTTTTTGTTTTCTTTTTTAAATTCTTTTGAGTATTTGACTTTATTTTCTTAACATTTCTAATCAAGTTTTGTTTTCTAAAGATTTTTTTTTATTTGAGAGAGAGAATGAGAGAGAGAGAGCATGAGAGGGGTGAGGGTCAGAGGGAGAAGCAGACTCCCTGCTGAGCAGGGAGCCTGATGCGGGACTCGATCCTGGGACTCCAGGATCATGACCTGAGCAGAAGGCAGTTGCTTAACCAACTGAGCCACCCAGGCGCCCAAGTTTTGTTTTCTTTCATTTTGTTTTTACTTATTTAACTATATGAACTTTTTTTTTTTTTAATTTTAGAGGGGGGTGTAAGGGCAGAGGGAGAGGGAGAGAGACAATTTTTTTTTTTTAAGATTTTATTTATTTATTTGAGAGAGAGAATGAGATAGAGAGAGAGAGCATGAGAAGGGGGAGGGTCAGAGGGAGAAGCAGACTCCCCGCTGAGCAGGGAGTCCGATGTGGGACTCGATCCCGGGACTCCAGGATCATGACCTGAGCCGAAGGCAGTGGCTTAACCAACTGAGCCACCCAGGTGCCCGAGAGAGACAATTTTAAGCAGGCTCCATGCCCAGTGTGGAGCCCAATGCGGGGCTTGATCTCATGACCCTGAGATCATGAACTGAGCTGAAATCAGGAGTCGGATGCTTTGCCAACAGAGCCACCCAGGTGCCCCTATATGAACTTTTAAAAATAAACTTAAGGAAATTAGCTTTTTATCAGTCATAAATGTTGCAAATATTTTCTTTTTTTTTTTTTTTTTTGCAGTAAGAACATTTAACATGTGCTCTAGCCTATTAACACATTTTTAAGTGCCATAATACCTTATTGTTAACAGTAGACACTATGTTTTACAGTAGATCTCTGGAATTTACTCATCTTGTATAACTGTAACTTTGTACCCATTGAACAACAGCTCCCCTGTTCCCCTTCCCCCCCATCTCTTGGTAGCCTGCATTCTGTTGTCTACATCTATGCGTTTGACAATTTTAGATGCCTCATATAAGAGAAGTCATGCAGTATTTGTCCTTTTATGACTGACTTACTTCACTTAGCATAATGTCTTCCAAGTCCATCTGTGTTGTCGCAAATGGTAGGATTTCCTTCTTTTTTAAGGCTACTAATATTCCATTATACGTATAGACCACGTTTTCCTTATCCACTTATCTGGCGGTGGACATTTGGATAGTTTCCATATCTTGACTATTGTAAATAATGCTGTCATGAACATGGGAGTGCAGATAGATCCTGATTTCAATTCTTTTGTATATATACCCAGAAGTGGAATCATGTGGTATTTCTCTTTTTAATTTTTTGAGCAAATTCCTTCTGTTTTCCCTGATGGCTGCACCATTTTACGTTCCCACCAACAGTGCACAAGGGTTCTGATTTCTCCATAATCTCTCCAGCAATGGTTGTCTTTTGTTGTTTTGATACTAGCCATCCTAACAGGTGTGAGGTGATATCTGATTGTGGTTTTCACTTGCATTTGCCTTGTGATTATTGAAGTTGAGCATCTTTTCATATACCTGTTGGCCATTTGTATGCCTTCTTTGGAGAAATGTCTATTCAAGTCCTTTACCTACTTTAAAATCAGGTTGCTTTTTTGCTATTAAGTTTTAGGGGTTCTCCATATATTTTGGATATTAATCTCTTATCAGATGTATGGTTTGCAAATATTTTCTCCCATTCTGTAGGTTGCCTTTTCACTCTTTTGATTATTTCCTTTGCTGTACAGAAGCTTTTTGGTTTGATGTTGTCCACTTGTTTATTTTTGCTTTTGTTGTCCCTGCTTTTGGTGTCATACTCAAGAAATCATTGCTGAGACCAATGTCAAGAGGCTTTTTGCCTATGTTTTCTTCTAGTAGTTTTAAGATTTTAGATCTTACATTTTAGTCTTTAATCATTTTGAGTTAATTTTGGTGTATAGTATAAGATAACAATATAATTTTATTTTTTTTAAATATGTGGATATCCAGTTTTCCCAACACTATTTATTGAAGAGGCTATTATTTCCCCATTGTGTATTCTTGGCACTCTTGTTGAAGATAATTTTACTGTATAAGCATGGGTTTATTTCTGGGCTATTTTGTTCCACTGATAGGTGTCTATTCTTATGCCAGTATTATACTGTTTTGATTACTGTAGCTTTGTAATATATTTTGAAATCAGGAAATGTCCTCCAGCTTTGCTCTTGCTCAAAATTGCTTTGGATAGTTGGGATCTTTTGTAGTTCCAAATGACTTTTAGGATTGTTTTTTCTATTTCTGTAGAAAATATCTGGGATTTTGATAAGGGTTGCGTTGAATCTGTAGGTCATTTTGGGTAGTATGGCCATTTGAACAATATCAATTCTTCCAATCCAAGAATGGATAGATTCCCTTTTATTTAATTTTTTAAATCAGTGTTTTATAGTTTTCTTTTTGGTGCTATTGTAAATATGAGTGTTTTCTTAATTTTCTTTTTAGTCAGTTTGTTGTTAGTGTGTAGAAATGCAACCAATTTTTATAAAAAGATTTATTTATTTATTTTAGAGAGAGAGAGTGTATTTGTGGGATGAGGACAGGGGGCATAGGGAGAGGGAGAGAGAATCCCAAGCAGACTCCGTGTGGAGCATGGAGTTTGACACAGGGCTCGATCTCTCAGGACCCTGAGATCACAACCTGAGCCAAAACCAAGAGCCAGATGCTAACCAACTGTGCCACCCACATCAGTTGCCACCCCAGGCAACTAATTTTTGTATGTTGATTTTCAATTCTGCAACTTTACTGAATTTGTTTATTATGTCTAACAGTGTTTTTTTTGGGGGGGGGGTAGAGTCTTCAGGGTTTTCTACATATAAGTTCATATCATCTGCAAACAGAGATAATTGTACTTTTTTCCCATTTGGATGTCTTTTATTTCTTTTCTTTGCGTATTGCTCTGGCTAGGACTTCCAGGACTATGTTGAATAGAAGTGGCAAGAGTAGGCATCCTTGCTTTGTTCCAGATCTTTCTAGATCTTAGGAAAAAAGCTATCAGTTTTTTGCCATTGAGCATGATGTTATTTGTAGGCTTGTTTATGGCCTTTATTGTGTTGAGGTAAATTCCTTTTATACCTAATTTGTTGAGAGTTGTTATCATGAAAGAGGGTTCTGCATTGTGTCAAATGCTTTTTTTGCATATATTAAAATGATATAATTTTGTCTTTCATTCTGTTAATGTGGTATATTATATTTATTGATCTAGTGGCATGTTGAGCCAATCTTGCATCCCAGAATAAATCCCACTTGGTCACAGTGCATGATCTTTTTCATGTGCTATTGAATTTGGTTTGTTAATATTTTGTTGAAGATTTTTGCATCTCTGTTCCTCAGGGATATGGCTTGTGGTTCTCTCTTCTTGTGGTGTATTTGTGTGACTTTGTTGTCAGAGTGATGCTGGACTCATAAAATGAGTTTGGGAATGTTCGCTCTTATTTTTTGGAAGAGTTTAAGAAAGATTGGTATTATTCTTAAATGTATGGAAGAATTCACCTGTGAAGCCATTTGGTTTTGGGTTTTTCTTTGTTAGGTTTTTGATTATTCTTTCAATCTCCATATTTATTATGGGTATGTCAGGCTTTTACTTTCTTCTTGATTCAGTTTTGGTAGGTTGTATGTTTCTAGGAATTTTTCCATCTCTTCTAAATTGTTTAATCTGTTGTGTACAATTATTTATAATAGGATCTTATGATCTTTTTTATTTCTGTGGCATCAGTTGCAATGTCTTCTTTTTCCCTTTGGATTTTATTTATTCAAATCTTCTCTCTTTTTAACTTAGTCTAGCTAAGGGTTTGTTGATTTTGTTTGTGTTTTCAAAAATCAATTCTTAGTTTTATCAATTTTTTCTATTTTTTTAATTCTCTATTTCATTTATTTCTGCTCTAATCTTTGTCACCCTTTCTTCTGCAAACTTTGGGCTTATTTTGTTCATTTTGAGTTCCTTGAGGCATAAAGTTAGGTTTTGAGATCTTCTTGTTTTTTAATGAAAGGCATGTATCACTATAAACTTCCCTTTTAATACTGCTTTTGCTCAGTCCCGTAAGTTTTGCTATGTTGTGTTTTCATTTTCATTTGTCTCGAGTAGTTTTAAATTTCTCTTTTGAGTTCTTCTTTGGCCCAATGGTTGTTCAAGAGTGTGTTATTTAACTTCCATTTATTTGGGTTTTCCCAACATTCTTTTGTTATCACCTCTCCTTTTATTTATTTATTTTTGCTTCTTAGCTGTCCTTGGTGATCTAGCCATGCCAATTCCCCCACTATTTTGCATGAGGCAAGACAGAAGTGGGTGTCTCAGCAGAGTTCTGGAATACTGGGGAAGTTGCAGGCCCACCTTGTTCTCTCCCTCACTGGAGAAATCCCGGGAGGAGGTATCCTTCTTGGGGGTGCATTGTGCTGGCTTAGGGGAGGAGTGATGTGGACAAAGTTGTTAGAGACCCAAAAGAGTGAGTCCTCTCATTCTGGGGATAAAGAAGCTTCCATTTCCAAGATGTTCCAAGATGTCCTTCCATAATCTCAGGCTGCCATGAGGTCCGCTGGATTTGTCAGGGTGGGCTGGGGCTGTGCGGGTGCAGGGCTTCTGCTCAAAGTGATGTTGTCTCTGTTGCATTGCTCTCTTAGCATATGGTTGGCTGCTGGTGAGAGGTCACAAGACCTGAGGTCATTGCTTTCCAAACTTTTCTTTTTAGTAACAGAACGCCTAGGTTAAAAAAAATCGAGCATGCGAAATACCAACATAGAAAGCAAAAAAGGTAAAACTGCTTTGGTTGAATTCAGGGAATGAGTGCTATTTGGTTTGCCTTGCTGTGTAGAAAACAGATTTGGTACAAATGCTGGATACCATTTCCTTACTTTGAGGGCTTGGGCACATCACTTTACCTCTCTGAGACTCAGTTTACACTTTTATAATTGAGCATAGTCATATCTCTTCTTTCTGGAAAATCATGAATTTTGGACATAGCACATGTAAAGCTCTTATCGTGGCCCTTGAAACATACTAGGAGCTTTAAAAATGGTAACTCTTATTTATCATTTATTATTATTTGTTTTATCATTTATTTATTTTAACTTACATTAGTGATTATATTATTTGTCATTGTCTTTTCTTACTTATTTATGATCATCTATTATCATCAGATGATAGGTCAGCTTAGCCCCTAGGCTATCAGGAATAAGTCACATTTGGTAAGGGAGGACAACAGAATCTCAGGGATTCTAGCAGTTAAACTGTGCCCCCAACAGTGCTGCATAACAAATCATCCCAAGACCCAGTGGCTATGGCACCAATTATTTATTCTCCATGGATCTGCATTCAGCTGACCCTGGCTGGACTCTGCTTTGAGGGTCTCTTATCCTTCTTTTGGCACCAGCAGACCGACTCTCCTGGGACTAGTGGGCTAGCCTGGGCATGTTCTTCTCATGACAATATTATTACAGAGGCACAGGAGGGCAAGTCCAATCACCCAAGAAACATTCGATCTTGTTATGCACTAACCTTCCATTTGTCCAAACAAGGCACATGCTTCAACCCAAAGCTGAAGATCAGGGAAATATACTCCCCTTCTTCAGTGGGAAGAACTTCAAAGACACATGGCAGAGAGTATGAATATGCGGGGGGGGGGGGCGGGCAGTGAATGATCATTGCCATTAATGCACTCTCTTTTAGGGATCATCTGGATTCAAGATGTCGGTAGAAGAAGGGAATCTCACGAAGGCCTGAGGAGGAGACAGAGATGTTGGGAGGGAACCATAATACTGCAGTCTGGGAAGCATCTGGAGAAGGGAGATTCAAGAAGTGTCTGGTGCTTCAGAGAAGACCCACAAGGTGAGGTCAGAGAAAAGGGGGAAAATTGTTAATGTCAAATGGAAATTGTTAATGACCTTGAGAGACTATCTAAACGAACAGGCTGGTCAATTAATCCTTTAATAACCAGGTCATGCTAGCTGACCTGCTCCTATCCAGAAGTGAATGGGAAATGTTTATTGTCTCGTTTTTTTCATCAAAGAGGGACAAACAAAACTTGAGCAAATTATAATACTGACTCCTTATTCACTACTTTTATGTGCATTTTTTTTTTTTTTTTAGAGAGACAGAGAGAGAGTATGCCTGCTTGCTTGTGAGTGGGGAGGGAGGGGCAGAGGGAGAGGAGAGAGAGAGAATCCCAAGTAGGCTCCACACCCTGCCGGGAGCTCCAGGAGGGGCTTGATCCCACGACGCTGAGATCATGACCTGACCCGAAACCAAGCGTCTGATGCTTAACGGACTGAGCTGCCCAGGCACCCACCCCATTTTTAATGAATCTTTAGTAAAAATTTAATGCATATATATGTTTTTCTGTGTAAACTGTGTTTGGTGCATTAAGTCACAATAAGCTGTTAGCAAGGGGAAAAGTAGTATTTACTTTTTTAGATTGGGTGGTTTGCTAGCACGTGCACATATATAAAGTGAAAGTGTGCTCTGAAATCCACACTTAATTAAACTAAAACAATTAAGAAAGCACAATTATTGATTAACTCAGTGAGCAATCCCAGTGCACACATCATGCCAAAAAGATATTACCCAGGACCATCTGCACCAGTGGTGTGGTTGCAATCACAGAGCAGGCATGGATTGTGAGGATTTGGTAATCAGATTAAGTTGATCAAGGGAAAATTCTGTGATTTCACACTTGCAAAGCCTCTTAAATTAGAATTGTAGTTGGCAATCACACGGCTACTTTTCTTTGCAGTCCCCATGCCAGAAGAACTTTTCCTACTTTGATCCAGGACTCAGAGTATCTGATTTGGGAATGCAATCTGCTTACAGGATTTTGTGGCTTTGCTTGTATAATAAAAATTAAAACTTATTTTAGCTAGATAAGAAAAATCTTGATAAGACCGTAAGAGGTTTTGGAACCCTGTTTTTTTAAATTTTCTTGACCGTTTTCTTGAAGATTCCTTGAGTTGCCATGAAATTTGCATTTTTACATCTTGAATGACTTGTACAACTTTTATCAGCCAGAGTGTATAGAAGTTACCAGAATACAAATAAATGAAAGACAGGGACATACAGGAAGGTCAACAATGCACATGAGACAGCACTTAAAACTCTGGATAGTGAGAGAATGTGCTCACTGGCCGAGGGAACTCACAGTGTGGGACAGAAACGACCATTGGCCAAGGGTGACAGTAGATACTTGTCACATTTATTTTATTTTATTTTTTTAAAGCATTTTTTAAAAAGGTTTTATTTATTTATTTTTGAGAGAGAGAGAGAGAGTAAGCCCAAGAGTGGGGGGAGCAGCAGAGGGAGAAGCAGGCTCCCCGCTGAGCAGGGAACCTGATATGGGGCTCGATCCCAGGACCCCAGCCGGGATCATGACCTGAACCAAAGGCAGACGCTTAACTGACTGAGCCACCCAGGCACCTGGATATGTGTCACATTTTAGCTCTTTGGTGAGAGCTATGGACAGCATTCAGATTATGAGAAATAAACAGTGTGTTGTGGTGGACTGAATTTTATATTATACGTGCACATGGTACGTAATATAAATATATCTATGTACATTTAAAAAATATATCTTTTTAATATGTCATATAAGCTTTTTTTTTTAAATGTTTCTTTTTTGATCCTGATTGTTACTGGGATATGTATTTATTTATTTAAGATTTTATTTATTTATTTGACAGAGAGAGACAGCAAGAGAGGGAACACAAGCGGGGGGAGTGGGAAAGGGAGAAGCAGGCTCCCCGCTGAGCAGGGAGCCTGACGCGGGGCTCGATCCCAGGACCCTGGCATCATGACCTGAGCCAAAGGCAGACCCTTAATGACTGAGCCACCCAGACGCCCCTCCTATAAGATTTTTTTAATGAAAGAAATGATTTCAAAGACCAATAGTATTTTAACGAACTGTTAGGGTAAGTGTATATAGCTTTTCCCTCCTTAGGATACTGCAGTTTGCATTTTCAACTGTCTTTGTCACTGATCCTGAATTCTGGACTGCTGTCAGCTCAAGAAGAACACTTGTAGATGAGCTTGTAGAAACATCCAGACAAGACCCATTTTAAGTAGGGCAAGTGAGCTGGGTTGTTACAAATCCGGAACACAGTAATGAAGAACTGACAGGCTCACGTTATGTTTGTGAATGGCTTTGGGGGAGGGGGATTTACAGGGAGGGAGCAATGGTCATGACTTCCTAATTCACACAGATCTGCGCGGGAGGAACTCTGAGTGCCGGTAAACACAAATATGCCTCTGTCCCTTTAAAAAAATCTTTTCTGTTTTCATTTATTTTTGTTTGCTTATTGGTTAAAAACAGTCATGTCAGAAAGCTATGGAGATAGTTTCAAATGAAATTCTCCCTCAATTAGCAAACAGGCTGCCCCAAACTGTTTAGATTCTTTCCTTCTAATTTATTTACTGTTGGGCTTCTCTTTTTTGAAGGAATTCAAATGTGAATGAGTGTATTTTTGTTGGCTAATGGTTGGAGAGTAAATGGACAAGGATTTAGGAAGCTTTCGGGACTCTCTTCCCAGCTCTGCCTCCACCGTGCAAAGTGGTAGTTCCCGCCTTAGCTTATCTAAATACGCGGTTCAGAATCCACAAGCTGCACTGTTTTTATGCTAATGAGTCATTACAAACCACCTGGAAGGGTGACCCCACGTAGCCATTCATCCCACTGCTGTCTTGCTCTGCTTCTGGCACTTTGTATTTCTGAGCCACAGGTGCATGGACCACAGCCTGAGGGGCTTGGGCCAGCAGCACAGACCTGGGACAGCATCCCCCCACAGGTGATCTCCCTTGTTTTCCTTCCTTTGTTTTCTTTTTTTTTTTTAAAGATTTTATTTATTTATTTGACAGAGAGATAGAGAGAGAGCACAAGTAGGCAGAGTGGCAGGCAGAGGAAGAGGGAGAAGCAGGCTCTCCACTGAGCAGGGAGCCGGACGTGGGGCTCGATCCCAGGACCCCAGGATCATGACCTGAGCAGAAGGCAGCCGCTTAACCGACTGAGCCACCCAGGTGCCCCTCTTCCTTTGGTTTTAGAGTAAACCATCACTTTGAAAAATTCTAGCTCCGTCTTAGTGGAATTAAGGAGGAAGGTTCTTCTGTGGCTCAGAAGTCGGGAGAACATGGAGGAATTCAGTGCAGGGGCGGGGAGGCCTTGCCTTCCAGGTTCCTGGCTTGGAGCCCGGAGGCTGGGAGGACGGAGGATAGAGGAACAGGTCTTCCAGGGAGTGGGCAGTGATGGGGAGAGTCCAGCATGCTGATCCTTTCTCACATGAAGCTTCCATGTATGGTGGTAATTTAATGATGATCACTTAACATTGGTATAAAAAAGGAAGAAGCCCTTCTTCTTCAGATCTCCTTCCTGGAGCTGGATTCATGGAAAAAATAAGGCAGCTTGTGATATTTCTGTGTTGGAGCAGATTCATTCAGGCTCACTGAGGCGAGCTGCAGCGACTTCAGGGAGAATCCTGTTCGCAGTGTTGCCTCTTGAAACTCCGCGTTCTTCTGTATCTGTCCACACCTCTCTTCTGGATTGTTGATAAAGTACAATATTTAAAAAGTAAAAAACACTATTTCCATACAAATAGGTAGTTAAGCATATGTAAAAGATTAGCTAATTAACGAGGGTCCCAGTGGGATGACAAAGCAGATACAAAGGCAGATATGGGGACTGATGTTCCCATCTATGTGCATATCCATAGCTTTATCTACTACATATACACGTGTGTAGTGGGTGGGATCACTGGCAAAGGACTATGCGAAATTAATACAAAACTGGGGACTATCCTGCAGGGCAATGAGCTATAAGTTTTGAAATTGTGGTCTCTACTAGACAAATTGTCATTTATTCCGTGTACAGGTTGACAAGTAACCTTACCCCGTGTGGGACTATATCATAGTCAATGGGGAGTCCACGTTACAGGCCCTAGGGCAGGGTTTGGCAACCGACTTGGGGCTGCTCTGTGTAGCCTAGGGTCACAGCCATGCCCTTTTATTTAGCCTGGCCTCTCTGGCTGTTTTCTCACTACGGTGGCCAACTGAGGAGGTGTGACAGATGTCTACCACTTGGCCTGCAGAACTGAAGATATTTACTGCTTGGCCCTTTACAGAGTAAAGTTTTCTGACTCCTGGTCTAGAAACCGAGTCAGCAGACCCTTATGTAAGCTTCTTAAGAAATCCTCTATGGGTGCCTGGGTGGCCCAGTCAGTTGAGCGTCCGACTCTTGATTTTGGCTCAGGTCATGATCTCAGGGTCCTGGGATCGAGCCCCAAGCTGGGCTCCATGCTCAGCACAGTCTGCTTGTCCTTCTCCCTCTGCTCCTGCCCTGTTCATGCTCACGTTGTCTGTCAAATAAATAAATAAAATCTTAAAAAAAAAAAAAAGGAAAGGAATGCTCTAGAATGAACCTGAACAGAGTTCTGGCTATCTGACGGCTCTTATTCAAAATTTATTCAAAATTTCGAGATGGTCACAGTAGAGTAGTGTGCTGCTTACACCCATGACGCTGCCCCACCCGACTCACTGAAATATTCTTCCTGTTGTGTTCACCTTTGCATCCCAAGCACATGGAAGATCTGATACATGGTAGGCACTGGACAAATACATTTGCGGAATGTTATTCATTATTTAACCAATTCTGTAAAAAAGTGACTGCTCTGAAAATTTCATTTTTGAAAATTCTATTTATTTTCAAAAACACGTCTGTTGCACAAAATCTTTGTAGGTATATATTTAAATGTATGAGCAGGTTTTATTGTGTATTCAGCGTATTAGTTGACTTTTCAGTGAATGTTCACTTTCTTCATCCTTTTTTTCTTTCTGCTCCTCAGACTCAATAATTTCAACTGTCCAAGTTGGCTGCTTTTCTTCTGCCTGCTCAGATCTGCTGTTCAACCCCTCTGTGGCTCTTGCTTTTCCGGGTGAGGCAGGATCTTCATGCCCTGATAATGCTTCTGGTTGGGTCCCTTGTGTCCTCACGGGTCATGTTGTTTCGAGCCCCTTTGCTAGACACAACCACTTCTTCTGGACCCTTCTGTGTGGGCCTGCTCTCTGCACCGCCCCAGCACACCACAGGTTGCCACTTGGTTCCTCCCCTGCTTCTGCCAGAAGCTACCCCTCCTCCACCTCAAACTTCCCAGAAAGATGGCATTTTGTGGAAAGGTGGGAAAGGAGACCCAGCTTTCTTCCTGTCTTATTTGTTAGAGAATATCAAAGCTGTGTGTGCGTCTCCTGTCTCCATGTCTTAGAGTGCTCCATCGAGTGCCATTTGCAGTGTTTACTTTTGCTGACTTTCCCTTCACACCCACACACTCACACACCCGAATCAATTTCAGACACAGATTAAGGTTTGGAGACACATCTTGGTAACAATGCTAGGCTTTTCCACCAGCTCAAGCTTGTCTCAATGTCCTTTTCTTAAGAATTCTTTCCCACAAAACTTTTTAGGCCTTTATGGAATAGAATTTTCTGGAAGGCCACGCCCTGCTGGCTTATCAGACAGACTCAGACAGGTCTCCCTGAGCACAAAACAAGCTGACTATACCTTCCCTGTCCTTCCATCCACCTGAGCAGCCTGAACATCCAAGGACATACCTTGCTTTCCCTTAGTTTCCATCAGACTTTATTCAGACCATCTGGGAGCATCAGTGACTCATTCAGTACAGCGGAGAGCCTGTTTGTATTGTAATTAACTCAACTTATTTAACATATTTTAATGTATTCAAGGTTTCATATGGTTGCCATGTTTGCTCAGAGACCATATTTAGGAACACAGTGTATCTGTATGCATATTTGTCATGTCCTGACGGGTCATATTGGCCAGAAGAAGAGGGAACAGCGGATCGTGTTTAGGCAAAGATTTGGTTCCAGGCCATCAACTGCCAGTTGCAGGGGGAAAATGTACGCCCATAAAGTACAAATAGGTTATGAATTTTAATCCATGATGATGAATCTATAGATTTTACATTGAAAAAGTAAAAAAGACCTCATATGAAAAATAAACATTAGCTAAAGGCTTTTCAAAAGACTTTTGAAAAGAAAAGTTAACAATTCTATCTTAAAGCCAACCCTGCAAACAGTATTTATATAGCATTTAGCATGTGCCAGGCACTGTTTTAAGTACGTTGCAAATATAAATTCATTGAGTCCACCGAAGAGCCCTGTGATGTAGGTAATTTTAGGTGTTGTTCCTTAGGTCACATCTAGACAGGCTCTCCTGCTCTTTTGCAAATATGCACTTTTGTTTAGAGAAATGGGCCATGACATTTATTTTCCATTAAAATATATGTATAATTTCAAAATATGTCTGCAGATCATGATTTTATTCATCAGCGATCGGTAAATTAATGCGCTATTTTTCTAGTCATGATTTGCAAACCAGTGGATTGTTGACATCATGGTTCTCATAAGTTTCTTAGCAAACTTAAAGGGTTCATAAAATAATTTTATATTTGTCTTAGAGAAGAGCAAATATCAGGATAATCCATCATTTTTTCGGATTAACTGAGCTAACGAAGAGAGTCGACATCAATTAAATAAGCAGTTGGAAAGAGAGCAGAATCAACATGTGACTTTCCATTAGTTGACCCCTCAAAACCTGTTCATGTACACGGGCCAGCTGAAAGACACAAGCCATCCCACATATTCATACATTATTCATACGCATCATTCCTTACATATAGTTAATGGCATGCATATGGCCTGGATTTTCTGGTTTGCTGACTATTCTGCCCTCATAAATATACCCGTGATTGTTAAACCACATGCCCTGATTTTTGTTTCAGAAGCCGTGGCCACTATATGATGGAACACTATTAGGTGTCAGCGTAATTGAGGCAAACTAGAAACGTTTCCCTCAGTAATCATTAATTCTTTAAAAACACGAAACAGGAAGCAAAATCTCCTTTGAAGCCTAAGCCGCAATATGCAAAATATTTAGGGTCAATGTTTCTGAAATAGGACCCTATGGGGGTGCCAGAAGATGTCCCCTGTGAGGAGAGAGGGATAAGGGGCATGAGAAATGAGCGGGTGCTTGCTTCATGAGTCCGAAGTTACTCAGAAACTCAGGCAGTGTGTACGAGGCAGCTTTTGTCTTTAAAAGAAAATTTGGCCCCCTTTGCAGATTCACTTCTTATCATCTTTTTGGATGACAAATATCTTTGGCAATTCCACAAATACGCCTTCTGCAAGTTAAAACATTAAAGTGCCACAAAGAACAAAAACAAGCACAGGACCAGATACATTCTAGAAGCATGTATCATTGGACACGTTCATTTCCATCTCTGTTCACCTGGTAAGCCAGGTGGTAGAAATATACGTTTACCTCCTTACATATTACCAAGAGTAGAGAGTAAATGTTGGGTGTAGGGATGCAGGGGAGGCAGGCCGAGATGGGTTTGGGTTCTGACTCTACCAGATCATCAGCCTTGGTTCACCGGGTCACCCGCATGTTATTTAACCGTCCACAAATAGCTGAGAGGAGGAGAGATAGGAACCAGGGAGCAGCCCTCTTGAGTACTTTCCCTTAGAAAAAGCTTTTTCAGTAACCCTAAGCTAGTGGGTGAAAGTGGTCATTGCTAAGCCCTGATGCATTCCTTACATTTGGAAGCAGGGAGACAGTGAGCCCCGGGGAGCGTGATTCACCAATGGGGAGCACTTCCAAAGTGCCAGGCACTATTCTGAGTGCCTTCCATGGACCCATCCGTGGCAACAGAAGTCAGGTTTCAGCACTGGTGTGATAAATATCTTGGATCTCCTTCAGAGAAGGACACTAAGGGGTGATGCTTCTTCGGGCTCCTCCCCACCTGCCAGGGGTTCCCAGGGCGACTTCTTACAGGAGCTGACGGTGGCCCCGATTATTGTTAGTGGAACTGAATGAGAGGCTGTCTACTGGGTATCTGCACAGAGTTGCTGCCCAGTGAAAACAAGAAGAGGAAACAGTTCTTGAGTTACCATGAGATATCCTGAGAGATGTTAAAGTTCATGGGTTGGATTAAATTCTGTAGCAAAGCCCAGAAGTTTCCAAGCCTAGAGTTTCTCTGCCTAGTTAAACTACGCTTTCTTCTTTTTATAGTCCTCAGTATAAATTGCTTTGTGATTTTTTTCCAACCCTAAAGTAAAAAATGTTCATTGGTTAAAAAAAAAAAAAAAGATAATCAGAAAAACATAAAGAAGAAAGGGAAAAGTCCCTGTAATCTACCACTGAGAGAGCACAGCTTTGAAAATTTCACTGTTTATCCTCTTGGACTTTCTCCTCCATGCATTTATAGGCATATACAAATACACATACGAGATAAAAGTTTGGGGGAAATGGGTCAGGCTATACAAATCCTATTTCCCTCCATGTTTTCAGTTAATACATTGTGGACATTTTTGCATGTCAGTAGACCTGGTTTCCTCTCTTTATTTTCAATCATCACAAAGTGCTTCATCATGTGTATGTTTCACGATTTACTTAAAAGCTCCACTACCGAATGACATGTAGGGTTGATTTATTTACTGATTTTGATTTATTGCTATTTATTTTTTGATTTATTGCTATTTATTTTTTGATTTATTGCTATTACAAAGAAGACTGGGAGAGTTAAAGGCACATCCATATACATGCGACCATTGAACAACGTGGGTTTGAATTGCATGGGTCCACTAACAGGCAGATTATTTTTTGATAAAAACTGTTGCATACTGTATATGTATTTTTTCTTCCTTATGGTTTTCTCAATAACCTTTTCTCTAGCTTACTGTATTGTAAGAATACAGTCTACAGTATATATAACATACAAAATATGTGTTAATCGATGGTTTATGTTATCAATAAGGTCAACAGTAGGCTATTAGTTAAGTTTTTGGGGAGTACAAGTTATACGTGGATTTTTGACTGCATGAGGGTTGGGCTCCTAACCCCTGTGTTGTTCAAGGGTCAACTGTACTTCTGTTTGATTATTTCCTCAGAATAAATTCCTAGAAATAAAACTCTTTGATCAAAGAATATGTCCACTTTTAAGGATTTTAGTGTTTTGTGTCAATTTCCACCTCCCTCCCCCCAATCCCCTGGAAATTGTACTGTTTTTACTGTCGACAACCTGGTAAGATATTTCCCCACGTAGTTGTCAACAGTGGGTTCAGTAATGCTGGCTATTCATTCAAATTCTTACCAATGCGATAAGTAAAACAAACAAACAATACATAAAATGGTATTTCATTGTTTTAATTTACATTTCCTTGTTCAATACTAAAGTTGCATTTTTCTCTTAGGTCTCTTTACTAGTCACTTGTATTTCCTCCTTTGGGAAGTGACTGATCATGCCCATTTCCCATTTTCCTTTTATTTTTGGATATATGCTTTTTATATATTAAGAACTATGAACTCTTTGTCATAGATTGTGTTAAAACTGTTTTTCCTATTTGTTGTCTTAGGCTTATTTATGATTTTTCTGACCATACAAATATTACAATATGTCAGGTTTTCCCGTTAGCTTCTGCATTGATCTCAAGCTTATAAAGATCTTCTAAGATTATAAAAGCATTTACCTATATTAATTTTACCTTAAAAATTTAATCTACCTGGAATTTATTTTGGTACATGACATAAAGGACTGATCTAGCTAGTGTGGCTATTTTTTCACTAGTTAATCCAATTTTTGTGTGTGTGTGTGCTTTGGAAATGTTTAATTTTTTTTAAGCAAGGATGGAAAAACCAAGATGTCATAGTTTCCAGGCAAAAATGAAGTCAAGGACCATTCACAGCATTAGAACCACATGCTGTTTTCCCATTGGCAGTGCTGAATTCCTAAACTGTCCATCCTGTTCTTATCTGCTTTGTCACCAATGCCACCTTTCTCTAAAATCTGGAAAAGTTTTCTTCTTTGATCAAAGCCTTGGTGTGGCCACGGGAACATCATGCTCCCCCTAACAATTAAATTGATAGGTCCTTGGCACCAGTGAAAAAATGAAGACAGCAGAAAATCTTTCTTCTGAGTCTCATAGAACTGAAGCAACGAAACAGATAACTGGCCCAAGCCCAAGTTGAAAAACCTTGTGGGAAGGAGAGCTCACCAGGCTGCAGAGAGTGGTGAAGGCTGTCTTTGTGCCGCATCACGGCACACACCTCATTAACTGTCATGGCGGCCAGTTGGGTGGGTCTCAGCTTGTTCCAAGGCCTGTATCAAGTTCAGGACGTCTGGAAACATCAAACCTGGAAGGAGATCACCCACACCCCTGCCTGATGTAATGGAGTGGCAGCCCTTGTTGGGAAATTCTCTCTCGTATCCAGCTGACTTAGGCTTATTGAATTTAGCGGGGTCCCCTCTGAAAACTGGTGCCTGCTGCTTGCTCTTCTCTGCCCTGTGGGCAATGAGGTCTCAGACATTGTCCTCCACGTTCCTCCTCTTTCACAAGAGAAGTTCTCTTTATTTGGATAAAAGAGCCTCATGATCTGAAATGAACATGAGAGGGACAACAGGGTTGTAGCACCAGACTTTCCAGAGGCCCTGGCAAAACCTTTTCTTTTTTTTCAAATAGAGGATAATAAAAAACATCGAATGTGCCATACCTTTTCTTGTCTCTGTTTAACAAATAGAACCTTGTTGATTAATTAAATTCTAGTCTAAATTCTGTTGCAGAAGAATGTATATTATCTGTACATGGTATTCATTTATTCAGCTATCAATCAAGCGATGTTTATTGAGCATGTATTATGTGAAAGGACAGAAACTAGGATTTGCATCTGTCAGGTACTGTGCTAGGTGCTTTTAAGCTACTGCCTCATGTCATCTGCATGAGAATTTTATGAGAGAGGTATTACTGTACCCATGCGACATGTGGAGAAACCAAGGCCTGCAGAGGTTAAGTGCTTTGTCCAAGGATGCTCGTCAGGCGTGTGCGGAGCCTGATTTAAATGTACGTCTCTCAGAGTTCATGGCCCATTTGTTCTTCTTACTCTAGCGGTGACTCTTCTTTTGAAAATTATCTTCTTATTTCTAATTTGATTGCTTTATTGGTGGAGAACATGACCTATGGGATATCTATTCTTTGAATTTTTTGAGGCCTCCTCTGTGACCTAGAACATGGTCTGTTTCTATAATTATTCCACGTTTACTTGAGGAGACGGTATGTTCTCTGCTAGTGCGGGGTTCCGTATATCCATTAGATCAACCTTGTTAACTTGGTTATTTAAAACTTCTGTATCTTTACTAACCTTTGGTCTGCTTCATCTGTCAGTTTCTATTAGAAATGTTAAAATCTCCCACCGTGATTATATATTTGCCAAATTCTTCTTGTCATTTTTCTTAGTTTTGCTTTATATGTATTTTTGGCTCTTCTCTTAGTTGCATACAAATTCATGATTTTTATATTTTCCTTATAGATTGTTCTAGTCATCATTATGGGGGATTCCAGATTATCTCTCTTAATGCTTTTTCCCTTAGCTTCTATTTATCTAATCCAAATATTGGTGTGCTAGCTTTATTTTGTCTAGATGTTTGCCTGATGTCTATCTTTCTGTCTATATCTATCTATCTATCTATCTATCTCTATCTATCACCTATCTACCTATCTATCTATCATCTACCATGATAGATACATGCAAAATGAGATAATAAAAAGAAAAATATAGTGTGACTAATACATAAATATATATTTTATATAAAATTTATGAATATCTAATATCTATATAGTATCTAATATATATATTTTCTATCACCTCATTTTATACCTTTCTGTGTAGTTTTTTTTTTTAAGATTTTATTTATTTATTTGACACGGAGAGAGAGAGCATGAGTGGCGGGGAGGAGCGAGGGGAGAGGGACAAGCAGACTCTCTGTTGAGCAGGGAGCCCGATGTGGGGCTCGATCTCAGGACCCCGGGATCGTGACCTGAGCCAAAGGCAGATGCTTAACTGACTAAGCCACCCAGGTACCCCTCTTCTGTGTAGTTTTGTCTTAGGTATGCTTTTTTGTAACCAGCACAGATGTTTTATTTTTAATGCATTCAGACAAATGCTGTCTTTTAATAGCAAGTTTCACAGTGAGCACTCTTGGGCTGGACTTCGTTTTTGCCACCTTATTTCATGCTCTTTGCCACTCTTTTACTTTGTTTCTTTTCTCTCCTTTCCTGTGTCTGAATGGCTGACAAACTTTCCTACCTTCCCCTTTGACTTCTCTGCTTGTTTAGAAGCTAAAGATCGTATTCCCCTTCTTTGAGCGGTTACCCTTCACATTGGAACATACCTCCAACAATACAGCTTTCTAATACTAGGGAGGGTTTTGTTGTCTTCCTGTCCTGCCGCCAGAGGTGACATGAATCCATGTGCTGGAACAAGTCAGTGACTGTCAGTCCATGTTGGTATTTTGTCTGGACTTTTGGTTTTCCCTTCTGTACCGTCTCTATCCACACAGCTATCTACGTATGTATTTCACAGTCCGTCTCTCTCTGTTTACCTATCGATTTTTCTCTCCCTCTTCTTGCCTGCTCCCTTGGTACGGCTCCATCTCTGCTCATCTCTTCTGTTTCTGGTCCACAGACATGTTTATCTTGGGTTGGTATCTGGCTGTTACTTCTTTGCTTTACTTAAAAAACAAACAAACAAACAACTCCCCCTGTACTGTGTTGGGAGTCTCAAAGGTGTGTCAGGACTTGAAGTGACAGAGCTATCCTGGCTGGGATTCCTCAGCACAGTGCCTGGTGGTCTTAGGAGGAGCCCTCTGATTGAAAAGTGAAAGTCTTCTGTTGTGTTTCTTATGTGTGAATGACTCCCGATTCTACAGTCCTTTATTTTTACCTGTGACCATGGGGTATTTACTGTCAGGGAAGTCTTTGGCACAAACCACAGCACTGTAAAAATTACAAGATGCCCAGCAGGGGCAGCCCTGCATCTTGCAAGTGGAGATCAGATGGCATTGCAGTCTCTGCTCACCCCTCCGGCAGGTGACTTTGTGAGGTGCAGAACCCGAATCCCCCTTTACGGTGGTTCTGTTCCTAATAAGTGAGTTATTAAGGGTTATTAATACTTTTCATAGTGTTTATAAACCACAATTACCATGTTGTTAGAACTTACTGATGTCATTTTCAGAATTCTTATCCAAAAGCCTGGTTGCTATGCATTCAAGCAGTTTTTCCCATTCCCAGGCATGCACCGATCATCATAATTCTCCTGGCGCTTGGGACCTGGTCAGAGAAGTTTGATATTTCTTACAGTAGATTATACTCTGTGTTTTAGGCAGGACTCTGGAGAGATCCCAGATCTTTTGTCATAATTTTTATCCCTTTATATTATACCCTAAAAGTGTATCACCAGAATACCCTCAGTGTTTTAATGGAAGCTCACAATAATAATCAATAACCAAGAGAACTGCAGAAGACTAATAGATATTAACAGAAATGTACTGGTAAGTGTCTAACAATTGGCTTTCTGAAAAGAAAAGCCTTGATTTGTTTGTATTTTTCCAATTTTAGTAGAACAAATTCTTCACTATGGCAGATTTCAAGCGATCTCTGCATCGATATCACTGAATACGGAGCTGGGAAGAGATCCATCTGACATTGTCTCTGGCACCCCACTAGATCACACCGCATGAGCATCACATAAAAGAGGTCATTGCTATGTGTATTCCAATTTCTAGTGATAATTTTGAAACCAGATTTTCCCAGTTCGAAGAATAATCCATCCAAACAAGTATCTGGCAGGCCAACAGTGGCCCCAAACTTAGTTTTGTGTTGAGCATGGACGAGTCAGTTGCCGCAGGAGAGAGCGCATCTGAGGGGCAGATGACAAAGCTTGTCTATAAATTCTTTTCTCTGAGGCCCATAAGGACGAGTGGCTCCTACTCTAGAGATGTTCTTTTCAGGAGGATATCTCACTTGTATTTAGAGATTTGCAAGTGGTTTTCAAAGATATTATTGTGGACACTTGCTTGTTTTCCATTTTTCCAAGGTGCAGTGTCCTTTGTCCATTGGAATTTGGGGTCTTTGCTTTGCTCATCTTACCTCCACCTGACATTTGTTTGCCTTTCAAGAGCTGATCTTGCAACCAAGTATATTCAGTTTTTATGGTTCATTTATTTGCTATGACACCCAGTCTTGTAATCTGGTATAATACTTTGGCATTCACGGCTACCTTAACTCATCAGTGTATTCCTTTTGGAGTTATGATGGAATGATAAATTTTACTTTTCTTCTTTTCATTTGAGAATGTCATAGCCTTTTCCTAAACTGAAGTGAACATTGATGTTACTTATTGACAGTATTTTGCATTACTTAACAAAGTGACAGCCTGGAACCCATTATTTACTCCACTGAATTTTTTTTTTAATTTTTTTATTGTATGTTAAGCACCATACATTACTTCATTAGTTTTTGATATAGTATTTCATGATTCATTGTTTGTGCATAACACCCAGTGCTCCATGCAGTACGTGCCCTATTTAATACCCATCACCAGATTAACCCATCCTCCCACCCCCCTCCCCTCTAGAACCCTCAGTTTGTTTTCAGAGTCCATCATCTCTCATGGTTCGTCTCCCCCTCCAATTTCCCCCCCTTCATTCTTCCCCTCCTGCTATCTTCTTCTTTTTTTTTTTTCTTAACATATATTGCATTATTTGTTTCAGAGGTACAGATCTGTGATTCAACAGTCTTGCACAATTCACAGCACTCACCATAGCACATACCCTCCCCAGTGTCTATCACCCCATCCCTCCCACCCCACCCCCCACTCCAGCAACCCTCAGTTTGTTTCCTGAGATTAAGAATAACTCATATCAGTGAGGTCATATGATACATGACTTTCTCTGATTGACTTATTTTGCTCAGCATAACACCCTCCAGTTCCATCTACGTTGTTGCAAATGGCAAGATCTCATTCCTTTTGATGGCTGCATAATATTCCATTGTATATATATATCACATCTTCTTTATCCATTGACCTGTCGATGGACATCTTGGCTCTTTCCACGGTTTGGCTATTGTGGACATTGCTGCTATAAACATCGGGGTGCACGTACCCTTTCGGATCCCTATATCTGTATCTTTGGAATAAATACCCAGTAGTGCAATTGCTGGATCGTATGGTAGCTCTATTTTCAACTTTTTGAGGAACTTCCATACTGTTTTCCAGAGTGGCTGCACCAGCTTGCATTCCCACCAACAGTGTAGGAGGGTTCCCCTTTCTCCGCATCCCTGCAAACATCTGTCGTTTCCTGACTTGTTAATTTTAGCCATTCTGACTGGTGTGAGGTGGTATCTCATTGAGGTTTTGATTTGGATTTCCCTGATGCCGAGCGATGTTGAGCACTTTTTCATGTGTCTGTTGGCCATTTGGATGTCTTCTTTGGAAATATGTCTGTTCATGTCTTCTGCCCATTTCTTGATTGGATTCTTTGTTCTTTGGGTGTTGAGTTTGATAAGTTCTTTATAGATTTTGGATACTAGCCCTTTATCTGATATGCCATTTGCAAATATCTTCTCCCATTCTGTCGGTTGTCTTTTGGTTTTGTTGACTGTTTCTTTTGCTGTGCAAAAGCTTTTTTTCTTGATGAAGTCCCAATAGTTCATTTTTGCCCTTGCTTCCCTTGCCTTTGGCGGTGTTTCTAGGAAGAAGTTGCTGTGGCTGAGGTCAAAGAGGTTGCTGCCTGTGTTCTCCTTTAGGATGTTGATGGATTCCTATCTCCCATTTAGGTCTTTCAACCATTTGGAGTCTATTTTTGTGTGTGGTGTAAGGAAATGGTCCAGTTTCATTCTTCTGCATGTGGCTGTCCAATTTTCCCAACACCGTTTGTTGAAGAGACTCTCTTTTTTCCACTGGACATTCTTTCCTGCTTTGTCAAAGATTAGTTGACCATAGAGTTGAGGGTCCATTTCTGGGCTCTCTATTCTGTTCCACTGATCTATGTGTCTGTTTTTGTGCCAGTACCATACTGTCTTGATGATGACAGCTTTGTAATGGTGCTGGAAGTCCAGAATTGTGATGCCGCCAGCTTTGCTTTTCTTTTTCAACATTCCTCTGGCTATTTGGGGTCTTCTCTGGTTCCATACAAATTTTAGGATTATTTGTTCCATTTCTTTGAAAAAAGTGGATGGTATTTTGATGGGGATTGCATTGAATGTGTAGATTGCTCTAGGTAGCATTGACATCTTCACAATATTTGTTCTTCCAATCCATGAACATGGAACGTTTTTCCATTTCTTTGTGTCTTCCTCAATTTCTTTCATGAGTATTTTATAGTTTTCTGAGTACAGATTCTTTGCCTCTTTGGTTAGATTTATTCCTAGGTATCTTATGGTTTTGGGTGCAATTGTAAATGGGATTGGCTCCTTAATTTCTCTTTCTTCTGTCTTGTTGTTGGTGTATAGGAATGCCACTGATTTCTGTGCATTGATTTTATATCCTGCCACTTTACTGAATTCCTGTATGAGTTCTAGCAGAACTCACAGAGTTTGACTTCTTTGCCGATTCAGATGCCTTTGATTTCTTTTTGTGGTCTGATTGCTGTGGCTAGGACTTTTAATACTATGTTGAATAGCAGTGGTGATAGTGGACATCCCTGCCGTGTTCCTGACCTTAGGGGGAAAGCTCTCAGTTTTTCCCCATTGAGAATGATATTCACTGTAGGTTTTTCATAGATGGCTTTTATAATATTGAGGTATGTACCCTCTATCCCTATGCTCTGAAGAGTTTTGATCAAGAAAGGATGCTGTACTTTGTCAAATGCTTTTTCTGTATCTATTGAGAGGATCATATGATTCTTGTTCTTTCTTTTGTTAATGTATTGTATCACGTTGATTGATTTGCGGATGTTGAACCAACCTTGCAGCCCAGGGATAAATCCCACTTGGTCGTGGTGAATAATCCTTTTAATGTACTGTTGGACCCCATTGGCTAGTATTTTGGTGAGAATTTTTGCATCCATGTTCATCAAGGATATTGGTCTGTAATTCTCCTTTTGGATGGGGTCTTTGTCTGGTTTGGGGATCAAGGTAATGGTGGCCTCATAAAACAGTTTGGAAGTTTTCCTTCCATTTCTATTTTTTGGAACAGTTTCAGAAGAATAGGTATTAATTCTTCTTTAAATGTTTGGTAGAATTCCCCTGAGAAGCCATCTGGCCCTGGGCTTTTGTTTGTTGGGAGATTTTTGATGACTGCTTCAATTTCCTTTGTGGTTATAGGTCTGTTCAGGTTTTCTATTTCTTCCTGGTTCAGTTTTGGTAGTTGATACATCTCTAGGAATGCATCATTTCTTCCAGGTTATCGAATTTGCTGGCATAGAGTTGCTCATAATATGTTCTTATAACTGTTTGTATTTCTTTGGTGTTGGTTGTGATCTCTCCTCTTTCATTCATGATTTTATTGATTTGGGTCATTTCTCTTTTCTTTTTGATAAGTCTGGCCAGGGGTTTATCAATCTTGTTAATTCTTTCAAAGAACCAGCTCCTAGTTTCGTTGATCTGTTCTACTGTTCTTTTGGTTTCTACTTCATTGATTTCTGCTCTGATCTTTATTATTTCTCTTCTCCTGCTGGGTTTAGGCTTTATTTGCTGTTCTTTCTCCAGCTCCTTTAGGTGTAGGGTTAGGTTGTGTACTTGAGACCTTTCTTGTTTCTTGAGAAAGGCTTGTATTGCTATATACTTTCCTCTTAGGACTGCCTTTGCTGCATTCCAAAGATTTTGAACAGTTGTGTTTTCATTTTCATTGGTTTCCATGAATTTTTTTAATTCTTCTTTAATTTCCTGGTTGACCCATTCATTCTTCAGTAGGATGCTCTTTAGCCTCCATGTATTTGAGTTCTTTCTGACTTTCCTCTTGTGATTGAGTTCTAGTTTCAAAGCATTGTGGTCTGAAAATAGGCAGGGAATGATCCCAATCTTTTGGTACCAGTTGAGACCTGATTTATGACCTAGGATGTGATTGATTCTGGAGAATGTTCCATGGGCACTAGAGAAGAATGTGTATTCCATTGCTTTGGGATGGAATGTTCTGAATATGTCTGTGAAGTCCATTTGGTCCAGTGTGTCATTTAAAAGTCTTTATTTCCTTGTTGATCTTTTGTTTAGATGATCTGTCCATTTCAGTGAGGGGGGTGTTAAAGTCCCCCACTGTTATTGTATTGTTGTTGATGTGTTTCTTTGCTTTTGTTATTAATTGCCTTATATAATTGGCTGCTCCCATGTTAGGGGCATAGATATTTACAATTGTTAGATCTTCTTGTTGGATAGACCCTTTAAGTAGGATATAGTGTCCTTCCTCATCTCTTATTACAGTCTTTGGTTTAAAATCTAACTTGTCTGATATAAGGATTGCCACCCCAGCTTTCTTTTGGTGTCCATTAGCATGGTAAATGGTTTTCCACCCCCTCGCTTTCAATCTGGGGGTGTCTTTGGTTCTAAAATGAGTCTCTTGCAGACAGCATATCGATGGGTCTTGTTTTTTTATCCAATCCGATAGCCTGTGTCTTTTGATTGGGGCATTTAGCCCATTTACATTCAGGGTAACTATTGAAAGATATGAATTTAGTGCCATTGTATTGCCTGTAAAGTGACCGTTACTGTATATTGTCTGTGTTCCTTTCTGGTCTATGTTGCTTTTAGGCTCTCTCTTTGCTTAGAGGATCCCTTTTAATATTTCTTGTAGGGCTGGTTTCATGTTTGCAAATTCCTTTAGTTTTTGTTTGTCCTGGAAGCTTTTTATCTCTCCTTCTATTTTCAATGACAGCCTACCTGGATATAGTATTCTTGGCTGCATAGTTTTCTCGTTTAGTGCTCTGAAGATATCATGCCAGTCCTTTCTGGCCTGCCAGGTCTCTGTGGATAGGTCTGTTGCCAATCTAATGTTTCCACCATTGTAGGTTACATATCTCTTCTCCCAAGCTGCTTTCAGGATTTTCTCTTTGTCTCTGAGACTTGTAAGTTTTACTATTAGATGTCGGGGTGTTGACCTATTTTTATTGATTTTGAGAGGGGTTCTCTGTGCCTCCTGGATTTTGATGCCTGTTCCCTTCCCCAAATTAGGGAAGTTCTCTGCTATAATTTGCTCCAATATACCTTCTGCCGCTCTCTCTCTTTCTTCTTCTTCTGGGATCCCAATTATTCTAATGTTGTTTCGTCTTATGGTATCGTTTATCTCTCGAATTCTGCCCTCGTGATCCAGTAGTTGTTTATCTCTCTTTTTCTCAGCTTCTTTATTTTCCATCATTTGGTCTTCTATATCACTGATTGTTTCTTCTGCCTCATTTATCCTAGCAGTTAGTGCCCCCATTTTTGATTGCACCTCATTAATAGCCTTTTTGATTTTGACTTGGTTAGATTTTAGTTCTTTTATTTCTCCAGAAAGGGTTTCTCTAATAACTTCCATGCTTTTTTGAAGCCCAGCTAGTATCTTTAAAGTGATGATTCTGAACTCTAGATCCGACATCATACTAATGTCCGTATTGAGTAGGTCCCTGGCAGTCGGTACTACCTCTTGTTCTTTTTGTTGAGGTGATTTTTTCCATCTTCTCATTTTGTCCAGAGGAGAATAGATGAATGAGAGAACAAAATGCTACCAGGGTAACAACGTCCCCAGAAAATATACTCTAAACAAATCAGAAAAGACCTGAAGCTGGGGGAAAAGAAAGGGAAAGAAAGAAAAAAGAAAAAGAAAAAAAAAAAGAAAAAGATAAAGATAAAAACAAACAAAAACAGAACAAAACAAAAAAAACCAGAATATGATCAAATATGATCAGGCTGGTGCATAGATCAGTGCCACACACTAGATTTTGGGTGTATTTTGGTCTGTTAGAAGAAAGTGCCTCCCAAAATTTTAAAGAAAGAAAAACTTATATATGTACAAAAATAAGGGTTGATATGATGAAGGGATGGAATATGACTGTAAAGATGAAAATTATAAAAAATTTTATAAAAGGAATTGATAAGAAGTTGTTTGAAAAAAGAAAGAAGAGGATTTAAAAAAAAGAAAAAAAAAGGGAGAGAATGTGATTAGGCAGGAGAGTAGAACAAAACCATACACTCCAGATTTAGGGTATATTTTGATCTGTTAGAAGAAACTATCTCAAAATTTTAAAGAGAGAACAACTTATATATATATGCCAAAAATAAGCATAACTACTATGAAGGGATAGAATATGACTCTAAAAATGAAAATAAAAATGTTTTTTTAAAAAGGGATTGATAAGATGTTGGTTGAAAAAGGGAAAAAGAAAAATTCAAAAAAAAAAAGACACTTAAAAAAAAATTAACTTTGAAAGACTACAGAATCATGGTAAAAATGCCATGGATTCTATGTGCATTATTCCCCTAGCGCTGGAGTTCTGCCGTTCTCATTGATCGGTAGACTTGGTCTTGGCTGGCTGTTCTTGCTGATCTTCTGGGGGAGGGGCCCGTTGCCGTGGTTCCCAAATGTCTTTGCTGGAGGCAGAATTGCCCCGCCCTTTCTGGTCCGGGCTAAGTAATCTGCTCGGGTTTGCTCTAGGGAGCTTTTGTTCCCTGCAAGCTTTCCGTACAGCTTTGGAGGCCGAGAGTGAAAACGGCGGCCTCCCAATCTCTGCCCAGGAGGAGCCGAGAACTCGGGGCCCCACTCCTCAGTGAGCCCCCAGAGAAAAGCAGTCAATCACTCCCGTCTCCCCGGTCTCCGGCCGCACGCCATACTCACCCAGCCTGTGACCGCACATTTCTATCTCTGGCACCCAACCCGGTGTAGAGTCTCCAAACCCAGCAGATCCCTGTGGTGCACTCCTGCGCCGCTCCCCCCAGGGGAGGAAGGGGAGTCTCCCCAGATCTGCCGCTTGTTGGGTCCCTGCTGGAGGAGCAGTGGCCCAACTGTGCCGCGGATCATGGTTTATGGCAACCCCGAGCTGAAAGCCCACGCCTCGGCTCCATCTCTGCAGCCGGCTTCCCCGCTCCGATCCCTGGGAGCTCTGCCGCACTCAGGCACTCCCCGGTCTTTCTGTGACCCCGAGGGTCCTGAGACCACACTGTCCCACGAGGGTTCCACCCCCCACTTAGCCACTGGCGCGACGTCCCTCAGCGGAGCCGACTTCTAGAAGTTCCGATTTTGTGCTCCGCGGCTCTGTCACTTGCCAGAAGCAGCGGACAGAGGTCCCTCCCCCGCCGTCTATGCTTCCGAATATTGCCTCGGATTTACTTCTCTGCACGTCCTACCTTCCAGAAAGTGGTCGCTTTTCTGTTCAGAGAGTTGTTGCTATTCTTTTCTTTGATCTCCTGTTGAGTTCGTAGGTGTTCAGAACAGTTTGATCCCTATCCAGCTGAATTCCTGAGACCAGACGAAATCCAGGGCTCCTACTCCTCTGCCATCTTGCTCCGCCCCCCCATACTCCATTGAATTTTAGATGTCTAGCAAAAATTTGGAGAAAGATAAATGTGAAATCCTTTTTTGTACTCCTGCTTTCCTTTAGAACGTTTGGCTTTTAAAAGAGGTAGGTAACTGGTATCTGTGCATCGAACCGAATATATCTGTGAACTTTTACAATTTTATCTTGAATGTTTTAATAATTCTTTTGCACAATCTCTCTCTTCCCTTTTCCCCCCTTCCCCACCTTTATTTTTTTGACAGGTTGCCACAGTGACTACCCTGGGGTGGTTGGTTTTTGTTCCAATGTTCCAGATTGAGTTATGCTAAAAATATAAATATGGAATTTGCCCTCAAGCAAAGGTAAACCATTTCCAGTAGCAATGTTTTGTTTCGTTTTCAGTGTTGACGGATGACATGCATTTTCATTGATTCCATACGCCACACTTCATGGAATACAAAATTGGAACCAGCATCAGAATCTAAGTTGACGTTTTCCCAAATGGTGGTCCTCCAAATGTTCATCTAGAAACTGTAGTAGCTCTAGAGTAAAAAATGTGTTCTATCATAAAATAAGTTTGGAAAATGTTACTGTATTTTCTCTTGACAATTTACAATACTTATTTACCCATTAAAGTTGGTAGTCTGCTACTTAAAAAACAAACAAACAACAACTAACAAAGTCATACACACACACACATTCCATTTATTTACCAAATATTTTGAGAAGAATTTTTTTTCCTACTCTATCTATAAATACCTTTGAAAGGACGTTCTGTGGAATACCAGTTTGGGAAGTTTCCCCTAAACCCATCTATCAATGCTGACCATATGTAGACTCCTCTAGGTTTTATTGTTGTATTTACGATGGAAACATGGAGCATTTTTATACTGGTTAAGCAAGAGGCCCGAAGTGGAAAACACAAAACAAAATTCATCCTAAGATTGAATCAGATTATTCTTGGATTCATCCATGAACTCTTTGGCAAATGGAGTTGAACATGAATATGACAGTGTTTTACTAAATAAAAATTGAGAGCACTTTTGCCTCTTGTAAAACATTTCACGCTCATGCAAGAAGAGAAAGTTTTACACATACGTTTGTCTCATAGTAAGAATTATAGCAATCAGCCAGCTAAGTCTTGCCCTTGTTATTGCATATTATTATTTATCAATGAAGTTATCAGCATTGCAACTTTTTATATGCATCTATATGGTATTGCAGGGAAGACTTAATTGAGCAGTTAAAACTTGTGAATACACACTGTGCTAGACTAGAAACATCAAAGGGCTCAAATGCCTTGGAAATTAAAGCACCTTTCATGATCTTTATCTGGATAAAAAAACAGATCAAAAGATTGCAGCCCTTAGAACAACTAAGGCCAGAAGAAATGTCACTTAAACTAATTGAATGTTTGTTTACTGGTTAGTCAAAGAAAATTTTGATGATACAGAAAAGTAGACAGGAAAAAAAAAATCCACCCAGGGTCAGAACACCTAAATACAAACATTGTTAATATTTTGGGAGTATTTTCTTTCAGTCTTTTTCTGTGCATTAGTTTTTGTCCGTTTTGTTTTGTTTTTAAACAGAGTACAGAGGTATGCTTGCTGTGAAAGTAATAAGGCTTTGACTTCAGAGTCCCTCATCTGCAAAAAGTCCCCTTCTAGGCCTGGGTAGCCTTAACAATGTGTTAATGTGGGCACACAGTTTTTTTTTTTTTTTTTAGTAAATTTTGTAAAAGTGAGATCAATTAAGTGAGATTTTTAAGTTTGCTGCTTTTGTCTACTCAGATTTCCATCCATCACGCTTCTCAAATCAGGTGGTGATGAAGTGGCAGCAGGAATTTGGGGGGTTTGGCTAAGGGAGTGGAATCGTGGATGCGTTTAGTTGGGGTTTGTTGGGGTATGTTCAAGTGGTTCCCAGTCACTTTGGTAGAAGTGGCATTCAGAAATATCCTTCTCTGTTGTCCTTCCTAGTATTTTGACTTGCTATTTCAGGGCCAGAAGTTACATCAAATTTTTCCTATGGTGCCCAGCACAGGAGATGTGTGAGTAATGGAGGAGAAACTAAGTTTGCTATTTCTAGAGCCAAAAGTGCGTGGAAAAGTCTTCCCATTGGCAGACATGAACAATGGTAGGCACATGATTAAATTGTGATGCCTTTCGGAAATCTACTCGATAATATGGCACATGCAATTACATTGTACAGCTTTGGGAGTTATATGTTTTATTTTTATTTTTACTCTTTAGGGGTTATCTTAAAAAGACTTAGCCTATACTCATTTCAGCAGTCTAAGATTAATCAAGATGTCAATTTTCAAAAATACAAAAGCCAAGACCCATGAATCTAAATCCGGCCCTCCCATCTTCCATGGTTTTTTTGTTCCAGTTTGTTCCATCTATTTTTTAGTTCCAACTTGTGTGTAACACCCCCATCTGCAATTACCATCATCGTTGGAATGACAAATATACCTTACTGATTTTTTTTCCCCTTAAAATTCTTCTTATATCCCCATGTCCTTCTCGTTCAAGTTCAAGTTTCCTTTTGCTAAGTGTCTTTTAATCATCTTTCATTCTGGACCAGGAGTAGTGAATTATCTTGATATTATATTTCTGAATATGTTTTTATTTTCCCTCCTCTCTTGATTGATAGAATCGTAGTTGAACAGGTTTTTCTCTTCAGCTCTTTGAAGATACTGCTCAATTGTTGTCTGCTATTTATGGGTGCTGATGAGAAGCCCGAGGACAGTCTGATTTCTTTTTTTTTTCAGATTATATTTTCTTTTTGGAAGTTTCTAAGATTTACAAAAATGTTTCAGTTCTATGATTGTGCCATGATGTGTTTACGTGTGGATTTGTGTTTGTTTATCTTGCTTGGGACTTCTAATGCATTATAAATTTTTTGCCTCATCTTTAATTTAATAGACTTTAGAGAGGTTTTAGGTTTATAAAAAAATTGAGCATATAGTACAGAGTCCCCCTATACTGTCTCTCCCCCACTCAGTTTTCCCTATTATTAATATCTTGCCTTAGTATTTATAATTGATGAGCCAATATTGACAAATTATTATTAAAGTCCAGAGTTTACATTAAGGTTCATTTTTTATGCTGTACAGTTTTATGGGTTTTGATAAAAGTGTATGTCACATCTCCACCATGATAGTATCATACAGAGTAGTTTCACTGCCCTAAAATTCCTCTGTGCTCCACCTCTTCATCCCTTCCTCCCTCCAAACCCCTGGTAACCACTCACCTTTTACTGTCCTTAGTTTTGCCTTTTCCAGAATGTCCTGCTTTTTTCACTTGGCAATATGCGTTTAAGGTTCCTCTGTGTCTTCTTGTGGCTGGAGAGCTCAATTCATTTTAGTACCAAGTAATGTTCCATTGTCTGGATGTACCACAGTTTGTCTATCCATTCACCCATTGAAGGACATCTTGGTTGCTTCCAAGTTTTGGCACTTGTGAATAAAGCCACTGTAAACATTTGCATGCAAGTTTTTGTGTGGACATGAGTTTCCAGCTAATTTGAGTAAATGCTTAGGAGTGCAGTTGCTAGATTGTATGGTAAAATTATATTGAGCTCTGTAAGAAACTACTAAACTGTCTTCTAAAGTGTACCAGCTTTCATTTCCAGCAGCAATGAACAACAGTTCCTGTTACTCCACATCCTCACCAGCATTTGGTGTTGTCAGGTTTTGGATTTTAGCCATTCTAACAGTTGTGTAGCGGTATCTCATTGTTTCCCTTTGCAATTCCTTGATGACAAATAATAATGAGCATGTTTTCAAATGCTTATTTGCTATTTGTATATATTCTTTTGTGAGATGTCTGTTCAGATTTTTTGCCCATTTTAAAATTGTGTTGTTGATTTTCTTATTCTTGAATTGAAAGAGTTCCTTGTATATTTTGGATACAAATCCTTTATCAGACATGTGTTTTGCCAATACTTTCTCCCTGTCTGTGGCTTGTCTTTTGATTCTCTTACCAGTGTCTTTTGAAGATAGGATGTTTTTAATTTTAATGGGTTCAAGTTTATCAGATTTTTCTTTCATGGATTGTGTTTTTTACTTATTTTTTATTTTTTTATTTTAATTTTTTAAAAAAGATTTTATTTGTTTATTTGAGAGAGAGACAGAGAGAGCACAAGCAGGGGGAGGGGCAGAGAGAGAGGGAGAAGCAGACTCCCCACTGAGAAGGGACCCCTAATGCAGATGCAGGGCTAGATCCAGGACCCTGAGATCATGACTGAAGTCAGATGCTTAACCTACTGAGCCACCCAGGAGCCCCTGGATTGTGTTTTTTAAAGTTGTATGAAAAAACTCATCCTCGAACCCAAGGTCACCTAGATTTTCTTCTATGTTTTCTTTTTAGAAGTTTTGTAGATTTATGTTTTAAATTTAGGTCTATGATCCATTTTGAGTCAATTCTTGTGAAAGGTGTAAGTTCTGTGTTTGAATTCTTTTTTATTGCTCTTATTGCATATGGAAATCCAATTGTTCTAGTAACATTTGTTGAAAGACTATCCTTTCTCTATTGAATTGCCTAAGCTTCTTTGGTAAAGGCAGTTGACAATATTTCTGTGGGTGCATTTCTAGGCCCCCTATACTGATCCATTGACTAATGTGTTTATTCTTTCACCAATAACAACACTGTCTTAATTATGGTAGCCACGTAGTACCTCTTGAAGTGGGGTAGTGTCCCTCTTCTGACCCCAGTCTTCATCAGTGTCCTGTTATCATCTGTTCTGGGTCTTTTGCTTTTCCGTATAAACTTTAAGAATCAGTTGGTTGATATCCACAAAATAGCTTGCTGAGATTTTGATTGAGATTGCACTGAATTTATAGATGAAGTTGGGAAGAATTCACATAATAATATTGTCCTTCAATCCATGACACAGAATATTTCTTCTTGATTTAAATCTTCTTTCATTTCTCTGATCAAAGTGTTTTAGTTTTTTGCTTATAGATCCACTATATATTTTGTTAGATTTATATCAAATTCTTTCTTTCTTTCTTTTGGTGCCATTATAGATGGTATTGTGTTTTATTTAAGAGCGATGAGAGGATGACTTTTTGCCTTGTTTCCAGTCTTAGGGAGAAAGCATCAGTTTCACACCATTAAGTGTGGTATTGGCTGTACGTTTTTTTTTTTTTTTTTTTTAAAGATTTTATTTATTTATTTGAGAGAGAATGAGAGAGAGTGAGCACATGAGAGGGGAGAGGGTCAGAGGAAGAAGCAGACTCCCCGCCGAGCAGGGAGCCCGATGCGGGACTCGATCCAGGGACTCCAGGATCATGACCTGAGCCGAAGGCAGTCGCTTAACCAACTGAGCCACCCAGGCGCCCGGCTGTAGGTTTTTATAAATGCCCTTTGTCAAGTTAATGTAGTTCTCTTTTATTATGAGTCTGCTGATACATTTTTTTTAAATCATGAATAGTTAGATTTTGTCAGTTCTTTTTTCAGTGCCAATTGACATGCTAATATGATTTTTTTCTTTAATATACTCATGCAGTAGGTTACATTAATTGGTTTTTATGTTGAATCAAACTTGCATACATAGCATAAATCCCACTTGGTCATTGTGTATAATTCTTTTTATACGTTGTTGGATTTAATTTACTCATGTTTTGTTGAGGATTTCTGTGCTTATGTTCATGGGAGCTATTGGCCTGTAGTTCTCTTTTCTTGTAATGTCTTTGCCTGGTTTTGATATTAGGATAATGTTGCCTTCTATCCTCTGACAGAGATTGTAGAGAACTGGTATAATTTCTTTCTTAAATGTTTGGTAGAATTCATCAGTGAACCCATCTGGGCCTGGTGCTTTCTGTTTTGTAAGATTATTAATTATCGATTCAATCTCTTTAGTAGATATAGACCTATTCAGATTGTCACTTTCTTCTTTTTCAAATTTTGTTGCTTTGTGTTTTTCAAGGAATTGGTCTATTTCATCTAAGTTCTCAAACTTGTAAACAAGGTTGTTCATAATATTCTTTTATTATTAATTCCCATAGGACCAACAATGATGACCTCTCTTTCATTTCTGATATTAGAATTTGTGTTCTCTATCTTTTTTTTCTTGGTTAATGTGGCTAGAGAGCTATCAATTGTAGTGATCATCTCAATCAGCTTTTAATTTCATTGATTTTCTCAATTTCCAGTTTTTAATTTCATTAATTTCTACTTTAATTTACATTATTTCTTCTACTTGCTTTTGGTTTAAATTGTTCTTATTTCTCTAGTTAATTTTGGCAGAACATTAGATTTTTGATTTTAGATTTCTCTTCTCTTCTTTTTTATATATGCATTTAATGCTATAAATTTCCCTTTAAGCACTGTGTTTGCTGCATTTTTCAAGCTTTGTAAGTTGAATTTTCATTTTCATTTAGTTCAAAATATTTTAAAATTTCTCTTAGATTTCTTCCTTGACTCATGTTATTTAATAGCATTTTGTTTTATCTCCAAATATTTAATCTCCAAAGATGATTTTCAGCTATCTTTTCATTATTGATTTTTAGTTTAATTCCATTGTGGTCTGTGAATATACTTTGTATGATTTCTGTTCTTTCAAATTTGCTCAAATGCCTTTTGTGGCCCAGAATGTGCTCTATCATAGAGAATATTCCACATGAGCTTGAGAATGTCTCTCCTGCCGTTATTAGATGAAATATTTAATAATACAATTAGAACCAGTTGATTGATGGTACTTTCCAGGTCAACTATATCCTTACTGATTTTCTGCCTGCTTGATCTATCAATTATGAAGGAGGGATGTCTTCAAAGTGCATTCATCTATTTCTAGTTCTATCACGTTTTGCCTTATGTATCATGACGTTTTGTTGTTAGATACATACACATACACATACATACACATTAATGATTGTCGAGTCTTCTTGAAAAATTGATCACTTTTTCATGATGCAATGCTCCTCTTTATCCTTGTAATTTTCTTTTTTTCCTGAAGTCTGCTTTTTCTGAAATCAGTAGAGCTATTCTAGCTTTCTTTTGATTACTATTAGTATGGCATATCTTCTCCCTTAGTTTTAACCTATCTGTGTCTTTATATTTAAAGGAGAGTTCTTGTAGGCAACATATAGTTGATTATTGTTTTTTTAATCCATTCTGGCCATCTATGCCTTTTTATTGTTTTTTTTCTTTTTAGACAATTGATGTTTGAAATGACTATCGATATAGATAGGTTATATCTTCAATGTTTGCAACTGTTTTCTATTCTTTCCATTAGTTCTTTTTAAAAAATCTTTGCCTCTTTTTCTGCCTTCTCTACTTTTAATTGAGCACTTTATATGATCCCATTTTCTCTCCTCTCTAGCATATTAATTATATTTCTTAAAAATGTGATTGGTTTTCCAAAAATTTCAATATAGTTTTTCAACTAGTCAAAGCCTACTTTCAAATAACAAGGGTGGAGCATATATCTTAGAGTATTTCCAAGTCTCCCCATAAGTAACATTTACCCTTTAGTCATCTTTTCAAAAAAACCACTATTTTCCTTTCCAATATGCTCAAATTTACTAAAGCACTTCTTATATGCTCCTAACTTTTTCTTCAGTAATTTCTATTTCCAATATGACCTTCGCTTTTGTTATGTTTATATTTTCTTTCAATTCATGTCCTTTTAAAAAACAAAATATTTCCCCTTATGTTTGTCCCTTATAAGCCCTTACATTTCTTCCTGCTCATTCCCTTTCCCTGAAGTCAAATTTCATTTGCTTTCTTTAATTTTCATAAAGATGTTTGATCATCATCTCAAACCGATTTGTGGCATAATGTTTTGGTGCGTATTCTTTATTTGCCTTGTTTGGTGATGTTTCTCTCCTCCTTGTTTCTTTGCAGTGTGTTTGTATTAGTTCCGTGCTGGTGTCCATCATCGAATGGTGGAAGTTTCCTGGACCAGCTGTTTGGGCACAAAAGTACAGGGATCAGCTGGGGTTAAACTGGAATAACAGGAACATTTGTTAAGTTGTTTTGAATGCTTTGTCATTGTACTCTACCTGGTTGGTGTGATTCTGCCTCTGGCCGGGGGAAATCATTCTGGCTTCTTGGTCCCATGTTCTTATTTGGCAATTTAAACATTCCTTGTCTTTAGGTGATCAAAGCTGCAGCTCTGTGTGCCCCCCAGGTTTATCCTAAATGCAGTCTCACTGATAGCCTGTTTGTTGCAGGAATAAGTCCTCTGCCTCTCTATGGAGAGTTCAGCTGGCTTGCTCACATGCACCAACTTTGCTGCTCCGGTCAGGACATCGTGGTGACCCCTCTGGTGAGCCATCTAGTCTGGAGAACAGGTTATCTCAGGGTCTGCAGAGCTCAGACTACTCTCTGAATTTCTCCTTCCCTGGTCACAGTTTCCAGGGCATTTAGCAGTCTTACTTCATAAACTGTGGTTCAAGGTTGAGGTGTTTTCCTAGTTTTACTTGTTAGTTTTAGTTAGTTTAGAGGGGAAGAGTGAATAGAGACTTCTTTTCTGTATTATCTCCGATAAGAAATTAATGTAATACAGTTTGCCAACCATCATGTCAACATTATTACATAGCTTAACCCATCACAGTACTTAAGTAATCAGATGCATCTCTCTTTTTTTGTTTGTTTCTTGACCACTTTGGAGCTTAGATTTTTTTTTTCTAATTAAATCTAGTACCCAAAAACTGATATTAGTGTTGATCAGCATAACTAATGCTTTAAGGTATGTCTATTGCCTAAATCAGAAGAGGCCTCTGCCAGTTAATGTCAGTGTTGCTTTGCGTACTTCATCTTAGCAATTCCTTTGCTCTTTTTTTTTTTTTTTTTTTCAGGAAAGATTTGTTTTTTACTCCAAAGATTAACTATGAGCATTTAGAACATATTTTTTTTCTTGGACTTACCCCCATGGAAATCAATTGTTAGACTAAGACAGTTTTGTCTAAATAATAAAACCTAATTGATATGGAACAGTTGCCTTTGATACTAATTACTGGTCTATTTAAACCATTGACCTGAAAATAAGTGACCCTAAGTGTATATCTCTTTACCAATCATCTGAACCATCCAGGCTCTAGGGGATTAAATAACCTAAAAGTAGCACATTTTATTAGCTACTGGAATTTTCACTGACACTCCCATATGATCAGTTCATGGTTGTCACCTTGTGTAAGTTGATCAACCTATTATGTACGTGCAATGTTGTAATTGCATTTCTTTTTGACAAGGATGCATTAAGTGTGGCTGCGATATGGGAACCCCTTTCAGCTTTCATTAATTCAATATAAATCCAAAGCTTGCAGATTCAGCAGGATGGTTTACAGTGGCTTAATTGGAATTGCTGGTCAAGCACATTGATTCTGCTTCACTCAGGTAAAGATGAAAGTGGCTGTAACAATAGATATTGCATCTGAAGGGCATTGAGTTGTAGTGAGGCATGGGGAGCAAGGCAGTAAGACACACACACAAAGTAATGGCACTTTTATTTGCTATCTGGGAAGCCTTGAGTGACACAGTACCAACTGACCTTGAAATTTCATACCTTTTGTGACTCATAGCATTTGTTTTTGTATGCCAGGGGAAATGTGATGATGCTTTAAAGGGAAATTAATATAGGCAGGTTTACTCTCTGGGAAGCTTACACCTGATGTGATTTATTTGTTGACTTTATGAGAATATGAAAAATGAAGACCCTAGTTAATTTCAGATGAATCTGACATAAAAAGTAAAATCACTCTTTCATTAGCCTCCTCTTGATCTTCAGTTCCTACATAAGGGGATCTTAGCTCCAAATTCTTCATTTCCAAGCATTACTTACTGGATGCTACGCTGGCCTGAGGTGTCCCCCCAGAGCCCAGTCTCAGGAAATGGTGCACCACGCACCTGGTCCCCACCTGACCATCCAATTCTTACCCTTCACACAATTCAAATATGCCCATCTGAGCACACTCTTAGTGGAACACCAAGTTTAATTGTCAAAGCTGTGCTTTAGTTATTTAAGGAAGGAAGAGAACATCAGCTGTTTCAAATTTTAGACTCCAGCTTGGGCAAAAAGAGAATTGTCTATTGTGTAGTCATTCTTCTGCAAAAATAACATCCATAGGGGAGGAACAGTAAGTGTCCAGTGATGTGAAATCAGTCTATAAATGGGAAGATTGAGACCAAAAACATCAGATTACAAACATCTCACCCAGACCCCTTCGCCTGTGGAGAGCTCTCTATGGAGTTGGAATATGCATCTTTTCTCTCCTTTCTGCCCCTACATTAACGCTGATCTCAGAAACTCATCGTTGCACCCTTTGTGTAGAGGACTGCATAATCAGAGGGTTCCCATTGCTAAAGCATTTGAAAAGACAAGTAGAAATTAGCTTTGGCGTATTTAACTAGTCTCTGCCCCTCCTTCTGACCCCAAGGGTAACATGAGCTTCTTCCAGTTCATCCTCCGGGGGCTTGCTTATGCTTGCTCTCTTCTCTTTAGCAGTGGTTTTAAACAACAAAGTTCTTATTACAATCCTCAGATTTAAAATTAAGTTCTGATCACGTCTTCTCAGGACACACCTAAGAGGCACTGTTTATCCCCAGCCAAATCAACTGTTTTCCCTAGTGACCCATTCCTGGAAATGTTATGGTTCCTAATAACCAGCTCAAATATGTATTTTCATTTAATCTTTCCTTTTACCTCCATTTCACATGTGTTGCTGCATGTCATGCAGTTTCTTCGAGGATCTGCTATTACATCATTGCGTGAAGTAGGAGATGGGGTTTGTTTTAATTAAAAAATTACTTTTACTCAGATAGTGGCTGGGCTTGGAAATGTTCTCTAACGCCCTGGGGGTTTTAGGCTAAGGCCCCAGTTGTGTGTATGTGTGTGTGTGTGTGTTTCTTTTGAAGGATCTCCTATTTTGTGAGAGAATCCATCGCTTATTTTTCTTCATGTAACAAACTGGTATAGGCAAGTGAAGTCAGAGTGGGAAGAAGAAATTTCCAAAGGTGTTTCCTGCATGTGAAAGTAAGCACAAGCTATCCTTCTGGGTTTGAAGGGCAAGGATGCAGCAGAGTGACGTCTCTTTGCCCCTCTGACCAACATCCAGGAGTCTAGTTGCTGCATCTGAATGACAGATATCAAAGGGCAAGACTGCAGCTTCCACTGGGGAGCTTCTATAAACTTCGAGAATGAACAGGGATATTTTGTAGTGTTTTAGAATAATGGGTCCTTTGGTGCGGATTCCAGGTTTTATGTCCTACAAATAGTAACAGACATTTTCCTTTGCTGTACGACATGGTGAGCCACTGGCCTAGACCGGAGGCAACTCTGCACTGCTTTTCAAATATCATTCTCCCTCTCAACTGCAGGAACTCTTTGGTTTCTATTATACTTCTGGCCTTTTATATCCCTGATGGTGCATCTGATGAAACTCAGTGGCCGGGGCGTGTGAACATGGTTGAAAAGACCCATGCAGGACCAGTGACATCTCCCCACAGCATGGGATGATCCCCTCCCGAGATGTCCCACTGTCAGCAAGATTGGTACTGAGTTGTTTTCCCAACCAAGAGGATGGGTCATATGACCCCTTAGTACTTTTGGTCCTGGTCCCTTTTTAACTAACCACACACATTGCATGATCTCAGGCTGGGGTCCATGACTGAGGACTGAGTTTCCCTGTGTAGATTTTTCCACAGTAGACATTTGTGCCGAGCTGAGGGAATAGACCCATCACAGCCACCATTTTTTTCCCATTACAATGGGATTATCCAGGCATAAACTTCAGAAAACATGTGTGGGATTCCAGAGTAGGCTGGGCAGCCTCAGAACACATTCCCTGTCCTGTAGCAGATGCCAGGCACTGCATCCTGTCTGCTCCTGTAACAGCCTCCCCATTGTTTGCTCAGCTATTCTGCTGCATCTGCAGATTGCCTGCCATGTCTGAGAAGTAGCCCCAAGAAGTTGAGGACGGTGGCAATCCTTTGAGAAGCAAGTCAATCAGTGGTAGGAGCAGATGACTGTGAGGCCTTTCATCTTGCTTAAAAAACAAAGAGACAAATAACAGTGTGAGGGTTCTATATTAGAAGAGAAAGGACTTCTTGCAAGTTCAAAGTGCTGTATAAACTATACCCATGTTTCAGTCCTTTTGGGGGTGGTATAATTTTAAGTGAGTCTGCTTGGAAGATTGCATATTTGGTGAAGAAAAAGAATCTGACTTTTAGGAGCAGTGATATTCCTTCACAAATGTGGATAGTGAAGAAGATGGAACCTGACATGGATCATGACCATGGTCAGGACCAGAGAGATGATATCTCAAGGTCTTTCCAGCTCTCTGACCTATGCAAAAATGAATACAATTTTTAGACTATTTTCTCTTATTTCTTGTTTTAGATCCCTCCTCTCCCCTTATTTAGACCCAGGAGAAGGTTTCCAGTGGAAGATAATAATGGAAAGTTATGTGACAAGTGAGTAACCTAAGAAGGGATTTGGAGGAAGAGACAAGAAAACTGAGTCTAGCTTGTGAGCCAGAAAAATCATGGAAAGTTATCATTAAGCACATTAAGCATGACTTAACCTCGCTCTTCCCCACCCTGCGAAGCGAGGCGTATCGTTGCAGTTGGGGAACCAGGTCTCCAAGAGGCTAGTAGGTGGCAGAGCTTGGATTTGAACCAAAGAGCCACCCTCCATCCACCTTGCTTGGGTCCCACACTGTAAGTGGCAGCAGATGGGAGCTGTGGCCTTGTGGATGGCACATTTGAATCTCCCACAGCAAGCAGAACTTAGTAAGAAGGTAGAAGCTAAATTTCCATGGCCTTGAAGTAAACATTTTACTGAGGCAGAAATTATGTCTCCCCCACTTTTTCTTTAATGATTGGAGGGGAGAATGGAGAAGAGAAGGTGACTGGTGCCTTTGGTGCTGAAACAGGACATTAGAGTGGATGTTTCGGCTAACGTCCTAAGGTGATTGAAGACCCCAAGTGAGGCATCAGACCAAGGTGAATATGTTCAAAGCAAGTGGCTGAGAACTGGGTGGGGTTCCCCTTCCCCGACAGGGAGTGAAGATGAGATAAGGGATTCTGAAGGCAGTATCTTCGGGGAGAATCATCGGTGCACTCTGAGTCCTGGTGCCATCCCTAAGAGGAAAGGGTGACAGATGCCTCTCCCTCCCAACAAGTGGAGGGACATTGAGTCCGCTCAGGGACCTTGATGTCAGCTGATGGCTGGACAAGCATCTGATTCATACCCGAGGAAACAGAAAGCTTGCTTTCTGCTCTGGTAGTAGATGTGAGGGAGGGCTGGCTGCTCCCATCCTAGGCACATCGTCCCAGAATTTGTGGGGGCAAAGGGTGCGTGAGCATCTCTGGGACCTGTTGTGGCCCCACCAGAGAAAGGGTTGGCATTTTAGACCTTGTCCAAAAGGAGCCATTATAAAAGTGAACGGACTACTTGTTGCCTCAGGTGGGGGGCACGTACGTTTACTCAGAGACATTTCAAGTGGTACACTTACGTATAAGTTATACTTCAGTCAAAACTGCTTTTAAAAAAGAATGAAGAAGCCTCATCAGAGAAAAGTTAAAAGTATTGCTGGATTCCTCTGGCCTGCAGAAAGAGTAAGCAGAAAGTTGGAGGAGAACACATCAACCACACCAAAGGAGTTTCTGGTGAGTGGTCCTTAGCAAAGAGGGAGGTTTCAAAAGACTTCTCGGAATCTGTCTGAGAAGAGCCAGTTTTACACACTGGCGGGGCCCCGGGAGCCCACAGCCTGCACTCAAGGGCACCACACCCCTCTCCCAGCCTGCTCTCCTGCACTGGAGGAGTCAGAAACCTGGGTTGGCAAGTTGGAGAAGAGGGACAGAGGAGGAAAGAGGAATGTGACAGCCCTGTCCCCTCCACCAACTGCAGCTTTCTCTCTTTTAACAACACATTCTAGTTGGGAAAGTGTGAGTCCTTAAAACTTTGAAGTTGGAAGCTTTTCTTAGTATGTGTGTTGGGTATTCGAAGTACAAATCCAGATTGTGTTTTGTGAATCAATTGGCTCTAGGATTTTCTGTTACCTAAGAGTGACCAGAAAGGCAAGTTTCATCCAGGGGCAGGGGGGAAAACTATCTCTCCTGAGCAAGTTAAGGGACAATGGGAGAAGAAAATAAGGCTGCTTTATTCTTACACACAAATAGCCATTTGTTTGATTTACTGGTTGCAGTAGTTTGAAAGGAAGTCTGTGATATTACCCCAAAGTAGTAAGCTACAAAAGCTGACCATCGGAGATGCAGTGCCATCCGCTAAGTATGTCATGCAGACTGTATACATGGTTTAAAATTTTCTGACAGCCACATTAAAATAGCAAAATAAACAGGTGAAATTAATTTTAATAATATATTTTTACTTAGCCTAATGCGTCTAAAATACCAGTTCAATGTGTAATCAGTACAACAATTTTTAGTGAGGTATTTTACATTCCTTTTTAAATTTTGCACTTACTCTTCAAAATCTGGGTATTTTTTTACGCTTTTCAGCACATCCCAATTTGGGCTCGCTACAGGTAAAGAGCTCCATCGCCACATGTGGCTAGTGTTGCCAAATTCCCCGGTGCGGTTGTGGGGTCCCCGATGGGGTGGAGAATGATCTCAGACAGTGAGTGATAAGACTCCATGCTCCGGTGATGAAGGGGTTGAGGTAGAGTCTCCAAAGTGGGCAAGAGGATGATCTGAGATTCTGTTTGCACTTGTGTTGGGTCTGATGAGAAAGCATCTGGAAGGATATTGGGCAGAGCAGAAATAGGAGATGGAGAGCTGGAATGAGACCTGCTTGGGCTGTGACTCTGCCATCCATCCATGTTGCCATTGGAAACCGATCTCAACCGGCCAGGAAGAGAGGAAACTGAGAGAATGTCTGAACCAAGGGAAGTCAAAATAAATTCAGCACACTTTTCTGAAGTAATAGCTATGGAATTTAAGTATTCATTAAAATGAGCATAACATGCCCCCACAGGGGCTGTTCCGGTCTTTGCACAAACTTGGCTTGTCTGAAATAAGAAATACCAGGCAGTGTGCTTAACATCACTCTCGGGGTAAGCACTGCCATTGTTCTGGTTTTGCTGATGAGGGGAGTGAGACTTAGGTAAGAGGAACCAAACCATCCACTTCTTGCTATAGAATATTATCGCCCAGGGAACCCTGGAAACCCCTGGGTTCAGAGGTCGGCCTTCAGGGAGGTGGAGTCTGCTGAGGAGGGGCAGGGAGGTGCATGCGTAACCAGAGAGCGGTCTTCGGGTTCTAGATAGCCGCATCTTCCCTGATGGCGCCCTGTGGTTGTAGGAGCACCACGGTGGATCCCCTGTCTCTCCAAAAGAATCTGCTGTGAGCAGAAATAATGATGAGGTTTTTTGGGGGGTTTGTTTATTTGTTTTACTAGATGTCCAGCCTTTAACTGTATGGAGAGTGAAAGGTCTTCCTGCAATCTTGACTTGGCTGTGAGTGATGTCATGAGGATCTGACACGTGTAAGCCCCAGGATGTCTTTGATGGAAGAATGGGGTGAGTGTGGAGGAGCGGGGTCCTAGCAGTGAGGGCAGGAGAAGTGGAGGTGGGAAGAAAAGCAGGGAAGGCCAGTGGCATTGGAGGATGAGCACACCGGCCATCTGTGGAGGGCACTGAGAAATTGGTACAGTGCTCATTTTGGTTGGCCGGTAGCCGAGTTGTAGGAGAGAAATGCAGGGGATGCTGAAGGAGCTTTGTAGTGTAAGGAGTTAGACTAAGGGGAAACCAAAAAGAAAAAAAGAAAAAAAAAAAAAAGAAACAGCAAAACTAGTGGCTTGGAGTGGATGTCCAATAATCATCAAATGTTGTTTAGAATTGTGGATTTTGAATGTAAGGAATTCAGCGAGTTCGTAGACCAGCGTCATCCAACAGAAATATAATGCAAGCCACATGTGTAATTTAAAATGTCCTAGTAGTTACATTTAAAAAGCAAAAAGAAACAGGTGAAATTAATTTTGATAATGTATTTTATTCAAAGCAGTATATCTAAAATATTAACATTTCAACAAGTAATCAATGTAAAAGGATTAATGAGCTATTTCACATTCCTTCTCTCAGACTAAAGTATGTCTTCAAAATCTGCTGTGCATTTTGTCCTTCCAGCTCATCTCAGTTTGGACTGGTCACATTTTAAGCACTAACAGCCACACGTGTGCTTGGGGGCTATTATATCGGACAGTGTAGTTCTAGACAGCTTCTTTCCGCATTGTCACATTTTTGTACTTTATTTAATAAACTTTTTAAAAAGTATGATTCTTTCTTCTTTTAAGATTTTATTTATTTATTTGAGAGAGAATGAGAGAGAGAGAGCACGAGCGAGGTGAGGGGCAGAGGGAAAAGCAGGCTCTCGACTGAGCAGGGAGCCTGATGCAGGGCTCCATCCCGGGACTTAGGGATCATGACCTGAGTCGAAGGCAGATGCTTAACCAACTGAGCCACCCAGGTGCCCATAAGTATGATTATTTCTAAGTGGAATTTCAAAATAAGCCAAACTAAAAGTGTATTGCTTAGAGACATGTAAGTAGGTGATAAAATTAGAAGGAAGCACAGGGGGATGATTCTCACAAAAGCAAGGGTAGTAATTTTTATATTCCATGGGAAATGCATGATAGAACTAGAAAAAAAAAAAAGGAAAGAGAAGAAAATAAAAATCTCCCCAAATTATTCCACCAATTAGAGGTGAGCATTCCTGGGGTTTTGTTGGTTGGTTTTTTGGTTTTCTTGTTTGTTTGGATTTTTGTTTGTTTGTTTTGCACCTTTTAAAGAGAGCAAGAACCTGGAGCTGAACGAGGAGTCTGGCTGCATCCGGGGTGGGGCAGGGTAGAGCCTGCTGCATCCTAGACCTCAGGCACCGCCTGCCAAATGAAGTTTTCTAAGTCAGGTCCACGAGAACAGAAAGTCTTCTAACAATAGGAAGAGGGAACATTTGCAACATTAAAGGAAGGCAGGCGATGTTGGACTCTTGGCCAAGTCTGATGATGCCCATTCCCACGAGAGGACACCCTAAAAGACGAGAGAACAATTAAGGACATTGACTGTTTTTTTTCCTCTTTAAGGCAAGAACTTAACCAATTTACTGGAATTTTTAAAAGAATTTACTAGAAAAAACACAAGCCAATAACCTCATAAACCATTAGGTACTGTTTCTGGAAGGGCAGCTGTAAGTGCATGGTCTATGTCCAATTTTGCTGTCATCTTGGAATGGGAAGAACGTTGGAATGACAAGTTAGATTGAAAAGCTGTTAAAAGCCAGAAAAATAACGAGTGCCTAATCCATAAATGGAAAACTGTCAGTCCCTTATGTCTTTATACGACTTGGTTTGATGGTAATTCAAGCAAAACTTCTGTGTTTTCAACCAGCCCTTAATCGCAAAGAAAATAAACCATCCAGAGAAAAGGAGTCATACGAGGAACAATGTACCTCCGTTTAGTGTCTGCGGAGAGTAAATTTGGGTAATAGAATTTATTTAGGAGGAGAGGAAATCTGAACAAAGAGATGATATGAAGTTGCAGATGTGAAACCTGGATTGTGCTTTTGGAGGTGAAATCCTCTTGGTTCACGACCATGACCTTCAATGACCTTGCTGTGGCCACTGTACTGGAATGTGGATGGCAGCAAACAAGGCTGAGGGGGACCCTGTTTACCACCTCTGCTTCCTCTCTCCAGCCTGCTCTGCTCAGTCGTTGAGGGTTTGTCTCTGCGTCATTGGTCTCCTAGGCTAAGAGGGCTGTTTCAAAGCTGGGGTTTCCAGGGCTTTCCTTTCTCCCCGCTGAGATCTGGGAACCCCCATGAAGTCTAAATGGCAACTGGAGGTTGTCAGTTACATCAGGGGAAAGCCTCAGAGACACACGTAATGTGTAAAAGCCACTGCAGCATGGAAGCCCACAGATACCCTCTGATTCCTGGCTCCAGCACTGCGGGGGCCCCCGCTGTCAGGCCATAAAAACGACTGTGAACAGCAAGCCTGGGGATGCAGACGTGCATCACCAACTCACAGTGGTCCTAGGAACACAAGCTTTTGATGTCTTGGGAAATGCGTCTTGCTGAGCAGTTTGGAGTATTACCCCAAGTAGATCAGAGAGCTGTTTTCTTCTCCATTTATTTCAATGCAGCCTTGACCATGTAGCTGGGGATTGTTAGATCCTCAGAAATTAGGCGGGCTCCATCAAGTTCGCTGAGGCTCTGCTCTGTGCATCCTGCCCCTGCCGGCCATCCGGGTTTCTTTTATTGCTGCTCACGTGGAGGGGCTCAAAAGACACAGACACTTGCTGGCTGCAAAAGGTATTCACAGTTCCCAGAAAGCCAAGTTAGAAGAGCATACGGTGGTGATGTTGAAAAGAGGATTGGTGAGGGGCTCTGAGCTAGGGCTCTGATCTTGACTGTGCTATGACTGACCAGAATGACCTTGGGGAAGTCACGCCTGTCACTTCTTAGGTGTTTGGAGACCGGAGACCGAGGTGAACTAGCACCAATGGCTTTTAAACTGGGCTCCGGGGAGTCTACTCAGGGGCTGTGGAAAGTGGAGACAAGAACTGAGAGAGGGGCCTTCTAGCATCTTCTACTTACCCTAACTGGAGCAGGTCCCCTTTTATCTGTTGACTGTTTTACATGCTGGGGTCCCCTAGACACTTTTATTTAAAGAAAGGGTTATGAGACTTAAAAAATTTCAAAATTAATTAAGTAGATGATCCCTCATCTACAACATTCTGATTTTATGATTTTTTCCAGTGTTTGTTAGACTGGACATTTTGCAAAGTGTTTGTTAATGGCTGATACAGCAGATTCCTTATTGACTTTTGTATTCTTCTATGAAGTGTATTAAAGACTATAAAGAGACATATAATGGCTTTTTGTTCTTTCTTCTAGAGGAATGACTGTTGCGTTAATGATTACAGCAGTGGCTGCCAATTCACTAATGGGTGGAACATGTAATTAGAGCTTGAGGACTTAGCTCTGGTCATGACTGTACCACTTACCATGGCCTTGAACACATCGTCCACCCTCCTGGGAAGGAGGCACTATGCTCTGTGATTAGGAGCTTGAGATATAGAGCCAGACTGCCTGGGTTCAAATCCCAGTTCCGCCACTGACTAGCCACTTGTTTTGGGGTAAGTTCTCTTACGTCTCTGTGCTTTAGTTTGGTCATCTCTAAAATGGGAGTAATAATACTACCCGCCTCAGTGAGCTGTTAGCAGTGTTAAGTAAGGTCATCCATGCAAAGTCCTTAGATCGGAGCCTGGCACAATTTACAGTCCCAACAAACATTAGCTATGATGATCTTTGGAGTTTTTTTTTTTTTTTTCCTTGTGTGTACTATGAAGGGGTTGGGTTGGGTGATGGATAAAGTCATCAACTAATTTATTAAGCTGTACACTTTGGGGCCTACAAGAGTGCCTGGCCCGCAGCAGGTACTCAATATATGCTTGTTGACTGAGTGGCTAAGATTTTGCATTTCGCCTTATAGGAATTATATAAGAACCTATTTTTGGACACCTATTAGGCAGAAATATTAAATCATGAGATTAGAAATATCCAGAGTGTTAGGATGAATAAATTAAGAACATCACCATTTATGGAGAACTAACTGTTCTCTGTTGTAGTCAAGAGTCCAATCAGGGAAATGCATGAGCTCAAGCCAAGTAGTTCAGTAGAGGCCATTGAGCACGGGGAACAAAGGGGCCAGGAGACTGGAAAGCCAACGGGATAGTGAGGCAGCCTGGGGATTAGCCAGGGGGAGGAGATGGTGCTGCTGGAGCCTGATGCCGAGGCACCCACCAAGCAGGAGCTGGGAGGTGGGGCTGTCAAGGTACGGGTTGTCTAGTGGAACAAGCCACTGCCAGATTTGCAGGTCCAACAGAGAGTTCCCAGTTCCCAATGGCTCCCACTGGCTAGATCCATCCAGAAGCCAGCAGGCAGAGGAGGATGGGAATTGTAGTTTGTAGAGGTTCTCTCAAGGCTTGTGAATGGACGTGAGGCCAAGCTGGCCAGGTCCAGCACCTTCACCAGACTGCGTACCAGGCTGTTCTAGTGGAGGGTCTGGCAAACTATGGCCCTCAGGTCAAATTTACCAACTGCCTGGTTTCATAAATAAAGTTTTATTGGAACACAGCCGTACCCACTCTTAACACATCATCTATGACTGTCTTCATGCTAGGTCTGCAGAGTTGAGGCCTTGTGACAGAGACCATATGGCCTTTTACAGAAAAGTTTGATGATCCTGGTTCTAGACTATGTCTCACCCTTACAACCACCGGCTGGGTAAGTATTTCTACCCTTCTTTTGCAAATGGGGAAACAGGCTTGTGAAATGGACCTGACATGCCTGAAGCTGAGTGCCCGGCGGGAATGAAACTTGCGTCTGGCCGCTGTCCAGTCATTACCAAACTCTGCGTGCTTTCATTACACCCCCAGGGGCCCCTCAGGCTCCTGATCCTCCCCTGAAGCAAAAAGGCGCCTTGGGTTGGCATCTTTCCATGGCCTGTCTCTGCCTCTCTCTGCCTCACCATCAAGTTCATGCTGAGGGGTCGGAGGTCGTCTGAGCTGGAATGGACTGGAGTTCACAGGACAGAGTCCAAACGTTTGGGGCTTGAAGCTCTCTATTTGTTAGACTGGCCTTTCTAGGGAGGCAGCTGGCCCTTAAGAGGCTCTTTCCCCCCACCCCCTCCCCAAGTCTGCAGAGTCATCACAACTAAGCGGGAAGACCAAAAGATTTGGGAGAACATCTCTGACATAATGGAAATCAATGTTAAAATGAGATTTGCTTTCCAAAATTTACAGTATAGCCAACTCTTTAGGAATATTTCTCCTGTAAAGCTAAGTACACCTGTCTGATGAAAAACAAAACAAAACAAAACCTTTCTAAATGGAATATTATTGCCAACATTTCTCTGCATTTCTTGGAGATTCATCTTCGGTAGTAGTATTTACGAGTCAAGCTGTGTTGCCGTTGCATACATGACAACAGCAGGAAGAAGTCTCCTGAAATACAAGAGGATTTATATTTGCTGGGAAGTCCAAGTGATGGCCAGGTAGACACTGCTTGCATTCGTTTTGCTCACACAGAGGGCGGGAAATTGCATCTCTGGGAAGAACGTAAAGCATTAAACGGAATGCCCGTGAGAGTAATGAAATCAGGATTGACATGTGATGACACAGTCAGGGCAGAGCCGTGGCCGTGGTACTATTTGACCTAGCATTTAGCCAGCACAGGTATTTTTATAACGTAATAAGTGTACTTTCCTGCCTCCATGAAAATGATACTCCTGACCACTCCTTGTGGGGTAACTGACGCCAGTTGTGCTTTTAAAGCCATCACGAAGCTCTGCTGACCCCCTGAAGCCTTCCTTCCCTCTCTTCTCTGACCAGGTGTTGGGAATGACTTAGGCTGTTTCCTCGAGCTGGCCCAGGGTGGCGGCCAGACGAGGCCCCAAGCTGCCCCCATCATCCTTGAAGCAGGCTGCAGGCATTTGCTTCTGAGCGGGTCTGGAGCTCAGGAATCTTTTTCCATCTTGAGGATCCTGGGAAAATTTGTAACCCTCGGGATCCAGAAATTCACTACCATTTCATGGGGGGCGATATGATCACGTAGGGAAAGCTAGGGCTGCAGAGGTGAAAAGACCTGGATTTCAATCCTCTGTTTATTAGCCTGTCCTCTCATGCATCTGATCCTCCCGCTAGGCCTGAGAGGGAGCTGGGGATGTCTCTGTGGCAGGCTGGATAGTGGGCCCCAAAGATATCCAGGTCCTAATCCCTTAGAATCCTGGGAGTGTTACCTTATATGGAAAAAAGCATCTGTGCAGATATGATGAAGTTAGGGATCTAGAGATGGGGAGATCATCCTGGATTATCTGGATGGGCCCTAAATGGCTTCAGTGATGTCCATATAAGAAACAGGCAGAGAGGGGGCACCTGGGGGCTCATTCTGTTAGGTGTCTGCCTTCGGCTCAGGTCATGATCTCAGGGTCTTGGGATAGAGCCCTGGGTCGGGCTCCCTGCTCGGTAGGGAGTCTGCTTGTCCCTCTCCCTCTGCTCCTCCCCTAGTTCGTGCTTTCTCTCTCTCTCAAATAAAATAAAATCTTAAAAAAAAAAAAAGAGAAGATCTGATGCAGAAGAGGAAGAAGGCAGCGTCATAAGGATGGGAGCAGGGGGAGATGTGAAGACGCTGCCATCCTGGCTGTGAAGACGGAGGAAGGGACCACAAGCCAAGGACGGCAAGGAGTGCTGGCAGCCTCCAGAAGTTAGAGAAGACAGAGAAACTGATTCTCTCCTGGAGCCTCCAGAGGGAGCCCGACCCTACCGACACTTTGACTTCAGCCCAGGGAAGGACGTCTGGCCTCCAGAGCAGTAAGAGAAGAACTGTGCACTGCTTTAAGCCACCAAGTTTGTGGTTTTTGCTACAGCAGCCATAGGAAACTGACACAGTCTCCCACCATGGTTGCGTTGTGTAAGAATCATGCTTGAGCGGGGATGCTAAATCAAGCCAGGAAGTCATGCCCAAAGCAAGGGGGTGGGACCCGAGTCATCTGAGGTGACTCTGGGGACAAGCGAAGTAACTGTGAGAATAGCCCCACTTGCCCTTCCAAGCTTAGGCTGGGGTATAAGAGTTGCCCCTGGATGTGGCACTTACATCTCTGGCATGGATTTGGCTCACTGCCTCCTGTGTCCCGGACCCTCGCTGTTCTTCTTTGGCCAGCCTGATATCCCATCCTGCCCACCTGGTTGACAGCCATGTCACCCATGTCAGCCTGGAACTCAGATTCCAGGACAGTGGTGAGGGCACAGCTTCTGGATCCTGTGTCCTTGATCAGGAACTGACCATTGCCTTGTCTGCCCTTTCCCTGCTGGGACGTGCAGGTCAGAGTCGGTGGGCGGGAGATAGCTGGATGATTTTCAGGGAGGAGGCCCACCAGGAGAACCTGAGCACCCAGGAGAAGGAAGAAGCTGTGGTGGAGGAAAAGACTCTGTGGTCAACCCACATGGCCTCAAGCTCGGGCTCTTGCCATTGAGCTAAAGAGAGCGCTGCTCTCCTCCTGGCCCAAGGGGCTCCAAAGGCGATCCCACAGAACCCAAGGGATCCTTGGCTGGGCCGCCAGCGCCCCTGCCTGAAGGAGCAAGCTGACACATGAGAGACCTCATGGGGCCTTAGATTCCCATATGGGGGGTCTAGACAAATGGCCAATGCTAAGACTGACTTGCAGAGTTCTTGGGGGCATTGGAGGAAGGTCACACACACACACACACACACACACACACACACACACACATCGGGCTGCTTAGTGGATGAACTTCAGTAATCCCTGGGAGCAGAGCCCTGGAGAATCATCAGTGTGGTTAAAAGCAATAGCCACCTCCAAAGCCACCACCTTAATCATGACAAAAGGGTTCATTTTTCTACCTTCCAGGAAATGTAGGACTAAAGACCTTTGCAAGAAACTTTAAAGATTCACTGACACGCTCAAGGCCTCTGGTCATCTGTCCTCCCGGGGAGATAAGCAGCATCCCTGGAGAGAAGGCAGTCCAAAGTCAGGAGGAGTACGGCCCTGCTATTCAGACACTGAGCTCTCCTCATACCAGGCTAGGTGGTGGTGAATCCGAGAACAATGAATCAGCCAAGGCCAGGTACCAGACAAATCAGAACAGCCCCTACCTCCCAGGTCCCACAGAAATTATTCAAATTCGCTAAACCGAAGTCACACTGTCCTACCTATTTCTTCTGGTGGAAACCACAATAGAGGCTCTGGCTCACCATGTCCCCTCACCCCTCTGCCTCCTGATGCCTCTCGGTGCTCCTCTGTGTGGCCCCGTGTGGCATCGTGTGCCCCGCCCCCATCTTGGGAACGGTGAGTATCAAGCTGTCTTCTCTGTAGCAGTCCTCCCCCGATACTGTTGGCTCATCAGACCTGAATAGTCATCAAGCCTACCTTTTGGAACAATCCGTGCCCATATTAAACCCTGGACAGGTGTGGCCTGGGAAGCTCAGGGGACCTGTCATGCTCTTAGCCCTGGGCCGAGGCCCTTGGAGGGGTTCTGGAAATGGCTGACCTCATTCCTCCCTTTGTCTCCCTTCCTTGACTGTGACCGCATTGACTTGCTCTAGATGCTCTAAGCTTTCCCAGCAGCCTCATTGCTTACACGTCGCAGTTGATGCTGGGGTTGTTCCTCTTCCCAGACAGCTGCCTAAGCAATCCTCTGCTCCCGCTGTCCCACTTTGAGAGGCTGAGGGTGAGGTCACAGCGTGGCTGGTGCGCCAGTGTTTGCATTGCTCAGGCGGTGCCGTCAGAGCCTGAGCAACGCACGCCTATCGTCCACCTGCTGTCAGCAACCTATCAATACCCTCATCCCGGAAGCCATGTGCTCCTTCTCTTGAACTTGGTCCAGACATTACACAGATGAACTCTTACAGGGCAGTTTACATCCCTTTCATGGGAGCAGCACTGTAGGGGATTATCCAACTCTCTGATTTTGGTGATCGTTTCCTACCTCCCCTCCCATCCCCTCTGCTTAGTCTAGAACTTACCTTTTGGGTTTGTCCCTTCCCGTTAGCACCTCCTCCAGGAAAGGTGCCCTGGAGAGAGGGTTGTCTGAGGTGATTTCCCCTAAGAACAGAGCCTGAGACAGGTAGTTTATCTGGGAGTAACTCCTGGAAGCTGGAGTGTGGGAGTGAGGAGTAAACAGGACAAGGAGAAAAAACCAACAGAGAAGGTTCATTTGAACCGGTCACCACTGTGGGCAGCTGAGGCTCAGTTCCCTGGGGACCTCTGAGGAACTGTGTGGAAAGCACCTCAGAATTGTCCTTCTGAATGGCAGGAGCCTGGGACATTCATCTACCAACTTCTGTGGCCCATTGGCAGAGGATTGCCCTGGGGGTGTTAACTCTTCCCTATTCCTGGGCTGAGCCTGAGCCAAGGTCCTCCAGGCTGAGGAGAAAGGCAGGGAGGCAGAAAAGTGGTGGTGGGGAGGTCTTTGAGATGAGACTCAAGATGGAAAGCAAGCAGTGGGGGTATAACTGTCCACCTCAGGTGTGCAAAAATCAGTGGGCTTATCAAACGTGTCCTACAGAGGGTGATATTTAAGTCAGTCAGCAGTAGCTTAAGAGAAGCATTTGGAACTGAGTGTTTACAATTGATGACCTAAACTGATGGTTTCAAAATCACCTGTAGGTCTTACCTGCCTGTATTATTCCTTTCCTCCTATGTTCAGGAGAGGACTTGATCTGTTTACCACCAATGATTCCTTTAGGATGAATGATTAATACTTTATTGGTTACTTACATTTGCCTAGATACCCTTGCATTGTTATTACTCCTTCTCTAATTTGGTCAATTAATTAACACATTCATCCCCAAAGTGAGACTGGTTCATATTTTGGATGCGAAAGCATGTGATTTTCCTCCTTTGCTTTTCTCCTAGCTGAGCCGGTCCTGGTTATACTTCACTGTCTCAGAAGATTCCCCTTAGGACTGAAAGCAGTGGAAGGCAGCAAGGATTTCTGGCTTTTGTTTTCTAAGAGCACAAGCCCTCAGGAGGGTTTGCAGAGGAGGCAAAAGGGTGAAGGAGACTTGATGTTCTATATAGTTAGTCTTGTAGAGCTCCCACACCCCTGGAAGAGGAGATGGCCCTTGACTGAGGGGGAGAAAAAAGGGAGAGAGAGAGAGAGAGCTGTGGTCCAGGAGCAGTGCGGATCCAGCCCTGCTCTCTGTAAGGGCCCCCAGGATGATGTAAGCCTCCAGAGGAGAATGGTTGGGTGATACAGCTAATTCCTACATCCCAAGCCAGTTGCAGAAGTACCAGAAGAGGGGCACCTGGGTGGCTCAGTCGCTAAGCGTCTGCCTTCGGCTCAGGTCATGATCCCAGGGTCCTGGGATCGAGCCCCACATCAGGCTCCCTGCTCCGCGGGAGGCCTGCTTCTCCCTCTCCCACTCCCCCTGCTTGTGTTCCCTCTCTCGCTGTGTCTCTCTCTATCAAATAAACAAATAAAATCTTTAAAAAAAAAAAAAAAAAAGAAGTACCAGAAGAGGCTGTAGAGAGATAATGAATATTTTAGTAGCAACCAAGGCAGACAGGTGATGGAGCCTCGAACCCATAGTACTCTGGCACAGAGTAAGATCTTGGATTTTTTTAAAGATTTTATTTATTTATTTGAGAGAGAGAGAGAGAGAGAGCAGGAGCAGGGGGAGGGGCAGAGGGAGAGGGAGAAGCAGACTCCCCGCTGAGTGGGGAGCCTGACATGGGACTCGATCCCAGGACCAGGAAATCATGACTGAGCTGAAGTCAGAAGCTTAACTAACTGAGCTACCCAGGTGCCCCAGGTCTTGGAGTTTTGATATGAATTTCAGGAAGGGGGAAGGAAAACTAAGGAAGGACTGAGGGCAAATTTCCTGCCAGCCTGGGAGAGGAGGCTTGAAGTTGGTAATTACATTGATTTATTTAAAACAGGTTTTTAGACTTAGATGCCTACTCACCACACATTTATTGAGTGATTACTGTGTGGCAGGCATCATACTTGACACTGAGAATGTAGATATGACAAAGACATAGCTCCTTGCTTCAAAGGTGCCCACATCCAGTCAAGGGGACATTATAAGATGATGATGATCCAAACACATGTGTAATATCTGTGTGTAATAATAGATATCTACAGGTTTTATGGAGCCCAAGAACAGGGGTGGAAGGGAGAGTTCAGAGAAGTTTCTTGAAAATAGAGGGTGTTTATTTTATTTTATTTTATTATGTTATGTTAGTCACCATACAATACATAATTAGTTTTTGATGTGATGATCCATGATTCATTGTTTTCATATAACACCCAGTGCTCCATGCAGTACGTGCCCTCCTTAATATGCATCACCGGGCTAACCCATCCCGCCACCCCCCTCCCCTCTAAAACCCTCAGTTTGTTTCTCAGAGTCCATAGTCTCTCATGGTTCATCTCTCCCTCCGATTCCCCCCCGGCAATTTTTCCCTTCCTTCTCCTAATGTCCTCCATGCTATTCCTTATGTTCCACAAATAAGTGAAACCATATGATAATTGACTTTCTCTGCTTGACTTATTTCACTTAGCATAATCTCCTCCAGTCCCATCCATGTTGATGTAAAAGTTGGGTATTCATCCTTTCTGATGGCTGAGTAATATTCCATTGTATATATGGACCACATCTTCTTTATCCATTCGTCTGTTGAAGGGCATCTCAGCTCTTTCCACAGTTTGGCTATTGCGGATATTGCTGCTATGAACCTTGGGGTGCCTATGGCCCTTCTTTTCACTACATCTGTGTCTTTGGGGTAAATACCCAGGAGTGCAATTGCTAGGTCATAGGGTAGCTCTATTTTTAATTTTTTGAGCACCTCCACACTGTTTTTCAAAGTGGCTGTACCAACTTGCATTCCCACCAGCAGTGTAAGAGGGTTCCCCTTTCTCCACAACCTCTCCAACATTTGTTGTTTCTTGCCTTGTCAATTTTTGCCATTCTAACTAGTGTAAGATGGTATATCAATGTGGTTTTGATTTGAATTTCCCTGATGGCTAATGATGATGAACATTTTTTCATGTGTCTGTTAGCCATTTGTATGTCTTCTTTGGAGAAGTGTCTGTTCATGTCTTCTGCCCATTTTTTGACTTGATTTTTTGTTTTTTGGGTGTTGAGTTTGAGAAGTTCTTTATAGATCTTGGATACCAGCCCTTTATCTGTAGTATCATTCACAAATATCTTCGCCCACTCTCGCCACTATTGTTCAACATAGTACTAGAAGTCCTAGCAACAGCAATCAGACAACAAAAAGAAATAAAAGGTAATCAAATTGGCAAAGAAGAAGTCAAACTCTCTCTTTTCGCAGATGACATGATACTTTATGTGGAAAACCCAAAAGACTCCACCCCCAAATTACTAGAACTCATACAGCAATTCAGTAATGTGGCAGGATACAAAATCAATGCACAGAAATCAGTTGCTTTCTTATACACTAACAATGCAACCGTAGAAAGAGAAACTAGAGAAATGATTCCATTTACAATAGCACCAAAAACCATAAGATACCTTGGAATAAACCTAACCAAAGAGGTAAAGGATCTATACTCTAGGAACTACAGAACACTCATGAAAGAAATTGAAGAAGACACAAAAAGATGGAAAAACATTCCATGCTCATGGATTGGAAGGATAAACATTGTTAAAATGTCTATGCTATCCAGAGAAATCTGTATGTTCAATGCCATCCTGATCAAAATTCCAATGACATTTTTCAATGTGCTGGAAGAAACAATCCTCAAATTTGTATGGAATCATAAAAGACCCCGAATCGCCAAGGAAATGTTGAAAAAGAAAAACAAAGCTGGGGGCATCACATTGCCTGATTTCAAGCTATATTACAAAGCTGTGATCACCAAGACAGCATGGTACTGGCACAAAAACAAACATACAGACCAATGGAAAAGAATAGGGAGCCCAGATATGGACCCTCAACTCTATGGTCAAATAATCTTTGACAAAGCAGGAAAAAACATGCAATGGAAAAAAGACAGTCTCTTCAGTAAATGGTGCTGGGAAAATTGGACAGCCAGATGCAGAAGAATGAAACTCGACCATTCTCTAACACCGTACACAAAGATAAACTCAAAATGGATGAAAGACCTCAATGTGAGACAGGAATCCATCAAAATCCTAGAGGAGAACATAGGCAGTCACCTCTTTGACATCGACCACAGCAACTTCTTTCAAGATACATCTCCAAAAGCTAGTGAAACAAAAGCAAAAATGAACTTTTGGGACTTCATCAAGATAAAAAGCTTCTGCACAGCAAAGGAAACAGTCAACAAATCAAAGAGGCAACCCGCAGAATGGGAGAAAATAGAGGGTGTTTAAATTGAGCCTTAAAGGTGGGTAGGAATTCTCTGTCTGGTGAATGGATGGGAGTGGGTGGGAGGCTGTATGGCCAGTGGGAAGAGTGAGGAGTCACAAAGATGTGTGTTAGTTTTCTATTCTGCATAGCAAATCACCACAAATTTAGTAGCTTAAAACAACACGTGTATTTATTATCTCACTGTTTCTGTGGGTCAGGGATCTGGGCACCGCTTAGCCAGATTCTCTGCTTCAGGGTGTCATCCTACAGCAAAACATAATAAAACAATTTTCATGGCTCACTGGTGAGTTATTGGTAAGGAAAAATATCCCCCTGTAAAATATAATCTCTGCAGCCCATTTTGATAAATATGCTGGTTAATTTACTCCTCCTCTCCACCCCCCATCAGAAATAACGGTTCAGAGTCACTTTTTGTTTTGGAAGGAGGTAAACTTTTACTGAAATGCATGACTCTGACCCTGGAGACTGCATTATCATTAATTTCTCCTTTTCATGAGTTTTTAAATGTTTCCATCTGAACACTAATCATGTGAACATGACGTTGACACTCTCCCAAGAAATGGCCAATACCAACAATAGCTTAGGAATGCAGATTTTGACAAGGCTGGATTTGATGATTTGTACATCCTGAAAAACTGTTGGAATTTCCAAGGGAGACATTGGAATCAGGAGGGCCCAGCCTTCTGGATTTACCTGAAGGTTATTTATTACTTGTCCAGCATACCGATTCCAAAGGGACTCAACATCCCCTTAGGCTCTTCTCTTCTCAGCATCTTTCAATGAATCTGCCCCCAGCTAGTTCTGAAATCAGGGCTCCCAATAAGATTCAATGTGATGTCCTACTCTTGGCCCCAATTATCTCAGTATTGGATTTCCACATTACACATTACATGATGTTTAAGAGTGTTGGGGTCACTACCCTTCTGGAGCTATTTACTTTGGAATTTCCCTGAAGCCTCTGTGCATTCTCTGGCCCTAGACGATGCTGTGCTTTCTTGTGTTAAAAGTTGTATTCTGAAAGAAGATCTTGAATCACATTCCCAGTTCCTCCATTGTAACTGCTCTAGTTGAGTTTTCTATTGAAATTTTTCTAGGAAATTGCCCATTCTAAGTTTTCAAACTCATTGCCATCAAATGATATAGGATATTCTCTTTTGATGATTTTGGTCCATTCTGTATCTGGTTTTGCATCATTTCCCATTCCTAGTTTTAAATATTTTTTCTCTCTTTTCCTAATCAAGCTCACAAAGGTTTATCTTTTTTTGTTGGCCTTTATGAAGAATGAGAATTTGATTTTATTTCTCCTTTCTTTTATGTTTTCTAACCCTTTTTCTTTCTACTGCAGTTAATTCTATTACTCCTTTTCTAATTTATTATGATGAACTGTAAGTGTCTTTGATTTTAGGCTTTGAAGCCATTTAAGGCTATAATTTTTTTCTAAATATAGGTGATGCTGTGTCCCACAGATTTTATTATAAAATAGTCTCATTTTCAAGGCTTTCAAAATAGTTTAAAATTTCAGTTTCAATTCATCTTTGATATAAGGACAGATAGAACTGTTTCTCAATTTATGAGTAGTTGAAATTATCTGTATTATTAATATTATTATTAAGCTTGGGCACCTGATCTTTACAACTCTTACACAGTTTATGAGTTTTCTCTGTGGCCAAGTATTTGATTTATTTTGGACATAACAAACATATTTTCCTATTCAGGATGTCAGTTCTTAATATATGTACTAATTACTCTATATCCTCACTTATTTTTTACCTTCAAGATGTGCCCTGAAAGACATACATTAAAAAGCCCACTATTTGCATTTCTGATAGGTTTTGACTTCCATATCTAGCATCTATGTTGTATGTAGTTTGAAACACTTCAGATAAATAATTTACATAAGCAAGACCATGACTTTATTATAATCCAAGATGCCTGAAAGAAGCAAATGTACATCTCTGGGCTAACATACCTTTAACCCAGGCCTCAAAGAATCTACATATAAAAATCCAAGGAACTTGAGCTCAAAGAAACAAAGCATCATGAATAAAAGCAGGAACCAAGACTATTGGACACAAAAAGAGTAGAGTAAGTATATTTAGTATTTAATGAGTAAATTGGGTTGGGAAATGTGGAACAGGTTGGGAAATGTGGAACAGGCTTAAGATGTTAGGAAAAATTCAAGAAGGCTAGAAGAGGGGGGATGAAGGAAAAGCAACATTTAAAGACAAAATTGGTTTAGTATTTAGAAAACTGAAAGGCACCAATTCTCAGCTTAAGGAAGCCCAAGAAATCCTAAGTGGGATAAGTAAAGAAAAATCCATATCTAGAACAGAGAGAAATTGCAGAATACCACAGACAAGAGAAAAAAAAAAAGCTAGAGAGAAAAGACAAATCAGCTACAAAGGAATGACAATTCAATTTGTAGCTGACTTCGTAATGGCACAAGGAAGCCAAAAGGCCATAAAACAATATTTATAAGTGCTGAATCTATATCTAGTACATATCCATTCACTATATTCTATATCTAATGAAAATGCATTTCAGTTAGAAAAATAAGTTATTTTCAGATAAAAAAATTATATTTCCATCCAAAGATGTCTATAGAGGAAATTTGGAAATGTCTATTTTAGGGAAAATAAAAATGATCCCAGATAGAAGATCTGAGATGCAAGAAGGAAAGGAAAATATATAAATTGGTAAATATGAAAGTCCATAGAAACACATATTGATTGGGCAAAAACACTGATAATGATGTTTGATTTGTGGATTAAAACAATAGAACATAAACACTGATTAACAGTGGCATATAAACCATTATAGAGGTGATTATGGCTAGTGTTCTGGAGTTCTTGGATTCTTTGTGACAAAGGTGAAGATAGTGATCAGTTTTGGATTTCTTAGGTTAAAGTTTCATATTAAATTATTTAGAGAAACTACCACCCTGAAGGGAAGGAAGGAAGGAAGGAAGGCAGGAAGGAAGGAAGAAGGAAAAACATCATGTATACTTTCCAAATTACTAGAGTGAGAAATTGGAATGAGAAAAAAAAATGGAGTCAATCTAAAAAAGGTCAAGAAAATTATGTGTCAACTATACTTTAATAAAAAAAAAAATAGTTCAAGAAAGAAAGGAGACAGAGAGAGAGAAAAGAAAAATCAAAATAGGCAGCACTAAACCAAATGATAGAAATAAATCCAAACATCAGTACTCCCAGTCAATGTCAATGAAAAATCTTGATAAAAAACAAAGATTATCAGATTGGATTAAAAATCTTTATTGTGTCTAATAATAAAAACATTAAAGTAAGGACAAAGAAAGATTGAAAATAAAAGGATAAAAAAACACATGTATCAGGTAAGCAGCACCAAACAAGAGCTGGTGTAATTATATTCCTGAAATAGATGTGCAACAATATTTAGCAGAGACCAAATGAATCACTACGTAAATATGAAAGATTCAGTTCTCTGGAAGAGAGAAAGGGGGAGGGGCAGTGGGGGAGAGAGAGAGAACCTCAAGTGGACCCTCCACTGAGCTCGGAGCCCAACGAGGGTTTTGACCTCACAACCCTGAGATCATGATCCTGAGATCACGACCCCAGCCAAAACCAAGAGTAGGCTGCCTAACCGACTGTGCCACCCAGGTGCCCCTAAAATGCCACAACATATCTAAAGCAAAAGTTGATAAAAGTACAGGGAGTAAAAGACAAGTCCATCAAGGCAATGGGAAATTTTCACTCACCAATTTTGGCAATAGAACACATTTCTAAAAAGTCAATAAACATATGGAATGTTTGAATGGTACAATTAAACTTGATCAAATGGATGTGTTTATAATTAACTCCAGAAAACATACTCTTATTATGCACATGTGAATAATTTATGAAAACCTGTTAGGCCACAAAGCACATCTTAACAAATTTCAAAGGACTGACAGAGCGTGCCATGTGGCCACAAATAACTGCTTTTGTTGTGTTTATACTCAAAAAAGATGAATAGAAGAATTCATCAATGTTGAATTGTAAAAAATGTATTTACTAATTAATCAATGAGTAAAAATCATAATATAAATAAGAATGTGTACAGCAAACCTCACTAAAGGCACTGAAACTTGTGAGGTACAGCTAACCTAGGATTTGGAGGGAAGTTTGGAGCTATACATTTGCATTGAAGAAAAAAAAGGCTAAAAGTTAATGAGATAAGCATCCAATTTAAGAAATTAGGAAAAGAACAATAGAATAAGCCTATAGGCAGTAGAAGTAGAAATTGAAAACACAGACAGATAGGGAGTATGAATAAGGCCAAAGGAGAGGTCTTTGTAAATACTAATATGATTGACAAAACTCTGGCAAGAGGAAAGAGATAAAAAGAAATAAGCCAAATAAAATATATAAAAGAGCCACAGATGATTCAAATGATGTGTCAGAGATTCAAATGATAATGAGAAAAGATTATAAACCAGCTTTATGACAAAAGAAGTTAATAAGCTGAAGTGGAGAAATTTCTGAAATACATACATTATTGCAGTGATATCTAAAGTAACAATTACTGCAAATGATTCAAGAAGAAATGGAAAACCAGAATAGTCCTAGAACTAGTAATGGATAGTTTTTAAATCTTCCCTTAAAGAAAGCAGCATGCCTGGATGAATTTACAGGTCAAGTTCTCCTTAACATTTGACAAACGGAAGATTTCAGTCTTACATAAATTTTTCCAAAGACTATAGAAAAGGAGCACTTCTCAACTCATTGAAAGAGGCTAGCATAATTTTGATGCCATATCAGAAAAGGAAATGAAAAGAAAGGATAATCACAGGCCAATCTCATTCCTGAATATAGGTGCTGGAATCCCTTGCAAACTACTAGCAAATTGAATTCAACATACATAGAAACACAGTATCTCATCCCCAAGCTTGGTGTTATAAGCATGAAAGTTTGGTTTAACATAAGAAAATTGATTACAGGGGCGCCTGGGTGGCTCAGTCATTAAGTGTCTGCCTTCAGGTCAGGTCATGATCCTGGAGTCCTGGGATCAAGCCCCGCATTGGGCTCCCTGCTCAGCGGGAAGCCTGCTTCTCCCTCTCCCACTCCCCCTGCTTGTGTTCTCTCTCTGGCTGTGTTTCTCTCTGTCAAATAAATAAATAAAATATTTTTAAAAATTGATTACATCAAAAACTAATGATGTACTATATGGTAACTAACATAATAAAAAATTATAAAAAAAGAAAATTGATCAATGTAATTCACTGCATTAATAGAAAGGGCAAAACTATTCAATCATCTCCATCGATATAGAAAAAAAAGCACTGGATAAAATTTAACATTCATGATAGAAACCTTTTGCAAACTAGCAATAGACTGAAACTTTCTCTACCTGATAGTAGTAACTACAAAAACGCTTTCAGCAAATACTGTACTTAATGGTGAAGAAGGAGAGAAGAAAGGGTGCATGTAATTATACTTTTTTTTCCTCTACTGTGCTAGATAGCCTAGCCAGAGTAGGAAGGCAATATAAAGAAATGAAATGCATAATGAATAGAAAGGAAGGACAACATTGTAGGATTGCCTGCATCATACAACCAAAAATAAACCAAAAATAAATGTACTTAGCCTATTTGAACAATGTTTTGTTTGATTGTTTTTTCTTCCTTGCTTTCTTAAGACCTTAACCCTAGAGCAGGGTTTCTCATCCTTGACACTATGGACATTTTAAGCTGGATAATTCTTTGTCGTGTGGGTTGTGTTGTGCACTGTGGGATGTTAGTAGCATTCCTGGCTTTTTATCCTCCAGTTGCCCATTGTGAAGGCTGAGGCAAACAAGTTTCTGTTATGGGAAAGTTTCTACCCACAACTTCCTGTTGCAGCTAATTTATTCTTCACACCCTTCAGTGCATCTAGCTCATAGAAAGGACTCCACAAGAGGAGATTCTTGGGTGAGCCTCATCTTTTTCACCTAGGGAGGCTGTGCTTTTATGAGTTCTTTCTTGTCTCTGGGAGATATAGTGAACAATTAGACCCTCAGAACCTGTTTGAACAAAGGAGAAATGGGGGCTTCCATCTTCCCGAGTCAGGGGCCGAGAGGATGGTGTGGTGTGGCAGGATAAATCCTTTGCAAGTTAGGAAACTCACCCTGAGGTAGAGAAGAATGGTTGGGGTATGTGTCCTGTATTAGAGGCAGGCTTAGCATGGGTTACAAATATGAAGAATCAGATGTAAGACCATATAATGCTAGAGGTCCAGACCACCCCCATTTTGGTTCCCGGGGAGCTTGGCATACATTTCTCAATACCTGTATAAGAAAACAAGAGCAAGCAATTGTTTATTAACATCTACCATGTGCCAAACCTTTGAAGAAGCAACTGCTTCCTTAATCAGTTAAGACTCTTGTTGCAAGCAACAGAAAGCTCCAGTGGCTTAAACCATAAAGGAATTTGTTGTGTCACGTAACTGTGAAGTCCTGAGGTGTGTGTTTGTGTGTGTGTGGGGGGGGGGGAGGGTGGTTTGTTCACCAGGCTCACGTGGTCATTCGGGCTAGGGCTTGGTCTCTGTGGTTCTCTGGGTCCTGGCCTCCTCTGGGTGGCTGCCTCATCCTCAGGCTGGCAGCCAGATCTCTGCTGTCAGTTCCTGGGGCCACATGCTTCCTCATCCGTAGCTTCTTTTTTCTTCATTTGTAGCACAAACACTCACTTGGGACAACAAGCAGCTTTGCCCTGAATCAGTCACTCTGAGGGTGACACCATGTAGTGTAGTCAGAGCCAACTGAGGCCTGAGCTGGGAGCCAGGGTAGAGACATTCCATCCTTCCCAGACTGTTGGGCTTCTCCACAGGAGTAGGGGGGTGTAAGGTACTGGGGAGTCAACTGTGATACCCATCACCCCACGGACTCTGAGATTGCAGAAACTTGATTAATAGAGCTGTCACACTGTGGAGCAGAGCCTCCATGGACTTCTGCAGCTCTCAGCAGACAGTCTGTGGTGGGGCTTGAGGCAGGGGTTCCAACAGCCCCACCCAGGGAGGCAGAACCCAAATACTAACGTGGTTGTAACCTCTGCCCTTCTACCTTTCTCTCATTCTTCTCCTGCTCTTCATTGCAAGGGGACAGACATCCATCTGCCTTGCCCACGCTCTAGGTCAGTTGGCTTCTACCAGGGTCTTGCCAGTGGGAGGCACTGGCAGAGGGTGGGTAAGGAAAAGAGAGAAGTCAGGGTATTTCACCCACCCTGTGCCCCTGGCAGCATCCAGCAGTGGTAATGTTTCCTCTGAGTCCATGGCTCCAAATCCCACTGGACAGGGCTGGTGTGGTTCCAGAATCCTCCCAGCATCTCTGCCCCAAGAGTCCTGGTTGCACTTCATCTTCCCCCTGTCCCACCAGCCAACATGTGGCCAGTCTCTGGGTTGCATCACTATCTCCGGTTTGGCTTCTCAACTCTTCTGGTCACGTCCATCCCTTGTGTTACCAGTTCCTAGTGCTGTTTCCTCTGGTTTCAACACTTAGAGAGTTTTCTCTTTTCCTAGTTGTTCCAAACCAAAGCCTTGGTTTTTTTACAGCCTAGTGTGGCCGGGAGAAGCAAGGGTTACATGTTGAACCAAATTAAGCTGAGTCCTCCAGGGTGTGACTGACCCAACCTCTACACTTCAGTAAGCAGCTCTCTGTTCGAAATTAAAATACACCTCCTTTATTCTCCCCCTCCATCTCTGGAGTCAGGGGCTGAGGGGATAGTGTCCTTGGGGATGAAGTACTGTGATTGTCAATAGCAGTAATGACAACTGATGGAACGTTTAGGTCTGATTTACAGGCAACGCTGGATTTGCATTAGTGTGGTAGGTTTAAAATAACATCCATGCATTAGATGATATTCAGATTTAATGGAAAAATAATGACTGCATTAAATCAGGTTTTATTGTTATGGAGGGTTTTAATTTGGCAGGACCACTTTCCTTTTGTGATCTAGAAAGGGCTCGGTTGAGGAAGGTGGAGCTTCCATGCTGATTCTTGACCTATATCCATTCTGCACTCCCCCAGAAATGACTGCACCTTAAGCAGGTTAACCTTTTTCTTTCGTTTTTTTTTGTTTGTTTGTTTTTCCTCAGAAGGTGGTTTTCACTTCTCAAAACCTTACAGATTAATTTAAAAGTAATAAAAATTAAACAGAAGTCATTGTTCTTCCCTGCTTTATGAAATGGTGTTTCCATTGTGGGTTGTTTTTTTTTTTTTTAAAGAGGAAATGCATCATTAAAGTTGCTGCATTATTTATCAGAGAGGCTAATGAAATCATAACTACAGTAAGTGAAGACACGCAGTACTGCACTGGTTTGAAACACTGCCTATAAAAGCCCAGTTAATCACTGTGGGACCGGTGCCTTTTATACTTCAGCTTGTGAAGCCGAAAGCATTGCAGTCTTTGTGTAAAGGCGTCAGAGTTCTTGACTCTCCCCAAGGTAAGAAAAGTCACAGTTATGGGGTGACGATGAAATTTAGTCAGAGTTTGCCAGCAGAGGCGCGATCAACAGATTTTGATGGGACCTCAAAAGATGCTTAAAAGATTGCTTTCCATCTTGCTTGTCCTTTGCTGCCATGTTACCTGTTAATTTACTGATCTTCCCGCCTGCCTAGGTCAGCTGTTATCACGGATATGAAAGCTATAACTGAAGAGAGGGGAAACCATGGAAAACACATAGACTGCTCCACAAGTTTACAAAGGGGGAGGTTGAAGCTCAGGATGTAAGTGACTTACTGAGAGCAGGATGAATACCCAGATCCTTCCTGGTTACCTCATTACCTACGTCTTAGTGGCACTGGACGGTTCTCCAGCATCCCACTGAGGCTGTTGGTGGCCTTGGCTGGGGAGTGGCTGGAGTGTCAGTATTCCCCATCCAGCATTAGTGGTGAAGCCTTTGACGTTTCTTTCCTCCACCTGACAGGACTGGACTGTTAGGTGGGAATGCACCCAGTCCTACATAATCTGGTAGCTTTTGCATAGTCCACACTTAGCTCTTTTCTGACTCCTCCAGGAAATCCTTGACCTTCAGGATTGTGCACCCACAAACTTCCTGCCCTGTCTCCTTCCTGTGCACACTCCTGGTCACAAGGCCTTACAGTCCTGGGTGGGACACCTGACCCTACCTGGGCCAAGGAGGACCTTCGTAGGTCATTTGGACTTGAGGCTCATCTTGAGACTCATCTCCCTCTGGGTGGTGAATGAATGGTAGGTATAACATTTGTGAGCTGTTGGAGACTTTGTCTAGAGAGTCAACAGAACAAAGAAAGAGTGAAGCTGATGTGTGCCAACAAACAAAGCTGGGAGATGGTCAGAGTGCACTCAGTTCTCTTTGCTCCCGAGGCCCTGTGAAAACCTGCCCTATGAACAGCCTGGGGGTCTGACATTCCCTAGATTCCGAATCAAAACTAGTACATTTCCTTTTGTGCTCTGTATGTAACTGGGTATCTGTCACTGCAACCACAAAGGGCCTTACTCTTATCTCTGTCGACTAATGGATCACTTCATTCATGCACGAGTGTAAGCGTGCATTCAGAAATATTACAAGTGCCCACTAAGTGGTGTCTTTTATGGGCTCTCACTTCCTTATCTTGCTCGCGTTATCCACTTGTTCCTGTTTTCCTCTTTCCTGTGCCATCAGATAGATGGGGAAAAGATGATTTTTAAGAGCTATGTCAGTTTAGATAGGTGGGGAGAAGGACTGGTGAGGAGGGTTCTGGGTGGCAGTTTATGAGGGGCCTTAGGAGGTAGGAGTCCACCGTGGCTTTATGAACACATGGTTAAGCAATCCATCACCAAGCGCCATGGCATATTTATTATTCACTGGAAGCTACCAAAGGAAGAGAAGACATACTCCTTATTCTTAAGATGCTCACAGTGGAGGTAGCAGAGAAGGATCACGATGAATGTGAAGCATTTGCAAATAAGGAGAGGAGATACACGGAAGGGGACATGGTTAGGGCGGCCTAACATGTAAGGGATGATAGCCTGCTCTTGCTCAGATCAATTGGCACTTTCATGGCACTTCTCATTCAAAGATCTTAAGGTAGATGGTAAATACCAGCTCACTAGGGCTCACCAGCCCCTTGGGAACCACAGATGTAGAACGGGGAATAACCTGGGACCAGGAGGGACAGGAAACATGCTTAACAGACAGTCCAGGGCGAGTCAGGGAAGTAGAATGTAAGTATTGGTGCTGGAACTGGGCCATAATTACCAGTAACGAACGAGCTCTCAGACTTTTGATCCAAGGTGATAATACCACTCTGTCAGCTCAAATACGAGGGAGTTCTGAGTACTGAGGTTTAGTTTCATTACTCATATTGCCACATATATTTCTCACACTGCTATGCATGAAAATGTCTTATATTTAAATTTCCCCAAATCGTCGTTTCCAAGCTAGATGCTTCCTGCAAAACCTGCATCCCGTCCATCTGTCCTACGTCATCTGCAGACATCCTTCCACTTGCCTGTAACTCCTGACCTTTCCCTCTCGAGCCACTCAGAGCCTGCATAAGTGATGAGCACAGGGATCTGTCCCCTTGGGACTTCAGGGAAGACAGATAATGATGCAGTCCTCTTCCTCCTTCCCATTCTGCTCCTTGCCTTATTTCCAACTTGGACTTCTCATAACTTGTCCAGGTGCCGCCTCGTCCCACATCTTTCCCCATCTCTGTTTTCCCCACTTCAATAAGCTCTGAAGATCCGAGCAGTTCAGGTGGGTTGGAAAGGCCAGTCCCAATTGTATTGCCCTCAGACCCAGGTCCTTTATGCAAATCTGACTCAAGAGGATGCAAACTTCAGTTCTCAAGTTCACTTATAAAATGGAGTATTTTTTTCAGGAACAAACTTTTCATGTCTGGCCTTGAGCTTCCACTTTCATTTTCCTATTACAGAAAATGGGATCTCATTTCTTTCAGGTAAATTCAGTGCATTTTCGTAATTTCTAGGTCACTTCAGGTTAAACATTTTACTAAATTTGGGGATTTTTTTCCCTCTTCGTTGCCCCTCACGTTGATGTTGATGTGAAGCTTTAGGAAGGGGGCTGTTTACTCAAGTATCATTTGGCTGTTTCTTGATATCTACCTGGCAATGTTTTCTGCTGCCAGCCCTTGAGATGTGCCTTGTGTCACCTGGTCCTTAGGTTGGCCCGCTGAGCTGTAGCCTCGTGCTTCTCAGATCCTTGGTGGGTGAAAGGGAGAAGAGTCCAGTCCTGACTCATGCATCTGCTTTCCAATTCTTTCCAATTCTCTCCAATTTTGTCCCTAAACCCCTAGCCTTTGAGCTTTACTCTGAAGAATTGGATATCTTTGTTCCATTTCCTTTCTGACCCTCTAAACCCTCTTTCCACCACCCCTGGAAAAATGACAAGTGTATGTTTGCAGCCCAAGGGAAGGATGATCAAAAGGAAAGGGAAAGAACATTTTGGTTAATATCTCAAAGTGTCATCTCTCCAAATAAGCCAATTCTTCTATCATGTGTATTTTGAATGCAAATCGAAAAACTAAGAACTTGCTAGAAATCTTTTGTTTTAGTCAAAGCTTTTAAAAAGGCACAGTACAGAACCTCCCATTTTCTTAGAAGAACCATCTGGTTATATGGGGGGGGGACAAGGTGGATAAGCTGAAGTTACCCATGGGTATTGATGATATAGGGGCTATGCTCAGAAATCAAGGGGTTTTTTTTGTTTTTGTTTTTTGTTTTTTTAGTTACAAGCAGAAAATCCCATTTCATCCATTATCAGTCCATTATCACAAGTGAGATAGATGTTAGACCAAGATAGCATAATTAACAATATGGAAACTTATAAGATTTGGTGATGGTGTATTTGAAACAGAGGTCCAGAAGTCACCCACACCAGGAAAAAATATATCAAACTTAGCCTCAAGATATGACCTACTAGGTAGAAATATATGAGATTATTTTCACCAACTAAGAAAGGAGAAAAAAGTACATCTGCAGGGCTAACATTTCTATTCATCTATATGCTTGCATCTCTCAGTTCCTTGTCAGCGACACTGGAAAACTCTACTCAGGTGGTCCATTTGAACTTGGTTTTGCTTGTAGAAAACTTTGACATATTTTATTTTGAATGGCAGCATTTAAAAATTTTACCAGCTTAAAGTCTTCTGCCAGCTGAAACATCTTTGTGTTGCACAGTTATTATTTCTTTTTAGTATTGCAGCCCACATAATCTGCATGGAACTCACACTGCTTAGCACTCAGATGGAGTGGATTCTGTTTAAGGATAAAAGAAATGGTGGGTACTAAGTGACTGTGGTGTGGGGAGAGTCAAGGAGGAGGAGTCATGTTCAAGTCAGAGGAAGGGAGGTGGTGCCTACAAGAGACCTTGATGGTCTTAAATGATGGTGATCTGGAGGTGAAATCAGAGATGAAATTTTTTTCTGAGACATTTTTTTTTCATAAACCTTACACATAGTAGCAACTTGCTTTTGGAAGCTGTGTTAATGTCCCGTCAAGGAAGTAAAGGCACGTGGATTTACTATACTGTCATCTGAGAATCCAACTTTCTAGGTTGGTCATGTTGCATGACGATGCAGAATGTTCCAAAGTCATTCCATGAAGCCCCAGTTCTGCCAGATGTTAAAGGATGAGTCAGAGGGAAATCCTCATTTGCAGGCCACGGAGGCTGACCTGGATGACTTAGACAGGAAGAGAAGGGCACTTGACTTCACAGTCCTGATGCGAGCCTGGAGAACAGGTTGGGACAACGGTCAGGAGCCCAGGGAGAGGTAGGTGACCAGAATCACAGCCAGAACCATTCTCTGGGGACCGCCTGGTAGGACACCACTGCCACCGCCTGTAGATATTTAACCCCTTCCTTGCATCACCAATGGCTCCGAGCTCTGAACCTTGTGCCCACCATAGCCACCGGAAGGAGTTTGCACTGCTTTGCTTCCCTGTCATTTCCTCCAGAGTCAAAATCTCAGGAGGCCACAGCCCTCTGACCCTGAGGGCACGTGATACCCTGGTTCCCACAAAGTGAGGCAGGGCGACTATTTGCCTTTTTTACCTCCTGTGGGGGGAGGTAGACCTTGCCTCCCAGGAAGATTCTCACACAGTTGGGGATTCCCTAGACAGAAGAAGTGACTTCAGATGCCTGCCAGCCAAAAAATGATAAATGACAACAGGATGTTACATAGGAAAAGGTTCCACAGTCAATTAATTTTGGAAAATGCCAGGTTTAACAGATTTCTTTACTCCAGGGCTTCTCATGTGATCGCATGCATCGTGAATCTCCAGGAGGGATTACAGGACCCCCCTCCCTCTTTATCATCCTATGCGAGTGCTCCATGGAAAACATTGCATGAATCACGACTTGAAAGCAACTAGCAACACTCTTTTTTCTCACACTTAACCTCAGCATACCAGTCTCTACTGACACATGCCTATATTTCTAGGCATGCAAATTAGAACTGCAGTTTTGGAAACTTTGAGGCTGTACGGCTGTCCCATGATTGGGTTATTTTTCAGGATGAAGGTAAGATTGCTATTATGGGTTAGCAGCACCCACCAGGCCTTTCCCATCTCGGCTGTGCAGGCTTGGTTTCATCGTCTAGCTCTATCACGGCTGTGCACTTTTCCCTACTGAAGCATCTCCATTTGTTCTTGGCACATTGTCCAACTTGCTTGAAGCAGTTAATGCAGCTTTAGAAAAAGAAAAAAAAGAAAATGTCTAAGAGAGGAGCTTATGTCTGAGAGACCCTGGCTCTGCATATAGCAGACGTAGAAGCTGCCAAGATTAAAATTCTCTGATAACTCAAAACAAATGTCCTGCTTATGTGCGACGACGTAAGAGCAGGTAATGCAACAACCAAGCAGCGGATGACCTTTCAGCCAAAGTCAGCATAGGAAATTGCTCTGATCTGTATTCATCGATGATGTCTAAACTTTAGGTCAGAGTCGCATTTTATTTGAAGATTGGCAAGCTGAGGATCGTATCTTCCCATGCAAACCCCAGCCTTAGCTCTCTAGGCAGTGGAGGTAAATACAAGTCACGTGCTTGACTTAAATCAGCACTGGAGTTGAGCTTTTAAAAAATTCCATTATTTAATGTTTCTTTTTTCAAACTTTCACACTTATGACTTTCTTATTGTCCTTCAACTTTTGTAAAATACAAAGCTAACACTATGAGATAGAGCCACTCATTAAAAAATTATCTTTTGGGGGCCGCCTCGGTGGCTCAGTCTGTTAAGCATTGAATTCTTGGTTTCGGTTCAGGTCATGATCTCGGGGTCCTAGGATCGAGCTCTGCGTTGGGCTCTGTGCTCGGGGCAGGGTCTGCTTGTCCCTCTTCCTCCCCCCTCTGTTCCTCCCCCTGCTCCCTCGTGCTCTCTCTGTCAAGTAAATAAATAAAAGCTTCTAAAAAAATAAAAATAAAAATAAATCTTTTTGGGTCCTACTATGCAAAAGGCATGTGCTAGATGTAGGGGATAAACTCATGAATAAGATATTTCATGCCTTTAAGAGCTTAGGCTTAAACTGTGAATTTGTTTATTTATTTAAAAGACTTTTTTCGGGGCGCCTGGGTGGCTCAGTCATTAAGCATCTGCCTTCGGCTCAGGTCATGATCTCCGGGTCCTGGAATCGAGCCCCACATCGGGCTCCCTGCTCTGCGGGAGGACTGCTTCTCCCTCTCCCACTCCCCCTGCTTGTATTCCCTCTCTTGCTGTGTCTCTCTCTGTCAAATAAATAAAATCTTTAAAAAAATAATAAAAATAATAAAAGAGTTTTTTCAGCCTGACTATAATCCAGGCACTGTGCTGGGAGCTCGGGTAAAGCAGTGAACAAGAAAATAAAGGTTTCGATTCTTTGGAACATAGATGTAGTGGGGGAGATGGACATTAAATGACATGATGCATAATTATTTATTGAATCATGCTTGCGATCAGAGCCACAAGGGTTTAGAGCAGAATGCTACGAGGATGTGATGGTCCATGTCCTGTCAGGAAGTGGCCTGTGAGCTGTGCTCTGAAGGATGAACAAGAATAAATGTGATGGAGACATGGATAGAGGGAATCAGAGAAGGAATAAGAGTTTTGGAGCACAAGAGCCTTTTGCTGGTACCAGAGGAAGGGTGACAGGTCACCTGACCAGGCAGGACCTCGGAGACCAAGGGAGAATTTTGGTCTTCATGCTAAGTGCAATGGGAAGGCAAGGAGCAAGTTTTCTCGGGGGAGGGACCTTTGGAAAGGTCACTCTGGCCCTGAATGTTGAATGGCTTGCAAGGACAGTAATGGGGGCAGAAATACCAGTTGGGAGGTTAGTCCACTAATTCAAGTGGGAAGTGCTGGTAGGTTGAACTAGAGTAGGTGTGGAAGGATGATGGTAAGAGGTGTAGAGATACAAGAGACATAAAAGAGTCCGAAACAACAGAACTTGATCCTTAATTGGATGTGGGCGTTATTTAGGAGAAAGTCAAGGAAATTGCCAAATGCAATATGCTGTGCTAAATGTTATAAGAGACTGTAGAGGCATCTGGCCAGTCGCTGGGTATCAGCAAAGGTGTCTGCAAAAACCCCACAAAGGACCTCAAGTTATGTATAGTTTATTTGAAGAGGCTGGATATAAATACTGAAAATTAGCTCACAATCAAGGCTCTAATTGCCAGGTGTCACATGAGTGATACAGGCACTGTGGTTTGTAGGTGTTTCCAGGTCAGTTGTGGATAGAGCTAGCCAGGAAAGGCTTCGTGCAACAGACGGCACTGGCTGGCCTTGGGCAAAGGAAGGAAGAAGAGCAATCCTGGTGGAGAGAACACATGGAAGAGGGTGAGGAGGAAGTAAGGATAGACATAACAAATTTAGGGAGTACCAAGTAGACCAGTTGTATCAAAATGGGGGGCTTTTTGGGGAGGAAATTATGGAAAAATATAAGTTTGGAAGTGTAGGTCGGGAGCAGCATGGGGTTGTAGAATTCTATAAAAAATTCCTAAGTGTTGATTCACACCTGGATCATCATGGGTAAGCTGTAAATCTCATGTACTAGGAAAAGTTCAAGTTGTAGGTCTCCTTGGGCCTTCTCTACAATGATATCTCCTCCCCCCACCACAGCTTTATTGAGATGTAATTGACATATAACATTGTGTAAGTTTACTGGGCACAACGTGTTGATCTGATGCACTTATATATTGGGAAATGATTAGCTAACACTCTCATCAGGTCACATAATTACTGTTTCTTTTTTTTGTGGTGAGAACATTTAAAATTCACTCTTAGCAACTTTCAAATAAATACTACCCATTACGTATTCTTGGCTCCCTTGTCAAATATCAGTTGACTATATATGCAAGGTTTTATTTCTGGGCTCTTGATTCTGTTCCATCCATCTATGTGTTTATTTTTATGCCACTATTATACTGTTTTGATTACTGTAGCTGTGTTGTTGAATTCAGTTTGCTTATATTTTGTTGAGAATTTTTGTGTCTATATTCATCAGGGATATTGGCCTTAAGTTTCTCTTTCCTTGTGGTGTTCTTATCTGGCTTTGGTATTAGAATAATGCTGGTCCTGTAAAATGAGTTTGGGAGTGTTCCCTCCTCTTCAATTTTTGGGGAGATTTTGAGATGGATTGGTTTTAATTCTTCTTTAAATGTTTGATAGAATTCACCAGTGAAACCATCTGGTCCTGGGCTTTTCTCTGTTGGGAGGTTTTTGATTATTGATTCACTCTCTTTACTCATTATTGGTACATTCAGATTTAAAAAAAAATTTCTTCCTGATTCAGTCTTGGTAGGTTGTATATTTCTAGGACTTTATCCATTTCTTCTAGGTTATCCAAGATGATGGTGTATAATTGTTCATTGTAGTCTCATGATCCCTTATATTTCTGTGGGATCAGTTGTAATGCTTACTTTTCATTTCTGATTATATTTATTTACATCCTCTTTCTTTTTTTCTTAGTCTAGCTAAAGTTTTGTCAATTTTGTTTATCTTTTTTTAAAAAAACAGTTCTTAATTTTGTTTGAAATGCCACACCCTCAGAGAAGCTGTCCTTGGCCATCAGTCCCCAAACAGCCTTTCCTTCTATTATTTTATTATTATATATCAGATACTCCTGTGTATTTCCCTCCCAGTGTTACCACAATGTGCAAGTATCCACTTGTTTACCATCCGCCTTGCCCACTAGGATGCGAGCTCTGCATGTGAGGGTTTTGTGTGTTGCCCTTCTGTGTCCTTGACCCCTAGAGTGATGCCCAGTTGAGGCATAGTACAGACTTGGTTGCAAAGTGGGTATTGTGTGGGCAGGAGTGCAGAGTTTAGATCCAAAATGAAGGCAGATCCTGATACATTCACTGAAGGAAGATAGGACTCACTGTGGATTAGCCAGACAATTCCTGAGCTCTGCTCAAAAACAAGCACATGGAAAATAACACACTAGTCTTTTTATAGCCTTTGCAATTTTGAAACCCCCTTATTGAGACTCCTCTTGAAATAAAGTTATGCAAATATTTGGGATGTTCAAAGTGTGAATATTTACAATGTTTAAAATACTTCTCTAATTAACCATTTTATGAGATATCTTTACTTTCATGCTCAACTTTTCCACTTATCTTTTAGTTAATGTCTTAAATAACTCTTCCATTTGACTTTCTAATGAAGGCATTGCTAGTTAATACTGACTCTAAAATTGGATTTTACTGAACACTGTAAATATGAGGAGATGAAATCCTGGTCTGCAAGATCCAGGAGGAAATATGGGGTTGCTTCCATCTATGCTTGCAGCTCCTGTTTTTTTAAGATGGAAATTTCCTGGTTACCCTGTTCCTGGACATGCCTCATCTCTGGGGTCCTTCATACTGGACAGATAGGGTGAGTTCTGCTTTCAAAATTGGATGCTACCCCACCTCTAAAGTAATCCTGCCAGAGGGTCGGGGGTTGTCTGAGCCTCATAATATCTTTTTTTTCTTTTTTTGTAGGCTCCACGCCCAGCGTGGAGCCCAACATGGGGCTTGAACTCATGACCCTGAGATCAAGACCTGAGCCAAGATCAAGAGTCAGACGCCCAACCAACTGAGCCACCAGGCACACCCAGTCTGAGCCTCAGAATATCTTGTGAGTGCTGCAAAGATACAAACTCTTGCTGAGCATTAGACACCCCAGAGAGCCCACAAGCTTGTTGATAAAGCCCATGGACTGTGGAGCCAGACTACCTGGGTTTCAATCTCAGCTCTTCTGTTTGCTAGCAGGGTGACTTAGCAAATTATTCAACTTCTCTGGGCCTTGATTCTTCACCTGACAAAGGGGGTTGCTGATTATTGTACCTATTTCAGGGAACTGAGTTGTGAGGAATAAATGAGATAATATGCATAAAGCCCTAAGAAAAGTGTCTGTTTTCTTTTCCTTTTTTTCCGTTAAATTCCACATATGAATGTAATCATATGGTATTTGTCTTTCTCTGACTGACTTATTTTGCCTAGCATTATACTCTCTAGATCACTATATTTGGACACTTGAAGCTAATTTAACACTGTATGTTTACTGTAGTGTAATTAAAAATTTTTTTAAATGTCTGGCACATAGTAAATGCTTAATGTTATCAATTATTGTTGTACACTGAGTATATGGGGATATTTGTCCCTACACAGACCTTTTAACTGAGCCTGTTTCACCTATCAAAACTCATGTTTTGGCGATCAACATTCAGATTTTACCCAGTTCTTGTTGGTCTGCTCACTTCTTTTTTGTCTCCTCTGAATTGGTTGTTTGGCCTGCCCTCAATGGGCTTCCATGCCCTGCTCTTAACTGCTAATTTTGCTCAATTGGCTTTCTTGCCCATGACCTTGAATGGTTTTTCTGGGATATTACCTTTTATATCACAGATAAGAGGCAGTGCCCTTCTATACCCTCCCTGGCCCTGATTCATGAGGAGTGATGATGGAGGACGCTTGTCCTCTGCCTAGGGTTGAGCTTTCATCAATTCCTAGATCTTTAGTATTGAGCTGAAATAAAATGATAGTAGCTCCATGTGTCAGGGTGGGCAATGACATGGCCTTATCTGGTAAAGGACACCCAGCCATCCAGGTGGTTATCAAGAGGAAGAAGGGGGACTAGGTTTGTTTTTCAACATAGCCTCTTACGGTCTTAGCACCCTTCTCTTTCCAACTGCCTCACTGTTGATGGTGTCTGGATGGGTGGTCTTGCCTGGGGCAGATACATAATCAGAACCAGATGCAAATACAGAATTTTTGCCCTTGGTCAAGCATATAGCAAACAATCCCATATTCATGCAGTGCTACATGAATCTAGAAAATAATCAGGCATTTCCTGATACACTGGAGGGTAATTTATCTGGTCTTTTCGCAGACAGTTATTCAGTCCTTTGCTGTTGGGGTGGTCTTCATCACTTTTCAACTATTTCCAAGCATCCTCATTCTGTCTTGTGGTTCCATTTAAAACTTCACATTTTTCCAGGAGAATAACCCTCAACTGATCATTTGGGTTGTCAGTGGTTGGGATGAAGCATCACTGGTGATAAACTAACACAGCTGAAGGTCCCAGGAAATTTTTCACATGGCATCTACTGCGTGTTGGGATTTGCAGAACACGGGCTGCTCTTCTTCAACCCACGTGACACCTTGGGTGGTGGACGCCCGGTGAATGAAGGATTGCTGAGACCTCGGAGCTTCCTCAGAAATTCACTGCCTAATCCACATGTGCAGTTAGAATTATGAGGACAAGGAGGGTGAGTTTCCTCTACCTCAGGCTCCACACAATATGCTCAGATAATAAATTCCTGGTTCATTTTCTCACTCTGGCTCTGCGAAAACGGTTAGCTCGAAAGCTGCCACTATTCTTTTAAAAATTCCCCGGCAGTCCTGGAAGCCAGGAAAGTTTTACTTTCAAACAAGAATTTTGGTGTTTGTATCACTAAGTCCTCTATTTAATTACAGTAACACATTGTTTAAATTAAGTTTCCTTTGGAAAAAATAAGGGTTTAAGTGAAGAGGAAAACATTATGTCAAAGTACACAACGTTTTGAGAGACTGAAAACTCTGTTTTTCCAATAAAAAAAAAGTTGTGAAGCATTTGTGGAATTCTCTTCCCTGTGGTCAATTTGCTCACACTGTGGCCTTCATCTAGAAGTGGTTCCTTACCCCTTCACCTGTGTTAGGTCTAAGAGAGGAGAATTTTCATAAAGGCAAGCCAGGCCTCCAACTGGGGTCCTACAGGGCTCTGGCAGGCCTTCTAGGAACTTGAGATTTGACTGTTTAACTTCATAACCAGATGGTGTCAGTTTCCTTCTATAAAGATGCCAGTTTCCGCTGGATGTATTAAGCGTATCTTCACAGTCTGGGTGGAAATTTGTAGTAGTTAGCTGTAGACCATCAAATGATGGACAAAACTGACCAGAATTCAAGAAGTGGTGGTTATAAGTACACACAGCTAGCTAGATTCTGTCCTCTCTCCTTCCTCCCTGCCTTCCCTCCCTCTTTCCCTCTCTCTTTCCTTTCTTCCCTTCTTCCCTCCTTCCTTCCTTGGCGAGTTAGAAGTCTTTCTCAGGATGGGAGGGGTTGATAGACTTGCTAGTAGATCTGGGGAGTAGAAAAAAAAAGCACCGTACATATCAATTATATCTCAATAAAACAAAAAACAAAGAAAAAACACTTTCTCTTACTCTCAGAATACTTCTGACACCAAATGTGTGGGTTTTGCCACACCAAGAAATTTTCCAATTCTCAGTAGACACCAGCTGGGAGTCTAGCAATTTAGCTCAGCGCTGTCACTAACTGCCTGGCATGAGCACAGGCCACAGGGGTTAAGGGCTCAGTCCGACATGACTGCCCAGACCTCCGATGCCAATCGTAAATCCAGGGCTGTCACATATATTTCTGACCAACTGGTTCTAAATCAGGGCTTCCCTCCTTGGGTTTGATAATTTGCTAGGACTTCTCACAAAACTCAGGAGAACATTTATTTATGTTTATCCTGAAGGGTGTTACCAAGGATACAGGTGAACAGCGGGGTGAAGCAGTACATGGGGCGTGGTGTGGGGAAGGGGTGAGGAGCTCTCATGCCCCCTCCAGCTGTGTCAGCCTCCCAAGCACTCTGGAACCCAGAGTTTGGGGATTTTCTAATGGAGGCTTCACCGTGTAGGCATGATTGATTATTAACTCAATCTCTAGCCCCATTGGGCTTCCAGGAGGATGGGGTGAGGCTGAAAGTTCCAAGCTTCTAATCATGTTTGGTGTTCCTGGTGACCGGCCCTCCTCCAACCCCTATCCCGGGAGCCCCTCAGAGTCACCTCATTAGAACAAAAGACACTCCTATCACTCAGGAAATTACAAGGGTTTTAGGAACTCTGTGTCAGAAACCAGGGTCAAAGACCAAATATTAGAACAAAAGATGCTCCCAGCACCCCTCTCACTCAGGAAATTACAAGGGTTTTGGGAGCTTTGTGTCGGGATCAATATATATATTTGATCTGGGGGCAAAGACCAATATGTATATTTTATATTATGTCATAGTAACACTGGGGGCCAAACTTTATTTTACAACCCTCTTTGTCCAAGGGGCGCCTGGGTGGCTTAGCTGGTTAAGTGTCCGCCCTCGGCTCAGGTCATGGGGATCAAGCCCCGTGGTCCGGGCTTGCTGCTCAGCGGGGACCTTGCTTCTCCCTCTCCCTCTGCCCTTCCCCTGCTTGTGTACACACACTCTCTCTCCCTCTCATTCTCAAATAAATAAATAAAATCTTAAAAAAAACAACGCCCCCTCTACCCCCAATTCTCTTTGTCCCAAGTCCCGACAAAACAGGGCAATAGAAAGAAACGTGTGACCGTTGTCCTCAAAGTTGAGGTCAATCCCAGGCTTGATTTATTCAGGTCCACTTGAGCAGGGGGCTCGGAGCCCCCCTGTCCCTCGGCTAGGTTCAGAGCTGGGTGAAGCTCCTGGGCTCTTCACGGCTCAGCCTGGCTTCCTTTAGGGAGGCTGAGCTGCTGGGCAGGCTGGGCAGCTGAACCAAACATTTGCCACAGAAGGCATCTTTCTTACTGCCCTCATTATGGGGTAGCTACTTAGAATTTACTGGGTGATTCCATCAGCTTTTACAGCGTGTGTGTGTGCCAGCTATCCTGGGGGATCCTTCTAGTCCAGAACATTCAACCAAACCTTACAGACTGCCTGTGTGGGAAGGTCGCGCTGGAGCTTCGGGTAGCACGGAGATGAGACAGGCAATGCAGCATGCCCACAAGCACCTTCTAGGCTAGTGCAGGGTGACCTCTCTCTCCAAGGCTGGGGGAGAGTGGTGATGTGCCTGAGAGGAGCAGAGCAAAGATGGCAGGGTGTGCGTGGAGAGCAAGGGAGAATTGATTTCAATCAGGAGAACCAGGAAAAAAGTCCTTTAGAAGTAACGGTTAGACCGAGCCTCGCACACCAGGTAGGACGTGGGCTGGACGTGGGCCGGTGAGTCAAGCAGGGAAGGCCAGGCTCAGAGGACTGGTCTGACTGGTGCAGAGAGAAACAGTTGGTTGGGGAGGGATTTGGGGGCAGATGGGGCTGGGCCTCGGCTCTCAGGTGAAGGAGCTGAGACCACGTGAATGCCAGGAAAATAATTTGGGTAACTTCGGGCAGCCTGGAAAAGGGGCCTCACGCTAAGTTGTGTGGGTCTGTGTTCCTCAGCAAAATCTGTCATCTCCATCTTTCGAGGATCCAAAAATGCCCCCTTGGGTACTGTTTTGTTGTAACTATCTTCTTATTATATTGGGCCAGGCTCCTCTCGGCGCACAGACAAACCCTTCCCGTCTTGTTCTGTGACTATCACGTTTGCCATTGTATTTAAGGAATAACGGCTCTCAGTGGCTGAGAGTCTCACCTGCCAGGCACCTTGGTGAGTTTGTTACATGTCTTATTTCTTTTAATTCCCTTGAAAACCCAAGGTGGGAAACATTTCCCCTACTTTTCAGACAAAGAAACGGAGTCCCAGTGTGGTTCCATGAGTCCTAAGACCACCCACCTTGGAAGGAGCCGAAAAATGGTCTGCTTCCCTTGCTTTCTATTCATTCTCCTGTCCAAGCACGCGGAGCTTGCGGTGTTGTTAAAGAGTGGCAGCCGACGGTGTGCCCAACACATGACATGCATGAACTTCCCACAGAGACGACAGAAGGAAAGTCCTGTTGCTATTATTCCCATTTTACAAATGAAGAAACTGTCTCAAAGATGCATGTAATTTGCCCACAGCCACAAAGCTACCAGGTGGCAAAACCAGGGTTGGAACTCGGACTCCAAGTGCATAGCGCATCGCCAGTTACCAGGGCTGCGAGTGCAGGGACTAGGGTCTAGCATGGTGCTGGGTATATAGTAGCCCCTTACATGAACGCTTTTGAAACATTTTTGAATGTTTTATGAATGAAATTAAGTGGACAAATGAGTGGATGGAATAAAGAATGAATGAATCATGTGTATGACACCGAGCCTTAGTTCTCTATTTTCTCCTGGACACCCTGCTAGGACTTTGGTGAGCCTCTCCCACCAGAACGGATGATATGACCAGGCCATAACTGTGTGGTCCAGAGAGCCGGGCACCGCACAGATGTAGAAATGGGGTCAAGTGCCGGACACCATACTTCTCAGTCATTTGGACTTTGTCTGGAGGAATGAACCTTCTATACCATGTCCTAGTGCTAAACTAGGTATGTAGCCTGCTTTAATAGTGATAATTCAGTTACGAGATGGAAACAATCACAAACATGTTGGGACATTTTGGTGGTTTTGTTTTTAACTAAACTTACTTCTGATCTGTTATGACCGCTGAAATTTTTATAAAATGACTTTTATTTTTTAGAAAAGTTCTAGATTTATAGAAGATCTGCAAAGATAGTACAGAGAGTTTCCTCATAGGCCTCAGCCAGATTCCCCTGCTGTCAACAGCTTACATCTCTGTGGTACATCAGCTTAACTAAAGAAACAATGTGGGTAGGTACTTTAATAATCAGACTTACTCTGATTTCACTAGTTTTCCCCCAATGTCCTTTTTCAATTCCAAGATCCCATCCGGGATACCACATTGTAGTTAGCTGTCATGTCTCCTTAGGCCCCTCTGGCCTGTGTCAGTTTCTTGGACTTTTTTTGTTATTTGTGACCTTGACAACACTGAGGAGTACTGGTCAGGTAGGTGTCTTGTAGAATGCTCCTGAATTTGGATTTGTCTGATGTTTTTCTCATAGTCAGCCTGGGATTATGAGTTTTGAGAGGAAGACAACAGAGATCAAGTACCATTCTTGTTACCTCATATTAAGACTACTGCTAATGGGCGCCTGGGTGGCTCAGTTGGTTAAGCGACTGCCTTCGGCTCAGGTCATGATCCTGGAGTCCCTGGATCGAGTCCCGCATCGGGCTCCCTGCTTGGCAGGGAGCCTGCTTCTCCCTCTGATCCTCCCCCGTCTCATGTACTCGCTCTCTCTCATTCTCTCTCTCTCAAATAAATAAATAAAATCTTAAAAAAAAAAAAAGACTACTGCTAATTTTTTAAAAAGATTTTATTTATTTATTTATTTATTTATTTATTTATTTATTTAGAGAGCAAGTGGGGGGGCAGTGGGAGGGACAGAGGGAGAGGGAGAAGATCTCAAGCAGACTCCACACTGAGTGTGGACGCTGACGTGGGGCCCAATCCCAGGACCCTGAGATCATGACCTGAGCGGAAACCAAGAGTCAGATGCTTAATCAACTGAGCCACGCAGGTGTCCCAAGACTACCACCAAATTTTTTAAAGCTAAATCTTTAATTCTACTTTTCATGTTTGTAGCTCCACAGTCTTCCCTTTATGGTTTTTCCAATGGCCTCGTTGATTCCATTGGAGAGAGCAAGCTCTCCTGCTGGCTCACTGGGTCCTAGCTAAGTCTTAATAGCAAAGCATTTTGCAAGGGGTTCCATTGGCCCCATTTTGCCTAGCCTGGATTAGACAATCTCGGCTTACTAGTCAGGTGAGTTTCTCCTGGTTGAGATGTAGAACACTTTTTTCATGACTGCTGATAGATAAATGGAGGCATTTCTAGTTCTTAATGGTGTAGCTGTCACCCACAAAAAACACTTATCATCTTGATGGGGTTGCTGAAATGGCTTACAAGGACAAAACCATAGGAGAAAATATAAATGTGTGTCTACAACCATGCTTTTCATAGATGGATGCCAAATTCCATGTTTACTTGTTTTATTTTAGAATATAAAACTATCGATAAAGATGATCTCCAAATTGTCTTTGTTTGGAGGCATCCACTATGCCCTGAGCTCAAAAACCAGCCTCTCTCACTGGTTTGTCCTCACTCAATCTTTTCCGTCTCTTTCTTGGGAGGGTCCAGCAAAGCTACATCCATTATCGGGAACCTACTTCCATTATCTCCATTTAAAACTACTTTGCTGTTGGGTTTCAACCATGTTTTATCCATACTCGTGAAACATGAAAGGGTTATACATTTCAGGAAAGCCAGCGAGGCTTGGACAAAGAGAAAGCATTAAAGCAATTTCCAAATGACAACAATCCTCATTGCCCTTCAGGACGCCAAAGGGAACAGATTTGTCCTGAAGTTTGTCTCACTGAATTTTATTTTATTTATTTCCTTTCATTATTATTTTTGGTGTATGTCTCTCTGCACTTTTAGATGGAACAGCACTCCTGCTAGTCAAGATAGCATCAGACTGTTTATTGTAGATCTTGGCTTAAGGTGCAGATGTTTTGGCTCAGTTAATAATAAACCATTCTTTAACTTATTTTTAATTTTAGTTCATGAAGTAATAGGAAAATATAGCAACTTTTTGAATGTGCTCTTAGGGAGAAAGGAAGAGAGAGGGGGAGGGAGAGAGAGAGAAAGAGAGCAAGCTAATTTGAGGTAGATGGTTCTGGTTAAGTCCTAGGCCAGCTTAAGATAGTGCCATGAAAATGTCCTGTTCCCCTTTCCCATCATCACCCCTGCCTTGACTTTCACCATTTACGCCCTCATCTTCTTGATCCCTTTCCCTGGTGTGGGTCCTGCTCGAGTCAGGGACATGATTTTCTGGCTGACATCTACGTCTTCCTCTTGAATGCCTTCGGGTCCCCCACATCTCCTCCTGCCTGGCTATCCCTGATGGAGCCCCACAGATTTCGAACTTAGCATTAACCCAACCTCCTTCCAAAATGAGAATTGTTTGCTCTGATTCCTGGAAATGCTCACGAACAGACTCTACGTGCTGGGAGATGGGCCTGTGGAAGGGAGCCAGTCGATCGGGACACCCCATCCATCCAGAGCGGGGCCTCTGCTGGTGCCTGTGTCTTGGGCAGGCAGGCTGCAAGGCAGGCGGAGGCCTGGGTTTAGGGGGAGTGGCAGGTGTCTACCAACCGGCTCATCTACTTCTGACGGGTGGGGCCACACGAAACCCTTTGGTTCTTTGCATCTTAGGAACCAGGTAACCGCATGCACGGTTTCAAGTCTCCGTGTCAAACCAGCCGTTTGCAGGTGTCAAGGCCAAGGCCTGGGAGGAGGCCGTCGTGCAGGCAGACGAGCCGCAGCTGCTGTGGGGGCCGGCGTCTGTAGGTGGTTCAGTGCGCGCATGGGGTTCCGCTTCCGGTCCATGACCGCCCGCATCCGGGTCACGCGTGACCCCCGTGCACCGAAGCAAGTTGCACATGGGCGGGGTGGGGGGGGGCGCCTCTGGAGCCGGAAGGAGGGTGAGGCGGTGCAGTTTACCTTTAAGAAGTCGGCTAAGGGCCTGGACTCTCTCCACGTCACCTGTTGGTGAGTGAGAGGGGCCCAAAGGGAGAAACAGGCAGAAGCGCAGATCCGAGGCGGACAGGTGCTACAAGCGTGGAGGGCCACCCCAGCCCGAGCAGAAGCCACATGGTGGCCTCGTGTCCCCTGAAGACCCAGCAGGCCCCCAGCTCACAGGGAAAGCCAGCCTACTTTCAGGAGGAGGAAGAGGAGGTCCAGAGCCCTGCCCTGCTCCCAGAGGCCCAGCACTGAGCTGCGGTGGGTGGGGGTAGCCTTCTGTGATCAGGAAGTTTTGAGGAACAGGCAGAGTGGAGGAAGTGGGGATAAGGGTGGGTAGGGGGCAGCTGGCTCCGCCATGCATCTCAGGCCTGGGTCCACAGCATCACCCCTCCTTCCCTCTTGGCAGGGTGGGGGAAGGGGGTGAGGCAAATGAACTCCAACCCTGCTCAATCCAAATGCTCCTGAGGGTTTTGGGGAACATCCCTCCCTGTGTGCTTTATCTGAGTTTCCGTCCCCAGAATCTCCACCTTTTGAAAGTGGCCTGGAGAGGGAAATTGTTTTCTTTTCAAAGGAGATGTAATAATAATCCTCCCCCCCACCCCCCCGCCTCCGCGCCAGGGTGTAAAGATTGAGCCTGAGACCAGATTGATGGGCCCAAGAGCACGAACCATTGCGTCCTGTGGGAGGGAGTCTCTCAGGGGTAAGGCAGGGTTTTCCCATATCTTGTCTCATAACCCACTCAGGGGAAAGGTTGTTCTCTACTGTCCCAAGCCATGGGTTGTGACAGTAGGCAAAGGGGTTGTTGGGGGAACAGCTGCAGACCCGCTGCTCCTAAGCTGACTCCCACCCCACTCTGGGCCGATAGAATTTTCTTTATTTGCTCCCTTGAATAACTGCACCTTGGGCCCCACTTTCTCCAGGATGCCAGCTGCACGAGCTGCGTGTATATGACAGATCTTGTGTATTTTAACTTTTTTTTTGTAATATAAATGTTCTGATTTTGTAGTTTTGTGGATTTGAATCTTAAGGCCCTTATCCCTGCACAGTGTTCTCGGGGACACGTGCGATCTCCGGGGTCCGTCGGCAGCAGCTCCCGGGGTCTGCAGAGCAGGAAGGCTTTTTGTTTGATCGTGAGGGACAACATCTATTCCGAGGGCATAGCCTATTGACCTACCTCCTTTTTGCCAATCGGAGCAGGTTTCCTGCCCTAGTGTCTTCTGGAAACCACTCCACCCTCAGTGTTCCACAGGGGACTAGGTTATCATACGGTGGCTCCGTGACTTGATGCCCTTCTACTGGAAGATTAGAAATTGGTCTGAACAGCAAACGGTGGTGCAGGAGGGTGAGGAGAGGCTGTGCGAGGGGAAAGGTGCAGAGGGGAAGCCAAGATTAGCTGAGGGTCATCTCTACATGTAATAAAGGATTCCTGTTCTGGACTTCTAATCCCGGGGCATGGGACTCACTTTACAGACTAGATCCCTCCTTCACTGGATTGGGCTAGGCCTACTAGCACAACAGGGTGTGTGTGTGTGTGTGTGTGTGTGTGTGTGCTTAAAAAAATGAGTTGGTAAGGAGAGCTTTAAGAACAATACCTCTTGTACCCAACTTGAACTGCCCAGGGGTGGGTGTATGAAGCTGAGTCTACATTTCTTAACCTTCATGAATTCTGAGCTTTTCTTGTTGGCTTCCAGAGAGACCATGAGCCACGGCTGCTTCTCAGCGCCCAGAGCCAGCGTCCTGCCCGCTGCAGCCATCATTAATGTGGTAGCTAAAGGAGAAGAGAAGATTTCGTTTACATGCCGTGAGATCCCCGCAGACCTACCTCATTGTGTTGAAACAGGGCAAATGCAACAGAACGCATTGGGTGATGTATGTCTGATCCTGGGTTCTTGTCTCCCCTACTCACTGCCCCCTCTAGTTATGGTATTTGTCTGGGCCTTCTAAGGCTTCGTGAATAGCTGATTGGGTGGCTGCTAGGTGACCTGCTTTGTGTAAATATAATATGTTGGTCTTCTTCATGTTCTTTTGGGGTTTTACAGTTTACACACTTCTTTTTGTATCGAGAAAAATAGCCAAAGCATCTTTGACAAGATTTTGCACCAGGAAAAGAATCTGGAGCATAGCTTGGTGACCCCTCTTGAAGTGTGGGGGTCTTGAATCATCCTCTCTTTTGTGTTCCCTTGCCCTATTTCCTATTTTGGGCCAGATCTTCTGTCCTAAACACTTGGCTCCTACTCTATCCCCTCTTTTATCCGCCCTCCCCAAAAAAGCCCCCCACCACGTACACATTTAAATCCTGAAGAAGCTACAAACACTCCATCCCTTGTTCCCAATCCCTCGTGTCAAGACCATCCCTTGATGTGATTCATACAAATACACTACTATTTGGATAGATCAAAACTCCTTTAATCTCTAATATTGGGGTAGAGAGAAGCAGAAGCAATGGGGGGGGCGTCCATGTAGAAAGCAAGGTTGGGAGACCAAGAAAGGGAAGATGAATGTGTATCCAAGTCACTCAGGAACTTTTGAAACTTATGTCAAATTGGCCACAAGATTGTTTAACAGGATGCGGACGAATGTAGCTCCATGTTTACTGCTAGAAACCAAAGCTTTGTGTGAAATCCTGAATTTATGAGGGTGCGGACAGGGAGGAAATCTTCCATCTATGTGTTCTTTCCCTGATCCCTTCCCCTCATTTCTGAACTGCAGGACACTGAGCCCCCTGGGGCGTTAGGGACTCCATCTCTGGGGAGTACTTATTGGGTGGTTGAGTTTCCCACTGTGTCGGGTACTTCCTTTCCCACTTGCTATTGTTTTGTCACACACATGCTGACCTTTTCCCCTTCTCTCTTTACCCTGGGAAAATACAAGGAATGTATCAAAATTTATTGGTACCGATAAAAAACAGAACATGCTGGGGATGCTGATGATAGTATTAATAGCATAGATAGTATGTATGGGACAGGGCTTGTGCTGAGCATTTATAAACGTCATCTTGTCCAAGCCCTGCAGTAATTCTATCGTAGAGGGACTTTTGTCACTCAAATTTTACATTACCGAACAAAGGTTAGTTCGGAGAAGTTAAATAACATGTCCAAAATTATACAGCTAGGAAGAGTTGGAGCCAGGTTTCAAACTAGTTTGATCTGAGTGTTGAGCCTTTCTGAATAAGTCCACTGTATTAAGTTAAACCGAAAAAAATCTCATGTCCAGGTGCTGAGGGATGTGAGTATGGACATGTATTTGTTGTGTGTGTACACGTGCACGTATATGTCTTTGTGTTCACGTATGTGTGTATGTGTACATGTGCCTTGTTCGTGTATGCAAGAGGGTCTTTGCCCACGCGTGTGTGTTGACGTGTGCTGCACGTTCACATGCATATGTGCATCTGTGTGCATGTCTGTACACACGTGTTTTGTGCGGATGCATGTGTGTGTGTATGACGGTATACGCATGATGCATGTGTGTGTGGTTTTTTAGCACAGTGAAAATATAGCTGGGAAAGGGTCTGGGTAAAAATTAAAGCTTGATGTTTAAGTCATGTGTACATATTTTTAATAGAAAACAGCTCTAGAACATGCTAAGTTATGGTTGGGCAGCCCAGAGCAGAGCCAGGGGGAGTGAGGCACGCTGCCTAGGAGCTGTGCCCACCTCCAGCAGCCCATCCACCACTTCATATGGTTCGAAATCCTGGGGACTTGGGCTACATTTTTCTAGGTTGTGATGATTTTCTTATTTTGGGACACTGTGCATTTCTTGAGTAAATTCAAGTGCGCTGTTTTAAGTTTATTTTGATTCTTCTCTTTTTACTTCAAGCAAATGCACCCTTCTCCAGGACCGTCCTGGCAAAGCCAGCCAGGGCTTGAGAAACCATGGTAAAGCTATGTGAGGTCACAATAGGGTAGAGGCCTCATGATTCCACTGTGGGTTTAAGAAATGTCAAGTGGCAGAAACTGAAGAATACGCTTCATTTTCTTAAGCCAGTAGAATGCAATTATAACATGACTCACTGCTGCATGGGTTCATATATATCCTCGTGTGCATGTGTGTGGATCATGGGTTCTTCAGCACTTCAGCAAAATATTTATAAAGTCAAGACACCATGCTGGGTGCTGGGACATGTGTATCAGTTAGGAACCTCTTGACTGGGAGGTACAAAGTATTAGTTGGGGAACAAGACTGGGGAGTGGTGGGAGCAGAGGACCTGAACCAGGGTGAGTATTTTATCACAGGCATGGTTTAGAGTTGCTGGTGGTAATAAAAGGCAGATGGACTTTTAGTTGGTTTTATTACTGTTTTTAAATTCCCTGCAAACAACACACTCCCTTACTGCCTATACCCATGGCAGACTGCTCCCCCTACTTTGTATACCACTGCAAAACACCCAGCTAAACAATGAGGAAAATTCTGTTTCTTATGAAATAAAGTCTGGAGTCAGATGGTGTCAGGGTTGTTTTGGCAGCTTAATGATATCAACAAGGATCTAGGGTCTTTCTATTTGTCACCCCTCTTTCAATATTCTGGCTAAGTCACCAGCCTTACCTCTAATGGCCCAGGATGGCACTGGATGGAGGTAAGACGATGTCCGGCACGAGAGGACGAGTGTGTTGTCCCAATGAGGGTGGACCAATGAGGGGGACACTTTTCCCGGAAGCCACTCCGGAGAACTTGGCCACAGATCCCATTGGCCAGGGTTAGTCACGTGGCCACGAACTAGGTCAGGGGTTGGTAAATCTGGCCAGCCATCTGATCATGTTTAGCCCACAAGGTAAGAATGGTTTTTATATTTTTAAATAGTTGAAAAAAATTCAAAGGCAAAATAATATTTTATGACATGAAAATTAAATGCAATTCCAATTTCAGTGTCCATAAATAAAAGTGTTATTAGAACACAGCCAGGTCCAATTGTGTGTTGACCAGGACTGCCTTCACACTACGGTGGTAGAGTTCACCATACGGAGACCACATGTCCTGCAAAGCTGAAAATATTCACACTCTGGTCCTTTACGGAAAGAGTTTGCTGGCTCCTGAGCTAGCTGAATAGATGGCTGGGGTTTCTGCAATTTTCAGGCTCTATGGCGTGCAGCCTGGCGAAGCTTAGGGGACTTCACTAAGGCCACTCAGCGAGTATCACAGAATCCGAGGACAGATTTGTTTGGTTTCTCACTCCTTCGCCTGTGTGGTCCATCAACTGAACCTTGAACCATGAGATGAATGTGTTCTGTAGGGCAGTGTGAGCAAAGCCCAGGGTTTAGAAGATACACGGAAGGGCAGAGTCTGATGCAGCTGGAGGAGGATACTGTGGGAGGTTAGGTGAGGGCCAGACTGGGGGGCTTTGGACACTGAGCTAAAAAGAACTTTAGTCTTTTGAAGTGGAAGGCTGCTGAGGGGGAGGTGAGCAGTTCCAAGATGACAGCTCTGACAAAGATGTGACAGATGGGATAAACGTGTGGTATGATACAGTGCATTTTCAATAACGGTTAGCCCCTTCATCTAACACCATAATTATAAAGGGATCCCATCAGTCTTGGTCTAGAGCCCAGAGAAGTGCAAGGTGGCAAAATGGGCTGGAAGGTGAGTTTTGTTTGGCTTCTTCACTGATATTTTTTTTAATCGCATAAACCATTAAACTTAAGGCTGCCTATAAAAATAAGGATTGCTGGCATCTCTCAAATAAATAGGAACATCTGGCAACTGGTTCCACATTTCCACATGATAAAAATCAGCTAGAGTGGAGTTGGGGCTGATGTTTTTATATTCTCCATATTCTCTATCCCTGCTTATTATTCTCTTGACATTGAGGCCAAGTGTAAGTTGCTGTATCAGTTAGGGTAACATTAGATGCTGTAACAAATAAACTCAGACAGTCCATTGACTCAATAATGTATAGAAGTGTATCACGTTACCCATGTAACAATCCAATATGGGTGTCCCTGGGAGTGGATGGGCTTCCTTCCCACCATCAATCATTCAGGGACTCAGATTCCTCCTATCTCATGGCTTAGCCATCTGAGCCTTGGAGTCTTATGCATGCAACTGGGGGATGGGGAAAAGAAGGTAGAAAAAGGTCAGATTTCACATTGATCAGAAGTAACATATGATAAGCACTTATGGCAATTAGATTTTTGACCTCTGGCCTATAGCTAATACGTTGGTTTAGAACAACAATTTAATGTATATAAAAGGGTCTGGTTGGGGATGCTCTGATGAATTTTTACCGGTGTTTGGTCACTATGTCTGCATATTGACCACTTCAGCTTTTCTACCAGCTTTCTCCTGCTTAGATACTAGACTTTATTTTGTTTTTTGTTATTTTTGGTGGTGTAGCAGACTACTTCAAAGCTTCATGGCATAACAATGCCCAATCATTTTGTTACGCTCATGGATTCTGTGGGTCAGGAATTTGGGCAAGCAAAGCAAAGATGACTTGGCTCTGCTCCTCAGTGACTGGGGACTCAACTGGGAAGGCTTGAACATCCGGGGTCTCCTCAAATGGCTGGAGGATGGAATTATCTGAAAGTTCCTCCACTCACATATGTGAAGTCCAGGCTATTTGGGACTGCCAAATGGGGTGCTACACCAGTTGAGAGTCCCGAATAGAGGACTCACGTGGTTTGGGCTTCCTCGCAGCATGGCAGTCTCAGGATAGACTTCTTACACGGTGGCTCAGAACTCCAAGAGCAAGTATTTTTAGCAAACAAGGCAGGAGTTCCATAATATTCTATAACTGAACTTTGGAAGTCATGTAACATCACTTCTATAGGATGCTATTGGCCAAATGGTCACAAGCCAATCTTAATTCAAGATTGATGGGAAGAAGGCAAAAAATAAAGACAAAAACTTGAGGCCATGTTTTAAAACTGAGACAGATTGGCACATTGACATCCTCGGGCATGCAGTATAAAGCAGGCCATTCAGCAGTTTTACCAAAGCTCAAAATATCTCTAACTTGTGGTTTCTGTAATCATCTCTCACTAGCCTAGGGAGATAAAATGAATGAGAACAATTCTAATTGCTCAAAACCATGACATATGCTACACATCCCAGGTAATCTATTTAAAAGTCTAGATTTTTTCCTTTGAATTTTAATGTATTTGACTTTGAGTCAGTATGGAATCCTCCCTAGTCTGGCATGTGGCTTCTGTCTGAAACAGCTCTCAAAATGTGTCTAAGGCTTCCAGGCTGGCTGCAGATCAAGCCTAGCCCTTCTTAGATAGGATTTATAATTCTGGGTATACTTGGATCTAGAACAAGGTCTTCTTCATCTCGGGTCCACAGATAAAACTTAAGGTGTTCATGATCTTGGATGGGAACAATTGTACATTTATTTTCACTAACCTCAAGCAAAAATACAGCATTTCTTTCAATTATGAATGTAGGCCACAAACCTCACTACTATTAGTTGTACCTATGATCCTGGGACTTTGCCAGCAAAAGAAATCAATGATACTTTCATGTATTATTACAGTTGTTTCAGTTATCTTGAAATATTGTTTATATTCATCATTACTTTGAAATTATGATAGTTACTGAAAGTGCTAGGTTGTACATGACCAGTCTTCCTATCTACAGACACATGTCCGAGAAAGTGGGGCAGTTATCCAGGCAATTCTGCACCCCCCCCCCCCAGCCTGGCCCCACCATTATAGTTCAGCCACCAGCCCATGACATCCTTGCATCTCACCCTGGGACCAGTCACATACATTGCTTTGCCTTCTTCTCTAAACACAGTTGTTGAATAACCAAAACATGGGAGGAGATGAGTAATTCGAGATTGATGGGAAGAAGGCAAAAAAACAAAGACAAAAACTTGAGGCCATGTTTTAAAACAGACAGACTGGCACATTGACATCCTTGGGCATGCAGTATAAAGCAGGCCATTCAGCAGTTTTACCAAAGCTCATGCTTGGTAACATTTTGCAAAACTGGACAGTCCAAATGTGCATTCGTAACCCTCCGTAAGGGGGTGCACCTGTTCTTCCTGGAATTCTGGAGGTTGCTGTTGGTGAGGATTCTGGTGGGGTTGACAGAAGAGGAACAGTGAGTACGGACACAGGAACTAGAGAGCGGTACAAGCCCAGGTAATGCGTGCATTTGGAAGTTGAGGGCTCTATCCTTATGGACAGGGTCGTGTTGTGAAAGGCAGAGGCTTTACAAAATTATTGTTTGGGGGGTAGGTGATATATGACCATGGCATAAAATTTTAAAGACCCAAAATGGATTTAGTGAAAGGTACTCACCTTACTCCTATCCCTCAGCTACCCACTTTCCTTCCGCAGTGACAGTAACTGCCATCAGGTTTGGGGGCATAGCTCTCCATCTATGGAATTTGTATGCAGTCAACACAAACACACCACACACTACCATGCCCCCACTATGGCAAGAGCCTCCTAGTTTTTGAATATCATGGGAAAAAATGCATTCTATTACAAAATTCAGTTACAATATAAAAGTCTCCCTGATGCTTCTCCTTGAGGAGAATTATTTGAACTATTTATTTGTTTAGTGCTTCTGATGTCCAGTTCCATATTTTAAATAAGATGTGTGTATCTCTATTTCTTGACTCACCCACTTCGGATAGGATCTAGTCTTCTCCACTATGAAATGTTTCAGCCAAATCAGCCTACATTAATGAGCGTAAGTCCTCTCTTTGCATTTTTAAAATTAGTTATTCTTTTCCATTCTTCTTTTGGTTATTTTTATAACTTTAACAACCGTTGCTTTTGTAGCGTCAGTATTAATAACATTTGTTTTCTGTTTTATAGACATGATTAATTATTCCATGCATCGTCCATATGTTCCTCTGAGTATTAACAATGATCAAAATCAGTACTATTTTATTATGTAAATATCATTTATTTCCAAACTAATTATTGTGATTGGCCTCTGAAAGAAGGAACTAGAACATAAACTTTGCCACCCAAAGTGATATTAATAATAGCACCAGTACGTACGGGGCACCACAAATCCCACTTTATTTATTTTTAAAATTTGGGTTTTTTTTTTTTTTTGAGATAGAGTTGATATATAATAACATTGTGTAAGTTTCAGGTGTACATGTGTTGATTTCGTGCACTTACATATTGCAGTATGAGTACCACTGTGGTGTTAGCTAACACTTCTATTATATGCAATTATCAGTTTTGGTGTGTGTTGGGAATAATTAAGATCTAGTCTCTTAGCAACTTTGAAGTTTATAATACAATGCTGTTGTCGATAATCACTGTGCTGTGCCTTAGATCTCCGGGACTCATTTATTTACTAGTTGCAAGTTTGTAGTCTTATACAACATCTCCTCAATGCCCCCTGCCCCCCACCCCTTCTACTCTCTGTTTTTATAAGTTTGGCTTTTTTAGATTCTACCTATAAGTGACATCATACTGTATTGTGGAGATAAATCAGATAGAGAAAGACAAACACCGTATGGTATCACTTATAGGTGGAATCTACCAATCCTACTTTAAAAATGAGCATTCAGAGGGCCACGGTATTAAGAAACTTGCCCAAAGGTCACACACTGTTAAGTAGAGCAGGGTGGACAGGATTTGAAACTGGGAAATACGATTCGGGAGCTCGTGGTCTTCACCACTGTACTGCTCTTGCCTTTCTAAGCAGTAAAAGCAAATGGATTCTCGTGCCTCATACTCCATCAATTTCCTGTCTCCTAAAATTCGTTGTAGTAAAGCATATATGGAAATGGTTGAAGTAAAAGGTAAGAGTAACCCTTGCACCTTTCCCATAACCGTCGCCCATCCCAAAGAAAATTAATGTTAACACTTTAGTGGATAGCTTTCCAGTCCTTTTTCCATGTAATTTAATGGGCTCACATGTTCTGTATTTTACCAGTTGACTTGCTTTTTGATTTGGAGATCTTCCCATATCAGCATATAAAAATCTACTACATTCTTTTTAAAATGGCAGTAAAACATTTCTTTATAAGGGTGTGCCATAATACACGTAATCACTCCCTTATTGATGGATGTTTGAATTGTTTCCAGTGTTCACTATTACAAACAAAGCAGCCAAGAATAGCCTAGTCCTGCTTTTTGGGCCTGTGTGTATGTTTCTCTAGGATAGATTGGTAGCAATGAAACTGCTCTGTGTGTCGGGCACATTTAAAATTGTGATGGCTCTTGCCAATTTGTTTCCCCCTATGCACAACAGGCTTTAAAATTTATATTTCTTCCACATTGAATGTTTGTTTCTTTATAGCATCCTCGACATTTGAAACCATCCCTCCCTTTTGTTTTTGCCAAGCCAGTGGGCAAAAATTTTGATGTCTGGTTGTTCATGTGCATTTCTTTTATTATAGATAAGGTTCACCATCTTCTTATTGACATTTCACCATCTGTTTATTGATATTTATAATTCTTCTGCAAATCGCCTGTTCATAGCTTTTGCTCATTTAACTATGGAGATATGGGCCTCACAGATTTTTAGGAAATCTATATATTTGGGATAATCTTTTATTTAGTACACTGTATATATTTTCCTAAAATGTGTTGCTTGTCTTTTGGGCTTATTTGTGGTGCTTTTGTCATGCAGAATTTTACATTTTTAAGTACTCAAATCTGTCACTCTAGTGTAGGATGTTTCCATTAGCATCTCAAGCCCAAAGTGTCTAAAACTGCCTTTCCCACTGTTCTCCCGGTTACCTTCTCCTCTTGATCTTGTATCCATTCATTTCTTCATAATTGTTTTTTTTTTTTAAAGATTTTATTTATTTATTTAATTGACAGAGAGAGAGACACACAGCGAGAGATGGAACACAGCAGGGGGAGTGGGAGAGGGAGAAGCAGGCTTCCCGCTGAGCAGGGAACCTGATGCAGGGCTCGATCCCAGGACCCTGGGACCATGACCTGAGCCGAAGGCAGTTGCTTAACCAACTGAGCCACCCAGGCGCCCCTTTTTCTTCATAATTGTTGCATGGGCCTTTGGGACATGTGAGTTTTTTGTTTTTGTTTTTGTTTTTATCATGAGGGTGGCTGGCAAACTTCATGGGCAATGATTTTATAATTTTTATAAAAGCAAAGGAGTTCAAAGAGATCTTTTAAAATGCAATTATCAGGCACTCCGCTTAGAAGCAGAGAACAATAGATGGTGGGGATTGTGTCTTTGCAAGTTCCTGCACTGAAACACTGCAAATGACTAAGTGTGTTGCCTCAGGACAGACTTCTCAACTCTGATGTTGTCAAACTTTATTTGGCTCTCTTGAGCTCACTAATCTCCAAACCAGACCTCTTTTCAGCCTACAGAGACCCCATTTTTTATTGTGAGCACAACAGGGGTGGGGAGCATGCAGAAGGAATGGCTCAACCTTCCACATGAGCCCAGGGCAGGTGTTCCCTCACCATGGTGGAAAAGGTTCCCAAGTCCTACCCATGCTGCGTGGGGTTGGGAAGCAAACCTCGGGGAAACTATCAGTTTGAAAAATGGGGTCTCTTTCCTTCTTGGGATTTTTCTCCATGCTTCCTCTTCCTCCTGGCCCTCGCATTGGTCCTGTCAAGGAAGGAAGCCTGTTGCTTTATGTTCATTTTTTGTCCTCCCCCAGCTTCCATGGCTATCCTTTGGGGACCTCACAGCAACTTCCCACTGCAGACTACTTGACAACATGCAACCTGGGTTGACTCAAACCTGTGAATTTCCTTTCCTGAAACCTTAAGATGCCATGGGGTCCCCCAGCTAATTTCATAAATTTGGTGTCACATTGTAAATCAAGCAGCTGCAGAGTGGCCAGAACATCTGCTTGGTTCTGCTATTCTCTTTACGGCAAAAGGAAACTAGAGGTCAGTGAGATGTGTGTATTGACAGTAAGTGCCTGTATGGATCAGAAAAATCAGGATCTTTTGCTTCCTAAAAATAACATCTTAACATACACACACACTTAGAGCTTTATGGAACTCTTCCTAAAGGATCAGGTAGTACGCTAAGCAAATGAATAAGTCGTAGAACTCTGGAGGTTTTTGGGGTCTCTATTTATCTTTAGCAATTTATTTATTTATTTATAAAAAGATTTTATTTATTTATTTATTTATTTATTAGAGAGCAAGCAGGGGAGGAGCAGACCGAGAGGGACAAGCCGACTCTGCGCTGAGTGCAGAGCCTGGCGCAGGGCTCCATCTAACCACCCTAAGATTGTGACCTGAGCCGAAATCAAGGGTTGGACACTTAACTGACTGAGCCACCCGGGCGCCCCTCATCTGTAGCAATTTGAAGATGTTGGAAGCAGTGGTGGAAAATAAATAGCTAAAGAGGGTGCAAGACAGGAACTGTTACCTGTAACTACCAGGGCATGGGAGGCCATTTGCTTTAACAAGATAATACCTATTTCCCTTTCTTAGAGACTACTGTATCAGATTAGGCTCTGCTGTGGGAACAAACTCTCCCTCCCCTCAATTTCAGGGACTTAACAATACAAAGGTTTGTTTATGGCTCACGCCAAGTTTGATTGGGGTCAGGTGACCCTACTGGGCAATTGACCTCCATGCATGGGGAAGAGAAATGGAGTGCCAGACAGTTGCACACAGCCTTTAGGGGTTAGTTCTGTAAGGCACATATATTCCTTCTGCTCACTGCCAGAACTAGCCACATGGCCACACCCACTGTTTGGAAATGTGGAAGAGTCCATGGATGTTTGGTAAGTAGTAAATGTCTCAGATACCCTAAGCTGTATTTGACAGACATAATAAAGATAATAATTCCTCCTTGTTTTGCTTAATTCTTAACTTTTGACTTAGCAACTGTCCCTTTCCCGCTCTCTCCTTTCTTTTCACTTCTACAACAAATAACCATATTAGGATGTTAAAAATTATTCTTAAATGGGGCGCCTGGGTGGCTCAGTTGGTTAAGCATCTGACTCTTGATTTCGGCTCAGGTCATGATTTCCTGGTTGTGGGATCAAGCCCCATGTTGGGCCTGTGCTCAGCACGGAGTTTGCCTCAGATTCTTTCTCCCTCTCCCTCCCACTTTCTCTCTCTCTCTGTCTCTCAAATAAATAAATAAAATCTTAAAAAAAAATAAGTTGTGTAGGTAGAAGAATATCTATGGACTATGTATAGTTCTAAAGTTATTCTACCATGAAATACAGAGTTCTTAACTGAAGGTTCCCAAGCACACTGCTTCCCAGCCCCTTAACAGTTTCTACAGGGCGCCTGGGTGGCTCAGATGGTTAAGCGTCTGCCTTCAGCTCAGGTCATGATCCCAGGGTCCTGGGGTCGAGCCCCGCATCGGGCTCCTGGCTCAGCAGGGAGTTTGCTTCTCCCTCTCCCTCTGCCTCTCCCACTGCTCATGCTCTCTCTCTCTGTGTCTCAAATGAATAAATAAAATCTTTTTTTAAAAAAAAAACAACAGTTTCTACAGTAGACCCTTTGGTCAGCAGTTCAAACCCATCCTCACTGTACTGCCCTCCTGAGCCTCTCTGGAAATCACCTGGGACACTTGTTAAATATACAGATTCTTGACTCTCATGCTAAATTTACTTACACCAGAATTTTGTTGGGTAGGACTCATTTTAAAAGAGCTCCACAGATGATTCCAATAAACACTGAAATTTGAGAAAGGCTAGCTTGTATTAATTTTCCCAGGAGTATATGAATATTTTAAAAGGATAGCTGAAAGAAGAAAATGTTTCATATGAAGGAATGATTTACTAAAAGTCGAAATTTGAACACTAGTGTGGGGGGTTGGTCTTTGGGTGAAGCCCTTCCTATATTCAGTCATACTAAGTATGTTTGCTTATTCAGCTACGTGAAGTTGGCATGTACAATTTTTTGGCATTGTTTTGTTGGTTTAAAAATGTCTCTTTCAGATATTCTGCTGTATTTTTTTTTCTTTTTTTTTTTTTTTTAAAGATTTTATTTATTTATATGAGAGAGAGAATGAGAGAGAGAGCATGAGAGGGGGGAGGGTCAGAGGGAGAAGCAGACTCCCTGCCGAGCAGGGAGCCCGATGCGGGACTCGATCCAGGGACTCCAGGATCATGACCTGAGCCGAAGGCAGTCGCTTAACCAACTGAGCCACCCAGGCGCCCTCTGCTGTATTTTTGTATAGCATCTTTTGGGTTTTCCTCACAAGGGATAGTTCCCTACTATGGCCTTTCATTTCTGGGTGTGAGTTCATCTTCAGATGGAGCTATTTCTTCCTCTTTGTGTGTCCCCAATCCCTGGGATGTGGAAACCTCCTTATAGAGTGTTTTTTGCTTTGTTCCATCAGGTGTCCAGCGGGTTGTACTTGCCTAGGACCATTTCCTTGGGGTTAGCATCATGGTACCATGCAGCGAAGGGTGTACTTGAGATCTCTAACTCACACATGGCACAGGCATATAGTTTTTAATTCTGTCCATCCAGTGGCATGAAACAGATGTACTTCCTTGCCACTCAGTAGGCTCTATTATAGTATTGTTGTTTTTTTAAACCCTTCCTTCTCAAAGCAAATAACCTTTCCAAGGTCTGTTTCAAGGCCATATATCTTAGCCCCTCAAAATTCCTACATCGTCTCTGATACTGTTCGCCCTTTTCCTTGGGCAGCCATGGTATCATGTCTAAGATTTAACTCTGTAGCTTTTAATTTCTTTTTTTATTTTCTGGTGCCTAAGGATATCCAAATCTTTATTTTGAATTCAGCTTAGAATGTTTTTTTTTTAAATGGTTATATTTTGTCCACGATGTGTTTGGAGCCTGGCCAGGGAAAGGGCACATACTAACATAGTGTTTCAGTCTGCCATTTTCCCTGAAGTTTTACAAGATTTTTTTGGAAGCACGTTCCTCTGCAGCTAGTTGTGTTCATTCGCTTTGTGCCATCACTGCTGTTTTGTTTGCTGAATCCCTTCCCTCTTGGACAGGATTTGATGTTAAAGAGGTCCCATTTCAAGCAGAAAACAGATCATTAATCACAGTCTCCTGTGGAATTTAGTTCATTTTCCTCCCATAGCTCTTATCACACTATATTATGGTCAGTTCCAGACAGCTTTGCCTTCCATACTATACGCTTCTAGGGCCAGTAAGCAGATCTCATTAATCTTTTTATCTTCAGTGTTGGAACAGTGTCTAGCACACAGGGTGGGTCAGAAAAATGTTTGTGTTACTGGCTCTTAGGCAGGAAGCCTTGCCATTGAGGATGAGATGGTGATGTGTGTTACTGCACACGAAGGGCCTCGCAGAATTCTGTCTCTCGTGTGAATGGTTAGAACATCCTTCTGGGTTTATTGGATTTTTAAGTGCTATTAATGACTATTAACTAGTCTGTGTAGATTAACACCTGCTCCCTGCCTAGATGCACACACAGCCATTAGTTGTAATGAAGAGCCTCCCCCCAGGGATTGGAAATGCATAAAAAACTCAGGGAGGGACTTGTCTTCTTGCTCTCAGTGATGGACTCGGGTCCTCAAAAACATGCTTCCAGGCCATCTGCCCCACGCCCTGCTTGCCCACCTGCCTCCTCTCCTCCCTACCTTCTTCTTTCTCCCTTTTACCTCTATCGGGGAAAGTGCCTGAGATAAACCGTAGTAATTTGTCAATAAATATTTGTTGAGTGAATTCTTTTAATTATCTTTAAAAAGACAAAAATATTATCTCCCTTACTTTTTCATACAGAAGCAGCCTCTAAAGCATAAACTAATGATAATAATAATGGTTGACACTTATCACATTATTACCCATCAGGTATTTGTTGCTAAGCATTTTGCATCTATGGGGGTCATTTCTTCTCAGAAGCCACCTGATGTAGATGACACGTATGTTGACTCCTACTCACCTGATGCAGAGAGTAATTCTTCCCAGGTCACATACCCCGTAATTGCTAGAACTGAGCTATGAGTCCAGGCGGGCTCATTATAATTGTTGGAACACAGCTCAAGAATTACTCACCTGCTAAAGAAACACTCCATGTTGGAGTGTCCGCTAGACCCAGCCACACAGTTGGAATCGTTATTTTTTAGCCAAGAATAATATAAGAGGGATAGAAGGTGCTGGGCCCTGCATCCCCTTCCAGGTTGTCAGATTCAGGAAGGAGATAGACGAACCAGCCAGTGAGGTTTTCTGTGGCAAGACTGCATCTGAAACCTTAGGTCAGTATCAAGGATTTGTGGTCTAAGGATCTTGGACCCTTCTTCTGGTTTCTAGAATTATAAGATTATATTTTAAGAACATAATGATAAATAATATTGAAATATTAATATTAGAAAGATAAGGTAATGGTCTCAAGGAATATTCAACTTAAGTTTCTTTAATGATCTGAAATAAATGTTGAGATGCAAGCAAGTCTATTTTGTAGTTAAAAAAAAAAGAGAGAGAGAGACAGAGAAAGAGAAAATGCTAACCTTAATACAGGCTCTAGAGAAGCTGGCAGTCTCTGTGTGTGAGACGTCTAGCACCACAGACAAGAAGTTTGGCTAAGGTAACACTTTCAGTAAGAGATGATGCTTACCCACTCTGCCTGCTCTGGGGACCAGGATCTGGACTATAATTACATGGGTTTGTGCGTAGCGTCCATTAGACCAGATATCTATTCATTATAGTATCTGGTAACTCTGATTAGGTAGAGGACATGGGCAGGTTCCAAGAAATTTTGTAAAAATGCTTACATGCATTCTTTGTCCCTTCTTCTGGGTTATTTCCTTCCTGTTGACTGAAATGTAAATAATGTTTGGAGATCCAGCAGCCATCTTGGACCATGAGGTGGACCATGATGGAATAAAAACGATGAGCCTGAACCCTCATCCTCTTGGAGATCACAATCAGTCCTGAACTGCTCTGGTTTAGATGGGGAAAAAAATGTCCTTTTAGCTAATTCAAGTTATGTTAATTTGGATTTTATCCCACTTGCACCTAAACCTAATTGTAGTTGATCAATCCTGTACCAAGTGATTCCCAACTGACATTACACAGTGTGAGTTGGAGAGAAGCAAAGCCTACTTACTGATTCAGTCATTTTGCAGTTAGCAAGACCACAGAATCCTAGCTGAACAATGGTGGGAGTGCTTTGTCTGCTTGGACACTCTCCCCTAAGTTCTTCGCCTAGCTGACGCCTTCTCATTGTGATACAGAGGAGGTGAAAGACTTTGTCACTTTTACAATTCTTCCACTTCTCACCATCTGCCTTTTGCCAGGTGCCTTTGCTGTTTGGATCAGAAAAAGCCAGGTTCCTCATTGTTCCATTCATGTCGTGTAAGATAAGACTTTGGTGGGGCTTATCTCTTGCATTACAGCAGAGAACTAGAAGGATCTAGGTTATGCTGGCAAGCCTGCTTCCATTTCTTTTTCTCTGGAGGGAGAGGCTGTAGTGGATGAAGATAATGAGGATGGTAGGGGCCACATGGATGCTCTGATACAAGATCTGCTTTGCTTCTCAAACAAGCAGATCTTCCCTCTAGACCAGCCAGCTCTGAGTGTATTTGGATAGAAACGAAGGGTGAATGTAATTAAAGTCCATAAACATATTAGGAACAAGAAATTGCAAAATGCAGTGAGAGGGCATTTACACTGAAGGATTAGCAATTACCCGTGCTGAGAGTGAGGGATCTTATCGCTCCTCCTCTGGGCCAGGATATAGCGGCTTCCTCCTTGTGAGTGTGATGGTATCTCTGTGACTTGGCTCTGAAACAACTCCTGCTTAGAAGCTGATACTGTACTTGCAAAAAAAAAAAAAAAAAAAAAGAATTATATATATCTATATATATATATTAGATAGAAATATATATATATATTTCTAATCTTCAAATAATGACAGTACACCATGAGAGTCTTGAAATGGTTTCTTAACTCAGGCAACTTTTTACTATTCTGGCCTTTCAGTAGTTGGTGTATGAAGACTTTATCAAAGGACTGTGCTTGGGAGAAAAGATTGGCAAGTATGTGCTTCATTATGTCTTTTAGGGCAGCATAAACAAACAGGGTACAAAAGTAATACATGTTTTTATAATTTGGAACATATGGAGAACATCACATGTAATTATGTTCATAGCAATAGCAACATTGACTATATGCTGGATACTTTCTAAGCATGTCTCATATACTAACTCTCCTAATCCAATAATCCCCAAAGGCAAATGCTATCGTTATCCTCATTCCAATTTTCAAATGAGGAATTGGAGGCAGTGAAAGAGTTGAAAAGTCATACAGTTGATATAGGTGGAGCAGGGATTTGAACCAGGGGATGTATCCCAGAGTCCAGGCTCTTAACCATTACAAAGACTATCTCTTTGAATGAACACACACACGCACACACACACACACAAGATGTTCAAGTGACCTAACGGTGTCAAGTTATCCATCTTCAGATTTCCAACAAATCATTCTCTTCAGCACTTGTGACAATGACTTGTGCATGATTTTAAATAGTCACAGATAGTAAGAATTATCCTCACTCCCTAAAATTAGAGGTGATAACCTCTGCAACTTTGGACAAGTAAATTAACCTTTCCAGGCTTGGGCTTGGGTTTGCTTATTGTAGAATTGGAATAATTGGAAAAGGGACATCAGGTAAGAGGAGTATATAAAATGCCTGTGTTCCATGAAACTCTCTTAGTTGTCAGTGACTGAAAACGCAACTTAAATAGACTTAAGCAAAAAAAAGAAAAAAAAAGTGGGATTTCTTTGCTCTTGTAACTGAGAAGTCACAGGGTGATCCTCAGATTGGATTCACAACCAAATGGAGTGATCTTTTTTGTTTGTATTGTTGTTGTTTCTGTACTTTTCAGTTTCATTTTCCACTTTTTTATTTTTATTTTTTAAGATTTATTTATTTATTTGATGGGGGGGGAACGGGCAGAGGGAGAGGGACAGAGAGTCTCAAGCAGATTCCAAGCTGAGCACAGAGAGTGGCTGTGTGGGGTGGGTGGACCTCGATCCCACGACCCTGAGATCATGACCTGAGCTGAAATCAAGAGGCAGACCCTTAACTGACTTCCAGGCGTCCCACTCTTTTCTTTTTTATACTGGCTTCATTCTCAGGTTTCAAGTGAGAGAAGGATGCCTCCAGCGCTATCTTCAAATCTAGCTGGAAAGCAAGGGCTGTGGGTTTAGTCGGGATTAGCTCTGATGAGCTCTGACTGGCTTAGCCTGAGTCACATGCCCTTCCTCCAACCAATCATTGCAGCTGGGGAAATTGCTTGCTCTTATTGGTCAGGCATAAGTCACGTGCTGCAGTGAGGCAGGGGCGGCCATATTGCCTCAGGCATGGAGGCGAAGAGTGGGGGAGGGGGTCTCCCTGGAAGCAAAAGCAGGCTGCTTACCCTTATGGTGATAAGCCTAGGTGCATGCAGAGCACTAGAACCGACTGTCCTGTGAGGACAGTGCCTCACCCTTGTGAGGAACTCAACAAATGCTGGTTCCAGGCTTGTTCTTGCGTTGGGACTCACAAGACGCCATTCCAAAGCATCTTTCTCAGGATTGTGTGAACTGGAATGGCATTGGAGAACTTTGTTGTTGTTTGTTTTGTTTTTAAAGTTGAGTATGTGCGACACACAATGTTATGTTAGTTTCAGGTGTACAACTTAGTGATTTGACAAGTTTTATGTTATGCTATGTTCACCACAAGTGTACCCACCATCTGTCCCATTACATCACTCTTTTAATATCATTGACTGTACTTCTTATGCTGTACCTTTTTGGAGAAGTTTGTTTTAACAGGGTAAAAGATGTCATCATTAGAATTGCAAGAATTACATCCTTACCTTGCTTTTACTCAGCATTTCCTTCCACTCCCGCTCATCATGTTTCCCCAGCGATCCTAAAAGCCTTGCACATCCTTTCTATAGGAAGACCAGAGATCAAGTGGTGATAATATGTCAACCATATCTTATCAGGCAGTCTGCCAGCAAACCATCCCTAACGCCCCAGCATCAGAGAACACGACTCAGTGCAGACGTGAAGGGAAATTGTGATTGCAGAGAAAAAGAAAACCAGGAATCCAAACTTTCCCACTTATCTTTACTGTAGTTAGTCGAGTTAGTCATTCAGTGTTAATCATTTATTTATTCATTCAACAAATATTTATTAAGTACCTCTGCTGTGTCCAGTTCTATGCAGGTACTGGGACTTGGGAGCCCCCTTTTTTTTTAATTAAAGATTTTTTTTAAGTATATTATTCCATTTTCTTTACTCTCTCCCATCATGGAAAAAGTTGGTGTCTGAGATGAGTCCTAACCAGTCCAGAGGTTTTCCCACCATACTCGTCCATGCTTTTCAAAACGTGCTCTTGAAGTCCCACATTTCCAAGGGGAAGCTAAGGGATCTTCCACGGAGCTGGGAAGGAGAGGATGAGTAGGTGGGCCATCCTTCTTTTATATCTTGGAGTTCCTAATAAGAATGTCTTCAGAGAAAGGAGCACATACATACCCACACAGAGAGATGCTGGAATCAGGCAGGTCTGAACTTCAGTTCTGTCCCTGGCTATCTAAGCATGTGACATTGGGCAGGTCAGGTCATCTCTGTGGATCTGTTTTCTCCTCAATTAAGATGAAGATGGTAATAAGTACTTCACAGAACCATTTAACAGAACTTTGTAGAACATGATGAGGATCCATTGAGATAGGTTATGTGGGGGCACCTGGGTGGCTCAATCATTAAGTGTCTGCCTTCGGCTCAGGTCATGATCCCAGGGTCCTGGGATCGAGCCCTGCATTGGGCTCCCTGCTCAGTGGGGAGCCTACTTCTCCCTCTCCCACCCCTCTCCTTGTGTTCCTTCTCTCGCTGTGTCTCTGTCAAATGAATAAATAAAATCTTAAAAAAAAAAAAAAGAGGTTATGTGAAAAGAATCTGATATGGTGCCTGGCACGTAGTAGGAGTGTAATAAAAGTTCATTCTCATCCCCTTCTCCCTCTTCCCTTCCTCCCTTCTTCTTTCCCTCCCTTCTGAGCCCACTTGGCAGGCAGCCGGTGTCAGATGGTGTTCACGTGGCGTGAGCAGAAGCTGATCCAAGATGAGATGGCACTTACTGCCCCTTTTACATCAGTGATGCTCCACCTGCCTTTGAGCCCCAAGCAGAAGTGAGTGCCTGTCAGAAGCTGTCAGGAGGGACTGACGGTGCCCCTTGAGAAGAACGCCCCCACTTTGCTCAGAAGTATAACCTGGCTGCATTTGACCTTGGCAGCCGCCTGAGATGCTGCTCTCCTGGCAACATCGGGCGGCCTGGCTCCAACCATGAGCCTGAGGGTGGGGGCAGAGGAAATGTTTCTCTTTTCCATTTTCTTCGGAGCAAACTCATCGTGAATACCATCCTAAATGTGAAGAGGAGAACTGGCATCGAGTGTGGTCAGAAACGGTTAGTGGCAAGTTACAGGTGCACAGGTCAAATTGGTTTAAGCACAGAGAGGGAATTATTGGTTAAGTCGCCCCGAATCTGAGTGGCTTCAGGAAGGCTGTCTTCAGTGACTCCAGCAGTGGCTTCGGAATCTCTCTCAATCTCTTCTCTGCTTTCTGAGGCAAGTCCTCCTATTATCATGGCAAGACAGTCACTAACATTTCCAGGACCTCTTTCCCCCAGCTCTGTAATCTGAGCAAAAAAAGAGCTTTCCTCTCCTACTGGATCCAGCAAGAATTCCAACACTGAGTCTCATCAGTCTGGTTTGGGCCAGTGGGAAGTGGGGTGCAGCTGTCTGACGAGCCAGGCCTCCTCCTGGAAGGGGAGGCAGACCAAGCATGGGGAAGAGCTGATTCCAAAGGGAAGACTCGGGGTCGGCACCAGAAGGAGTCAATGTCGGCAAAAATAGTGGGCATTTACTCTAGGACTTTTCTTACAAAATAGCAAGACCTGACAAAGAAAGCATATGTTACAACATAGAAGAAGGCACAAGATCTTTTCAGGTCCATGAGAAATCCAATCATTAGCCTCTTTTCCCTATTAAGCTACACAGTAACAAAAAGAATGAATCAATGTTTACTTCACCAGGTGCAATTGTAACGTTCTCTGACTAGATTCTTCTTTGTTCCCACCCCAATAAATTACTTAACTGGCAGTCACTGAGAAACACCATGAAACCATGCTCCATGCTTAGTTTTATGTGTCAACATAGCCAGACTATAGTGTGCATTTATATTCAAACACTTATATCTATAGGTACTTCATAGAGCTATTTATTATTTTTTTATATTTATATTTATATTATTTTTTATATTTCATTTATTTTTTTGAGAGAGAGAGTGCACGAGCTGGGGGAGGGGCAAAGGGAGAGGAGGGAGCCCAATGCTGGACTCGATCCCAGGACCCTGAGATTATGACCTGAGCTGAAGGCAGATGTTTAACCAACTGAGCCATCCAGGTGCCCTTCATAGAGCTATTTAATAGAACTTTGTAGAACATGGTGAGGATCCAGTGAGATAAGCTATATGAAAACTACAGTGCCTGGCACATAGTAGGAGCTTAATAAAAGTTTATTTGCATCCCCGTCTCCTTTTGTCTCTCTCTATACATACACATACATATATTTATACATATTTTTATTTATACATATATGTATATATTATATATATGTGTGTGTATATATATGGAGAGAGGGATGTATATAGATATGTATATACAACTATGTACATATGTATTTATATAGAGAGATAATACATTTTCTACTTGTTGTGTTTCTCTGGTAGAACCCTGACAGATACACCATAGAATGTCAGAATACGGTCTGAAGCTGAAAAATCACATTGGCCATGATGTCAGTCAGCTTTAAGTCAAAGCTGAGGCAGAAACCTGTTTGCCTTCCGTGTACAAGTTCTGTAATTTGATTGAACCTGTGGAGTAGTAGTCCTATTAATACATTTTCACAGCAATGGTACCACATTTTGTGGGTCCCTAAAAAACAAAGTGTCACTGTAATACTGGGAATAAATAGTTGATAGTACTTGAAAGCACCTTTCTGGGGCTCCTGGGTGGCTCAGTTGTTAAGCGTCTGCCTTCGGCTCAGGTCATGATCCCGGGGTCCTGGGATCGAGCCCCGCATCGGGCTCCCTGCTCGGCGAGAAGCCTGCCCTCCCTCTCCCACGCCCCCTGCTTGTGTTCCCTCTCTCGCTGTGTCTCTCTGTCAAATAAATAGATAAAATCTTAAAAAAAAAAAAAAAAAAAAGAAAAGAAAGATAGCACCTTTCTACTGAGGAATTTCAACTACTTCACAGGCATTACCTCATGAAGCTACACGTGATGATAACGAAGTCGGTGGCAGATACGACCAACCCTACTTAACAGACTGAAATTGGGGCACGGTGGATGTGACTTGGTCCCAAAGCTATGTCAAAACTCACTGATGGACTTGGAATAGGAAAAAAAAAAAAGCTTGCAGGCCTGGGGCCAGTGTTCAGCCAATTCGAGGTGTGGTCTCCCTGTCCCTGAGTGGGAATCACCTGGGGGTGGGGTGGGGTGGGTGGGTGATGAAAATGCAGATTCCCAGGCCCTGCCCTAGAGATTCTGGAAAGCGAATCAAGGAGTTTGCCAGTGGCAATATCCTTGGGTGGGTCTCAGCACAGGAAAGCCTGAGAATGGCTCATGAGGTGTAGTTTTACACCTTTGTCTCTACCTTCCCTGGCTTCATGGGAATATACACTGAAAAATTTAGGAACTCGGTAACTGGTTCAAGGAAGAAAGAAAACCTGAAAGAAAAAAAAATACTTCGTTTACTTTCTTTTTTTAAAGCAGACTTTTAAGTGCTTCTCATGGTTTTCAAAGAGCTGTTTGAAGAAAGTGAAGCTGCCTGTGAGTCGCTGGTGGGAATATTCTATCCACTACCTGTATCTGTTGGTATTTGTATAATGTGTTTTTTTTTTTTTTGAGCCCTCCACGCTCATCGCTGAGACCTCTCCCACTGCCTCCCAGATGTTCTCTGGGTGTTTAACCAAAGAAACGCAGGTGCCATTTGTAAGCCAAGGCTGTTTTTACTCGAGTACCACTGGCAGAAATTATCCAGTGGCTCTTAAGCTGTCTAAGACCAGGGGACTGTCTGACGGGGTGGATTCAGTTTGGCAACAATCCTCTGATTCCCTGGCCAGACCAACTCAGTGAGGCAGACATCGATTGGGCTTATAGCTTTAATGTCCTTCCCTCTTGTCATTGTTGTCTTTTTTAAAAGTCTGACAAAAGGAGGTCTGTATAACAGAAGTTCTTAAAAGCAAGAAAAGCTTGTTTTTCTAGAAAAAGAGATTAGGCGATGTTTGAACAATAAATAGAATCTAGAAGGTTACTGCCCACACTGTCTGTTCCTAGGAGGCCTTTGTAAGCACAAAGCCCTGAAGATCTAAGACAGAGGAGACGTGTGGGTGGCTAGTGGTTGGGTCTGCCCTCCAAGTTAGCACCTGCCCGCACCCACTGGCCCTCAGTTAGCCTGCTCTTCAGGTCACAAGGAAGGTGAGGGACAGAGGCTGGATGGAGTGTGAGAGCTCCTCGCCATTAGAAGAAAATGATTCACAAAGCCTTGCTAAGTAAAGAGCCACAATGATAAATATGGGTTCTGTCCCTGGAACTCCAGTTTATGCTCCCCACCTCAAATGTACTAAGATAGGTGATAAAAATTGAGATGAAAGTCATATATATGCTTTCACAAACATTTCAATATGTAAACTCAAACTAAACGGCATGAGAACTCTGTTAAATCATGAGAAACTGGATGCAACACAAACACCCATTTTGTGTGGAAACGTTTAAATCAATTATGAAATATTCACACGATGAAATTTCATGGAGCTGGTAATAGAATGAGGCATTTCTGTATGTATGGGCATAGATGATATGTAGCATGTATTTTTAAAGCAAATTATAAAAGAATATAGTAGGATTCTATTTTGTAAAAATATTAGCAACCACGTGTGTTGGCGTATGCATACGAAGAGAGCTTGGAAGAATAAGCACCTTGTGGCTAAGAGGTTTGGGACTACAGCAGATATTTACATTTTACATTAGGAATTTCTCTTATATTTAAATTTCTTATAAAGAACACAGTTACTTTCTTAATGGAAAGAGCAAATTTTAAACATCTAAGAAATGAAACACTGAAAAATTCCTCTGGGGGAATTTCTCTGCATGGGCTAGACTGGTTGAGGTTCTTACGATGCTGGTCTAGTGAAGTTGGGACAAAAGACACTGTGCTTTGGTTTGGTTCTCGGTAAAGCAGGCGCTGGGACAGTTGGGAATGTGGAAGGTTTATGGGAGTAGAACATCTGTGGAAGGAAAAGGGAGGAAGCCATCAGACCCCGAGGCTGACATGACAAAGTCCACTGGGAAGCACGGGGTGCCCGTTACACAAGCCCCATGCTGGGGCGTCATACCGAGCCCTTGGACAACCCCCCTTGCACAGTCATTCTCTGGGGGCAGCTCAGGGGGGTGATCTGGGCAGGAACGCGGAGCCAAACCCTCTAAGAACTAATACCTGGAGGCTGTCTGCTAAGGAGGCTCCTGGTAGCCACAGGGCTAGTCCTTTCTTGAAAGGCGGTCTGAGCGAAGCATTCACGTTCCTGCCACAGTGCCTTTTTCCCTTCTTGTGCAGGCTTGGCTGTTGGCGGTAAAGGTGGGTTGGAGTGAAATCTTGCATTTTCTCTAGGCTACAGTACTTTTCTCTTCACAATGCTTTCTAACCATCTCAACTCTGGTTCAGCTACATTTTGAAAATAGAGTTAAAAAGCAGCTTATCGGGACACCTGGGTGGCTCAGTCGGTTAAGCGTCTGCCTTCAGCTCAGGTCATGATTTCAGGGTCCTGGGATCGGGTCCCACATGGGGCTACTTGCTCAGCGGGGAGCTGCTCCCCCTGCTTGTGTGTGCTCTCTCTCTCTCTTTGACAAAGATATAAATAAAATCTTTAAAAAAATAAAAAATAAAAAGCAGCTTATGTGAAAGTTAAAAAGGATAAAATTACTTATATTAGATTGAATTTAAATAAAAAACATCCTAAAAATTACTTATATTGGAATAGATAGATATTATTAAAAAACAAAATTCAATTGAGTAAATTTTAAAGATCTTATTGACTTTATTCAATGACTCATGAATTGGGCAACATCCAACATAGCAGACAGAAAGGAGATTTGAAGAGCTGTATGAGGCAAGAGATTTTATAGGCAGAGAGAGGGAACAAATTAGTTGTAGTAGGCAAAGAAGTGGATCTGCTATTGCAAAGTTCCTTTCCTTACAGGATTTTTCAGGCAGATTACTTACCAATTTTAATGTTTGTCACGTGATTCCTGGTTGACTGATTTAAGATTTCATCTCTGGGAGAGCCAAAATTTCAATTAAGTCTCAGTTTGGTGATGTGGGGCTTAATGTAATTTTCCTCATAATTTTGGGCTTGTTCTCTTGTTTTTAACAACATATCCCCCTGTTTTTAACAATGTATGTTTACTTTTATGAACTCCTCCACATGGTTTCAGAGAAAGTCTTGGAAATTGTCAATGGCAAATACTTAAATATAGAAACACTTCACATTCATTAACATTAACAGCTTTCTGAGGAAGTTTACTATTATTGTCCTAGTTTCGTGGATGAGGAAAGTAAGGGACAGAGCAGAGTGAGGATTTGAACCAGGGGGTCTGGCTTCAGAGTCTATATTTGTAAATACCACAGGAACTGCCCCTTTAACTAAGAGTGTTGACCACAAGTTGCAGATATAGCGTGTCCAGAGGAAAGTATCTGTGCTGTTAGGTAAGAACTACCTACCAAGATAGGGGGCCTAGAGGATACTCAAGGAATTGGCTTGGGGCCCTGGCCACAGACCGGGATGGGGCAGGCCCCACATAGGCAAGGTTTGCAATGGGGATCAATGCATTAGCCTCCATGTACCCTTTATATGACTTTCCATTGAATGGAGAGACACTTGGAGCATTGTCTGCCTCCAAATGGAGCAACTTCACCTTCAAATATAAAGGGATGATTTTCACCTTGGAATTTGGTGGGAAACCCCTCTTTCTGTGTCCTGAGAAGTCCCTTGAACCTGCCACAAAATCTATTAGGTTCTAAATTGTTTCCACACTGTTCTCCATCTCTCTTTGCTCTTGTTCTCTGGGTAAATGGAGGTATGGGCTGATAAACAATTTTTTCAAAGACTTGCCTTTTATTTCGATTCTTAAGTAGTCTTGGGCAAAAATTCTATTTCAAAAAAAATTATTGAGAATCTTAATTACAGTTATTGAAATTCAAACTCAACACAGCGTTCTTCATTGCTCCAATTATGAGCAGTGTTTATAAATAGGGTCACTTATCTAGAAAATTATTAAAAATTCATTGTACATGAAAGCCTCAAAAGTCCTTGAAAGGCAAATGTTAGGTAAGGGCTGTTTCCATGACAACATCTCCTCATCCTCATTGATCCTTTGCTTCCCATTTTCTAGGAGATAAAACACCTGTGTTGAACAGCAATCTTCTTTAATAATTTCAACGAACTTTTCAGAAAAACATGTTGATCATTCTCCACCAGTGATTGGAATTTTCCCCTGAATCCTGATGTTATGCTAATCAGTCCTTCCTGAGGCAATCAAACCATGGTTTGCCAGGGTAGAAAACATTATCCTGACTCTACTTTTTCCAGAAGATTTGAAGAGTGCAAGTGTCTTTGCAGCAATGCTTACTTGCAGGCTCTGAACACGCAGCATATAATAAACTAGTTCTCCTTCGCACAGTTTAACCTGTCAACTCATGACCTAGCCCATCACTAAAAAATAAATTCTTGTGGATTCCATGGACTTAGTGTCAATCTGGTGGTCAACGCTATCTGTTGGTTCACTGGTCAAATCATTAGGGAGTTGTACATTCATGTTTGGGGTCTCCCTTTTCATAGGAAAGAGAACAGGAAAAAGGCATGTCATACTTATAAGCCTGAGAGATTGACTATATTAGAAAAATAATTTCAGCTGTGAGTCTGTATCATCATCTTTGTGCTTGAATAGCAGTATGTGATACAATCCAAAACAATTAACTTAATATGTAGCAATAATGATGATAAGAAGAAAACATGGAAAGGAAGAAACAAAGATATTCATTTTCCTAAGAAAAATAATTTTGTAATCATAGAATTCAATTACTATAATATGAACCCCAGTGAAGAAAATGCTTTTGTGGGCTGGTTTAATATGTTCTTCCGCAGGCATCTCAAATGGGAAAATGTACCCCCTTCCCCCCAAATAGTGAAGACTTGCATCTTAGTCTGAAAAATCAAAGAGTGGCCATTTATACCTTATGTCTAATTCTGAGAAAGTTCTAAGTGCTTTGTAGTTTATTTTTGAAAAGAGAGTAAGAGAAAAAACAAAGTGGTATACAATAACAGAGAGAAAGAGGAAGAAACAGATTTTTTTTTTGTCCAAAAAATGATTGAAACAAAGAATGTTGCTTTAAGTGAACAGTGATAATTTCTACATTGTTGGTAAATCTTGGGCAGGTCCTGTGGAGGTGGATGATACTAACAGTAGGATTTGCAGGTTCCATTTTCTACCCTTCAACAAACGTCATTTCTCTGACAATTCCACTGTTTTTGTTTTTTTTTTTTTCATTTTGAGTAAGGTTGACTCAGCTTGCCACCATGAAGTTCAGGTAGCTTTGACATTAACCTGAAGGAAAAGGTGGAGGGAATAGAATAGGAAAACTTATACCCCAAAATAAAATATAAAAATTGAATCTGAATCAAAATCTGAAGTACAAAAATTTAAACTGAAAACTGAAATAGGAATGATAACATTTGTAAAAGCTTTAAGAATATACTGTGTTTTTTAGATTCACAAAGAAATACATATTCATGTAGAAGGAGGGGAAAAACACGTTTTGACTACTTATACACAATTATTTATGTTGGGGCTATTTAATTTTTTCCCTTGGGAATAGCTCCTATGTTTGACCTAATTTTGGCCATAATATATGTATTTGTATTGTATTTATATTGGGGGAATTGAAATCTGGAGCTTAGAGGCTCTTATGTGGTTCCTTATCAAAAATGGTCCTATTGTATCTAATTTATGGAACTTCAGAGTAGGAATAATCAGGAGCTGAGCAGTTAAAAGAGTTTCAGATGGGGTCTTTATTTATTGGGCTTTTGATTTGCTATTTAAAAATCTGTGTATGTAAAAATTAGGAATTGGAGATTTTTCTCCCCTAAGAGTAGATATGTTTAAAACTCATTGCATTAGAAGTTTATATGAACCTTTAGGTGATTTTGTTTTGCCACTGTGTAAAGGTAGCTGAATTTTAACGAATCAAGCCTTAAAGACAATTGTTTAAGAAATCACTTTGGGCACAAATGACATCATCTTAAACTATTGTGTTGACTCCAATGAGAGAATCAAAACCAGATGAGTTTAGCAGATTTGCAGATTACCGTCAAAATGTTCAGCCCTCAGAGTTTCCAACTTTAACCAACACTCTGAAAGATTATTTGAAATATTCAATAATAATCTTGACCTACTTTTGTTCTGAACTTAAGTGGTAGATGATCAGAAGGAACTTGCACAGGTAACCGAGCCGAGAAACATTGGTTAGTGTTTACATGCAGGCAGCAAGTCACCCTGATGCTTTTCCCTTTCCTTGCTCGTTAGCACAAAGAATATTTGATTTATTTATATTTTTATTAATTTTTTTAAAGAATTTATTTGAGAGAGAGAGAGAGAAGGAGCCAGAGGAGGGGCAGAGGGAGAGGGAGAAGCAGACTCCTCGCTGAGCCAGAAACCCGACTTGGGGCTCCATCCCAGGACCCTGGGATCATGACCTGAGCTGAACGCAGATGCTTAACCGACTGAGCCACCCAGGAGCCCAGCACATGGAATATTTTAAAGAAAATGTCATTAAAGTCGAGAAATTGGTGGCCAATCCAAAAGCTGTGACTTGCTCTTCAAAACAATGCTTTGGAAATGCCCTTGCAATTTCAGGCATTTGAATTTTTGTTTTGTTTTGCTTTTTGATTACAGATATTTTATTGTTCTTCTTCCACCACACTAAATTAGTGTGGCAGCTATGCAATTTATATAAGGTATGTTTAAAAGGAACACTGAGTTTTCTAGGAAAATGACTACATCAATTCTTTTAATTCTGTAGTGTGGAATAAATAGGTTTAAAAATACAGATTTTTGAGTTTTAGATTGAAGGTCCTAATGGGTGCATTTTATTATAAACAGATGAGATTCATATATTTACTTATTAATGGTAATAATCTATCAATAATTGAACCACTATTTTTAGTACCACATCCTACTCTTTACATAGGGTCTGTGATACATTGGAAAATCTATTGTATAAGAAGTGTGATGAGAAACAAAAATTAGTAGAAATTAGTGACACTCTGCCTCTTTTAATAATGTTGCATGAAACTCCTTTGTGGGTAGGGAATGAACTTCTTTTTCCCTAAGCTTCGGTCAGATTATTGCCCCCTAATTTGCTACAATCTGGTTATTGTAAAAATGATTAATCTGAACATTTTTTCCTACTATTTGCCATATGAATTGTGATTTAATAGGGAGTTTTGGGTTTATGTACCAGTAAAATAGAAGAATAATAACAATATTTTTGGATTTCAACCTAGAGTTGCCAACAGTTGATTTTGCTAAATAAGGACATTGATACAAACACGTGGGACCTACTATCCTCATCCCTACTAACAAATGCAAGTGTCCTCCAATGTTCAAGTCTCTTCTCCTTTCTGGACACACAGGAAGACTATTTCCCTGTATCCCCTCTAGTTCGGTGGAGCTGTTTGATTGTGATCTAGCCAGTGGAATATAAGCAGAAGTGACCTGGTTTGGCTCCAGACCAAGACAATGAAGAGCCAGAGTGCCTTCTCCCTCTTTCTCCCATTCCACACACCCACTGTTAGAGTGAAGAACTTTAGGATGGTGGATCCACACAATAGAAGTTACCTGCATTCCTGAGTCTCTGCTTGGAGGAGCTGTGCCATTAGAACAACCTGACTCACAATGTGACAGAGAACAGTTAACATTAACTGCATTAATAACATTAATGACCCAATATGCTACCATTCCATTAAAAGGGTGCTTTAAAACAAAAAGATGTAGGAAAGATTATCTCATAATTTTAAGAACTTGAATAAATTTTGTTCTGGCGCTGCTGACTGCCAAAAACATTGTCACCAGCCAACTTTAACTGTGGACTGGTGTTTAGGAGCCTCTGTCACAATAATTAAGAGCAGTGACTAAGGTCAGACAGATATGGGGTTGAGTCCTGGCCCTGCCGCCTCCCAGGTGTGTGGCTTTGCCAAGACACTTAATATCTCTGAGCCTCAGTTTCCTTATTTGTAAAGTGGGGATAAAAATAGCATCTCTGCTTTAAGTTGGGGTCAAGATTAAATGAGATGCTGAATGACTCCTTTCAAGTGCTCAATAAACATTGGTTATTTTATGTATCTTGGCTTCAGGGAGGATCCCCATCTCATCATTTCTCATCTTTCCTTGAGTTTATGCCCTTATAATTTTTAATATTTTATAAGCCAGGAAATTAAAATGCAAGCATTTGAACATCCACTGGAATAATTTTCCCGACATTTTGTTAGAAGTTACAGAAAATAGGAAGCTGGCTGTTATAAAGAGTTAAAGAAGGTGATGAGGCTGGCATGTTGGGAATAGTTCTTTTGGGCCACGCAACTTAGGGTTAATGAAAGAAAGAAAAGCAAAGACCATCCATGCCATAGAATCATGTTCCCTTGCCTGAAGGTGCCTAGGAGCAAAGGGGAGAGTTCATAGAGGGAAACAGAGGCTTCTGGAATGTTCTAGTGTATTCTGCAGAAAGTCGTCATGGGTGGAGCCAAGTACAGCATTGCGATCATATAACCATATTAATAAGAGGATAAATGAAAAATCCTAATCAATAGGAACGTAGAATTTCCTCCTTTTGATACATGTTATGTCAGGTTGGGTGAGTAAAATTGCCTTGCTTTATGTCTCTGAAACCACTTTAATTAGACTGGGAAGTCAAAAGCTATTGCTCTGCATGATACAGTCTCTACTCCTTTAGTTTTTAACATCTTCCTAACAGAAGACTTCTTCATTAATAACATATTAGATCCCTAGACCAATCAGACTGAGCAATTCAGCCTGACTCCCAGCAACATCCAGTTGTTGAGAGATTTTTTAATTTGCAATTAGACCCTTCATCCAATCATTTTATTATCTGTGATGGGAACTTAGCATAAAAAAGGCATAAGTTATTGTAATAGTGTATAGCGACAACATATATATATGGATAGAGAGAGGGAGAGAGAAAGAGAGAGGGAGAGATAGAGAGAGACATGAAATCACAACGACAAACTCACTATTTTTCTCATATTTTGTTACTGATATTTTTGTCTTAAAGGAATTCCTTTTCAGGAAGCACTTGTCGAATTGTATACAATTTGGAAAATGATCTCAGGAATTTACAAATTATTTTAATTTAGCTACATTATCAAAGTGTATTGTTTGGTTTCTTCAAATCTTGGAGATTTATGGTCATTAAAGTCCCTGTCATGTTACATGTGGGGAAATAGTGTTTATATAACTATATAAATAGCATTATATATATTTATAAATGAAATTTTTGGAGATGCTTGCTATTAACTTCCCAAAATGATCATCCCTTGTATTGATTGGTCACAGTTGTTAGTTCCAGAGAAGAGGCTATAGCCTGAACTTAAGGAACCACTCCCAAATCACACACAGACCTAGACTTCTGAGGGAGTCACCAGCTTCATCACAGTCAGGGAACAGTAGCGTCACTCTGGTGCCCTAGCTGCAAGGGACTGTGGTCAACGTAGTTCACAGGCAATCACCCGGAGTAGTGAAGAGCATCGAAATGGAGGTTGAGTGGACTGACCACAATATCAGCGTGCCACGCACCCCCCCGCCCCGGCAATGCATGAAATGTGGTAAACACCTTACAGAGATAACTAAAGGTCACATTTTGTGTGTGTGTCTCAGACAAGGAAATTGTCAGAGGGTAATTGTCATTAACATTTGTTCCTTGATCCCAGAAAGACATTTTTATCCAAGAGAAAACCTGAGCATCTGGAGAAAGCTGTGCCTTCTTAACAGGAGATTAATCTGCCACAGGGGTGAGCATAGTAGGGCCTGTGGGGACAATCCTGTCCACCACTTGTGTTAACAAAGTTTTATTGGAACACAGCCACCTTCATTCATTTATGTATTATCTGTGGCTGCTGCTGCATGACTATGACAGGGTTAAATAGTGTGACAGAAACCACGTGGTCTGCAGAGTCTCCAGGATTTACTATTTGGCCCTTGGTAGGAAAAGTTTGCTGACCCCTGACCTAACCCCATCACATGTATTTGGAAAACCTATCAGAATTAATATTTTAATTAGCAATTATGCAAAATAATGTTGGTGAATTTTTATTTTTTAATGTACAGTGTGTTGGTGAGGTCACCATGCCAAGAATATGCACACACATGAACTCATACTGGAACAAAATCAAAACAAAACAAAAAAAAGCATACATTCTCACCCCTATTGATCATCAAGCTGAGAAATTTGAAGAGTTCTATTTATGTTTTTATCCAAGAATTCCCCAGATTTGATTTTACAGATAATTGGGAATATCTTTTTAAACAGATTTCTGCGTGATTTTCCTAGCCAGATGTCTCCAATTTGTTCTTTGGATCATGTGGCAAAGCCACAGTGATTCTGACAGCCTCTCTCACAATAAGATGTTAGAAATGACAAAGTAGATCGGGTGAATGTCGTGAATGCACCCATGGAGGACAAGGAGATGGTCTCCTGTTGACGTAACATGACTTGTGTGATCATCTAATTTTTCATGGCTTTCTTGAGCAATAAGTTTCTAAATAATTTTCAACCACAGTGCTAACCTCCAGTTGCTTCTACCAAATTATTACAAACTACACTCCTTCCCTGCATTTTTGGAATAAGGTAGGACTACGACTGATTGCTTCAGGTGTGCGTGGATTTGGTACATGCATCGTAGAATTTTTCACAAACTCCTCCCAATTTCATGAGGCGGCATCTTACTCCTATCAAAAGCACTCTTACCATAGTTAAAAGTTTAGTGAAGAGGAAAGACTGTATAATCCACAGGTAAAATGATAAACAAATTTCCTGAGCATCTATTGCTTGTAAAATCTTTCCTTCTCATTCACAACCAGGGATGTTTTTTTTCTCTCCTTAGGAGGACATTGGAGAATTGGGGAGTATAGTCACTTCCCAAATTTCTGGAGACTGTGCTACAAGCACGGAGATTGGCTGCCTGTGGGTATAGACATCTGCTGTTGCCTGGCTGGCCTACACCCCTTACCACATATTTAAAACAGCTTTTCAGTCTCTGAAGGATGAGAGCTTATTTCTTTTGCTGTGGGTGTTAGATTATTAGTCTTCGTTCTATTACCGTTCCTTGTTGAACTCATTTCCTATCCCAGTTTGGTTCTCAAAGGGCCTCCCTGCCCACTGACTCATTCATTCTCCCCCCAAGTACATGCCTGCATTGTGGCCCTTCTGCCAGGTACAGACAGTGGGGGGATTGAGTGACCCCCCACTCTCCGCACTCAGGTTCACCAGCATCCTCCTGGTTGGTGCTTTGGCTCCTGTTTGCTGGGCCTGGCACTCTTTTTTAACTTGTACCTCTGAGAGTCACATGATCCATGATGCCCTGGCAAGAAACCATCCTATTTATGTCTATTCCATGTTGTTTTTGACCTTCTTTCTGTCCATCTGCTCCTGTTTCCAGGATGCTACCTCTAGGTAGGCACCTTTTGATGCTGTGCTTAGAAGCATTTTTTGGTTTTGTTTTTGGAAAGCTTACTTTCTCTGCCCACCCTGGTGGGGGTGATACTTACTCATTTTATCTACACGAAGTGGTATTTTAAGAGAAAGGCTTATATCTAAGGCAGGGTTTTTATAACTGAGATGGAGATTTGGGAGAATGGTCTGGGAGAGTACTGAAAGGCACTCTGTGCTCAAATGAGCTTGAGTTTTTCAATGAATGAAATTTCAGGAGCTGTTTCCATAATGGTGTGAAACCACGTAGTTGTGGGGTTAACACGGAAAGAACTCTGGGGAGAGAGTTTGGTTTAACAGAAATCTCAGAGATGAAAGATAAATTCAATGAGGGCTTGTTGAGATGAATGGAGGATCCAGGGTATGGAAAATTCATTTTCCTCAAAAAGGATGGAAAAAGAATGAGAGATGTGGTTGGAGACGGGAGTTTCCACATAGCGTGGCGCAGTGAAGAGAAAAGGGCCTTTGGAATCTAAGGATTGCAGTTTGGTTCCCCCTGGATTGCCTGTAGGACTTTGGTCAAGTTACTTCAAAGCCTCAATTTCCTTATTTGTCAAAGGAACACCTGTGTGCCAAAGGATACCCGTGTGGTAGGCTCCATGTGAAGACTAAATGTCTGACATGTAGTGGGTACTCCACTAACACTAGCTGAATTATTTCCATTATTTTGTTAGTTTCATCCAGTGTGGTTTTTGAGTGTCCACCACATGCACGTATCGTTGAGCTCCTAACTTCTCTGAATACTTGAATTTCTAGTAGTACGGCACTTCAGTAAATGCCTTCCAATGTGCTCCCAATCTTTGAATAACCAACTTCTCCAATATTCAGTAAAAACCTCCATTAACGGCAGCCTCTGGGAAATTACTTCAGCTAACTGGAGCCCTGGTTATTTTATTTACTGTTAACAAAACGTTCTAGTCTAGAGTTTACGGCCAGCGGACCATTCAGGAACATTTCTTGCATGTGAACGTCAGCTTTTCTTGTTGAATACTGTAGATAGTGAAGACAGGGCTAAGTGATCCAACAATGTGAGCTGGCAGCTGAGTTTGTGACTAAATCTCTGGTAGGAGTTTAGCTTTTGTTATTTTTCTCTTTCACCTAGAAAGGGGAGTACAGAAAATGGTAGTTATTTTGGCTTTGATAAAGTACTTTTAGTGAAGTTTCAGCTGCTTTGTTTGAAGAGAAATGGTTGCATCTACTTCCAAGTAGCTTGTTGATCTTCTCATACACTAGTGAGAGAGAAAGAGGGGTGTAACGGTGACTCAGATTTATACCACAGACAACAGATTCATGGTGACACGGTTAACAGAAGAGACCACTCTAGAAAGCCCAGGAGCAGGTGCGAGCAGGGCTTGTTTATGAGGGACACTGTGGTATGGGCAAGGATTTTGTGGGGAGGTCAGGGAAAGAAAGGCCTTTCAGTGGGGCATTTGCAGGGATGTTGGGTGGAAATGTTTCCCATCTTGGGCTAGAAGAGGATCTATAAGTATTTAGAGAGTTTGATTCACATTCAGAACATTTTTATGATGACTAAGTCTATTTATAACCCACCTAGGCCACTGAGAAGCCAAATTTAGCCCAGTTGGGAGTGTGACCAAGGAACAGATGTGTTACTGGGTCTATTCTCCCCATGATGCAACCAAATTTCTTGTTTGCAAGGTCTGGCCATATCCAGTGCTGTTGAAAAGATGAGTAGAAAATTGCATTTTCTGGAAGCTATGCACATTCTATGTTTTAACTTAGTTCTAGCTTTTGATGAGGGGGGAATTTGGTGGGAGAGTTTTCCTCTTTCTATGGTTCTCTTTGCTGAATTATTTCACCTTTAAGAAATGAGAGAGGAGAATTGAGGTCTGAATAATTATAGTGCATAACTATTACATGGAGTGAATAATTATCAGGACAATATCAGTGCAAGTAACAAGAAAAATCACTGCCAAAACATATGGGATCACACCGCAGCAGCTGTGAGAGCAATTTTCAATCATCTAGAAATTTCAGAAGCTTTCTGAATGCCAAAAATTATGATTTTTTGGTGGGTCCTGAAAATAGAGCTTCCACATAGAACCTTCCGTGTCTCACACTCCAGTTACTTCAATCGCATGTTGCTTACCCATCTCTTCAGTGCTTTAACAGCTAACTTCCACTTTCAGGAAAGGAGTGTCTAGAAAGGTTAGTATGGCAGAGACTGGCGATATACTCACCAGACCATTTCCTCTTCCTGGCCACTCAGCTAAACCGCATTTCCCAGCCCCCCTGTTTCCAGGGGGAGCTGTGTGAGTAGTGCTGGGGGAAGTGATGTGTGCTGCCCCAGGGCTGACCCAGAAAGCATCCCTTTGCATTCAGTGTATTTCCTCTCTTCCCCACCGTTTGCAGTTGGGTGATGCCAGACTTCTATTGACGATGGGGTAGTCATAGCAGGAAAGGAGCTTGGGTCCCTGAGTCATAGTGGGAAGAGACTCATCCAATCAATAATATCTGCTTTGTACTTTGCACACAGTGAGAAATAAACTTGCATTGTGTTAGGCCACTTGGAATTTGGAGATGGTTCTTAGAGCAGTTAGCCTGTCCTGCCTGATACATTCAGACGCTCACTGCACGGTCTCTGTGAACGTTCATTATCTGTCAACTCATCTTGAAGGCAGGTGACTCACAGTTCACTTAACATGAGGGAAAGTCCTGAACTGATGGAATGACAAAGGCCCTTTTGTTCCTGAGATGTTTTATTTGGTTACTTCTGAGGCCACTGGATTAGTCAGTTATTGTGAAAGCCACTGTGTGAGGTTAAGTGCAACCCGTACTGGAGGGAAGGAGAAAGGCCTGGGTTTTCAATTCAGGTTCAGCGACACACAGTGTCATACCTATTGCATGTACCTTGTTGCAGGGTATGCATAAATGGCTTATTATTAATTATGGCGAGTGTGCTGAAGTCTGTGAATTTTAAAACTTTTTAATTTGAAATCATTATAGACTCAGGAAATTGTGAAGAAATGTGCAGGGAGGTTCCATGGAACCCTTTACCTTGGCTGCCTCCCCCAGTGTTGATACTGCGTATAATTATAGAACTATACTAAAACCAGGATGTTGGCATTGGACAATTGAGAGCTGACTCAGATTTCACCTGGGCAGTTATACGTGCACTCGTGTGTGTCTGTAGTTGCGTACAATTATATCGTACATATAGTTGTGTGTAACTACCATTTGCAATCAAGATGCAGAACTGTACTATCATCACAAAGCTCCTTCCTGCTCACCCTTTATAGCTATACCTACACTCATCCTCCCTGCCAGTCCCTAACCCTGGCAACCATTAATCTGTTCTCCATTTCTATAATTTTGTCATCTTGAGAATATTATATAAATAGAATCATACGATTTATGCCATAAGCATTATATACTATAAGCATATACTATATGGCATGGTTCTTTGGAGGTCCATCCAAGATGTTGTGTATATCTGTAGGTCATCCTTTTTTATTGCTGAGTAGTATTCCATGGTATGGATATACCACAGTCTGCTTAACCATGCACTCATGAAAGAAATGAGGGTTGTTCCCAATGTTTGGCTATTCTGAATAAAGCTGCTATGAACATTCATATGTGGGTTTGTGTGAACATAGGTTTTAATTTCTCTGGGATAAATGCCCCAAAATGCAATTGCTGGGTCTTACGATTAGTGCATTTTTAGTTTTAGAGGAAACTACCCAAGCTATATTTCAGAGTGTCTGTACCATTTTACATTCCCACCAGCAAAGTTTGCATGATCAGTTTCCCCGCATTCTTGCTAGCATTTGATGGCATTACTATTTTGTATTTTAGCCATTCGGGTAGGTGTGTAGTGATATCTCCATTATGTTTTAATTTGCATTTTCCTAATAGCTAATGATTTTGAACACTTTTTTGTGTGGTTATATTTTCTCTTTGGTGAAATATCTGTTCATATCTTGGCCCATTTTCTGATTGAATTGTATTTTTTCCATGTTGCGTTTTGAGAGTTCTTTGTAAAGTCTAGCTATAAGCCCTTGGTTGGCTATGTGGTCAGTAAAGAGTAGTTTGTCTTTTCATCTTCTTGACAGGATCTTTCATAGAACAAACATTTTTAATTTTAATCAGGTCCATTCGATCAATTTTTTCTAGTAAATTATACTTTTCACACCAAATCTTGCTAAGAACACTTCATCTAGCCCTATGTCCCAAAGATTTTCTCCCATTTTTTTTTTCCTAAAAGTTTTACAATTTTGTGTTTTACATTTAGGTTCATGGTCCATTTTGAATATGTTTTTGTATAAAGTGTGAAGTTTAGGTCAAGGTTCATTTTTTTGCTTCTGGATATATAATTGTGTGAATCCTTTTTGAAAAGAAACGAGGATAGTTCAATCATACCATCCATGACATTCTTGTTTCCATAAACTTCCTTGAATGAGAGACAGAGGACAGGGGGTATGGCTATTGTATCCATTTATGCACCCCATGTATTGATAAAATTTTGTGTCAGGTATAGGGGAGGGTCTTAAGCCAGCAGCCACAGGTCAGATCTGGCCTGCAGATGTGTTTGCCCCACATAGTGTCTTTAAAAACATTTTGAGCCAACTTTAAACAGTTGAAGATTTCATGTGCAAATGTAGACTTTATGAATTCCCTTTAAAAATCAGAAGCTTCAGTAATGGTAGACCAACGTTCCTCCTTGACAACTGAGTCCTTGAGTTGAGATGTTCCTTTGGATGGGACGTGCTCCCTCCAGTTCACAATAGTTTCCACCAATCCCTGCTGACTCCCTGACACTGTGGGTCCTTGTCAGTGTCACCTGTCCTCATGATTGGTTTCCTGGCATTATTGTTGCAGTTGTCTAGTGCTTGTTCCCATATGGAGCTCTCATCTTCGTATTGGGGTGACCTCGTTAGATATCTCTTCTTGGCCTGTGGTTCTTCTTTCCTTTCCTTCCATTTTCCCTATGTCTCTCCTTTGCTTTGTCTTTCCCAGGTTATTGATTTAAGCCCACTTTCAACTTTGATCAGTACTAACATGTTACCCAAAAGTGGCCCATCTGGGTATTCCTAAGTCCTTTGGGATCTTGACCCCAGAGGACCTCCAGCCGAGACTGTGGCACGCGGTACACCACTTGTCAGTTTCCAATGTAGAGATGGTGGTAGAGTGTGGGGAATACTCACTAGGTCTTTGTTTATAAACCACCTGTGTGCCTTAGGCATTAAGGGCCCACTCTCCTGAGTTGGGCCACTGAGCCCAGTTATTAAAGCATAGGTAGTGGCATCTGAACTATAATTATTCTAAGTCACACTTGGAGTTATTTGGGGGGAAAAAGGCTTTCAACTACTAGATGACTCATGGCATCCTGGAGAGGGAAGGCCAAGAAAGAGCAGTGCCAAGGGATGGGAAATTTCAAAAGCTTCTGGGAAAAACCTAGGTCAGGGAATGTCAGTCTTGGACTCCAAGGCCTTCTCTCAAATCCCACAAATCACATCTGATTTCAAAAGAAACAATGATAACTGGCTTGAGCACAAGATGGCAGTCTTACGTCTGCTTTGCTCCCCAAGGCTGTCTGGAAAAAGTGACAGGAAACAGAACAGAAACAAAACTCTTGTGTTGCTGAGAAATATTGAAAATAAATAGTAATCAAGAAGGATGATGAGGGAAGGAAAAGATGAAAAATAAATGCAAGGCTTTTTTTGTGTTGTGTTTTGCTTTGTTTTAAAAACTGGCTCTCATCACAATCTTGAGTCTGCTAGATTTGTGTGGGCTTAGGTCCCACCTGTGTGTTTCGGCTCTGTTCTAGAGCAAAGACCCCAGGGCACAGTACGGGGGATACAGAGGGAAGCAGAGACCATATGTGCTCAGGAAGAGGCAGGAAAGGGCCTTGATTCTCAGATGGAAGGGGTCTTGGGCTAGGCTAAGATGATCTCTTCTCAGTGTTTTTATGAAAATAAGAGAACGGGGTATTTCCTTCTTTATACAAAGACCTATGCTAAATGTTAGCAAGTGTTTAGATAGGATTTCACTCAGCAGATGTTTAAGAGGAAATTTAAAAACCGTTTTTTCTCTCTCTTTCTCTCCCTGTCTCTCTGTCTCTTTCTCCTGGCCACGAAAATCCAGAATGAAGGAGAAAACGAACTACTCTGGAACACCTTCCTTTCTGCCAAAAAAAATCATATTCCAGGAGGAAAAGATGGATAAGGAGGAAAGTCTAACTTAACAAGAAGCTCTCTAGCAGGGGCACCTGGGTGGCTCAGTCGATCAAGCATCTGCCTTTGGCTCAGGTCCCAGAGTCCTGGGATCGAGCCCCGCTTCAGGCTCCCTGCTCAGCGAGGAGCCTGCTTCTCCCCCTCCCTCTGCCTGCTGCTCTGCCTACTTGTGCTCTCTCTCTCTCTGTCAAATAAATAAATAAAATCTTAAAAAAAAAAAAAGAAGCTCTCTAGCATTGTCTAATGAGACACCCAACTTTGCCCTGGGATACAGAGGTAAGCTGGGCCTCACAGCCAGCCCCACATCCAGCCCCGTAACTGTGTCAAAATCCCCAAAGCAAAAGAAGCTGCCCATCTGCCGGTTCTGGGATGAGGTGAGGTCATTCTGTGCCTTGACATTTCTCATGATGGCCAGCTGCAGGACAGATCCTTCACCTGGCAGAGAGGTGGCTTCTCAGCTGATTGTTTATTCCATCCTGGAGAATGTGAGCTACCTGGACACTTTGGATTCTTGCTGAAGATCCTTGTCGATCCCCCATTGTAGGATTTTCTTCACTTACAAAATGAGATTAATAAAAGCAGTGCTGCTTCTGGAGACAATATCCTTCACATGAAGGAAGTTGCAGATTTAAAGTTTCCACAGTTAAAGACAATATGTGGCTTCTCATCCAAGAGCTTTGTGAAGGAGAGGATGTGTGATAACATTATCCCCATTTGTTAAGTGCAGAGCTCCAGGCACAGAGAGGCAAGTTGAGAACCCAAAACTCCATAAACAATCTTGTGAACTCTCTGTGAATATTATTTATTTGGTTATTTAGAGAACAAAGAGTTCACAGGACCCTGAGAAATAGAACCAAAGAGAGCGGCCGATAATGTCTTTGGGGTTGTAAGACTGCTGGGGATGGCTCTCGGGGTTTCTGCTCTCAATCTAAATGTACCGAGTGGCAAATGCTTTCAAGTTCAAGTTAAAAACAATTGATTTCGGGGGGTTGTGTTTTGAGTACCTGATAATAATTTTTGAAGACCGTTAGAAACATCCTGGAGTACAGAAAACTCAGAAGTAGCATTATCTACCCTTGGAAGTTGAATTATCCTTTGGAGACAGTTTCTTCTCTCCTACTTGTCTCACACGTGAGGGTAAGAAGAAATGGGAGGGCAGGAGGGTTTCTCCCATCTCTGGGATCTTCTCTCTTAATCCGTAAGAAATTTTATCATGTGCACAGAAGATGACTTCCAGCGGTAGAGAAGGTTTATTAAAACTTTTCAAAGGTAATAGGGGGATGGCAGAAGCTGCAGTTTCTGTGTTTGCAAAGGGCCTTGCAGAATCTCTAAGGCTTCTGGACAGAAAAGAGGTATTTATATAATAAGGCATGAGGTCAGTCAACCGACGACCTCCGACCAGGAGGGTCCTTTAAGATAGAGAAGCCACATAGGAGAAAAACAGCAGAATCTTAGGAAGATTTTGTTTTGTTCTACAGAATAATTGGGTTTTGTTCTACAGAATAATTTGTTTTCTGTTTTCTCTTTGCTGGGATGACTTCAGAAGTGAAGTTAGGATATAGGGTTTGTCTCTATAGGGCTTTCTGTTAACCAGACTTGGGATAGAACAGTTCTAAGGTCATATAAAGCGACCCTAGCCCAGCAGAGTGAAGGAGGAAGCATGGAAGGAGATGCACACACATGAAAATACTTGGAAACGCTTCAGGGCCTGTCGGTTGCAGGTCTTGGCAGGAATCACCAAACACCCTTTAGACAGGCTGCTGCATTGCTGAGGGTGGACTGGCCACAGGGTTGATTCTGATCAGAAGGAAGTGGTGAGAAAGCAGTCACCATGTCTTCTTACAGTCTAGTTTGGGGCCAAGAGGCCAGTGTACACAGTTGGTGCTAATTTTCTTTGGAGAGTAGAGGAAAAGTGTAGGCATGGCCACCACTCAGACACCATGTGTTTCCACCTACATGCCATGCTCTCTCTGGCCTCCTTGCATTTACTCATGCCATCCTCCTGGTCCTCTATCCTGAATAATTCAAGTGTATTCTTTAAGACTCATCTCAAAGGTCATTGGCTCCCTGAAACCTTACTTGTCTCTTGCTTTGTCTCCTCTAGGTCCCAGTACATGCCTCCTGTCTTACACCACGTAAATGGAAATGATCCATTTTTGCATGTGTCTTCCCACAGGACTTTAAGCTCTTAAAAGACAGGGATTATGTCTTATTCCTCTTTATATATCCAGTGGTTAGCAATGTCTGTCAATTGACTTGAAGAGAATTGGAGGTCTGATGGCTACCACCTGCAAATACCTCCCTGGAAGTCAGGGTATAAGAACTTAGGTTGGGGGCACTTGTCTTTAAAAAACGATATACAGTTATTGCTTATAAAGATAATACTTTATACAGCCTTAGAACTTTGAAGGCACTTGGAGACTGCCTTATGATCAGCAGCATTTACAAGCCAATGGAGAACTACCAACCTGAGTTGTCTCTCTCTCTCTCTCTTTTTTTTATTTATTTGAGAGAGAGAGAGAGAGAAGGGAGAGATAGAGAGCAGGGGGAAGGGCAGAGGGAGAGGGAGAAACAGACTCCCTGTTGAGCAGGGAGCCTGACACGGGACTTGATCCCAGGATCCCAGGATCATGACCTGAGCTGAAGGCAGACGCTTAAGGGACTGAGCCACCCAGATGTCCCTGTATCATTGTTTGTTTGTTTTTTTTAAGATTTTTATTTATTTATTGAGAGAGAGAGAGAGAGAGCATGAGAGGGAGGAGGGTCAGAGAGAGAAGCAGACCCCCTGCTGAGCAGGGAGCCCGATGCGGGACTCGATCCTGGGACTCCAGGATCATGACCTGAGCCGAAGGCAGTCACTTAACCAACTGAGCCACCCAGGCGCCCCCCTGTATCATTGTTTATATCATTACAGAAGTTATCCTTTTGCTGCAGAGCAGTTACTTTACTGATGGATAGTTAATTAATTAATTATAGAATACAGGTAAGGATCTGCACAGAGAAAGGTAGAAGTGGACAGGATTTTGTGGCCTGTGCAAATAAGGTACCTATACCTCCATTTCTCTCTTACCAAGTCCTAGAATATCAGTGTCGAAGGATACTATTGAGGGTATCCAGTTCCTCACAGTTTGGGTTATTTATTGCTGTGTAGCAAAAATAACCTAAAACTTAGTGGTTTAAAAACAACAGCCATCATACACTACCTCACAATTCTGTGGGTCAGGAATTCAGGCAGAGTTAGCTAATTCTTCTGTTCCAGATAGCATGAACATAATGGTATTCGACTGGTGGCTAGATTGGTCTGGAGGATCCAAGAAGCTTCCTCCCATGAATGCTGTGTAGGTAGGGATGTCGAGAAGGCTGGGCTTAGCTGGGACTGTTGACTGAGATGCTTTCCAGAATGGAAGTCTTAGGGTAGTTGGTTTCTTGTGTGGTGGTTCAGAGTTTCAAGAATAAGTCTTATAGGGCATGAGGCAAAAGTTGCACTTTTTTTAATGACCTAGATTCAGAAATCACATAGTGACTTTGCCATTTTATATTGATCGAGGCAGTAATTAGTCTGCTTAGATTCAAGCGGAGGAGACACAGAATCCACTTTTCAATAAGAGTGATGTCAGAGAATCTGCTGCCATGTTTTCAGTCTGCCATTCTTATTTTATAGATAGGTAAATTTGAGGCTTAGGACAGGTAAGTTATTTCCCTAAAAGTACCACATAAGCTATAAAGTGGCATAGTTGTGACTGAAACTCAAGCCTAATGATTTCTATAACAAAGGTGAGAATATTACAGGATGGTCCCTGTGGCATCATAGAGACTTTGCTATGTCTGCTTATTCTATTCTATTCTATTCTATTCTATTCTATTCTATTCTATTCTTCCTCCCCTTTCTCTCTCTCTCTCTCTTTCTTTCTTTCTTTTTTGATAAAGGAAAAAACACTTTGGTTAAAGGTACTGGAAAGAACAAACACAAACAAGTTATATTCCCTATAGAATTTTTTTTAGAATAATGATCAAAATTTAGGGCTATCCTTAGAGATGAAAATTAAGGCAGTAGAGCTTGCTGCTCAGAATATTATGCATATATTTGTTAATAAAGTCTTGCATAAAAGGCTGACTTCAGAGTTGGCTGGAGTGACCAATGTGGCAGAAAGACCCTGTGTTTTTCCCCAGTGACAGAAACGGACAATGTCAGGGTGTTACCCAGCGTTCAAACTGTCCATCAAATTCTGTTTCAACCTGAAGATTACGTAGTCAGGAAAATTCTAGACTATCTCTTACTGAGGTTCTAGTTACGAAACTATCCTTCCATGTCCATTCTCCTTCCCTTGAGTAATAGATCCCCCACTTCAAATTTCTCAGAACATTTGGTCATACCCAGTTAAATAAGTCTATTTCCTGATCTCCTTTGCAGTAAAGTTCTTGCCAGAGAAATGTAAGGGGAAGTGGTATATACAACTTCCGCAACATTTCCTCAGAAGGAAATTGTTTGCCCTCCATTTCCTGTCCTCTTTCCTTCCTGCTGGCTGGTGAGTCAGCTTTGACCATGTAGGTGAGGACAAATCCTGGGAAAAATGACAGAGGAACAAGATGGAAGGAGTCTGGATCTATGGATAACTCCACAGAGCAGAGCCATGTATCCTTCCTGGAATGCACATTGGCTCTGGACTATGACACGAGAAAGGAATAAATTTCCTGCTTGTTTGAGCTACTGTATCTGGGGAGGTGGCTTTATGGAAGCAGCTTAATTTCTACCCTACCTGTAACATGAATTAAGGAGCTTAGGGATGTAGACTCCCAACACAGGTGTTGTTCATCTCTTTCAGTTGAAATCACAACTTTGGAAGAGACGACATGGCCACAGGAATGAGCTGCTTTTCTCATTAAAACAGAGCATAGTTTGTGCAACAGAAAGAACATCTCTAATTGGTGTCAGGCAACTCTGGTTCAGCTCGATTCTGCCCCCTTGATCCTTTTTTTGTTGGGATGCTTCCACTTCAGTCACTGATGATACCATTGTCTTGGCTCCCAGGAAATGTGGCTTGGATAATACAGGGGTCCCTAGGACTTGGTGGGCAGGGAGGAAGGACACTCATATCAGGCCCATGGAAACCCACAAGACTGACCTAGCTGTGGCACTGGAGGCCATATTGGCCAAATGTGGGATGCTGAGAAGTCTGCAATGTATCCTAGACTTCAGGAAACAAATGTGTGGTTTTCTTGGGGTTTTGTTTTGTTTTGTTTTTTTGAGGAAAAATAGATAAAATCCTTTGACTAGCTGACTGTAAAAGAGAATATTGATTTGAGAGAGAAGGGAAGTTCTAAAATATAAGATTCTGACCACACGGGCATGAATGATCCTCAAGAGGAAGAAAGGAGACTCTGTATAACTAGGCTGTGGATTTTGGTGTGGAACAAGATGGAAGGTGGGGTATATAGCCAAGTTTTGAATACAATAGAACAGCACAATTCTGTGAGAACCGTCGCAGAGGTACTGAAGTCCAGAATTCATTAAAGCTGTAAAAAAAAATAGTACAGAAAGCAACACACAAAAAAGGACTATTTGAACCAGGCTTAGAATAAGGAGAAGAATGAACAGAGAGAGCCAGAGCTGGGGCAGATGGAGAGACATTAGCAGATCAGAGAGACAACACAATACTATGTACTTCTTAATCTCTGCCTTCTCTAGCGAGAAAAAGGATATTTACATTGGAAATGCCACAGGTAATGTGGTTGACAAGAAATTTGGAATCTTAGTTAATGAGACCATATAAGAGATATCATGGCATATTTAATGTTGCAAAGATGTTAAGAATCATTATTGAGCTTGCTTATGTGACCAAAGAACAACTGTTGGTAATAATGGCATATGGAAGAAGAGAATAGAAAATGTCTTGATTTTCCAAAAAGGAACAAAGATGGATTCCAAAATGCACCTAAATTACTGTTCATTCTGTTTCTCAGACTACCTCCCACTTGCCTACTCTACTCTTCCTTTTTCTGAGCAATCTTACCCAATTTTTCCCCATCAGGGGAAAGGGGAGTGAGTGCCCAATTAGCCCAGTGGATTGTGGCTAGGTTTCACGAGCCTAAGCTGTCCAAGAGGAATTCCTATCTGAGACAAACCAGTGCACCAAGTGTTGAAAGGGCAGTGGAGACAAATTCACTTGGAGAAACTGATTTACATATTGGAAAAACAGGGTATAAGGATCAAAAGGAACCAAGGGAAGGAATGGAGTTATAGGTCCGAAAGCCAGAATATGAGTGCTAGGTTGACATCAGGTCAGAATGAAGGTAGATACGGAGTTGGCATGAGAAATGAGTGCCAGGGTGATTGCAAAAAACCAAACCAAACCAAACCAAACCAGCTTCTCCTCCCCCGAAAGCCCCCAAACAAAACCCACAAATGATCAATACCAGCTTGGTCTTTATGTAATTGGGTGTGTGATTCACATATGGCTCAGACCAAAGGTCAAGGAACACCTCATTATGGAATTCATTTTGATGGATTCTTAGCTGGTTAAACAGACACACTCAGTGTAAAGATGAATTAATTAGTTAAGGAATGAATGTCAGCCTAGATAATGTCTCTAGTTGAGTGTCTCAACCTGTCATGTTAAATATTTTTTATCAACGACTTAAAGGAATGCATGAAAAACATACATATTAGACCTGCAGGTGAAAAAATATGGAAAGAACAGTTGATGGCAGATTCAAGGTTTTAAAAGCAGAAGATTCAAAGAGACCCAAGGATCTAGGTCATTGAGTCAAAGATAATAACAATGGGGCTTTTAAGAAGGATGATTGTTGAGTTGATAACTTTTAAAAATAAAAGTAAATACATTCTCTACATTAAAAAGAGTAAAAAGAAACAGATGAAATTAATTTTAGTGATTATTTATTTTATTTATTTTTATTTTTTATTATGTTCAATTAGCCAACATATAGTACATCAATAGTTTTTGATAGTGATATATTTAACCAATAAATCCAATATATTATCATTTCAACACAAAATAAATGTAAAATCATTAATGAGATATTTTGCATTTTTCCTGTTAAGTCTTTACACTAATGTGTGTATTTTACTTGTAGCATATTTTATTTTATTTTTTAGCACATTTCATTTTAGACTGGCCATAGTTCAAGTACACGAGAGCCACATAAGCTGTCGGCTACCATACTGGACAGCATGGGTCTAAAAGGATACTGGTCAAAAAACTAATAAGGAGCAGCTACTCCAGTTGTAAGAACATTTAGTTACTAAACTGTAGAAGTCTGATATGATTGAATGCTTGTGGCTTGTCAACTTGAAGGGTGATATGGCCATAAACACTGATCTTTGCATGGGCTGCAATTGTCAATTGAGTTGGAACTCGGGACACTTGCCTATCTCAATAAATCTAGGCTGAGTGGCACAGAAAAGGCATAGCATAACTTTTTATTGAGAAATAAGCGAACTAACTCCCTTGTATGACTATTGATATAAGACTCTTGACCTAGACTAGGAAAACAATCTGGAGTTTACCATGAGATCTAATCAGATCAATAATTAAAACTTAGATTTCAGGGACACCTAGGTATATGTGATTCCAATTTCCTGAGGCTCTGTCGAATTTTCTCTGTATGCTCTTCCTTTCAGCTGTTTGTAAAAGCTCCATAAGTCTGTGTTGATTTAGTGTGTGCTAAATGTGTGACTAAGTGGAAGGTTGGGACTCAGGAAGGACAGGAAGTGGGGTGAGGGTTCAGAGGGATGGGCAGCATGTGGTTCTCAGACTATGTGGGCAGACTTGGGGAAAAGTGAGACCCTAACTCAGAGCTGGAGGGTGTGGGATAGGAAGCAGCTGGAAACTTTCTGAACAACAAAAGAGGTGATTGAGTGAGAGGGAGCAAGTGTAGGGCTAATCGTAAAGCAGCCTCTGGTTCCATTGTGGCCTGTGTTGAGGGTCTTCAGTCCTCAAATACTCCCCCATTTGTGGGTGGCACGGCACCCGAAACCCCTTTGGGTTATGTCTCCAGTGTTTTCCTACTAACATACAGATACTCTTGAGGAAGTGACACATGCAGTGGTGAACATTATGTATAGATCTAAAAGCAAACATGCTTTTAGATTCAGTTGTTCTCCACAAAAGGGAGGGACTCTAGGAACAGGATAACTCTGGATCAGAGGGAAAGATCAATCAAAAGAGGAAAGGGTGATAAAATAAGACACATTGTGGGTAAGGAGGTTATTAGTGCCAAAGAAACATCTTACAAGTTTTCTGGTCTGTCCTCTTCCTCCAAACAACTCCCGTCCCTCTAGGTTACTGATGCGTTTGGTATAAATGTTTCTCTGACTTCCTTTCTCTGTATGCACACCCCAGCAAACACATTCACAAACAGTGGCTTTCTCTGTAGACTCAGACTCAATATTGCCATGCAACTTCCATTATTCACTTAATATGGACTATAGACACGTCTCCAGGTTACTGTTTATAGTTTAACTCATTTTAATTAAGTGTAGAATAGTATAAAGAATGGAAGTATAATTTATTGAGTCGTTCTCCTATTAGTGCACATTCAAGCTATTTTTAGGTGTGGGCCACTATCTCTCCCATCTTACAAATGATGGTGTCCCCAGTCTTTTTCCAGAATGTAAAAGGTATTACATAGTAGGTCCCTCTACTATTAGAACATTACAGATTCTGATCTTATTTACAAAACCTCTGAACTTTATAATAGCTTCCTAAAATTGGAGGTTCTACTAGCACTCCAATGAGAACAAGAAGCTGATGATTGGAGGATCTAGGGCAGTGTTTGTTTCTTGCTTTTTAAGATAGCTTTATTGAGTGGTGCCTGGGTGCTCAGTGGGTGAAGCGTCTGGTTCTTGATTTCAGCTCAGGTCATGATCTCAGGGCCCTGGGATCAAACCCAGCCTCAAGCTCCGTGCTGGGCGTGGAGCCTGCTTAAGAGTCTCCCTCTGCCCCTCCCCCTGCTGGTACACACACACACACACACACACACACACACTCTCTCTCTCTCTCTCAAAACATAAATAAAATAGCTTGGTTGAATGACATGTAATAAATTAAACATATTTAGACACACAACTTGATAATATGGAAATCATCACCATAATCGAGATAATGAATACATTCATCATCCTCAAAGCTTCCTGGGCGCCTGTGTCGCTGATCCCTGTGGGTCCTTCCACTCTCTCTGCTCCGCTCACCTGCAGTTACTGATATGCTTTCTGTCATGATAGTTCACATTTCCTGCAGTCTTATGACAATGGGATCGTACAGTAGGCACTCCTTTTAGTCTGGCTTCTTCGACCCAGCATAATTATTTTGAGATTCTTCATTGCTGAGTAGCCTCTCATGGTGTGGGTATGCCGCAGCTTGCTCACCGGTTCACCTGGTGATACATATTTGGGTTGTTTCCAGTTTGGGGGCCTCCACAAACAAAGCTGCTATGAACACTCACATAAGAGTCTTTGTATGGACATAGGCTTTTATTTCTCTCTCACAAATACAAAAAAAAAAAAAAAAATGGAATGGCTGGATCATATGGTAGGACTACGCCTCACTTTTTAAGAAATGGTTCTTTGTTTCCAAAGTGGCTGTCCATCTCAAAAATATTCATCATCTCCTACGAAGTCATGGTCTGAGGATCCCTGAAATAATGGCTGTGAAAGATCTGGTGGTTCTTAAAATTGAGATAGATCCGTAATTCTATCAGTTGAGAAATAGTTATTGATTGCCTGATGTTTCCAGGTATTGTGCATGATGTTGAGTTACTAGCATGGATGGGGGGGGGAGATCCCTCCCTGGCCCAGGCTAGAACATACCTGGCTATTAGAAGAGGTAGAAAGTCAGACTCCCCAAAGTGCTAACAGCGGGGATAGCACCGAGAAAATTGAGATTCTGATGATTGGAGGGAGACTCTCCAGGGCCAATCATTCAGACACACTTGCAGGGTTATAGGTTAAGAAAGTGAGAGTGAAGAGGGCCTATTTGAGGAATCGCAACTTTAGCTTATTTCATTTATTCATTACACACACACACACACACACACACATATTTTAATACCCACTATGTCCTTCAGATATATCGATGAACAAAATAAAGATCCCTGCCTTCATGGAGTTTACATTCCGCTTGGAGAAATACAATAAACTATATAAACCTAGTAAATAGGTAAACGATCTGTTAAACAATGGTAGGTACTATGGAAGAAACAGAGCAGGGGAAGTGTGGTTAGAAGTGGGGCAGCCAGTTCTAATTTCAAGTGGGAGATAGTGGGGTATGTTTAAAATGTAAATATAATAGTAGTATGTATATGTTATAATACAACTTCTAAAATTATTCCAACGTAATTAGAATCTGGTCTGCAAACCACTCTGAAACCTTCGATTCTTTAGCTGCTGTACTGACACTCTGCAGCCACTAGGGTGCAAATGGGCCATTTCTGAGAAAAAATGGGATGAGGGTGGGGGTGTGAGAGAGAGGTGGGTCATTAGGTACACACCCTCCCCCAGGTGTTCCGCAGGGGCAGCTCCATTAAGGGCACTGGCAAGACAGGCGGGCGAGTGTTACTGTGTGTCTTGGACCAAGACAGTTTTGCCCTTGGCTTCCCTTCCTTAGCAGGTCCTCACCCAGCAGGGGTTGGGGGCCGAGCTGAGAAATGAACTTCAGCACACGATGCATGTCAGCTGAGTGACGGTGGAAAGAGGCAGACCTGCTGGCCTTGTCTTCCGGCCCTGCAGCGAGATTTTAGGGCGCTGCGCGTGGGTTTCCTGCGGTTACACTCAGCGCCCCGGGTCTGTACAAAAGCCACCCCCCCCCCGCAAGATGCTTTTCTGTTCCCTTGTAATATTTAAGACATCCCCAAGATGCAAGCATTCACCTTGACGTTCGGGTTTCTGGATCCTTCACACCCTCAGCCTCTGCGAGCAGATCGGTGACCATTCTTATCTTTTGGACGAGAGCCCATCCTGTCGCCCTTTCTGGAGCTGAGCGCTGCCCGCCTTTTGCCGGGTCAGGAGCTCCGCGAGGCCGGGCGAGTGGCGTGCCGGCGGGGCAGGGGCGCGCACGCGTGGGGCGCCGCTGGTTGCGCATCTGGCGCCAGAGCGCGCCCCCCGCGCAGTGCTCGCCACGGCCGCGGCGGAGGGTTGGTGCTCCGGCGCGTGCGGGGCGCTCTCTCCCCGCGCGGGGGCACCAGAGCCCTCGGAAGTGTCAGGCACTGCGGTGCATTTTCCCAGTTCCCTTTTAAATGACTGCGGAAAAACAGACTCTCGGAGCCGCAAATGGGGAAGACGGATTCTCAGACAAGGCTTGCGGATGCCCCGCAGCCATCATTTAACTGCGCCCGCAGAGCAGTTACGGTTTGTCACCCGAGCCTCCAGGATCGCCTCGTTTGTCCCTAGTGAGACCCCGAGGCTCTGCCCGCGCCGGGCTTGTCGGTAGCTGGATGCTTGTCGTGCTCTGGGCAGCGCGGGCGCAGGGCACGCGTTCGCGCACACCCGCGCACACACGAAATCGCGCAAGGTACGGCAGGGGAGCAAGGGCTCGGGGTGCCCCGCGGGGGCGGGGGTGGGCATCGCGGGGAGTGAAGCGACGATCTGGGAACGGCCGAACCCTGCCAGGCTGAAGGATGACAGAAAATGACGCGGCGCCACACATCGGACAGGCCGGGGTTGCGGCCGCGCATTTCGGGAACCCAATACGCGTCAGGCGCGCTCCCTTCCCCTCACATGTCTCTATTTCCCGGGCGTGTGATGCCGGAACACGGCAGGAAAAAGACCCACTTAGAGAGCTAGAGTTGCATTTGGAGACTCCCCTCCCTCTGCAAAAGCACCCACAGGAGACCCTCCCAAACCACGGATCCCCAAATAGCTGGCCCGGAATGGGGGCGGTTATCCTTGGTTACCAATGCTGAACACGTTTTGGTGTTTACAATATTTATTTATTTTTAGGCTAGCTCGCCCTCCCTTTTAGGCAGGATGGGAAAAGGAGAACGCAGCGGGGAGGGAGAGGGGAGGGAGGATTCCTATAATAAGAATCAGCGCATTTTTCAGAGCTGAACCGAGCCCGGTTTCCATTTCAAAAAAGGAGACAGCCTCTACTGCGATGATAGAAGAGACCGCGGTGTGAAGTAGGGACTGAGAGGCGTCGAACGGTGGAACGGTCCATCTCGGAGGTACCTGGATCTCAGCGCACATACGCGCGCGCGCACACACACACGCACACACACACACACACACACAGGCGCGCGCGTCTACCCAGCCAGGATGTGTGCGTGTGTGCGCGTGTATGAACTCCCACATGCTGCTGCTGTCTGCTCCTGGCCAGTGGCACCGATGCCTCCCTCCTCCCCGCTCGCCCCCAGATTCCCCTCCCCTCCCTGTTGCTTTTGTCTGGAGGGTGTTATGGGTTTGTGTGTGCATGAGCGTGTGTGTTTTTGGATTTCAGACTAATTTTCTGGAGTTTCTGCCCCTGCTCTGCGTCAGCCCTCACGTCACTTCGCCAGCAGTAGCAGAGGCGGCGGCGGCGGCGGCGGCGGCGGCGGCTCCCGGAATTGGGTTGGAGCAGGAGCCTCGCTCGCTCCTTCGCTCGCGCTCTCCGCGCTCAGTGCCCGGCGGCAGGAGGAGCCTGCACCCAGGCGCCGCGGGCGGGCGGTAGGCGCCGGAGCCCGGGTGAGCAGCGCGGACAGTGCCCTCCGGCGTCTCGGCCCTCGCTGTCCCCCCCACCCCCCGGGACGGCCGTGGCGGCTCCCCAGGTGGGACGCGCCGCGCCACCTGCCCGCGCCCCCTGCGCCCAGCGGCCGTGGCGGATTCTGCAGCATCATTGGGGGCCCCCGTCGCGGAGCCATCTCCGCCGCCGGCAGTCTCCGCGTCCCCCTTTAAAGGGTCCTTCGCCCGGCCTGTGCCATGGAATCCTGTCTCGGGGACCCTTGCCCTGTCTCCCCTCCCTCGACCTCAGAGAGAGGGGGGCACATCGGCGGCCTCGGCGGCGTCAGTGCCATCGAGGGGCAAGTTTATTTCTGGGGCCGGAGCTGGGCACGCATCCATCCACAGTCGCCTGGCTGGGGTCGGGGTGGGGGTGCCGCGAGCGCGCTGTATGGGGTCCTGCGCTCAGTCTCACGCGTGTCTGTTTGTCCTCAGCCCCGAGGTGCGTCCCGGATCCCAGTGCGCGTCTAGCAAGGAGCCTGCGTCCCGGGGAGTGCCGGCAGCGCCGCGGGCCGGTGCTCGGCGCGCCGGGCCATGCAGCGGCGGCCGCGGCGGAGCTCCGAGCGGCGGTAGCGCCCCCTGTGAGGCGGCCCGAGATGCCCCGGCCACTGTGAACGGTGCCGCCCGCCAGGACACGCTCAGCCCTGGACACGCTCGGCTCTGCGCGCCCGCGACAGGCACCGGGGCGAGGGAGCGGCGAGCGCGGCACAGGCCGCCCAAGCAGGGGCAGGGGAGGCCGGCCGGTGCAGCGCGCGGACACGTACTCAGTCCGACTCGGGCTGGCACTGGCGGCTAGGGATGTCGTCCTGGACGAGGTGGCATGGACCCGCCATGGCGCGGCTCTGGGGCTTCTGCTGGCTGGTTGTGGGCTTCTGGAGGGCCGCTCTCGCCTGTCCCACGTCCTGCAAATGCAGCGCCTCTCGGATCTGGTGCAGCGACCCTTCTCCGGGCATCGTGGCGTTTCCGAGGTTGGAGCCTAACAGTGCAGACCCTGAGAACATCACCGAAATGTGAGTTCCTGGTGCTCTTCCTCCTTCCTTCTCTCCTCGCCCCCCGGGCTGGGGCTGGCCAGGCGTGTCTGTCCGGGGCATGAATGTTGTCTCAGGTCTGGGGAGAAGTCCGACATACATGGGAGATGCAGGGCTGGGCCATCTGTCAGTTACCTGTTTCTCTGGCTTGGGGCTGCTAACGTGGGGGAGAGGTGGACAGCTGGACATAAGTTTTAAGTATACTGTATGTGTCAGTAACATAAATACATATGTTCTTTGCGGGGAGGGATTCCGCATACACTCTGTATTTCCAAGCCCGGCTGGGTGTGCTTTAGGCTTTCCTTATGCAATAACTTAGTTTTGGACATTTTTCTTTCCTAAGGTACTAAGTGTATGTTGGGTTAGAAGTTCCAGTAATATTTACTAGAAAGGAGGTTAAAATAATGAACTTTTGGAAATCTGTTGAAGGAGGTTAGAGTCGCCCCCTTAAACATCATTCGCTGAGGTTTGGAGTTCGCCGGTTTCCCTTTTCATTTTATAGATCAGATTTTTGTTAGGAGACGGCATCCAGAGCTGGCCTGGAAAATGGTCTGTAAGAGGAGAAGTTCTGAGTGTTGAAATGTGCTCTCTTGAAAGAGAAAATGTGCTTGTCGGAAGCCTAAAAGCCTGGTCTGATTTAATTTGGACTTGACTTCCCAGAGATATAATTTTGAGACCATTTGGACTATTAATCTCAATTGCTGATTGAATACTATCCCAGGACTAGGTTGGATGATAAAGCAGGGTGTAGAATGCTGCCGTTTAGCATGGGACGGACCCCTGTGTCCCTGGAAATGTCTGAGCTTGTCTTGCTCTGAGGGAGAAGCAGAGTTGTGTATTTCTGTCCTCCCGTTCTGACGGCTTGTGACAAATACATTACCAAGTAGGAACTCACCAGTGCCATCCCCAGTATTCCCTGTCACCTCTCCTAGAGGTGTCTCCCCCCCCAAGGGACTTGGTCATTGCCTACATTTCACTGGCACGAGATTTTATTCATCCATGCAGAGGATTGTCAGGCAAAGTTTCTCCCGGTTTTCCTTATGGTGTTCGGGGCTCAGATAGGCAGCCCTGAAAGTAGGGCTTGGACTGTGGCCTTCCGGTTGGCGAGTGCGCATGCTTTTTTTCCTCCCCAGAAAACACACACCCTGTTTCTGCCAACGTAGTTGACTGAGATAACCTGTTTTTAATGTAAGTAAGAGACCTTCCTAGCCTCTGTTGTTTATTCTGCTGGTGATGCTCATGGTCTAAGGCTCGGGCAGAAGGAAATGGCAGTAGCATAGAGGGGAATGTGCAGGCCTAGCAGAGCTGAGATGTGCTGGGAGGAGCCAACTGTCAGGCTGGATCCAGGAGGCTGGGATCTGGGTGGGTTTTGTTTTTGTTTTTGTTTTTGTTTTGCAAGGATCCAGCTTTGGAGGAAGGGTGGGTAGGGCCCCAACTGTGCTGGCCCTGGCTGGCCTGGTCAAAGTGTCTGTGGCCTTCTATCAGGATCTGTGTCTTTTTCATGAGATGGGAGGTCAGTAGTCAGATGGAGGAAGCCATATGGAATTCAGAGCCTTTTGGACTATTTTGAGACCAGGGAGAGTGCCTTTATACAGTCAGACGTCTTGTTTTGTTGGTGGTGGTTTTGAAATTCTGTATTAGATGATGCATCTATAATGAGGGAGGAAAGGGGATCAAGCCAATCATTTTCACTGTAACATTTTTTTTTCCACTGTAATATTTTTAGGCCCTAATGGGGGAAAAGGAAAATAAAACTCTCTTTAAGTGTAAAAAAACCACTGTTTTAAACCTTAGTGGTCTTAGCTGCCTGGTATTGATGAAATCAATAGATTGGAGCTGAGCTTTCTTATATCAGTTCTCACAATTGCTGTGGTTTCTGTAATATCTGATGGCAGGTTCCTATCTCCAGACTTTAAAAAACTGATGCTTTTTTATTTTTACCCAAGTGTTTGTTGTCAGCGGCACTCCTCATTTCTTCTGTTATTTTTTTTTCTTTTGATTTGAAAATCCACCGAGATTGAGAGCGTGGGGAGGTGTGGTGTGTAGGGTTAGTGTTTGGGATGGGGAATTACGTTCCTTAGTGATTCTGATGGGGCTGGTAGATGTGAGTTCTGAGAAAAAGTCTGTGCTCAGCTCTGCCCCTCAGCTTTGTTTGAGCCCAGCCGGTTTGTGCCCTGGTGTCCTGTAAAATGTACCAAAATCCTTGTTTGGGAAGCACTTCATATAATTATTTTGAATTCTGTTGTTTTGATATCAAAATGACATCAGTGGATGAGCTTGTTTCCCTGTCATCCATATATAACACCATCTGGCTCTTTTTCTTACATATTAATATTTGTTTGAACAGCTTTTACATTCTTGGCCAATGGATACCAGCTACAGTTGGAACTAAATTACAATTTTTTTTTTTTAACTTTGTTATGAGACCCAATGGTATTCCTAAAATAACCTGGTTGAAAGTTCCAGTGTAATGGTGCTTAGCTGAAATTTCATGTTTCTATTTTTTTCAATAGGAAAAATGGAAGTAAATAAACTATAATTGGCATTTGCTGAAGCAACAGTTTACTCTATCATTTAAAAATGGTACATCACTTAATATCTATATATTTGGGGAAAAGTACACCGTGGTGCTTTTTGGGTTCAGAGAGAGCCCATGGTAGAACATTCTAAAACTATGTGCATAGACTCATTAAGAGAGAGAGTTTTATTTTTTGCTTCTATGCGCATATTTTAAGCCAAGTTGACATTTCATTTTTAGAGTCATCGTTTGAGCCTGTTTTATCAAAAATTCTGTCATCGTAATCTGTCTCATACTCTTTACCCACCAACATGATCTATTTACCTACATCTCTCTTCTCTGTCTGTCTATAGAGATGCATCACACCTGCCCAACATCACACCGCTGCTTAGCGTCAGCTTCTGTTACTCTGACGTAGTTACACCAAAGCCATGCTAAATTAAATTTAAAAATGATACCATTGTCACATATAAGTGGGATTCAAGAGTCAAGCCTGTTGTTGGAGTTATGTAACTGGCTATTGAATCTCTGTAGTATCAGGTGCCAAAATGTACTGCAAAGGACAAGTCCTGTCTCACTCAAGTGGTAAAAGGCGTGGTTAAAATAGATCACACGTTTCTTTTTTATTGTGGTCAAAAACACCTAACATAAAATTTACCATCTTAACCATCTTTAAGCGTATCATTTAGTAGCATGAAGTGTTAAGTGTATTTACGTGGTGGTGAAAGGGGGCATTCACTTTTATATCACTCTTATTTGATAGAGATCAATGATGGCCTTTTTTTCCTGAATTTCTTGGGTGGTAGTTTCTGATTTGGGGGGGCATATTTGGAGACAAGTGTAATATTTTTCCTCTTAGTACAACATAAATAGAATTTGCAGCTTCTGCTGCCAGAGCCTCTACGTGCAATAAACTGTTGGCTTGGTTTAAGTGACTGTAATGTGATGTCATTAATACATTGATTTTGGCCCCCTCACCTTAGTAAGCTTTTCCACTGCAATTAATTGTACTAAAAACAAATACCCTGGCATTCGGAAGGATTTGGTGAGAGGCATCCGTTTTTATTACTCTGATGTTTACTTCTCAGGCCCTACACTGGGTCTAGAACTTTGGATTGTGCTTTACATGCATTTAAGATGCACAGAGTAAGTTTTGAGTGTGGTTACATAAGCCACACTGGACTTGTTAATAAATAAGGCAGTCTAATTTGCATCATTAACACAACTTGCAAGCTGGGGTTGAAAACACGCTGTCTTCCCAGTGGAGGTATTTACAGAATTCAGCTCAGTACAACCATTTGAAGCCTCCTTGGTTTTACATCTTCAATCTCTGCATTAAGGAGGTTTTTATTACATTGGGTAAAACGAAAAACCCCTCGACCCTTCTGACCCGACTTTCTTCCCCGCTCCCTCCCATTACCTCTCATTGACTGTACAGGAAAATGTGTTTGAGTTTTTTTCTTCTTCTCCGAAAAGTGATATTTCCTTATGGGAATTCAGAGCACTAGAGTTAGGGGAAGGGCCTGGGTTATGTGTTATTACAAGCAAGTAATGGGAAGTTGAGATAATGTGGTCACAGTTCCCCAGAGCTGAGTTTAGTTCTGTTTAAAATCTTTCACTGTTTCTATCCCATAAACCTCTGTTTGTATCTGTTTCAATATTTCCTTGTAAAGACGTTTTCTAAGCTGAAAAGTTGGCCGGACAGCTACGAATTGAGGTCTCTTTCTCCCCAGGAACATTCTGTATGATCTCTTTGACTATATCTGGGTCGTCAGAGTATAAAACCTAGAGTTTTTGTTTAGTTGTGGAAGGGGAATTTCTTTCTTTCTTTTCTCTTTTCCTTTTTTTGTTTTTCTGTTTCTGCTTCTGTTTTTGTTTGGCCTTTGGTACTAAGCAAGGGCCCTCAGTGTTAACTCATTGCTCATCTTAGCTGTTAGCGAAAAAACCACTATTAAACCAGTACCGAATACCACACATTGACGTTAGCCCTCAGACTAGCTTACCAAGTCTCTAGAGAGCTTCTCGTAGCTTCAAAAACCATAGGGTAGAATGTGGCCTTGAACCTGCTGGCCCTTGTAGTGCAATGCCAAGTTCTGGTGCCTCTTGATGTTTGTAAATCAACTGGATGATTTTGGGGAGAGATTATTTCGACAGGTGCTTTTTTTTTTTTTTTTTTTTTTTTTTACTCATTTGGTGTGTGTGAGAGAGAGAAAGGGTGAGGAAGAAACGGAACCTTGGGTTAATAGCTGATTGACCATTTTCATAATCTACTTGGTCTAGCTAGTTTAACACGCAAATCCCACCCCCCAGGTGGCAGAGGTCTGAGCCCTGCAGTGGCCTGATCATTTTCACTCTACATTTGATTGCTGATCGATCTCCATTAAAGAAGGCAAAGATCTCACATAATCAGGGTGCCTTCTTACCACTTTGGTCTCTGGGCTGTCCAAGGGACAGGGAAGTCAGTAAATATTGATCTGGGCGATGAAGGCGTGAGTGCTTGTGAGCTGGGAAGGAAAGTAATGCATAGGTACTGAGTATACCTGTTTAAAAAATAAAAAAAGCAAAACAAAAACCCAGATGTCACAGAGAGCTGGAGTCAGGAGTGACCTGCTCTTGAAGCAGCCCCTTATTATCTGCGCCTGAGCTTGTCAGATGTAAACCAAGGGCTTTGGATTCAGTGCTCAGACAAGTTTCTCCTGGCTCTGAAGTTCCACGAACTTTCAGTTATGGAGATAACGTGGTTTATACATCAGTTAGGAAGTAAAGGGTGCTGTGAGAGCCTGAGGGCCTTTGGTGACAACGTCAGATGTGCGTGTGTTCAGTGTCTGCTCTGAATTCCCCCAAATTGGTGGCATGTTCCTGCTGGGCTGCTGAGTTCAAGGTCACACGCAGGGTCACCTAGAATTGGTACCACAGAAGGAGAAGGGTCTCAGAAATGCTCTGCTCTAGCCCCCACTGCACAAAGTCTTCTAAGGCCATGTTACGTTAAAGACAACGTGGGTCTAGAAGCTCTTTCTCCTAACATTCAAAGGAGGTTCCATGGCCTTTACTTTAGGGTGCCTCCCTTTTGTTCTGCACCCTTGGGCTGAACCCAACCCCAGCCCACCATTTTGGATGTGTCAGAGATGTGAACAAGCTTAGAACTAGATCAAATCTACACCAAGCTGTTTCTACTAGAGACAGAGCAATTCAAAAGTGCATGAGCTACTGATCCCAAAGCAATGGCCTTCTCTTCACGTTGGAGGAAATACATTTTTTTTTTTTGTTTAGATTATGGTGTTTTTGTTTTGTTTTGTTTTGTTTTTTTAAATTTCAAGCCTCCTCTTCTCTAAGCAATTCATACACAGAAGTCAGGCTGCAGAGAAAACCTTAATGAGTTGGCAGCAAGGTGGGATGGTATCTTTGCCACAGTCAGGGGTGGTTATGTAAGTGGAGGGCCCCACAGCCCTTTGTACAAAGCCTGTCTTAGCGCCTATGAAAGACCAGCGGCCAGAGCATACTTATTCTTTCCCACCTTCTTTTTTGCCCCTGACTTCTCTTTGCCCAGGATCGATGGCTGAGCTCAATGACTGAGCCATTGAGCAAGCTTAAAGATTGTTGGCTCACATCTAGAATTCATTCTGCTACCATTTTGTATGTTGTGCATGGCCTGCACTGGGACATAGCTCTGGATTCAAGCAGGGCTTCTCTCTGGGGACCTGGAAGACTCCGTGCAGACATCTGCTTGTTTCCGTGCACAACCTCACTCTGAAGCCAGGGGGAAGGGCTTGACAGCCTCGGAGGGATTGTCAGGTTGACTGGCTTGTGCAGGGCTCTCCAGTCAAACGGAGCGTAATTTGGGATAGAACCTTAGCCAATATCTCGCTTAGGGCTCTGTTTGCTCAGCCCCACTCACCCAAATTTGGCCTCGAGAGCACAAGCAATTTTAGGAGAAGTGTAAAGATTCAAATAAATGTTCACATGTTAAGCAGTGTGGCGGTGGGAAGGAGGTGGACTGGGGCTTCTCCCCATGTCGTTCCCCTGACACCCATCACCATCTCCCCCTGCAGCACGTGTTAGACTATCAAGAGATAAATGATTTGTGTGCCCTTGAGTATATGGCATCTTCTCGTATAGAATAAAAATGGTAACAATCACACACCATCTAGAGTCTCTTTTTTATTGCAAATGAGGACCTATTGCTATTCCATACCCCACGCTTTCCTATAAGGTTCATATCCCAACAATCCTTGGGACACACAGACACACGCACACACACACACACACACCAGGACTCTATTTGTGTGTATGTGATGTGTCTATGGAGATAGAAATGTGTATATAAAACTCCCCAAGGTGTGGTCCTTTCAGACTTAATTATCTGGAACTGTAAAATTTCCCTAATAATTTAGGATTTACTTCCTGAAACCACCTAGACTTTTTTTTTCTTTTTCTGATGAGGTATAATGGACAGACGACATTAATTTCAGGTGTACAACATAATGACTTGACACTGTATGTCCTGAGAAATGATCAGCACCATGAGTCTACTCAACATCTATCAGCACACATGGTCACAAATATTTTTTTTGAGATGAGAAAGTGTAAGATCTATTCTATTCTCTTAGTAACTTTCAAATATGCAACCCAGTATTATTAACTGTAGTCACCATGCTGTGCATTACATCCCCACCCAGACTTTTAATCATTCTGGATTTCTCTTGATGAGAAACTGAGAGAAGAAGTGTTAGTCCTTTGATGCCATTAGCCAGCCTGGCTACTCAGAGACCCATCGTGTCTGTTGTCTGTGATCGTTTCTCAACATCAACAACACAATCAATGAGGCGTTTTTGGACAATTTTACAAGAGTATAATTTAAATCAAAAGATAGTCGAATTTTGGTTTTCAGCCTCTGAAACATAGTGCACTCTCAAAAGGTAGGCTCTTCTAAACTCCAGTTCTTGTTACCAAAGTTGCCTCTGTTTCGTGTGCCCCAGCGTCCCTTCCTGCGAGGTGGCAGAGGGACCTGCACCCGAATTCTCTGACTGTCGCTCGTTTCCCCGGGTGCACTCATCCGTGCAGTGCGTGAACAGGGCTGGGCAGGGCTGGGCCGGAGGGAGCGCGGCGTGTTGGCCTCTGCGTTCTCTGGCCAGCGCAGCCCAAACCACGACCCCTTTGTAGTCTGCCCCCAGGTTCACGGGGGAGCTCTGTGGCTACCAGCCCAGTCTGAGTGTGATGGAAGATTTTGCTCCTGGACTGCCCTTGCGCTCCTGAGTTGGGCTTTTTTCCTTTGTCACTCTTCTTTCTCCTACCTCTGGTTCTGGTGGTGTTTCTTATCCTCCTCCCCACTGCCCCCAGCACACACACACACACACACACTCAGGCAGGCAGGCACCTGGCTGCAAAGCCCCTTTAACGGATTGTGAAGAAATGTTGGGTTTCAGAGCCCGGGGGTCGACCATGACCTTTCCTACTAACCTGGCTTGATAAGCTTAACACAGCCAGAGAGGCACAGCGTCCAGGAGCCTGGCATAACAGGAAGGAGCCCCGGGCGGCAAGGTGGGGTGTGGCTTTCACGTCCGTGCTCTCAGTGTCAGACTCTGTGTCCCGGGGGAGCTGAAACGTGGTCAGAACACGCATCCAGGGGCAGGTGTTCTGAGCAGAGGTGAACATGTGGATTCGTCGATGTAATTCCTGAAAAGTACAGGTGGACAGTACCTGTTGAGAAAACTGTCCCCGATGGGGACAAAAATATCCTCATTTTTTTTTTGCCTACAATGCTGCAACCCCTTCCTACTTGGCGGGCTTGCCCCCAGTCTTGCCCCCTCTCTACGCATCTGCCATACTGTGCTGGTGTGGTCTTTCTAAAATGCTTGATCTCATTATGTCACTGCTTCTAATGCCCTGTGGCAACTCCTGTTTGTTCTTGTTTTGTTTTTGTTTTTTAGTTAAAAAACAAACAACACTCTGGATTGTCATTCCATTGCTCTGTAATAAGGCAGATAACAATCCCATGGACCCAAACGCACAGATGAGCATCACAGTTGTTTCCTACACCAGTAGATCTATAAAGGAGAACTAATTATAACTGGAAGCTTGCTTGGTGATCTTGGAATTAGAGCAAGGGCACTTAATTCTGCATTTAAAATGTTAAATGGCATTAAGCTAAGCTTGCCCGAGGCATCCATCTCCATAATGGGAGCGCCTTCACAAAGGGAATGCAGAACTTGAAGTACTTTGGCGAGGACCTGTGTCCCCTGGATGGACACTCCTTTCTCTCTCCTTCATTTACTGCCCAGCACCAATTCTGAGTGACACATTCTTTCTTTGGAAAGGTTAGTGCCTTCAGCCAAGCCTTGCTCCAGCCTGAGAAACTTTCAGATTCTTTAAAGTGATTTTGCACATCTTTTCTCTGAAATGCATTCATTTTACCCTAGGAAATTTTATTTGTGATTAGCTTTTTTAAAGTCATATTTGAACGTGATAAGAAATGCAAACAGTACAAAGGAACGTATCACGAAAAGTTAACCGCTCTCATCTCTCAGCTTCCAGAAGGAGTCCACTCACATACATGAGTGCATATATACATCCTTTTTGTTTGTACACACATGAAGACGTGCTATACCCACTGTCCAGCATGTTTGTGTTTTTGTTTTTTTTTTTTTACTTAAGGCTGTATCTTAAAAATGTTTCTCTATCAGCGCATGTACACCAGCCTTATTGTTCAAAGCCACGCAGTAATCCATTGAATGAATAGGCTGTTCTTTACTTAACCAACCTCCTTTTGAACAACGTTGTGCGCAAGTTCTTGCACACGTGCATGATTTTATCTATAGGAAAAGTTCCTACATTTTGAGTTGCAGGGACATTTGCAAGATGTTTGTGATTTTGATAGATACTGGCCGAGTGTCTGGCAAAGTGATCACATCATTTCATTCTCCCACCCAAACTGGAAGCACCCGTTTTTCTACTGCTAAGCCATATTATTCGTTACCAAACCTTTTGACCTTTGTCAGTCATATTCCTGGGCAATAGTATTTACCACTGCTTTATTTGGCAATTCTGTAATTATGATCCGGGTTTGAAAGTCTTTTTATGTGTCTGTAAGTCATTTGTATTCTTTTTCAGTGAACTATGTTTGTCTTATCCCTTAGCTATGTTATCTATTTGGTGGGTAGCCTTTTAAAAAGTGGATTCAGGGGCGCCTGGGTGGCTTAGTCGGTTGAGCATCCGCAACTCTTGGTTTCTGGTCAAGTCATGATCTCACGGTCATGAGATTGAGCCCTGCATTGGGCTCCATGCTCAGTGGGGAGTCTGCTTAAGATTCTCTCTCTCCTCCTTTGCCCCTCCCACCCACTTGCACACACTCTCTCTCTCAAATAAATAAATCTATAAAAAATGGATTCATAAAATCTATTTAACAAAAAGAAAATTTATACCTTGCCTAACGTTTTGCTTGTCTTCTGATGTTGGTTATGGTATTTTTTTCTTCTTCTTTTGGTAACACAATTTTATATTTTTTGGTAGTAAAATTTATTATTTCCTTTATGGCTTCTGTGTTGCAAATGTGGCTACAAGTTTCCCCCTCTCTGAGAGTATAAAATAAGTCTCTGTTTTCTTCTACTGCTTTCACTATTTCATACTTTAAAGCTTTGCTCCATCTGGATTTTCAACATGCAAGGAGTGAGGTAACAAAAAAATAGTTTTGTTATTTTTGCAAGATAGCTGATCAGCCAGTCAGGTCTCTTGACACTGTGGATTACATAATTCTACCTGTCTCCTAGTAATTTCAACTAACAATTTGGGCCATTTTCAGATATATCCATTGTGTTAATCAGTTTGTCTATTTACTTGCTAGCACTACACTTTTTATCTCCTAAAGCTTTATATTATTATTTTTTTCTATTCAGAGTATTAGTCTTTCTCACTAGTCTTTTCTTTTAGAATATTCAGTTATCTTTACATGATCATTTTTCCATATAAATTGTAGGAATTGCTTGCCTAGCTCTCTCCACGTTGTATTGGTGTTTTAAATTAAGATAGCATTACATTTATATATATAAACCGGTCTTAATGAGTCTGAAAAGCCCTGCATCCCCAAATTCAAACCTCTAACTTCCTATCTTGCCGTTCCCTTTGTCCGGTGAGATAATATAGCCTCTCTGAGCTTTCGGTTCCCGTGTTGGGGCTATGCTCTTATTAACTCCCTGGCTCCACACTGGCCGGCCTCTCTGCCTGGGACACCTTTCCCCTGCCTTCTGTCTCTGGCTAAATTCCCCTGCCTCCCTGCCTCTGGGCTGTGTCCCCACCGTGTGCTCTTTCCCAACTCCAGAACAGGTCACTTAGCGACATAAATGCATGTCTGGCCACCCATCTGTACACACCACTAGGACATAAGTGGCATGAAGGTGAGGACCCCGTGGATCTTGGTCACACTCTTCCCCAGCACCCAGCACAGTGCCCTAGATCTCCACCTCATACACAGACACGTGGATATACACACACGTGCACGCGCGCACGCATTACCCTACACATCTATCGTTGAGAATTCCAAATGAGAGTGTGTACTAGTTGTTCTTTGGGCCGTCAGTAGGGAAATTTCTAGCCATGACTTTTTAGTCATCAGATTAAGATGTTTGTTTAAATACGTAACCTTTATGGAATTAAATACCACAACATTGGTTCAGGCACAGTAAAAAAAAAAAAAAAAAAAGATCAGTTCACTGTAGAGACATAGCGTAGCTAGCTGGGAAGGAAGAAAGGCAAAGCTTTGCTGGGGGAGGCCTCTTGTGTATCCAGCAGGAAGGAGGGACAGAGAAGAAATGGGAGCATGAGGGCAAGCAGATGATGAGAGATGCACAACAGGCCAGCTCAACACCAGAGGCAAATCCAGGGGAAAAGAATCATTCTAGGGACATCTGATCTCCAGCAAACAAATAGGTCTAATGAGAAAGATTTGTGCTTTTTCTGTCGTGTGATAGCTAAGAATGGCTATCCCTGTGGATCAATTGCAGTTTTCCCTGGGACTGCCTTTATAGCGCTTCACTTACAAAGTGATTCTGGTGTGAGATTTCAGATGTGATTTATCCTTCTTGTAGCATGGCTGGTAGAGGGTGTTCATTTTTCTTAAAGAACTGCAGACATCAGGCGTATAAAAAAGATAGCGTGTCAGGTCCAGTTCAGTGTACCATCTGATACGTATACTTTTGCGTCTTTGAAATCAAGGTGCGTTGAGCTGATCCTACAAATGTTTTGTGGGATTCCTTTATATTTATAATAATTAACACTATCAGGCATCTCGAAATTTTGATAGTTGTTTGCAAAACTGATCATAAAACAACTGATAGACATATGAGATTGGGAAGCTTTTAAAAATAGAGTGGGGAAGTATATAGGTGAACAGATTGTGTTGAATAATCCAAAAAGATAATTCCCCCTTGAGATAAATAACATCCATTTATTTATGTTTACACGCTGCAGTATGTTCATAATCTACATACAAATGAAAATAGTTTAGACTCTGTGTGTATTTTGAAAGTTAAATTTTTAAAAAGGAATGAGCATTATGGAACCAACACATAATGCTTACGTCTCATGAGAAAAGTCTTAGTTTTGGTTGATTGAGTCGTTGGCTCTCATGGTCAGCCTGGGTGACCCTCTGGGGTTGAACTTACTAGCCATTTCATTTATTCTTTCGTGAAATTTCTCTCTCACCAATGGAGAGTGTCTTCTGCTGTGTTGAGGGCACTCTTGAGCTTTTTATTTACCTCTGTCTACCCTAGAATCTGTCTTTACTCTCCTTTCATTGTTTTTTATATCTACTTCCGGTTCAGGGAACAAAAGATACTCTGTTGTCAAAGCCATCTTCTCCCACGGACGGCTGGACTGGAGGACAGCAATGAGCTGTTTATACATATATGTGTTGATTGATGGATTGATCAATTCATTTGTTTATTCAGTCAGTCAGTCAGTCAACAAATATGTTTTGAACATGTCCTGCCCACTGGCATTTTTCTGGGTCCTGGGTACCAAGACTTAGGCCAGTTCCCACCATTTACATGGCCTGTTGAAGGGCACCAGTGGGGGTCCCTGGTCAGGTCACCCCCCACCCTTCTCTCTGGAAGCCCTGTGGATGGTCTAGCCTATACGTTAGAACTCCATCCACACCACCACAGACAGCAGCCTCTGGCGTTCCCCGTCCCCCCACTGCTGTGCCTACGAGTGTGTACGCCAACAACAGGGCACACCCTCGGGAGGACGGACTTACAGAGAAGGCCTGCACAAGCTTTGGGAGTGGACTCAGGGTTTTTGGGTGGGGCATTCTGGAATCCTACGGAGTCACCAAGGAAAGGTGTAGGAGCATCCTGTCGGCCCCGTAGACTCACTGCCTCATCTGGAGGAACTTAGCTGGAGGACCACCAGGGGGAGGGCCACTAACGTACCTGGACGCTGCCCAGAGCAAAGGGAAAGTGCTGTCCGGGCCTCTGCCCTGGGGATCTGCCCTCTGCAGCAGCGTAGTCTGGGGCTGTGATGGCGCTGGAATAGAGGAGGCTTATGCCATGGGAGTGTGCACTGGGGTGGGCGGGCTATCCAGATCGCTCCTCCCGTTGTCGTGGCCCTCTCTTTAGGGGGACTCTCAAGTGCGGGGCTCCATGTTTCCAGCAAGGACAGCACGTGGAGATTTCTCCCCGACCGTATTATAAGACGCGTGCCATCACGGACCCAGACAGACCAGCAAAGCCCAGATCTGTCCCCAGCAGCGAATGGGGATTGTTAAACATCCGTAGCTACCAGCTTCCACCTTTCTCTCTTCACCATACAGATTTTAAAATTTCCCCTGAAAGGTCTAGATCTGAGTGTAATATTTTAAGAATCAGCTCATTCTGGCTGTATGTGTGTGTATGTGTGTGTGTGTGTGTGTGTGTGTATGCATATATGTATATATATATATATGTATTTTTTTTTTTTAGTGGCACCCTAGGAGGATCCTCGGATTCTGCAAACTGTGTCTAAAAAGTTCCTTTCCTGATAATTTTTGTCCCCCGAATTGAAAAATCACTGAAAATGTCCATTGCCGTGCAGAGGAGGATCAACAAATTAATTTTTCATTTTCTTTGGGCGTTTGTGTCGGGGAGGGATGCAGGCTGGGAGGCAGGGTTGCTTGGTGGGTGGAGAGGCCCCCTGTGACGCTGGTCTGCCCCTGCTACTTTGGATGAGTTACTCAAGTCTCTGTGTCTCAGTTTCCCCGTCTGTCCAAAGGGACAATAATAGAACCTTTCTCATGGGGTTTCTGTGAAGTTAAAATGAGCTGTCGCATGTAAGATGTTCATACCAGTGCCCAGCACATGAAGCTCGGCTGTTTTTACTTTGTGTGGCTCTCCTCGACTGTATTCCGAAGGACAGTAGGCTCCCTGGGGCTGGGAGAGCTGGGAAAAGCAAGAGGATCTGCCTGGAGCATGGCACTGGGCAGGCGCTGGGGTTAAGAGGACAGATGTAAAGGGTGTTGGCTCCCTTTAGGGCAACTGTTGCCCTTTTGCTTTTGCTACGACTCTCATGTGTGGGACCTGGCACACTCCCCCGAGTGGGACATTGACCATTTGTGTGCTGAGCAGTCCGGGCTCAGCTGTAGCTATTATTCAGGTCACGGCCTTTGTTCTGCAACTTTGTTTTGTTCTATAGTCCTGGTCCATTTTATTTATTAGGCCGTTGATAACAGCTCCCCTGGAGTCTGGAGGTCATCAGTTACTTTGTACATCATTTTCTCTTTTCACTGTCTCTCTCACACTTTAATCCTAAAGTCTTTAAAAAAGATCTTTTAAAACATTGCTGTGGAACAACATGAAATTTACTATCTTGACCATTTTTTACAGGTACATTTCAGTGGCGAAAGTTCATTCACACCACCCTCCATCTCCAAAAACCCTTTTCATTTTGCAAAACTGAAACTCTGTACCCATTAAACAACAACTCTCCCCTCCCCTCCCTGTGGCTCCAGGCAACCTCCCTTTTAGTTTTGGTCTCTTGTGAATTTGACTAACTAGAGTACCTCACAAATAGACATCCTTTTGCACCTGTGATACATTCCTTGAATTAAAGTTTTTGTAAGAGATCTGTTTAGGATTTTTAGATGCACTCACACTTCCTTTCTGCAGAATAGCTTCTCTTTATTGTGGCCTTCCACAACCACTTATGACTGGGATCCGTTTTCAACAGCATCTTTGTAGTTTCGCTCCAAAGAAAGTAATCTCTAACCTTCTATAAAAACGACTAAAGGTTAACATGTGAAGTGAAACCAGTGAAGATAAAATTGGAAGTGTTGCTCACATTCTATCGCTCTCCTTACTCCCACAGCCTATAAATGTTGGATGAAAAATTGTGCCAAAATCAAAACAGACCTTCACACAGAGATCCTAAAATTTTACCACTTGAATCATTCTCTTTTCTTGACGTTATGCCTGATGCTCATTTTTCTCTGTGCCGTGCTTGATCTGTCCTAAAGCTGGAGCAGAAATATTAGTTCCAAAAATGCTCTTCGTATGGAAGATTTGACCTGACCAGAGGCCAAGAGCTTTCAGAACTGTGTTCTGTTGTGATTAGAGCTGACTCGAACGCTTCTTAGAATTCTTAAGGCCTGGGCTAATCATTGGAAGTTCTTCTTCACTAGTCATAAGTGAAACATTGATTGGCCTGGAATAGCAGGGAAAGAGGAAAAGAGCTTTTTTATTAATGCAAGCTAATTTATGCGTTGGATTGGAGTTGCAAGAAGATTTTGTGAACAGTCACTCTGAAACCTAAAAACATCATGGATGAAATTATTTAATCCATTTCTTGAAAACGACTCTAGGTAATTCTGTAGTCTTGGCCTATTGGTCATAATGGCCACTTCATTTGCATTGAATGAATGATAGAAATGTCACAGTTATTCACTTTATCATCAGTATTTGAGTAACTGGCCGTAATTACTTTATACAGGACGGTCAATAAGGTAAAAATGAGAGGGAGGGAATAAGGAGTGAAGAAAGGGGCCAGGACTCCCAACTAACCCAAATGGTTGACATAGTTGCTGTAACCGAGCGCAACATTTGTTCCCAACTTCCTGGCAGTGAACAGAGAAGCTCATTATTGGTAAAGAGAATGCCTCCTAATTCCACAGGAACATAGCTTTGTCTGGCACTATGTTCTGAAAGGAATTTCTTTTGCAGGGACAATGAGTGATGTAATTCGCAGCTTTTGTGAAACACGCAGGAGGAGATTTCATTTTCTTCTTACTGAGAAAGCCAGTGACAGTTGGGGGAAGTGACAAGGACATCAGTTCTGCAAGGAGGCTAAAGTGGCCCCCAAATTTAATCTCCCAGGGCTGTAATTATAAAACCCATGCCACGCGGGAGCTCGGTCTGCCGTCCCCAGTACCCTTTGCTGACCAGGCTTTGCTAGACTAGAAGCTGGACGGCAGATGATTTGATGTTGTCCCCTCTGACCAGAGCCTGGAAAATTTTAATCTCTGGTACTGGTTAAGGCCAGATCCGTTCTCTTTGGAGCTCAGACAAGCAGATGGTGGGGCTGACATCCTTTTACAAAGACCAAGCAGCCCGGCCTCCATGCTCACCCAGGTGGAAGCTCCCCTGTCTGCAGCTGCAGATGAGCTGGGGAGGTACCAGCAGGCAGACCCAGGCCAGCCTGGGGAGCAGCCCTGTGAGGGCCCTACAACGTGGGCAGATGCTCCACGGAGACCTTGGAGTTCCTCCCACGGGCCACAGCAGAGGTGCTTGTAGTCTAGAAGCTGTTCGGAGCACGTGTGACCAGACGGCTTCCCAGCCAGCGGAAAAGCCTGCTCGGGCTCCTGGGGTGCCCCCAACCCCAAGAGGGATGGCCCCTTGGGGGCCTGCTGGGATGAGTTAGCCTCAGGGTGCAGGCCAAGTCCCCCAGTGAGCTGACTTGTGTTTCTGGGGGCTTCATACTGACCGACGTTAGAGGATACCCACCCACACCAAAAATTTTAGCTTAACTAGAACTTGAGCCTCTATCTTGACGGTAGTTGGCTGTCAGACCATTTCCACCCTGGGGCTCTTCATTTAATATGGTGAAACTATGTCACGGTGAGTGTTAGTTACTTGTCTTTCCATTTATTCGTGGTAGGTGGTTGTGACTTCTTGAACGCTCTGAGACCTAACGTGAACTATACAATGATTATTAAATTAGTTGGAAGGAAAGCAGCGCGTGTTTTTGGTCAGGAAAAAAGCCCGCGTCCCTTGCTTCTCCTGGGGATTATTTTCACCACTCGGCCAAGTATAAAATTTAAACTTGGCTATGTTTCTGTCAGTTTTAGTTTTTAACAACAGAGGAAGCTTCTGAAGCTTCTGGGATAGGTAGAAGGAACTTTTCAAATGAAAATGAGGTATTTTTATTGTGGGCCTCTGTGTCGTTTTATTTGATGAGACTCGTAGAGTTGTCTGTGTATAGAGATGACCTTATCAGTGGAGGAGAAGAGTTGGAGCATTGACGTCTCAGGGGAAATTTCAGGCAAGCATTAAGTCAGGTGTCCTAAATCTTTCCATGGGCCAGTGAAATAGCCGAGATCAGTCGGGAATGGGACCAACTGGAAATGTGCCCCAAACCTCCAGGGGGAGTGTTACTCAGCTCGTCCTGACTGTTGCTAAGGAGAAATGCTAGTCTGGTTTGGCAGACCTTCAGGTTGTTGTTGTTGTTGTTGTTGTATTTGTTTTGTTTTGTTTTTAAAGCATATGGAAATTCAGAATTTTAAAATGTGAAATCTTCCCTTTTTGGAAAGTTGGTGGCTAATAAGAAAATGTAAAAAATAAAAAATAAAGGACCCTGTGTTGACTGGATGTTGATCTGGACCACATGCGATGCTGTGACTTCCTGTCAGCTTATAAGGTTTACCCGTCACATGATGTAGGCTGGGGTCCAGTCCTAAGTCTATGTGGAAGGCTATGCTAATAAGTCCAATTAAACTCACCTTTCCTGGGGAGAAGACCAGTGTATTTTATGTAGAAAGCCAACTTTGCATCATCAATTTCTCTGGTCATCAATTGTGGTGTTCCTTGGTGGCAACCGCCTTGTAGCTAGAGAGAGAGGAGGAAAATGCTGTATAAATACCCAGAAACCCAGAGCATAATTTTTCTTCATACGATTTTGCTGCCATTTTCTTACATGTGTATGCTGAAGGGAACGGGGCCATTATCAAGTCCAAATGTCCTCTGTCATGGGCGTGGGCACTGGAGGTGGGCTGGGAGTAAGCTTGGCAGCTGGGGGGTGACCAGGCCAGCCCTGGAACCTCTGTCCTCTGCTGATCGTTGATCATGACTGGCATTCATGGAGGTCCTCATATGGGATCTCAGATGCCCTCATGGGGTGTGGTCTCCTAATTTCCCCCACACCCTTACCAACGAGGAAGCTGAGAGCCTGGGGCACTTGCCCCTGGTCGTATAGCTCATAAGATGTGAAGCTAGCGGAGTGCGTTTGTCCCTCACACGACACCACTGATTGTTTTCCAGCCACTTGAATTCTTAAATTCCTGGGGTAGTTGGGCTCTTCTAGGAAACTGCAGTTCCCAGAGCATGCCATTGTGGAAGCATCTGAAGATTTCTCAGTTATCTCCTCTTACCACTCTATGTCCATAGAATGCATGAGAGCCTTCTGTAAAATGTCCTCATTCCTCTTCATCGACTGTTGTTTTTAGGCCTTGATATCTTGAAGGTCCCTTTGGTAGACATTTTAGAAACTCTTCTGTACTGGGGGTGCTGGTTTGACAAGTCGGCAGCCCTCATGGTGTGATGCAGGGGCCCCGAGCTCAGAATCGAGAGGCAGGTAGACATGGGTGCGGATCCCGTTGGGCAGCTGTGTGACCTTGGGTAAGTGACCTGGTATGGTTTTGCCTCCGTTTTCTCTTCTGAAAAGTGGAAGTAATCAGAATGCTCTCCTGGTAGCATTGTTGTGTCAAAGGGCACCCTTAATCCCTGGGTACCCCAGTGCCTGGCAGACAGCACTCCACCAAAGGAAATTGCTGGTCCACCTTTATGCCCACGGCCGAAAAGAAGCTGGAAGTGCTCAGGCCAAACAGCATGCCCTAGTAGGCCGTTTGGATTTAAGTTCTGAGCATGCTTATCTGGTCTTCTCTGCATTCATGTCTTCACAGTTGGGGTGATGCGCCCTCTCATAAGAATGGACCAATCTATTGGTTTATTCTTGTAAAAATACACTGAGAGATTACTACCTGGAGCCTTGCTTTGGTCCATCAGATAATTGCTTGCACCTGCTCAGGGATTGACATTCAAAACTCTCAGCATTTTTGCTGAGAGACTGAAGCTGCCTCGCTATGAACCCGGGAACCAAGGGCAGTATTTTTTTTAAGGACTATTCTAGTCCTTATGAAAGAAATCTTCTGGCAGAGAGGATCCCATCCACATCAGTGTTGAAGTGCCTCACCCCATGGCTGTAAGCCTGGGTGCATATCACAATCTCATGTGGCAGCATGAGTTCTACTTTTATTAGCTTATTTATTTATTTGGTAGTGGTGGGGTGTGGTGTGGAGGGTAGCCAGGGTAGTGGGAAGTGATTCCATTTGGAGGAGTGGCCATTAGAAATATTCACTGCTGTTTCTATTTCTTTCTGATGTGTTGCCAAAGTACAGTTCGGGCAATAAAGTCTAAGCTAAAGGGAAATTTTACTTTTGAGCAATACTGCTGTTAAGCTAATACACATGAAGACAAGATGCATAAAAGCCACTCTTTGTTCCTTCGGAAGATTACCTGTAGGAATTATTTGGTAGGCTGTTCAAGCCAAGGTGAAATCGTTTCAAATGGGATGAGTACCCTTTCCAGGAACCTGTAATTCAGAAATGTTTCTGTGAATTTTCCCTAAAATTACCTCTTCTCTCCTTTTCCAAAAAGCCACCCATACGCTTTTTGTTAAGTGTAAGGGGAAGAAATTCTTTACCCTCCAGAAAATGTCTTAGTGAAGGTCCTGGATGTCAAGTTGAGACTGGAGAAGCTTTGGGGACAATCTAGAACAAAATGGCAAATAGTATGGACTTTGCTTATGTTCACGTTCTTTACCTTTCGACTTTCTGGTCACTCCACAAGCCCTTACCTCCATTTAGGCCTCTGCTGACCTGCCCAATCACATATTGTAATTCCTTCCGCTGCGTCCTCTCAGCATGCTTGTTCCTCTGCTTGGGCCCTTCTCTTATGGGCCCATCAAATACTGTGGCAGTGAGCACTGACACTCAGAGGACATGTCCTTCAAGGTCAAGAACCACTGGATCTGAAGACTCTTGCAGGCCATTTCTAGTCTTAACATTCTCGAGCCTGAGGGGGTCAGTGGCAAATTGATGCTCATCTTCGGAGAGTGATTAGTTTTTATCATTAAAAAAATCAGTTGGGTTGAATATGTTGTATGCTTGCAATCTAAATTTGCTTCTAGATTGGACTAATTTTGCTTTTGACATTGGCTCTCCGTCCTCCTCTGTTAATGTCTTTACTTTGTTTCTTTGTTTTCTATGTGATTGTTTCCTATTGTCACACATGTGTGTTTATGTGTGGTCTTCCCAATGGGATAACAAAAACTCCCAAGTGGAGGGCCCGTGGATATGTTTGATTGCTTTAAGTCAACAACGTCCCGAGAACATCAGCTCTGTACTAGGAAGCAGAGATGCAGTGAGATGAATAAGACCCTTCCCTCAGAGGAGTTTAACAGCTCAGTTGGGGAGTCAGGTTAAGAGAAAAATACAGTTGTGGTACAAAGAGAACCTTCATTCTCCCTAATTCTCTCTCTCTCTTTTTTTTTTCTTAAAGATTTTATTTATTTATTTGAAAGAGAGAGAGAGCACAAGTAGGCAGAGCGGCAGGCAGAGGGAGAGGGAGAAGCAGGCGACCACTGAGCAGGGAGCCCGACGCAGGGCTCGATCCCAGGACCCTGGGACCATGACCTGAGCCGAAGGCAGACGCTTAACGACTGAGCCACCCAGGCGCCCCTCTCCCTTTTTTAAAGATTTTATTTATTTATTTGAGAGAGAGAGAGAGAGCACAAAGGGAGAAGCAAACTCCCCACTGAGCAGAGAGCCCCTGGGACCATGACCTGAGCTGAAGGCAGACGCTTAACCGACTGAGCCACCCAGGTGCCCCTCATTCTCTAATTCTTAAGTACAAAGTTAAGAAGTACAATAAGGGCTTAAAAAAAATGATTGCCAACTGATGGAGTAAAAATATTCTGAATGGAAAAAAGTCTTTTTGGTGTCGCCCCCAAATCAATCAGTATTCTAGGTAATGTAGGGTCCCAGAATAGATTTGGGTAAATTCACTGAAAAGCCCCTTGAATATGTGATTCAGCTTTTAGGGCAATAGGCAGTGATTCTGGGATGTAGCAAAAGTGAAAAGCAACAACTAAAACAACCCTCATAATATGAGGTCCTGTATGTAGGTTCAAGAAAGAAGGAAGGCATATTCTGGCAAAATAGGAGGGTTGGAGTCCAACAGTGATTCTAGACAGATCACCGATGGAGGGGCGGGCCGCAGAGGCTGGGAGGCCGAGGACGTAAATGGAAAAATTCTTAAGGAGTACCAAATTAAAGAAATCCAAACCCACCGCATCTGCTTGTCACCATTTAAAGGCAGCTGACTTGCCTAAAGGTGAATGAAGGCAGGGTCTTGCAGGTAGAAGCATAGTTTTCTGTGAAGAACCATAGCTCTGCTGAACTCATGTGCATTCCCTTCACAGACAGGTGCTGGGACATGGGCTCTGGGCGGACGTCTTGTGCCTTAAAACCCCTGGGGCCTAAGCTTTCCAGAACAGTGGGCATAGGTCAGAGGAGTTAGGGGTTGTCATGGAGAGAAAGCCGCTGAGGAAGGCTTGTGCCAAAATGCCAGGCTTTCCCACTGCTTCGCGGGGGAACGAAACCCTTCTTGCGGATGTGCTTTATTTAGCCAGGTTTGCCTCAGTCAAGAGCCCTCAGAGTTTCGTGGCACTGTGACTGGAGTGATGGAGAAGCCTGGCCTGGATGTGCATCTTCCAGCTGTGTGCCCTGGCCGCCGCTTTCTCTCTCCTTCCTAACCCAGGGTTGGTCTCTGCAGCTGATGGCTCCAGGCCTGGTGTGGCCAATAGCCTGCGGGAGGCACGTGGAAATCACCAGTAGGGGGCAGCCCAACATGCTCCTTAATCTGCTGGTTCCTGTCTGGGGCTCTGGGGCTGGGAGCACAAGGCTGTCAGAATGCCTTTTCAGTGGTCCAGGGAACCATGAACTTGAGCCCAGGGGTATGTGACCACCTCCTAACCCCAAAGCCCTGGGGTCCAGCCTCCCTGCAGTCACTTCACTTGTGTGCCTTTCTCTGTCTCTGTCTTTTTCCATTCCTCTCTCCCTCCCTCCCTTCCTCCCTCCCTCCCTTTTTTCCTTCTTCCCTTCCCCTTCTTTCTTTTTTCTTCCTAAGTTTAAAAATTTCAAAAAAACACAACAACATAAAAATACTTCATGTACTTATATTCGGAACTAGCATGCTAGCATTTTTGTCTTTTTTTGTTACAAGTCTTTTTTAATAAGAGAAATCGTTTTCTAGTTTAATAAGATAAATAGTTTAAGTTTCTTTATCCCAGACCCATCCTCCTTTCCCCCGCCTTCCTGCGGTCTTCTTTTTATGCTTTACAAATATCCTTGACTGTGAGCATTATGCGGTGTTGTTTTCTGTGTATTTTTAAAAGTTCACATAAATTATTACATATATATGTACATATCAGCGTGGAATTTTGCTTATATAGTCTTCTCACTTAGCGTGAAGATCTCTTCCTAATCACATACAAAGATCTGGTTTTAATTCAGGTTTAATCCTTATTTTTTCTGTTTCTTTTAAAAAATTTTTAAGTTTTAATTCCAGTGTCATTAACATACAATGTAATATTAATTTCAAGCATACAACATAGTGGCTCAACATTTCCATACATCACCCATGCTCATCATGACAGGTGAACTCCTTAATCCCCATCACCTATTTCCCTCATCCCCCTCCCACCTCCCCTCTGGTTGTTTTCTGTTTCTTTTTCTTTTTTTTTTTTTTTTTAAGATTTTTTATTTATTTAACTAATCTCTACACCCATCATGGGGCTTGAACTCACAACCCCGAGAGCAAGAGTTGCATGCTCTTCCAACTGAGCCAGCCGGGCGCCCCCTCTGTTTCTTAATCGATGGACACTTGGGTTGTTTCTGACTTCGAATTCTGACTGTATTACAGTGAATATTCTTGTATATGTCTCTGTGTCTACATGTGTAAGATTTTTCTCAGGTAAATATCTGGAAACGGGATTCTTGGGTTGTAAAGTGTGCTGATGTATCATTTGCCAGGATAAACTGCTCGTCAAAGTGATTGTACTTATTTACACTCCCTCCAACAATGTAAGAGAAATCCCCCACATCCTTGCAAATGCTTTATATTGTCAGACTTTAAACATGTTGTCCATCTAGTGGGAGAGGAGTGGTATGTCCTTGTTTTAATTTGCACTTCAGATTTCTTGTGGGGTGAGCAGTTTTTCATCTGTTTCTTGGCCACTGAAGTTTTCCTTCTGTGAATTGTCTGTTATTACCTGTACTAGTTTCCATTCTAACCCTGTGATTCCTCACTTCATGGTAGCTCAGGAAACTTTCTTGGGAGTGGGGGTAGAATCGATGAGCAGTTTACAGCCAGCAGCTATGTTGCCAGTAGGTCTGCAGATGGTAACTTACGAGGGGCAGTTCTTGGCATCTGGAGTGCACTTGCCTGTCTTTTAATCCAGCTCTTATGTTCGTTTTTCCATTCTGACTAGGAGAAACATTCATGATTTATCCAGGGCATTCCTGCCTCCACAGTGGAAAAGTATTCTCTAGTGACCATTTTTCATAATTTCACATGGTTCTTTTGATGGTTTTCAGCACAATCTCCTGTCTGGTCTTAGATCCAAGAACTGTTACGCTTTGCCTAACGTCTGACATATTTTCATCTTGTGAACACTGTGAATTTAACCACTGATGAAATTTATCTCCTTTTCCTTCTTTTCTAGGGTGTCGGTGACTGGAAGGCTTAAAATTAAGCCTGTTACCCTTTAACTCTGCCCCCCTTTTTTTCTTCTATGTCCTCCATTCTAATTTGTGTTAGCTCATTGTATTTTATTGAATACAGCTGGGGAGTTTATCAATTAAAATCTGATGAAAAATGAAATAAAAAAAAGGCTGCCAAAAACTAAAAGAAAAGTTAAAGATAAATGCTTTGTGCCACAGCAGTTGACTAAGTACCTGTTGAATATCAGGCCCCTGTCATAAGCATGGAGGATACAGTGACGATCTCACCCAGAGAGCTGAAAAATTCTTAGATGATTTCAGAACAGTGACAGACACCACGCTAGCTCAGCTATAAGGTAGGAACAGACTTCTCTGGAAGTCCTGGCTATGACTGCAAAGGAAAACTTGCCCATGCTATCTGCCCTTTTTGCTGCCAATTACATGAAAAAGGCATTGATATTTAGGGGGTCTCTGGAATGAAGTTCTTATTGGGAGATAATTTAGAAGAGGGTGGTCACTATGGTCTCTATTGAAAATGTTAGTGGAATAATTTAATCTAAAGTTTGATTTAAAATCTTGATGTTGAAAATTGTTTAAGCATTAGGCTGGAGTCTTAAAAGTATTTCCTTCCAGTGTAGTAGAAGGAGAGCAGGGAATGAATCCCTCCTGTGCATCTATTAAGTGCCAGGCCCTGGATATCAGGGAGAACCAAGATCTTCGAGCAGAAGATGCCTCCTTCTATCTTGGAAGTTGCTTTTCTTTTTCTTTTCTTTTCTTTTCTTTTTTTTATGAAACAGAGAACAGTGTTTATGTGGATCCTTTGAAAATTATTTTTCTTTGGTGTGATTTTGCTTTCTCAGAGCATTTCCTTATTTTACTTTATTTCTAAAATTTATTTTCTAAAAATAGATGCCCCAACTCTTACCCTGTATCTTGACATCTGTTTTTCCTTTTATGGATTGTGTAGAAGAAGGGACCTATAGATGCTGTATCTTCTCCCCCACTGGTTACTGTTTTTCATTTTAACTCACAGTGGTACGAGCAGGGCTACATATTTGTTTTCAAGTGTCTTAATTGGGATATGTTACATATCTTAAATTTTTTTTTGAAAAAGAGAGGGGAAGACCCATCCTGACACAAGTTCTTATAGTGCCTTTGGAACTTCAGTTGTTGCCTATCCATGGATGTCCATCCATCCATCTATCCATCTGTCCATCCACCCACCCACCCATCCACCCATCTATCTACCCTTTATCCTTTGAATACCTGCCTTGTGCAAGGTACTTTGCTAGATGCTGTGGTGTTATTAAGAGTTATAGAACAGGATCCAGCTGTCTTCAAAGAGGTTATGACCTAAGGAAAATGAATAGACAGCTACTTGAATAACTGTAGCACAAGGGTAGTCCATGGTCGTCGGTTTAATAGCTTTGTGTTTGTATTACTAGGGATTTTATTGGTTGGAAGTGACAGAAATTCAGATCAAAGTTCCGTTAGTGACATCTGACCTCAGAGATATCTGGATCCAAGGGCTCAAGTGGCATTTTTCAGGTCCTCTCTCTTATTATATCTCATAGCTCTTTTTCCTTCTGTGTGCTGACTTCATTATTAGACAGTCTCTTTCCTCGTGGCAGAAAAACTTCTCATGGAGGCCCTGGGACTGTATAATCTTTCTACTAGGATCCCAGGGAAAGAGTCTCTTTCTGTCCCAGCATCATCTATTCAGTTTTAGGGAAAATTTTCACTGGTCTGGTTGAGGCCACATGAACATCTCTAAGCCAATCATCATGGCCAAGGGGATGGAATTCTGTCGCCACTTTCCTCCTGTACTTGAGGGTCTGGTGGGTGGGGAAAAGGAGGGTTCCTGCAGAAACTAGGACCATGTGGGCTTTGTGAATGTGGTTCCTGAAAGGAGATATTGATAGTAGTGCTGACCAAGGCAGAAAAAGGGGATCCTGGGCCCGGAAAAGAGGGAGTAGGAAGAAAGGAAGGGAGTGGAGGAGGGAGGGAAAGGGGAGGAGAATTGGCGTCAGTGTTTTAGGAGGTAAAAAGAAGGACTGACTGGTTGTCCTGGCGTGTAGGGAAAGATGTAATCTGTCTTGCGTGTGATGATGCCAGCATCCCTGTGGCTGTCACCATAAGGAGGAAACACTTTTGAGAGGTAGCGGATGCATTTCCAGGTTGTTTTCCCCTCTGTACACAGGGGATACCTTGAAAGGGAAGGCAGGCTGAATTTGTTAGTTGGAAGTGATAAAGGATTAAGAAAAAAAGGAAACTCGGTGAACCTGTCGTTGACCTTGAAACCTGCTCAATCATGGTTTCTTCTCAGTCACATTCAGTTTTCCTCCTCTTCTGTATTTTAAGGAAACAGGTGGGGCTCGGGTGGGTGGGGAGGGCTCGCCACCCTGGTGAGGTAGGATGGATGCTACCACTTCTTTTCATGTACTGTCTGCATTCTGAGTGACTGGTTTTCACTCTCCGCGCTTTTTGCAGCTACATTGCCAATCAGAAAAGGTTGGAAATCATCAACGAAGATGACGTTGAAGCTTATGCAGGACTGAAAAATCTGTAAGTACTCCGGACTGACGTACCTTATCTCAGAACTTTTTCTTATGCTCTGTTATAGTCAAGCAGGCATTAACCAGTTCGTTCTAATGTACGTGCAATTTTGTGTTTTCTTAGGACAATCGTGGATTCTGGATTAAAATTTGTGGCTCATAAAGCGTTTCTGAAAAACAGCAACTTACAGCACATGTAAGTAAAGTTTGATTCTTTTGCTTCCCAGGACCCAATGTATTCAATATTTTTCTTCTTTCTTTTCCAAGACTCAACCTCTTTTTTTTTTTTTTAAAGTTAGCATAGATGTGACAATAGCTTAGAAATGTTAGCTTTGATTTTTGAATAGCTTCAGAGGGGTACTTAGAACAGCCTGTGTATTCCCTTTCATGGATTTCTGGGCCATTTCCATCTTGGACGGAGCAGTAGGCCAACGGCAGAGTCTGATGTGAAAACTATGTCCTGGTACACGGTCCTTGATTCTTTTCCTTGGAATCATGACATGTTCCCTGGAAGACATCAAACTAGTGGAATTGAAAGAAACTGACTTGGCCTTGGCCTTTTTAGGGAACTAAAAATTACCAACACTCCCCCCGCCCCCGTAGATCCTCTTTTGAAAGTTCATTTTCTCAAAGCTACCTGTCGTGGTTGATAAAAGTGGGGAAAAATCGATCATGGGACCCGCCGAAGGTTCAGACGATTATAAAATAGCAAGTGTTTGCACCAAAGTCATGTTGATGCTTTGTCAACTGAAGTCAGCTGGAAATACGGACAGTGGGATCCCTCAGGGTGTTTGCTGCTAGGTCCTGTCAGATGAGGGCCTGTCGTCCAAAAGGTATGGCCTTCCTGGGAGGTTTCTTCATTCAACAGAGGCTCACCTGCCCCTCGGCTCAGATTGGTGTTCCCTAAGCCCTAGAGTGTTCAGCGGAGGCACATTGCCTGCATTCGTTGGCTTTTGGGTGCTTTGCAAATTCTCTGTAATGATGCTTTGTGTCTCCTCATCTACAGTTTACCTGTAGGACTCTCTCCTGTTGAATTTTCTGACAGTTGGCAGGGAAGATCTTTTTGGTTCCCATTTCAGGGACATAAAACCAGACTGAGGAAGTTCGAAGATTTGCTCAGGTCCACAAATGGAAAGTGACAAGAGTTATGACTCCAGGGCCCACCCCTGGCCAAGCTCTTACAGTAAGAGCACGGGAAATAAAATCTATGCCATCCATGTAATTAGAGAACCGGCCCTTCTTATAATATTTGTCCTCTTTCTTTTCTTGGGGAGAACAGCTCCCCAGAGGATTTCCATGCCAGTTATAAAAGAAAATCATTCTCTTGGAGCAGGTCTCCTGGACACTCTACAGAGATTTGTTGATTTTATGAAAAGCCTTTTTTTGCTAAAGCTAGTTTCATGACTTCGTATTTTATAGGTGGCGTTAATGATGGTCTATTTAAAAATAATGTCTGTAGAATGAAGATACAAAACATTCAGCAAAAATGTGATAAAACTCCACGGAACTGGATTAACACATTTCATTTAAATGCTTCTCTGGCGTCATCTCTGTGGTTGGCTTGCCTACACAAATCTGATGTCTGTGTAGGTCTTGAGGGCATGAACAAGAGAGAAGTCGGAGAGGAAAAAAAGTCAAAATGCTCTAAAGCCATCGCTTAAATGTAATTAATGACCTCAGTGGTTAAGTTCTGGTATTTTCATTACAGCTAACATTCTACCTGAATTACTCTCCCGACCCCATTTTATTGGCTCTTTTACCCCATCACTTCCCCTAACGATGTGATGTGTGCAGTGGGCTTTGGTTAATTGTCGTTTTAGTAATTAATGTATTTATTTATAAGGGGACTTATTCATAAAGGGCTTACTCTACCTCTTCATACTTTCCCTTCCTGCCTGTTGCATGCCATTTATAGGAAAACCAAAGCCACCTGGTGTATCTTTTCAGGGTGCTATATGGTAGAATAATTTTATCGGCATTCTATGTGCTGTCAACAACTTATATAAAACCAACTATCTATCCCTGTCTCCCAAAGAGGTATCATTTGAGAGTGGAAAACCAAAGAGATGGACATACCTTAGAGAGTTTCTTTAAAAGGCAGGAGCCGGGAAGCCAGGTCATTGGTCAAGCAGCAAAAACTCTATTGACATTTGTAGGCATGATCAAATACTAAGACAGAACAAAGTTAGACGATATTTAGCAGCCATAAGACCAGTAAGCTTCATATACAGTGTTCATGGATGAAAGAGGCTCCTAATCACCAGAATTAAATTAAATTAAGCAGTTGGCTTTGAGAATGGCAGGGAGAGAGGAGGGAGCAAATCAGGTGTCTGCCTTTGCAGACCTGAGTCCCAACCTCTGCTAATGACTGAGGACTTGGGCACTGGCTTGTTTTTCCTGATTTCCTGCAGTTACCTCGGATATTGACACTGTGGATACCAGGGAGCGGAAAAAGAAACGTGCATTAGAAGCTGTTTCTCTTTACTCCGGGGGTACACTGATTATCTCTGAGTCTCCCCAACAATATAACAGTGTGCTCAAGAGCAATCTATTTCACTTCGGGTTTGAGGGAGATTCGGATTGGATCCTGCCTCACCGCCCCTCCGCCTGCCCTGGGCATATTCAACATCACATGGGGCCTGTCCACCGCCCCTGTGGCTGGTCACTGAGTTTATTTCTTGGTGCCTTTAATTCCTCCCCGGCGTCTGAGAACCCAGGGGTTCTGAGAAAAGCCAGTGTTTGTATTTTCCAGGGGCTTTGCAGAGGTGCTAATTAGTTCCTTTGCAGAGTTCTGTCATCAAACAGTAAGAGGATTGTTGACTTTTCTTCCTCCCCTCCCCCTCTTTTTTGGCTTTTGGCCCCAATAATAAGTATGGTTCATAAAACTCATCTTGTTCTTCGGCGTGTGATCCCACTGCGGGCTGTGCGGCTGGCAGCCGGACAGGACCAGCTGCTGCCGGTGCCGGCCCGGGGCTTCGTCGCTGACCAGGACCTTGACCAAGAGTGTCCTCTTTCTTTGCCCCCTCTCTCCTGGTTCTTCTTGGGAGGAAGAGTCCTGGTTTTGTTTGTGTTTCCTTCAGAGGGTGGGGGTTTCTGAAGATGCCTGGAGAACACGGGCAGACTGACTTTTCAATGTGTGATACTCCAATGAAGCTCATTCTTAATTCACGTTCCGAAAGAAAAGAGAAAAGATGTATGTGGGCACATTTTACAACTTCCCGGGGGATTATTTTTTCATGTGGGTGAGCACTTTACGCTCAGTGTAAAGACGGAAGAAGTAAGCGTCGAAGGAAGAGGGAACCCTTGTGTAGGTAGGGGTTTGGGTGAGTGCAACTCTCCATATAGAAGGAGGCGGGGTGAGGACACACGCAGTCTCGAATCGGGGGGCCCTGGAGCAGCAGTTTCTGTATTCGTTGCGTGACCAGCCTTGGCTCATACATTAGCTCCTGGGCCCCTCTCTGAGGGGTGACTGGTCGGACATAGCAGGATGTCTGAGCAACCCGTGAGTTTGTTGGGCTGACTCAGCAGACTAGCCTTGGGGAGGGGGCCGGGACTCCTGTGACCCTCAGGTGTCCGATTTTTCCCTCCCCGCTAGCACTTGCGTTCCCCAGCAGGAAACAGATCCTAAAAGGCTCATTGCAATTTGTTGAGGGCTTGGCTGTTTTTGTCCAAGTTGATGTTTGTTTTACATTCCTGCTAGTTATTAAACACATGTCTGGAGGCCCAAGCATTGGACACTTTTTGAATAAATTCAACCAGTAAACACATTCACGGAACAAGTCAGCTGCCGGGATTATGGCTCTGAATTTTCCAACTCAGGGCCTCATGGCCCTGATCATCAGACATGGAAACTCCTGCCCACTGAATAAAACTAAGTATTCAGAACACATCAGTAGATTCATTGGTATTTTTTCAATCACAAATATGACTTGGTTTCATTGACTTTTCACCATCTGGTTGGTCCAGAGCTTTTTTTTTTAAGATTTTATTTATTTACTTGACAGAGAGAATGAGCAGGGGGGAGGGGGAGTGGGAGAAGGAGAAGCAGACTCCCCGATGAGCAGGGAGCCTGATGCAGGACTCGATCCCAGGACCCTGAGATCATGGCCTGAGCTGAAGGCAGATGCTTAACTGGCTGAGCCACCCAGGTGCCCCAAAGTCACTGGTTGGTCCAGATCTTAAAATGATACGTGGCTAGGATAGTTTCAGATGAAATCTGACATAGTCCTTGTTTTCTGATATTTTGTTGTTCTTGTCCTCATCATGGAATTATCTGGTTATTTAGAACTCATATATAAACAATGCCCACCAGAGTTATCAATCAGTGGGTGTATTTTTCCTATAAGGATGTGTTAAATTCAGTTTATATTCAGAGTTTTATGTGTCACGTAATTTCAAAATATTCATAATGCTGTTTAGTTTTAAAGCATCTTTTTCCCTAGTGAGTTTTATGATTTTAAATTAGATTAATTCTTCCTCTTAATTGTTTGGAGGTCAGAGATCTCTAGGAGGTATATAACTTGCCTCTGAATCAGCATATGAAAAATAAACTTTTGGTTAAGAAAGAGATTAAAAATAGACATTTTGGAAATTATGCCTGCCCCTCCCCTTCCCTTATGAACAAGAATTTTAGGAGAGGCAGGAAAAACTAAGTTGTCATTCCAGATGGAAGAAAGAGACTATGTCAAAGGAAAGCATGAACCATGATCAAATAAAATTATATTTTGAAAAAAAAAATCTCTATTTGCGTACTTTCTTCTTGAGATGTTACATTTTTAATTCACATTTAATGTTTTTGGTTTCTTTCAGCAATTTTACCCGAAATAAACTGATGAGCTTGTCTAGGAAACATTTTCGTCACCTTGACTTGTCTGAGCTGTAAGTAATGATTATTGTCTGGCATTCAGGGAAACAGTTTCAGAGGAAAGAGTAATTAGTATTTTTTTTTTTAAATGAGTGATGCTGCAGATCTATTTTTATATCAAAATTCTTAAAAAAATGATTTCTCAGGCTTTGGCCACTTGTTTTTTTTATTCCCTCATAAAAACATGATTAAGTAACCAAAACCCAGAAATCTCAACAGTGAGGTATCATTTAGGATGATTTTAAAAGTTGTTTTTACGTAAAGATTTGTTTTCTAAAGGAGGGAAAGCAGAAAAAGATGGGGGGGGAGCTTTATGTTATAAGGGCAACATGTCTCATAGCGTTGGTGATGTCTAGGGCCTAATGGAAAGCAGAGCCAGTCAAGGAGGAAATAGCCATGGGCGGAACTCCCTGGTGTCCACTGGTGCTTGGTGAACGTTGGAGGAGAGGTCGTCTTTCTCCCTCCCTGCCCATCCTTGTGAGATTCTCTTCTGGGTCTGCCACTGCACTCAGGATTTATCCTGATGCTCTAATTTCCTTTGCTGCAAAATGATAGGAAAAAGATCGCCATGTGTTAATGACTGAGCCACCATTTCCAGGCATGCTCCATTCTTGCGCTAACTGTTGACATTCCTATGGGTAAGTTGCCCAAAGAAGCCCAAGGGAGAGGCTCAGTGTGTCAGTGGGGGGGGGCCCAGATGGACAAGGCCTTTGAACACCAGGCTGTAGCTTTTGCTCACACTGTATATATTGCCTGAGTTGAAGGGTCTTCCCCTGCTCGCAAGGAAAAGGTGCAGATAGGTCTTAACGAGGGTTGCCTGGCCGAGTGTCGGCAATGGGCAGTATTTTGGAATACACTCAATTCCCTGGGCTTGAAGTGGTAAGCTTTCTAACCCAGGAATGGGCACGTAAAATTTAAGGAAGATATGAAACAGGGCGAGAGATGCCCAATATGAACCTTTTGAGCATCACTGCGGAACATTTTCTTGACGGGTCAGAAATCAGAGTTCTGACTCCAAATCCACAGGCCTCTGATTTCTCCTGGCAGCAGATTTAATCAAATCACTCAGCAAATGTTAATTGTGTGCCTGGTTGCGAATCAGACTCATGCATTGGGCCGTGGGGACGTAAGGAGGACACTCTCTGTGTTTCAGGATTCTGCTATCTAGTGGGAGAGCTAGAAGCCTAAAGGAACGAAGGGTCAGGTGCTGTAGCAATCACTGGAAGAGGGGTTTGCCCATGAACTGAAGAAAGGAGCCAGCTCTCTGCCAGTGTGGTGTGCTCATGTGAACATTGCTATAGTTAGAGCTGAAGATCCTTCGCTTCTTTATCCCTTCTGTGGGTTCGGTCATGCCTTCGTTTTTGAGAGATTCTTTAGTTTTTCATGTACTTAGAATGCCAGGAAACCTCTTGCAGTAGTTGGAGTTGATGCACTGTGGATCTCTTCTGCCTTAGACTCTGTATCTAGTAGCATCACGTTCTATTTTGTTGTTGGAGGGATACTTGGAGGTGATCAAGCAGACACAAATTAAACGAGGCTGCCATGACCACATTTTCCCCAAAGAGACTCCTGGAAGAGTCTCCAGGGATCCCTGAGATTCTTCGAACCCAACCAGAAAACCACAGGAGTAAATGATGTTGCAAAGCCCAGGTTCTGTCCTCAAGGAAATCTTAAGTATTGTGGTTAATGCCGGGCAGAGCCTATGTAACGATTGTAAATGGCCTCATTTAAAGGCTCATTACCATAAATGGAATTCATCTTAAATAGGCCACTGAGTATTATAAATAAGCATTTAAAGATTTTTTTTTCTTGTGGTTTTTATTTTCCTCTTGACTACTTCCTCTGTTACCAGTTGCAGGCCACGGGAGTCCAGGCAGCTCAGCTGATGGGTGGCTTTCTCTTTGCAGACCCTCCTGCCACGGGCTGAGTAGCTCCATCTGGAGCTCGCTTGCCCTTGCTCTCAGAAACCCTGAGCCTGGGTGTGTGTGTGTGAAGGAGGTCTCAGAGCTCCCTTCCAGGCTCTCTTGTTCACATTTACTCCAACTTTCTTGCATCGGTCCCGCTGAACAGCGGTTGCCCTGTGCGGAAAGCTGGTACCACCTTACTGGCCCTCACATTTCAGCCTTCACTTTGTATTTACGGTCTCATTGTAAAGTCAGATGAAATCGCTTTGCTCTCTGCTGTGGTTTGAGCTTATTAAATGATAACACTTGAATCTCTAGCCTGGTCAGAGATAAGTATGTTAGTGTTCCTGATAACTTAACTATTGGCATCTTCACTGAAGATCTTAATTACTATATAATGGCCGTGGTAAATTTGTTATGGCATCTGATTTTTCCCCATCCTATGAGACATCCTTTTCTAGCCTCTATTATAGTTCTGCCTGTTCCTGTCTTGTTTCCCCATTATTCTGAAAGGTCTTGCATCACTCTGCATCCTTTAGAGTCCACGGTGGTGTTTGCACCTAGAGGAAGATCAGTAAGTATTAGATAAATGAATGAATAAGTATTGTAAAGCTATAAAGGTGGGTATGACTTCCGAAGATTGCTGGCCAGATAGAATTCATAACGTTGTAGTGCTTTGTAAACACTAGCGTAGTTAACACTGAAAAAGAGAAGCCTGATCGGGTTTCATTTTTGTTCCGTGTAGGATCCTGGTGGGCAATCCATTTACATGCTCCTGTGACATTATGTGGATCAAGACTCTTCAGGAGACTAAATCCAGCCCAGAAACTCAGGATTTGTACTGCCTAAATGAAAACAGCAAGAATATTCCCCTGGCAAACCTGCAGATACCCAATTGTGGTAATTTACATTCGAATCAATGAATTCTATTTGCTATTAATTATTCTAATTGCCTTGGTGTAGTAGAGAGTCCGGGAGGATTATCACTACCCAGATTTTATATAGTATGCTGTTGAGGTCTCTGGTGAGCTGGGCAACGTTTGTGTGCAGTGTGGAAAGTCAGCTGGGAGCAACTTTGCTGAATATTTTTTGCAAGTAGAATATTAATTCTGAATGGATGACTTTGAAGCCCATGGAGAAAAAGTAGGCTGTTTATTCCATTGTTTCTTTGTTCATTTGTCTGGTCACGCATTCCTCTATCCATTTATCCATCCATCCAAAAACTATGTGCCAAGAGTGTGATACTTCGTTGGCCATGTTATATACGTGGTTGGCACCTGGAAAATGGAGAGGGAAGGATCTTGCTGTGGTAAAGTGTCCTCAACAGTACAAGAAAATGCACTTTGATCCAGCACATTCCCTTCAACTTGTCTTGCTGCCAGAGGGCTGTGTCTCATGATGGGGCGCCATGAATATGCCCTTACACATGCTTTTCCATGTTTGGGTTTCTAGGCCCCTGCTCAGCCTTGCCCCCACTCCTCCTCAGCATTTGCATCTCCAGAGTCATACAAAGTCCCATCTCTCTGAGAGCCACTGTGTTTACAGGGAAGGAAAACCCGAGTGTTCTGGTTCAGAATTTACTGCTCAGGGCATCTGTGATGTGCCTTGGCAGTCCCCACCTAGGCTGAGGTCAACCAGCTAATCAGCTCACAGTTATATTTGATCTTCTGGCCTAGTGGCTGGCGACACAGCAAAGGCTTCTCGTCTGTGAGGAGTCTGTCTAGGAACCACAAACATTCGATTCTTTGTTTTCAGAAGACCCTATTGTTTGAGGTCAGTTTTTCTTGAAGGAAAATAGAGCTGCTGCTCATTTTTAATGAGAAGGTCATAAAAAGAAAGATAAGTATTTGCTTTTTACCCTAAAGGGGCTCATGAGAGAGCAGTTACTCTTCCCACAGATTTCTCTGTCCTTGAGCCCTTTGGCTTCCTAACAGAGAAATCAGGCTTTGTTCTCTTGCCAACTTCTCTCAGCTTTGCTAGCCAACACTTAAAAAAACCCCCAACTTTTAATATATATTTTTTCCTGATTGATAAGAGGGCGACTGTGCTCTGTTCTGGTATAAATTTGCACCACTGAGAGAAATCACCTAGAGGGACAAGAAATTCAGTGTTGAGTCACCTGGCCTTTTGGCCGGCTTCCCAAGTCCATGGTGTTGTGACCATATTGGTTCAGCAACCACTGAGAGGAAGAAAGAGAGAGCATCGAGCTCCTGCTCTTATTCCACGAACGGCCCCGTAAGATAGACGTCTGTGTTGCCCTTGCCTGAAACCGATTTTCCTTCTTTTTTTTTTTTTTTAATTTTAATTTTTGGCCATGTTGTCTTGACAGCTTTCGGTGATGCACCCCACCTAATGTGTTGTTGTGAGACCATTGCAGTTGGGGAGGGAAAGAGTGGGAGGGAGCTGGTCCTCATTTTTCCTGATGAATTTGTCAGTTTTTAGTAATTTTTTGTTTGCTACAAATTAGTCAGTGCATCTTGTGAATGAGGGAACTTGGAGAATTCACTGTCCTGATTCAGAGGGAATGCGTTGGATTGCTCCATGAGGATGGTTACGTTCGTGGTAACATTCATAATTGGTTTCAGTGTAGATGATGCTTTTCAAAAAGCAACATTGTAAAAAAGGTGAATGGATAGACTTATTTCTCTACCACTTTTGTACTCTTAAACTGTTATGTTGTTTGTTAATTTTTTTCTTTCCAAGTGTTTTTTACTTACTTGTAATTGCACAAGTAATGTTGATACATTTTGTGGTTAAAAAGAACCTCCTGTATTACACATAAAGTTTGTGTTTCTCTTGTTTGTAACATTTCAGGTTAGTGGTTACAGATCTATAATATTCTTTTTAATCAGTGCATGGTATTCGTGCTAGACTCTGTCTTAATTACATTAAAATTTCCACATTGATGGGCATTTAGCTTATTTCCCATTTTTCACACTCCAGAAATGTTTCGACGAGCATCTTTTCATGTGCTCTTTGTACCTGTGTACAGATGAAAAGATTTTCCTAGAGTACATAGCAGGAAGCAGAAGTTTTGGCTGATATGATTTGCACATTAAAAAACAGCTGTCCCAATTTATAGCCACTCCAGCAAAGCATGTCTTAATATTAGCACACTTCTTATTTGTTTATTTTTCTAAAAAATGGTAGGTCATTGCTTTTTGGTTCGCCTTTTCCTGATGACTATTGGGTATCTTCTGTGTTTATGGGACATTGTGTTTATTCTTTGGTGGATTGCCTATTTATAACCTTTATCTATTTTTCTATAGTGTTTTCCTTTTCCATTTTTAGTGTTTTTTTATTTAATTTTTAAAAAATTTTATTTTATTATGTTATGTTAGTCACCGTACAGTACATCATTTTTCTTAACTTGTTTGAAGGTTATAAATTATGTTTCTGTGTTTTTGGAAATATACCCAAATATTCACCACCCATATTAAAACATATTTTTCTTGTAAGTATCTAGAGATAGTTCCAAGACAGGAAAAAATAGTTTTATTTCTTTTTACTTTTTCCTCCCGTCCCTCAGATTATTGTTAACTAGGATTTTGTTTGTAGATTGTTACTTGACTGTTTTGAAGATTTACTATTTCTTTGTATATATCATTAACTTTTGTATCCTACTGCCTTTTGGAGTGGCTTTTCTTTTTGCTGGTGTGTATCCTCTAGTATTTCTTTCAGAGAAACTAAAAAACATAAAATCTTCAAGTCCTTGCCTGGTGGAAAATCAGACTGTATTTGTTCTCAGTGGAATTGGCTGAGTATGCATTTCGAGACTCGAATAAATTCCTTTTAGACCTTTGTAGGTATTGTATTACATTTTTCCTTGTATTCAGTGTCGCTGATGAGAAGCTTGAGGCCAGTCTTATGCTTGCTTCTTGACAGGGAACCTATGCTTTTCTTTTCCTTCTAGAAGCTTTGAAGATTTTCTCCTTTTCTGCGTTATTCTAAAATTTTTAGTGCAACGTAACTAGGTGTGTGTGTGTGTGTGTGTGTGTGTGTGTGTGTGTTTTAAAAAAATTTGTTTGACATGCAGCCTACTCTTTCAGTATGAAGGGTTTTGTCTGCAGTTCTGGAAGAGTTTTCTAATTTATATAGATGATTGTTTACACTTAAGGGCTCTACCCTCTGTACCCCTCAGCCTCAGTAGCACTTTCCATCTGCTTGTCCTTTTGTGCTGTATTATGGGGAAATGGGTTGACTCACTCCTTTGGCTGTCAGCTATTTCTCCAGATATTGAATTTTTCCCTTTCAACACTCAGTTTCTAATTTCTGCAATCTCAAGTGATTGGTTTTTTTTTTTTTTTTAATAACTGAAACACCCTTTCCTGTGTTGGGGTTCACCATATCTCTAGGGCGTCACCAGCACCTAGCAGTACTGATTTTTTCTGGTAAGGTTCCTGCACTCATTGCTTCTTGTTGGATGCTGTGTCTGCGGTGAGTGGGTAGGGACAGGATGTGAAAAGGCTATTTCTCCTGTTTTGTCTACTTATTTTCTGAACCAGTGGCCCCATGGCTCAGCCAAGGTGGGGCTCCACTCTGTCCTGCAGTCTGCCCCTTCAGTCTGGGGTCAGCCTAGAGCCTCCCTGTTTTGTGCAGTGAATACTTATGTGTCCCTTTGGGGCTGTGCTGATTTTCTTTCATCCCACTCTCTCACTTTCTCTTCTTCAGGGGTTTCTCATGGTGTCTTATCCACTAGCAGTATGTTTTCTCATTTTCCAGCATGGTTCTGGAGTTTTAAAAAATTTTGCATAATATCTGGGGATTTGAGATCAGAAGGGGGGAAACTTCAGTTTAGGGCTTATTCTTATATTACTTCATCACAACAGTTTAGGCTCTTTAAAGAGAAGTTAGGCAAATTGAGCAGTAGATTTATACCAGGTGGTTGGATTTAAATTGTTTCTGAAAGTCCATACTAAAGAAATTGGATAATATGCTATACTGTCTTCAAATTAGATGTCTTGTTTAGAGCATGGATTTGTGGTTGGTTGGCTTTTCTTTTAGGTCTTGCCCTTTGTAGACTTTTAAAATATATATGTTGTATTTAATTACATCACAGATTCATGGAGCTCATCTTCACTTTTTTTTTTTTTTTGGATGCAACTTGTTAGCTAAGTGTATGAGTAACTCATAAGAGTACTGTATGGTCTTGTGTGTTTGTTTCGTCATTGTAAGCCAACCATTTGCCAATAACTATGGCTACTGCGTTAATTTGCAACTGGTAACATTTTAATTTCAATAAGAAAGAGCTACTGAGATTTCATTCCTTTATTAGGTGGGCTTTCTTTAAAGACTTCCCCTTTTAGTATTGTACACGTAAGTATTATATTAACGAACTCTCTACATTTTATAAACAAAAATACATCCTCCATGGTGTCAATGTATCCCTTGAATGTAATAGGCATTTGATTAATGTTTGCTGAATTCATCAATTAATAAATGCATGAGCCACGCACGTTATAGTAGTGATCAGATTGGACCAGATTTTTTTTTTAAGATTTTATTTATTTGAGAGCAAGCGAGCGAGCACAAGCAGGGGGGAGGGGCAGAGCGAGAAGCAGACTCCCCATCAAGCAGAGAGCCCGATGTGGGACTCGATCCCAAGCTTAAGGCAGACGCTTAACCGACTGAGCCACTCAGGCACCAGGTTGGACCAGATTTTTATATAATGGTGTAGATATTTCAGTTACGATAACTTAAAGATTTATATTATTCTAGCTAAATCATTCCATATATTAGCATTTTGTCGTTCCCTTTGAAATTTCTGTCATCATCCCATTTTGAAAGAGTCTCACATTCCTTCTGCCCTTAGTGATTAAGTGAGTGTGGTTGGCGCGGCTGGGAAGTTTAATGGCCCTGTTACCATTTGCAGCCCGGTTAGAATGTCTCACAATATTTTTCTAGCAGCCCCTCCTGCCGTGAATTACTGTAAATTTATTCATGCTGGGAAACATGTTGTGGTCTGTTTCTCCACAAGGTCCTTTTTAACCTTAGAAAAACATCATTAATTGCAGTGCAACAAAACACATTCATCTAAAATTTCCACATTAATTGGAAAAAAGGGGTCGCTAGGCACACCGGTTCTGAAGACAGAGATCAAATCACACAAGTTCTAAAGAAAGGTTATTTTGCCAAGGTTGTTGTGCTGATTTAATATAAGAATGCACCCGCTACTTTGATCTTCAGCATTTAGTTTTGCAGTACAGGCCTTTCAATCCTTTCCCCTCACTAAATGGGATTATTAGAGAACAGTATACTTTATACTTTAACTTTTTTATACTATAATTAGGATTTAAATCTCTGGAAGAGAGTTTCTTCAGGAAATGTTAATAGTGGATGAGATGCTCTGTTCTAAGCAGATGGCAAATATATGTAAGAAAGGCATATTCCTCTGGGTCATATCAATGCAATCCCTCAACCTATTTTACTAGTAACTGGTTACCATAGAACATGCTGTTCCCACAGTGAATATAAGGTGGTAATTCACTTGATACTTGAACTGTACGGCTACTACGTAAAACTCCCTTAGTGGTCCCATGAATTGAAATCAGTCCTGCCTTTGGTTTCCTTGTTATTTATAACAACAATTCCAATTTTCCACTTTCCCAACCTTCAAGCTTTCAGTGGAGAGATTCCTTAAGACACAGCAACAAAATATTATTTAGGATGGGAGAGGTCAGTTCACAGGTATCTAGGAGAAGAAGGCTGGTTCCTTGAGGTAAATTGGTTTTCCTAATTTCTTCTTAAGATATACTTTTGGTTGTCACGCTGTGCTTTGCAGTACATGTCTACTTAGCGTATATGTACATAGTCCTTCTTTGTTTCAAACCTGGAAACTAGACTGATAGCAATTCTGCTTTGTTAGTGCTTACAGAAGATTCGAAGGAAATGCTATGTCAGTATTCTGGAAGCTAGATTGATATAACACATTAATTTCTTACCACCTTAGCTGGATTGATTTGTTGTTTCTTTTCTGAAAAACACATACAACGTCTAGTTTATTCGTTTGCTTTGCTTTTACTGGGGATCAGGTTCTGTCTCCTAAAATATAGCAAGCTGCACAGTGAACCATTGTTTTCCTTTATCTTTTTAGGATGGCAAATAAAGCTGTTTTTTTTTTCTAACCTGTCAGCCGCTGACACAGTTTTTGTATTTAGAAGTTTCCTGGTTGTTGTCACTATAATGACACAGCTCACACAAGCATAGAAGCACAGTTTCCAATTTGGGCTTGGAAAGTCACTTTGCTAATTTTCTGTCATTTTTGTAACTGGGCGTAAAGCAGCTACTTCTAAATAGGTCAGGCTCATTCTGGCTTCTTTCCTGGTAGTGAAACATACATGCTTTAAGAGACAGAGGAATTGGAAGATATGCCAAAAAGAGAGAACGTGAGAGGAGAGGAGAGAGGAGACAAAAATCATAATTTATTTGAATATTTTATGCACAGAATGATGATCGAACACAAAATGAACAGAGCTCAGGGATCACTAGAACAAGATGAGAAAGAACATTATCCCTACTTACAGGTGAAAAATAAAACCCAGACCTGACCCATTTCACTCACTGCAAAGCTGAGTTAATAACTCAAAATGATAAGAGGTTAGTTTTCTTCAACCATTAGAAAGTGAGACCCTGCCTACTTGATTTGCTTTTTATGTTTTTAGGGATAGGTCAACCGAATTCATTTTTACCTAATATCGTACTAAAAATGAGCATTCCTTATCCCTTTGGAATGGTGATAAAGAAATGGAAAGAACCTGCATACTTCAAATTAGTGATCCTAAGACAGAGTCAATTGTCTGGAAGTGTGCGCTCATGGAAGGGAACAGAGGCAGGGCTTAACCCAATAAAGGAGGCAGCCAGTCAATGTATTGGTTAAGGCCATGGACAGAAAGATGAGGGTCAAGCCCAGCTCCCATTCATTAGCTATTCAGTTGTGGTACTTGATAAGCTTTAACTTCATCTGGAAATGGGGATCCTAATGACACCTACTTTCAAGAGTTTTTAGGATGCCAAATAAGCTAATATCGAGAATATTGCAGATGAGGTCTAGCACATATTAAGTACTCAATAAACATGAGCTATTAATGTTATTACTACCATTGATATGAATATGTAGCTTTAAATATATTTTACATCTAAATTTAAATATGTGTATCTTTTATATTTTGTCAAAGTACTTCAAATAAAAATAACAGAGCCACAACAAGATACTACAGAGAAAGGGTGTAGTCAAAAAAGCTTGGGGAATATAAGATCCATGGAAGTGAACTGGTTCCTTTAGAGCAGGACTTCTGGGAGCTTTTAATATGTGATGTATATAGTGAACATCCAGAGTTACGGAAGTTCCTATAGGCTCTTATTTTTTTAAATATTAGATCCCCCCTCTTCCCCACCAAATGTCTCAAGGAGTCTGATTTCCACAGAACACACTTTGGGGAAAGCTCCGTGGACAAGATGATTGCTCAAGCCCCTGCCAAGTTTAAGAATAATAGTCGTAGACGAAAAAACCTAGTGAGCGGTTGTCCAGCCAACACCCATCGTCTAAACCCTCGCTACTCAAAGTGTGGTCTGTGGAACAGGGAATTTGCTAGAAATGAAGACTCTCGGGCCCCAACCCAGACCTACTGGAAAGAAGCAGCGTTTCTAATCAGATCTGCTGGTGATTCACACGCACATTACAGTTTGGGAGGCCCTGGTCTAAAGGAAGTCAGCCTTTTCACCGTGTGGTGGGTGAGGTCCGCAGGCTGGTATGTCCTTTCTGAACACATCCAGGACATTGACATAGAGGTGTCCGTCTGCCTGGGTGGCTGGTCATCTCTTATCTCCAGTGAGGTTTCTGAGTGCAGAGGAAGACTGCTCGCAAGCTTAAATCAGGATCCCATGACAATAGGCCTAGAAGCTCTTGGAAGCATTGCTGAGCTCTGCTCTGTACTTGTGCTGATTTCAAATCTTATTAAGCCAGGAAGTAGTGCCTGGCAAATGGTTTATCCTGCCTTGGCTGTTCATGCATCCCAATTCATTTTTATTGTGCTAATTAAACCTCAAGTGATATTTCAAGTACAGATTGTTTTTTCCATTATTGAATCTTTGGCCAGCCTATTAATGCTTTAGAATTAATGTGAGTCAGATGCTTACTCATTTGTGGAAGACTTTACATCTAAAAGATCTAGACTTGGCCAATTTTGCACAGATTCCTTTGGAGAACTGCTGTGACAGGGTGAGACAATTTGTCTATAAATAAGAGAGACTCATTCTTCCTTCACAAATAGACACGTAATTATTTTCTAAATGAACTAAACTCTTAGGTTATAGATACATATTGGTATTTATGTTCTGTGCTAAAATGGATATATGCAGTCTAGGAAGGAAGTATAGTGTAGCGGTGAAGACCGTGAACTCTGGGTTCGGAATCCTAGGTCTACAGGTATGTGGGCAATTTTGGAAGATGTGTTAGATTTTTCCAGAACACACAGTCTTCATTAATTAGATAAGGACAAACACTTAACTTTGTGATGGTTGTAAGGATTACATAAACCAATCATTTAAAGTACTAGAAAAGAGTTTCTGGTTCAGTGAATGCCCAGTAAATAATACTACTATTAATGTAATTAAACACACATTTTTTAGAATTGTTTATATAAATTTAGGCTTGATGAAAAAGACTACATTAAATTTTCTCAGGGAAATGGAGATTATGACATAGCATTCTCTCTTGGGAATCTCTATTTTAACCTTTTTTCTGCTCAGAATTTCCAGACTATTATATGCATTTATAGTAAGTGAGAAATTCATCCCATAGTTTGTATTCAGGGTGCCAAGAGGGATGTCTCCAGGCTCTGTCGGTGGAGGAGGTCATACCTTGAGGACAAGCATCAGGGCAGGCTCTGGCTCTGTGATCCCTCCAGAATCGGCAGATAAATCTCTAAGCGCAAGAAAACGGGAGAGGAGTCAACAGGACAAAACAGTTGCAAGCTGGAAAGCAGACAGACGAACAGAAACCGAGCTAATGGCTGAGAATGCCGATTACCAGGTTGGCAGAGGGCAGGGCAAGAGGAAATCGGTTTGGGACACAGAGCTGTTCCCAAGCCCAGGAAGAAGCAGGCATGCAGACAGCAGCAAACCCAAGAGAGTGGGTCAGGTCCCTGATGGAGCAGTTAATCCCATTTTCATTCCATACATTCCAGGTGACTGCACCCCTCCCTCCTCAGCAGAAAACTGCAGGTTTATTCTCTAAAGAGGATCAAACCAATATTATGAGGAACTCCAGAAAGAGGTGAGGCTGTGAGAACCATAGAGAAAATGATGGATTTACATATGAATATCGATATTTCCATCCTTCTTCTTCTTCTGGGTAGGACATTGGAAGAGTATTATCTGAATAATCTGACCACACCCTGTCCCAAAATGATCTAATGATATCGGCAAAAGGCGGTACCCAGGAAAAAGGCCAAGAATATTGCCCTACACCAAAAGCAACAGTTAAATGCACAATGCTTCTAGTACCTTGTTCTTAAAGATGTGTGAACGGCCGGCCGGGGATACCCACTCTTTGAGAAACGCTTACAATAAGAGAGACAAATACCAAACAAACAAAAAGATGATGAAAAACAAGTTGCCAGAAACAGTGTTGATATGGAGAGAAGAAAAATGCAAAAGAAATGATTAACATCTCAAAGAGGATCAGGAGATGTTGCACCCGGGAGACAAAAACAGGACGCTATACAAATAGAAGACCGTTCAGGAACAAAAGAAGAGCCTTGGAAGCTAAAAACAGGACAGATTGAAAACCTGCGAGTATGAAACTCAGAGTCTTAGGGAGCATTTTTGAAACCCTGTGTAAGGTAGAACAAGGCTTCCTATGGGTTGCTGACAGGAAGGGTTCTGAAGAGTCTTGCCGGCTACTGAAAGCCGGGTCTGGTTGGGAAGTCCTCTGTGGATGGTGGGGACACCATGAGACGAACGCTGGAGAAGTCTTGTTCCAGGCCGCTTTTGGTGATAAAGAAGAAAGGCTTTGTCAGTAGGACTGCATCGTAGGAGAGGGGTTTATACACAGTTCTGTGGAGACAGTGGGTCAGAGAGCGCTAGGTGGGTGTTTTAATTGCAATGTAATGTGTACTGAAGATGAATTGCCTTTTCTGACCTCTGGCTTACTCCTGAGTTAATGAGGTGTCGTAGGTCCTTGGGACACAGCTGTCGGGGTAAATGCAGCTCCGGAGCAGAGTTTCTGATACCAAGTGAGGGACGAGCTTGACAGGCAGGACCTGACATATCGTTACGCTCTCTGGGATGCGCCTTCATGCAGAAAATAGTGTGAGTCCCATGTGATTTAAAGCAGTGTAAACACCCAATAGGTGTGATAGTTTAATGACGTGATAATGACATCAAAAAGCTCTTGAAATGTGGAAGTATAGATCCACATGACTTTTTTTTTTATCATACTGGAAATTTTACAATAACTCATTTTTCCTATGATACTTAACTATGAGTTATATAGCTTTGGAACATTCTAATATTGTGATGGTCCAGCTTCATATGTGAAGAATGCTTTAAAACTGCATTTTCTTGGGGTGCCTGGTTGGCTGAGTCGGTTAAGCATCCCACACTTGGTTTGAGCTCGGGTCATGATCTCAGGGTCTTAAGATCAAGCCCTGCGTTGGGCTCTGCACTGAGGATGGAATGTGCTTAAGAGTCTCTCTCTCCCTCTCCCTCTGCCCGCCCCCCCCCCCGCCCAAAAACAAAAACAACCCAAAAAGCTACATTTTCTTCTGTAATCTATCTCAAAATCTAGGTCTGGGGGTGGGGTTATATTTATGAGTTACTTAATGTAAAAAGAGAATTTATGCAAAAAATGTAGATGCCTCTCACCTTTTTGTTTTTGACTATAAAAAATGAAGGGGACAATGGGGAAATCAACAAGGTAAGATGGTCTACAGAAACCTATTTATGTGGAAAAAAACTGGATTAGCAACTGTAGAACCCTGAGAGAGATAGAAGACCTAGTTTTATAAACTAGTTTTTTTTTTTAAAGTAAAAAGTTATTCTGCAATAATATTTCTAAGAAACATGCAAAATTTGTTTTCAAATCTTATAACCGCACATTTTTGGTTCACGTTAAATCTGTAAAGCTTACCAACCCAGCACTTTTTCAGATCTACATAAATCTGTCTCGGAAATTAGATCATTACTGATTCTAAAGCATGAAGAGTTTCCAATTTGTTGTGATTATTTTGATAATGAATCGAACTATTTGTATATGTCTCCACTTACTTTTCTTGTTCCACAGGTTTGCCATCAGCAAATTTGGCTGCACCCAACCTCACTGTGGAGGAGGGAAAGTCTATCACATTATCTTGTAGCGTTGCAGGCGATCCAGTTCCGAATTTGTACTGGGATGTCGGTAATCTGGTTTCCAAACATATGGTAAGGCTTTTGTTTGGCTCTGTGTTCCTAGAGAGACGAGAGTGTCTCAGACCTTGAGATTGTATTCATCTAGTGATGATCATTTAATATTTTATAGGGCCATACAGAGACATTTATGATGAGTTTTTGATATACATTTACTTTCTATTCATTCTTGTAATTAACAAAGATGAATCCAGGTTTGCATTTTAGTTGTGTATATCCAATAGATTAGAGTCTCTGGGTGTCTAGTGAGCTTCTTGTGTCCTTGTGAGCAAGGCAAGGGATGCGCCTTATGGTCTTTTCCCTTGGAGAAACGTAGATAGGAATCCAAGGATTAAATCAACTTTGCTCATTAAACAGTTATATTCTAGAGAAATAGAATAGCTCTGGATTTACTCTTTTGCCTGGCCCCAACTCAGGCTGGAAAACTTTATAATGGTATATATTTTTTTCTTTAGTTAGGGGGAGAAACCCCAAATCTTGTCACTTTGGGATCAGCCCTAATAAGGATTATTTTTGTCTGTTAATTCATTTGTAGAATGAAACAAGCCACACACAGGGCTCCTTAAGGATAACTAACATTTCATCTGATGACAGTGGAAAGCAAATCTCCTGTGTGGCAGAAAATCTTGTAGGAGAAGACCAAGATTCTGTGAACCTCACTGTACATTGTACGTAATCAGACGGGCATATGTTTCTAATAGCGAATGATCATGGACACACGTGCATTTGTCATTGTGGCCCTCTGGGTGCCACTTAAGTGTGTCAAGAAGAAAAAGTGTGTGCAGTGTTTTGTGTATATTTTTTAAAGAAATAATCAGTGTTCTGTTTCTGCGAATCTCTCTTACACATGCATGTCTTTCTTTTAAGCTTTTTGATCTTAAGCTTGTCCTCTTGTGCCTTCCGCTTTTTTTTTTTTTTTTTGAGAGAACCTATTTTGAGCTGGTTATCCTCCTCTTATTAATCAGTTTTCGTTTAAATTCTGATAAACCAGTTTCTAAAATCTTTTTCTCTATAAAAGCACTATGAAGATTTAAAGTTATGTCACCTAAAGTACTGGGCTGGCTATTCACAAACACCCAAGTGTACCATCGATGCAATAAAACCTCATTAGCTTGACATTAGGTTTCTGTGGGAAGGTTGGTGGAGTACTACTTAAATGATCGAAAATTATGATGACCTGCAGAAAACTTTTATTATAATCAGTTTAAATTTCTGTATATATTGAAGTGAAGATGCAGGCTATTAAAGCTTCTTAAGCGTATGTGCATTATTTTCCAGTATTATAAATAACAGCACACATCTTAACATTCCAGGTTGTAGCGTTCTGTGCAAACATGTATTCAGTAAAAATCCCATATACTTTGCACATCGTTCCGAATTCTGAGCTGGTATGGTATAAATTAATGAGGTTTTACTGTGTCTGGGTCAGGATGTGGGTGAGAAAACCACAAGCGGACACGTGTGTATGTATGAGTACACATTACACACATGTAGACACATGGTGTCGATATGCTGGTTTGTGTTCACCCGCGGCACACATTCCGAATGCGATTGTCGGGGTGCATGACTGCAGTCACCAGCTGTAATCCTTTGTCACCGTCAGCACTACCTCTGTGCCCAGTAGGTACTGGACTTAAAATTTCTCATCATTTCGAGCCACCCAGAAGCCTGAAATCAATGTTATCCCCAAACATATGCAACCAGCTTCCAACTTTATGTCCTTAAGTCAACACATCACCAAAAGCTCTTTTGAGCATGGTGGAAGGATTAAGTGGGTCCTGGGCATGGGGACCTGGGCTGGTGGGAGGAAGGTAAGTTTTGTCCCTACCCCACTGGGGTCCTTGTATTTGTAACACAGACCTACAAATCAGGACGCTCAAATTCAAAATCTTCTCACTTAATATCTATGGTGGCCGCCATGGTCTGAAGAATTGACCTTATCTATCAAAATCTAGATAAAGAATAAAAGGAATAAATGGTAAAGAGTTTTAACAACTGAGATAGCTTTGGTAGTGACTCCGGCCAAAGTGTATTTGTTAGCAGGCTGTAATTCTCCCCCGCCCCCGCAACTTTGTGTGATGAACACGTATAACAGGAAGCAGGGTCAGGAGGGAAGGGCTTCTGGGTTAAGCATCAGGAGACCTGGATCCCTGTTCCAGATCTGCCTTGCTCGCTAAATTTGACCAAGTCATTTAACCTCACTGGACTTGGGTTTCCTGACCTGAGAAACAATGCTATTAGGTCTCTGGGGAATTTTCCAGTCCTCGATTGTATCGTTATCAAAGTCAGACCACATTAAAATAAACAATTATGAGGGACTTTAAATACCTTCCCTCAGGATAAGTACTCTGTTTAAAAATGCTATTTAAATGTTTGTTTCCCCAAAGCATAAAGTGCTTTATTTTTAAAGTTTAAGTAATCTCTAGTTTGTTTGTCTAGGTTTGGATAGAACCCCAGACATTTAAAAAGGATCAAAACATTGGCTTCTGAAATCTAGCAAAAATGGAGTGTGCTGTAATGAAACGTGATGCTTTTTTCTCGTTGTTGTTGTTTAGGGATTTATTTATTTGAGAGAGAGAGAAGGGTGAGCAGGGGGAGGGGCAGAGGGAGAGAGAGAGAATCTTCAGCAGACTCCCTGCTGAGCGCAGAGCCCGATGCAGGGCTCAATCTCACAACTCTGAGATCATGATCTGAGAGCCACCCAGGCACCCCAAAATGTGATGCTTTTAAAGAGCATTTACTATTGGCAATTGGCGAAAAGTACCAATTGATCATACTTTATAATAATCAATCCGCATTGGTAGGAGCATTCACGGCCTTGGTCATTTTGATCTGTTTTAGATAAGGGATGTGAGATCCAGGCTTCCAGTAAGATTTCCAAAGTCACTTTTGTCAATATTTGTGTTGTTTAATGAAGGACCGTAAATTAAAAACAGTGGCCCTCAGCGTTTTGGTGACGAATCTACATAATATCAAGGCGTATTTGTTCGAAACCAAAGTTGACTTCAAATGAACCCTTTCTGCTGTCAGAAATCTCTGCAATCTATTTGGAGCTGGTTCTCACACTGAATAGATTTGAAAAATGACTATGATTCATGGGTCTTAAGTATAGGGAAAGGAGTCTCTTTGAAGCTTTCTGTAGGGAGTTCAATCAGCCTTGATGATGATTCAAAATATTGATGGATTCCAGAGTTGCTGGTCCTGTATTTTCTTAACCAAATGGTTGTTGAATAAAATTCCCTATTGATGACACAGAAATCTGGAGATGGGGAGAATTCTGAGCGTTCTGGTGCTATTAACTCTCTCTTTTTCAATTTAGTTGCTCCAACTATCACATTTCTCGAATCTCCAACCTCAGACCACCACTGGTGCATTCCATTCACTGTGAAAGGCAACCCCAAACCAGCGCTTCAGTGGTTCTATAACGGGGCCATATTGAATGAGTCCAAATACATCTGTACTAAAATCCATGTTACCAATCACACGGAGTACCATGGCTGCCTCCAGCTGGATAATCCCACTCACATGAACAATGGGGACTACAAGTTAGTAGCCAAGAATGAGTATGGGAAGGATGAGAAACAGATTTCTGCTCACTTCATGGGCTGGCCTGGAATCGATGATGGTGAGTACCTGATGCTTTTGCATCTGGGGAGAGGATAGGACATATCACTCAACTGTTGACAAAATGGTGCCTACAATAAACCACCCCCAGACCCAGTGGCTTAAAACACCATTATTTAGTCTTGCTTATGGGTCAGCTGGGCAATTTTGTTCCGTGTGTCTTTATTCTGGGGTACAAGTGAAGAAGCAGCAGCTACATAGGAGACCTGCTTCTTAGTAGCAAGTGTAGATGGCAAGAGGGCAACTAGAAATAGGCTCAGCTTCTCAGGGAGTAGCTTCAGTAGTGGTACATGGTCTCTTCAGGCTACATACTGCTGACCAATGGAAGCCACAGGGCCAAAGCCAAGTCCAAGGGCAGGGACTCCTGCTCCCAAGGAGGTGTTTTTCTAAAAATTTTTTATTGTTATGTTAATCACCATACATTACATCATTAGTTTTTGATGTAGTGTTCCATGATTCATTGTTTGCGTATAACACCCAGTGCTCCATGCAGAACGTGCCCTCCTTAATACCCATCACCAGGCTAACCCATCCTTCCACCCCCCTCCCCTCTAGAACCCTCAGTTTGTTTCTGAGAGTCCATCATCTCTCATGGTTCGTCTCCCCCTCCGATTTCCCCCCCTTCGTTCTTCCCCTCCTGCTATTTGGGGGGGATGAATCATTTTAAACAATAGTCTGATGCACGCATTATTTTTATCTCAAGTGTTAAATGATGTTTTGTACCCATAATGGCAAAACCCATGCAAAACTGTGGGCAAGTGAACAGTATTTGGTTGGCTCATGAACTAGTGAAGATGTGTTTCCTAGACCTTATCCATTTGGAATTCAGAATCCTGCCCTCCCACCATGGACGAGAGAGCAGGGTCCTGGAATGTGTGGTTTGCCCAAGTAGAGTGCAGGCATTCTTCTGTCGGAGCCTGAGTTGTCTTTCTAGGAGTGGTAACTGTTCCCCTCTGAACGACGGTTTGGACTGGGCAAAGGATGGCCGTCAGGAGTCCATTTTGTGGCCAGCAGGAGAATTCCAGTGCAAACCCCAGTAATGGCGGGGACAGCTGTCATGCCTTTATCTGCCTCAGATAAGTGCTGTTCGGCAGAATATTCTTACTTGCTGGATCTTGTTGCCCAGATACCCGATAACGTGGTGGAGGCTGAGGCCTGTTGGGACGTTGGGACCTGGACATGAGTAGAACTCGCTGTAATAGCTCTGAGTTAATCACAGCCACACAAAGATGGCTTGGCAGAGGAAAGGGAAGACGGAAACTCGGAGGCCTGGGCAGCGTGAACTTGGGGGCAGCCCCGTGGACAGAGATGACGCTCGTGAAGCCCCTTTCAGCCAATAGTGGGAGTGCAGTCATTCCATTACACAATAAACCTCTCCATGACCCTGGTATTTATTAAATAGCTTTTTAAATGCACAAGCTTCCTTAGCATGTTCAAAGCGTTATTTGAATTATGTGAGTTGATTTACAAACAGCCTTTCAGGAGCACATAAAGCAAGCTATGTTTGGACACCTTACCCAGGCTACCCCTGGCAGTTGTCTGTTCCATTAAATCTTCCTCTTCATTGAGAGTTTAGCTGCTTGGCTCCATTTGCTGTAGTAAATCTCTAGATTACTGTGTCTCCTCCTGCACGTTTGGGGCGGGGGGGTACAGCCTTAGCGTTAAATCCAGACTCTGCCTGGGGACAACAACTTTATGGATGTTTTTAAGTAAACGTTTTATCTGTGAAAGATTTTAGACGTACGCGAGAGTTGCAAAGACAACATGGGGCCCCCAGACACCCCTCACCCGGTTGTCAGTCTTGGGAACGTCTCGCATTACTGCGGTTGCCTTTGTCAAAGGGAAGAAACTGACATCGGCACATGACTATTAACTAAACTTCAGACTTTATTTGAATTTTGTCAGCAGCTACCTTTTGAAACCATTGGGGGTGAACTTGATTCAGGGTGAGGGTCTGGCATCAGAAAGTTTTAGAAGTGGTCTGTGTGCTTTGATCGATGCTCGGTCCTGCCAGGGTAAAGACGCTGGCTTCTATTTAACACAGGGGGTCGATGTATTTTCTTTTGAACATTTCTGTGTGGTGCCAATATTTGGTAGAGCTCAGCTCCTCTTATCCACGTGGCCTCATTTTTATCGATTGCTTTTGTTAGTTTTAACTTAGCTAATGATAGGAAAGAATTGATTTCTGGTGTAAGGATCCCTTGGAGTCACTCACGTATTCCCTTTAAAGGAAATAATCATCTCTCAAAAATAAAAGTCAAGGTTAATTTTATAAAGACGTCTGTTCTTTCCTTCTTCTTGTTCGTTTGTTTTTATCAAGTCTTTGAGATATAAATATCTGCTTTTAGAAAGGACGATTTTTTTCCCCTTTAAGTATTTACTCAAGGACCAGCTATCAGGCAGTAATAAATGAAAGTGGAAATAAAAGAGACTCGGCCCAGGGTGATAGTGGATATAAATGGCCCTCGTGGGCCATAAACCAGTGTGACCAATTAGAGATTGACCTCACTTGGCTTGTGTGATAGAATCTTTGGTATTTATGAGATTTGTAGCCATAGCATACAGATAATGGCCTTTTTAAGAATTGTTTCCTTTCCCTCTTACCCTCCTTTAAAACTAAAGAAAAATAAACAAATAGCAAATATATATATATTTCCCTGCTGGTCTAAAGTTTACAAGTTTAGGATGACAGATCAAATGTGGGTTTATATTCCTTCAGTATTTCTGTTGTTGTCACATAGTAATTGGAAAGAAGTTTAGCTCTTACAAATCTTTTTGATAAGATGTTTCAGCTACTTATTTTTTGATGAGATGCTTTTTTTGTTTTGTCTTGTTTTGTTTTGTTTTGTTTTTGGATTGCAAGTTTCCTGGCTTGTGAGGAAGCAGGCAGCCTGGGATGGGTGAAGTGGGTTGCTTTTCCATATGCGGCCAGGAGAATTAAAATGGAGGCTCTGATGTCCTCAGAGTGTGCCTTCCTCCTCCAGCTCAGAACTGAGATTTTTATGGGATAGTCACCTTGTGTAGGAATTCACTGTCTATTTGTAGATAGAAAATGAAGTGTGCTGAAGGAAATGAAAACAGAAATAAAAACAAAGAAACAGAAAGTCCCTCAAACAAAAGTTGGTGAGCTTTCTGGTGAAGGAGATGGACTGGTTGAATGTAGTGATAGCCCTGATGGTTTTTCATACCGCATGGTAGGGAAGACACTCTGCTGCTTTCTGCTTAGAGCAGAGAGACCTGGGGCCAGCACCAGCCAGGTGAAGAGGGTACCATCCACAGGGTGTGAGTGTGTGAGGCCATGGTAGAGATCCCCGTACAGCGTCTCTCCAGAGTGCCGGGACCTCGCGGACTCTGACGCCAGACCCAGCCAGGGTGCTAATGAGGACGGACAGGTGTGATCAGACCTTTCGATGTCAGCAGGGCCCCAGACACCAAGCCGGTGCCTTCCCATCTGTTCATCACGGGCAGCCTGGCTAGTGACCGAGAACGGGAGGGGAGACTTTCCCAAACTCCAGACACCAGATTGATCATTTTGGATCCCATGTTTAGAACTGAACTCGGCTCTGGTCAGTTTTGGGTCACATTTAAAGCACAAAACTCAACTTTTAGCTTCCAAATGAAATTTAGAGAACCGTAGCGTTTATCTTTCCAGCACCCTGAGGAGTGCAGGTTGTAACAATCAAACTAATTTTATTTCATTGCTGTTTTCCATTGTCCCTGGAACATTTATTCATTAGGAATAATCTTCTCTGGCTCCTGAACGCTAGTGCCCTGCTCCTTGTCTCCTTGTTGTGCATTAGAATCAACTGGGGAGTTTTAATTGTTATTTCATTAATTAGCACACATTTCTAGGGCCCACCTCTAGCAACTCTGATTCGGTGGCTCCCGGATGAGGCTTAGGCTTCAGCATTTTCTATTTTTAAGATCCCTGGTGACTCCAGTGTGTGCCCAAAGGTGAGCATCCCCAGTCTGGATGAGACTTCTGACCCAAGCAAGACTTTTCTGCTCCTTGTTGAGTAACAGACAATCCTTTGGTCACGTTAGGTTGCAAACAAAAATCTCAATGGAAAAATAGCGTGTCTTGTCTGAGTTAGAAATCAAAACTCTGGGGGCGCCTGGGTGGCTCAGTTGTTAAGCATCTGCCTTCGGCTCAGGTCATGATCCCGGGGTCCTGGGATCGAGCCCCGCATCGGGCTCCTTGCTCTGCAGGAAGCCTGCTTCTCCCTCTCCCACTCCCCCTGCTTGTGTTCCTTCTCTCGCTGTGTCTCTCGCTGTCAAATAAATAAATAAAATCTTTAAAAAAAAAAAAAAAAAAAGAAATCAAAACTCTGGACTTCATTTAAGGGCCAGTTTCCTCTCCTCTGCTGGTCGTGGCTGGCAGGATGGGGGTGGGGACCGGAGCTGGATAAGGAGAGTTTGGGCCCTCTGTTGCCCAAGTAGAAGGGAGGGGCCCAGGCAGATGTGCTCGCTGGTGACTTTGTCTCTTGGGACCTGGGTGTGTTCAGTGCTGATTTGCAGACCTTCCTCCTGGATAGCTTTATGGGATCTTGGCAGTTCCTCTCTCTGTGGGCCCCTCTCCTGCAGTTCCAAGACAGCGCGCAAACGGGTCTCCATTGCAACTGGTGGAAGCATCTCCTTCCTCAGCACCCAGGAATGTGGCTTGTGTTGCCGAGGTCCCTCTGCCCCTCCAAGGGGCTGTGGTCAGGACAGACTTTCTCTCAGGCTGCCTCCGTCGGGTCCACAGGGAGCCCTTGTGGTCCCTCATCCTGACACCTCTGGGCTTACGGGTTGAACTCAAATGCCACCTGCGTCCTGCCACCACAGTTTGCTTTAGGCTTCTCTGGCCGGAGGCAGGCACTTGTCCTCAGAGCCTTCTGCCGGCGGCGAACTCAGTCTGGGTTCTCAGTGCTGCTGTGGAGGCCCCAGGGCTACATAGAAACTTCCGTAGAAGTCCCATATAAGCACCTTCTCTCTTCTTTGGGACCTGTAGAAGTCTCAGTGTGAAGCCAAGGTTTCAAAGGACATGGATCCAGCTCTAGCCTCGGCGGGCACTGAGAGTATAATCACCAACGTACCCATTCCTCACCTCCCTTTGTGGCCATGAGGGAGGAACTTTCTGCTCAGAACTGCTTTTCTGTGGGCACTGCTTTGTCCTCCTTATCCAGAGGCTCGGGCACACCCAGAGAAGACCTCAGGACTCTTGACTACATGAACTTTCTAGACTTGGGGCTCTAAGGAGAAAACTAAGTCACAGTTGGGTTCCTGGAGAGGGTGGGTAAACCTGAGCTCCTTCTGGTGTCCAAGCTCCTTCCCCTCCCCTCCTCATTCAGAATGGGCTCAAACATATGGCACTGGGGACAAAACATCTCCCGCCCTTACCCCTAACGTTTGTCACGGTCACTGCCGGAGAGTACTCATACCCCCTCAGGACTTGGGTATTTTTAGGTTTGCTCTATGTTTCATTGTACAGTTGCCATCCTCTATGCCCACTGAGGTTTCGACTTTGGTCAGAGTTCTCATGGACTTATAAATTAGGGCTTCTCAAACTGTAATGAGTGTAACTCTCCTGGAGATCCTGCTAAAACTCCAGTTCTGATGCCATGGATTTGGGGAAGGGTCTCAGATGCTGCGTTTCTGACCAGCTCCCAGCTCCCAGCTGATGCTGCAAGTCCCAGACCACACTTTGAGTAGTGAGGATAGTTCCCTTCTGCCCTGCAGAACCTGGGGGAAGCCACTGGAAGAACAGCGCGGGCATCTGCCAAGATGGCCGCACTGACTCCTTGTGGATATCGACGAGTAACAATGACAAAAATGCAGAATAGCTTGTGCACAGAGATGCACTCTAATTGGGTTTGGCAAAAAGTAGGATGGATTCAATGTGTGGCTTAAGGAGGCTTAGGGAGAGTAGATAAAGTAGAGCCCTGGTAGAGCACACACATAGGAAGCATGGGGCTCTCTGGGGAGGCTCCAAAAATTCTGCTTAGAGGCCAGAAATAAGACTTACCTGAGATGACAGTGATCCACTAGGTGGCTGTCATTGGCTTTCAGTCCTATGTCCAGAAAAGCCCTCTTGTGAACTCAAAAGTGTGCGTGGAGACTGAGTGGAGGTTAGAAGTGGTGAGCATGTCTTTTCAAGCAGAATGGTAAGCAGAAATTAATGACAGAGACATTACTTGTGAGTGTAATCAGGAAGAAACCCAGGGCCTTTGCTAGCATCTTCAGATCAGATAGCGTGAGTTTCAAGAATTTTCAACGTCAAGTATTTCTATAATCGTGAACATGCTAATAGTTTAAGAGTAGGTTCTTTTATCGAAATCTCACCCAAGTGATTAATACTTTAGCCTTGCCACGAACCTAGCCAGAGCACTGGGTGATAAAATACCCGTGCTCTAAAACTTCCCATTCTTCAGGCAGTACATAAAGAGTCTCTCTATGGCCCACTCATTCAGGAAGAATGTCACAGCTCAAGAATGCTCATTCACACAAGCAGTGGGAGTTAGTGACTTATGCTTCCTAATTCGGGAGCATTTGTCTCCTATGCAAAATGTGCGTTGGGAACAAACTATAAATATTGGAAGAGTTTTCCCCACAGCTTCTCATTCGTGCTGTTTTATCAAAAGATTCATGACGTCTGGATGAACTAGAGCTCTCTGCAGCACTTAGAATTGCCCTCAAACTGGCAGATTTAGATTTGGTGTACTTGGGCCAAAGAATGTAGGGAGAGGAAATTTCTCCAAATGTTACACATTAAGAAAATATAAAGCCCCCCACGACTTGGCTCCTTGGCCATTTGTCAGGACCCGTTTCTTGTCCTGGGAGTGAAAGGAAAGAAAATTCGACCTGCTTTTCTGCCTTAAATAACCGAGAAGAGTATAGGTTTGGCTATAGGCTCATAATAATCATGATAATTAAGATTTATACTTAAATAGTTCTTTATGTCTCAAGAGTACTCATGTTAATTAATTATGCTTCCCGAAGCTCCTGATGAGTTGCCAATGCTATTATCCTCTCCTGAGGTATGGAACATTCCTTTGTCACAGGAAAGGTGAAGAGCCCCCCACCCGACCCCCCATGCTGCATAGCATGTTAGTGGTTCAGCCAAAAATGAAACCCAGACATCTGAACCCCCAATGTGTTGGGGCCCTGAGTTCAGCCTCCCATTTAGAAAAGGAAGAGGAGAAGGATCTGGAAATCAGAAGGAGGGACTGCCATGAGGTAGACAGCAGTGTTGACAAACCAAGGGCAGTTGATTTGAAAAGAATGGATCTTTTGTGGTTTCTTTATCATACGGAATTCTTTGAAATATTTTTCACGATCACACTAAACAGAGTCTAGAAATAGAATTGAGAGAGAAGTCTTTTTTTTTTTTTTAGGGCATTAGAGAGAGACTAAAAGCTGAAAGGAAGGAAGCAGATGTGTCTTCTGGCCTTCGCCATCATTTTTATCCATGCAGCAGGATGGAAAGGGAACCCTCCCACCTTCCCACAGGTTTTCTTTATCCCTTAACTGTAGAGTCTTACAGTTAAAACGTCATGGAGTTTTACTCATGAAGACTTGGGCAGAGTCAGAAGATTTACTCATGAGCTGTAACAGCTTAGAATAGAGAAGCTGGAGTCCCTTTAAAGGCATTTAGCATGGAGATCAGAGGACAGTGAAGTGCTTTGGTCTGATACGTTGGGGAGAAAGGACTTTATGATTGACGTTTAGCAACCTGAATGCCTGAAGGTCTGTCTTTTGGAGGTGCAGACGTCCCGTGAGTAATCCGGAGCCTTGTCAGGAGCGCGTGGGTGGCCATGTACGGTGTGTGCTGTTTCCACGGGGAGCGTGTCCGGCTGCATTCTGCACCTGTTAGTCCTGGTCCCCAAATTCCTGACAACATGCCCGAGGTCCAGAACAGTGTAGCACCTGCCAACGCTCGACGCAGTCTTCAGAAAACAGAGTTGGAACATGAGACAAGCAACAGTTTGTGCTTGGCAGGCACCTTCCTTGGGTTGGGGAGGAGCTGCTGCTTCTGGACTGGAGCGAGCTGGGGGGGGTCGGGTGCTGCTTGTTTGGAATGGAGTGGGGTTGACGGAGTTCCCGGGTTTTCAGATTTTCTTCCGGAAATTTCCATATTTTATTCCGGTGGTTTTCAACATGAAGCTTTAGGGTTTGATACCACCTCCCGCTGCCTAAATCTGAGATTTCTTGCTTGGTGAGCTACTGGGATTGTATTCAAGAAAGCACAGCTCTGCTCACATCCCCGTTACAAGCGCATCGCTCCTTTATCTTTCATTCATTCTCTTTTTGTTGGCTTTTCCCCTCATAGTCAGTGTTTGTCTCTCCTCGCCCACCTTTTTTTTTTTTTTTTAAATATTCAAATCATGTTTTATCTTCTTTTTTTTTTTTTTTAAGATTTTATTTATTTATTTGAGACAGAATGAGAGAGAGAGAGAGAGAGCACATGAGAGGGGGGAGGGTCAGAGGGAGAAGCAGGCTCCCTGCCGAGCAGGGAGCCCGATGCGGGACTCGATCCAGGGACTCCAGGATCATGACCTGAGCCGAAGGCAGTCGCTTAACCAAGAGCCACCCAGGCGCCCTACTCGCCCACCTTTTTGTCCTGAATATCTCAAACAGGCGTTTCTCCCTGTAGCAAATAATGATATATAATGAACATATTTAAACTAAGTGAAAGGAACCAGTTAGAAATTACAGGATATTTTCACAATATGACCATTGCCAGAGGTCTGAAAAGGAAGGGGTGACTTTGTCTCCTGTCTGCATTTAACATGATGTTAATAACTACCTTACTGTTGGAGTATAAACACACGGGAGGTTAGCTTGACCGAGAAGTTGCTAGAAGCAAAATACCATCCGTGTTCGATGAGCTGGGCTTAGCTGGAGTACTGTGACCCTTGTTTGCCATAAACTCTAGGTCTGTGTGTCCTCCCATGAGGCATTTCTTTATTGCAGTTGAGTCGGCCCTCCTCAGACATAGTATTGTATGGTCGGGAGGGGCAAATAAAAAACACCTTATTGTTCTTCCCGCATTGTCTTTCTGTGAGTTTCATAATCTCGCACTAAGTTTGAGTCTTTCAGACCACGGAAGTCAAGTGACGATTCTTCGCATACATTTGAGAAAATGAAGTTAGGAAAATGTAGTACTTCTCAGAAAGTGTAGATGTGACCTGGTGGTTTTGCTGGTGAGCTTGGTAGGAAAGGCATGCACCGACAGAAGTTGTAAGTCTGGAAAAAGACGAGTTTTCCAGATTATGGGCTAACCTATTTACTTTTGATTCCCATCCCAAATCCTTTTTCTATACATGACATTTGCTGCATTGAACTGATTTGATGTTCATGTTGTTCCCGGGTGCCTTGCGTGAGTAATGCGTTTAGGTGTTACCTTTCTGTGACGAGGTCGGTTACACCTGTACATCAGTCATACTCACTGCAGCCCTTCCCGTGTGTGGTTTAGATAAATCTGGCTCTGAATCCTCAGCCTTTTTACTTTTTTATGGGATTGCATGTGTAAAGGCAGGAGGCGACTGTGTGTGGGGTCCCTCGGGGCTTGAGGACAAATCAGGGTGACTGACTAGTCCTAGTTTTCACACTAAAAGTCCTATGTCTGGGGAAAGCCCTCATTCCTGGACAAACTGCAGGGATTTTCCTGGGACTATCCCAGTTTTAAAACTTAAAGTTCACTGTCTCAGAAATGCCCTGGGTCTTAGGCAGCCAACCTAGTACAAATCAAAGTCTGTATACTTATATCCAAATATGTAAAAAATATGAATCAAGTTAATGAAATGCTAAATAAAATAGGTTCTATCTTCCTACCTTGGTATATATATGTGTGTAGTGACCTGAAAGGCTGGGTTTGAGGATCTAATTCTCCCAGATTCTTGGAGTTCCATGCTGGAAGGTAGTGGTTTTGGTAGAGCTGGTTCCTGGCCATACCCCCTGCCCTGTGCCTCTGAAACTATGTGGCGAGAGGTACATGAGAGGCAGTGAGCAGGCATGTGGACACCCCAGGTCACCTGCCCTTGCTCAACGCTCCCCCTTCCCTTGGGTCTTGGGTCAGAAGGTGCTCACTCATAGAGGTGTGGCCACCTGTGGGCTGATAGATGTAAGGAAAAGACTAGCTAGTCCTAGGAAGTGTGTTTGGGGGAAGGTGTAGGGAAGGAAATGTGAGTCCTGGGTCCTGGATCCTGGAGCGAGGTCTAGAAGTGGAGTGTGGACTCTGGTGGGAAGGTACCCTTGCAGATGCAGACTTGTATATTGAGGGCACAGTGAGGAGGGGACCAGAGTGGGATCTTGTAAAGTATGGATTACTGAGCAGTTCAAAGAATGACTTGCTCACTTGGGGTTACAGAACCTTTCCTTCAGTAGGGGTAGGAAATCCTCACAGTGACAGGACACCCACTTGGTCCAGGGACTTTGCAAAGGGAAAGGATTTCAGCAGGTGGGTGGGTGCTCTGCATATGACGTCACCAGGGCTGCCACTGGGGTTTCATGCTGCTTTATCCACTGAATTATCCCTCAAACTGCAAGACAGCCTTCAAGGCCCTTCTCAAGAATATCACATCCACTACAAATAATCCTGATAATACATATTAGCATATTATAACTCAAGACTACTTTAAAATGGTGTTTGGGATAATAAAACTCAAAATACTATGAAATATACTAGAATTGGTGACTTTGCATGAGTTCACACAGGGCCATTTCGTATGGCAGCACAGGTTGCGCACTGCACAATTTCAGGTGGTGTCATTCACATAGACTACAGTCTAAATGGCGCCCCAGTTAGCATGGAATGCTCAGCAGTTTGCAGCATCCCTGAATCGATTGTACCTAACCATCTACTTAATGTTTCCCCTGCTGAAATAGATATTCTATTAGTTGAACTGTGTTAAAATTCTGATTTGAACATTAAGGCCATTTTTATTTGGTTCTTCATTTAGACTACCTTTGATAGGGAATACATGAACAGAAAATTGGCTCTAGTTTCCCTTTATCTTAGAGGATATTTTTCTGCTGAAGGGTTTAGAAGTGAAATGAGAGCTGAATAAGCTTTACAGTTTACAAGCAAGTAAGTGAAGGCTAAAAGCATAGGAAGTAGCTTTGGAAATTTATTTTGTAATCATGCAAATGTTATATCAAATTTTAATTTTATTTCCGAGTAGGCTTTCCTATAGAGACCTGGTTAGTTCTGATTGGAGAGTAAGTAGCAGATGGTTTTGTCACCAGTTCTTGTTGATGATAATTTAAAAAAAATAAAAAAGTTTTTGCAAATTTTCATGAGAATATTTCAAAACAGAGTATTCTGATCATCTTGGTGACTAAAGAATCATTCCCCACCCCCCCCCAATTAAGTGGATATACTTTTGCATTTGTCTCTGATATAACATTTATGTGTAATCTCTTATACATAAATCATTTCAATAGAGAAAGTACATTTATTTTTCTGTGTTGTATTAAGGCAAAGAAAGGGTTCGTTTATTCAACCTTGGCAACCCCCCTCTGAACACCAAGTGGAGAGCAAAATTGTGCATTAGATATCATTATTTGGGCTGGTTAATAATGTGTTTGTGAAAGCAAGTAGACCTGCCAAAGTACACTTTGAAAGTAATACCCAAGCCATCAGAGGTTTTATCTTTTGTTGTTTAAAGTGGTATGGAGATAATCTGTCTCTGGAATAAAAGTACCAGGATTGCAGTTAAAATGGCCAGCTGTATACTAGAAATAGTTGTAATGCATTGATTGCTGAAGTTTTCCCAGCTATAAAGTGATTTGTAATTTCTCCTCATTCATTTCTTTTCTTTGGAAGGGGTGGAGGTTTGGGGACTGGGGAGGGAAACAGTTCACATGAAGCAAACCAAGAATTTCAGGTTTCATGTTCCTGTCCTGTAAAACGAACTATAAACCTATAAAACCTTCAATATATATGTAACTCACTTTAGTGGGGATACTTAATATTAATTCTGAATGCATACTTACAAATCTTTGCTTTGTTTTGCCTTTTAGGTGCCAACCCAAATTATCCTGATGTAATTTATGAAGGTAGCTATCATGTTGTCTTTATTTTGTATTTTTTTTTCAAAATGTTTGTCTAAAATGAAACAAATCAACTAAAAGAGGACCTTTAAGCTCAGTTAAATATACACGTTAAGCATTACATGGGCCATAATAATATTTCAAAAATCATTCAATATTGATGGCTGTTTTCCCTTGATATTTACAGTGCTTGTAAATAGCATTTTCTCTCTCATGTTCTGTTCTTGGAAGTAGTAAATCCATTCCACTGTAATAGACATTTTGTTTCTATAATTGGGAACTAATTACCTGTTTAAAAGCCATGACTACCAAGAAAAGGGAGGTGTATCAGTTTCTGGCTTTGAGAGTAAACCCAATTCAAAATTCTGTTTCTTGTATAATAAGGAAGTTTGGCTCACAGACAGGAGCCTCCAAAGTAGGGCACGTTTTTAAGTTTGGTTAACCAGAGCTCTACCATGTCATCAGGCACCCAAGTTTTTCATCTTTATACCCCCCTGCATACTGTGCCCACTTCCCCGAGGGCTGACTCCTCTCATGGTAATAAGATGATGCTTGCAGAGGGGCCGCTCTCACTCACGTTGTTGGGAGAAATGGAAGAGCCTCTGAAGGCATTCCAGAGGAAAGGGAACTTTCCCAGAGATCTCCATCAGCCCTCCTTGAATCTGATTCATGACCCAGTGGATCATAGTCCATTCTTGCCACCATTACTGATAAGAAGGTTGGATTAACCCTTGACTAACTAGAAGCACCCCTGGAGTTTAAATCTTCCTCAGAGAATGTCAGTGAACCCCTTGAATAAGATGGGGTTCTCTTAGGAATGTAGGAAGGGAGAAGCCAGAAGGTGGACTATATTAGCTTTTAACTGGGTATCTCATCCGTGCTTTGCTATTTTAATGGAATTCCAGGGATGTTTGATTAGGTGTGAAAGTCCATCTTTAACAGATTCCCAAACTACCTTCATGACCAGGAAGCCTCTGTTTGGGGAAGTGGCAGCCACAATTTCAAGACTTGGCTCAAAATTTAAGACTGATTAAAAGTTAGATTGAGTAAAATGTGACATGTATAACTTATTCTATTAAATATTCCATTCTTTACCTTGATGTACACGTGGACATTTAATTTTTTTTTATAAAAAGATTCTATATTTGTATGTTTGTTATATGTGTGTGTATTTAACTTGAGCTAATTTTAACTGGGGGGATTATATTATCTTTACCTGTTTTATGCATGTTAAACTATATATCCTTCAAATTGTGTTTTGGATGATTTTGTGCATGTGATTTGTGAATTTTTGTTTTTATTTGTCCCGATACGGCTTAAAGAAAAAGTATCTCAAATTGTGTCACAGAAAGCTATGTTTGTGATTTTACATTTTAAAATTATGTTTTGGACTCTTTTCCAGTAACTTCAAGACTTTAAAAATTCCATCTTCCCTTTGGCCTCAGATCCCACTTTGGATCTTTGGGCCAAATATGAGATTAAACTATCAATACTTTAGTGATTTAATTTTGCATGAGTGGCTCATTAGAATATGAGGAGGTAAAAAATTAGCAAATGGATGATATTTCTTAGTGTTTGGTTGAAATCAGTGTTCTAGTATATTTAAAATGAAAACGGTGACAGTGTAGTTTTGGAGTTAAGAATAAAACAGCAAACGGAAAATAGATGCTTTTTCGGTTACTATTTATTCACATTCAAAGGAACACTCTGCTAATATAAATATAATTTAAATTTGTTGCCCCAAAGCCAGCTTGATAGTCCTACTGAGGGAAGTTTAGCTGGGGCTCACTTAATGAGGTTAATGAGGTTAATGAGGTTAATGACTTAATGTTCAGGATGGAAATTGCATTCCTCATATCTATTGAGAAGAAAAATACCAAACATTTATAAACAACATTGTCTGCAATAAGTTCATCAAAAATTTTCTGTGACTTTTTATATGAATATGACTAATAAAAACACTCACATTCTCCCCCCCCCCAAAAAAAACCCCAATCATTTATTTCCAGCCTGCTCCATGTAGACTAAAATTGATTCAGAAGATGGCAGGGACATTTGAGACATGCTGATGGGACAATTCTTAATACTGTGTTGGTGCAGCTCCCTTTCTACTAATTCAGAAACCGAAATGTTGGCAATTCAGACCTTTTCAAAAAAGTTCATATGGGCACCCAAGTCCACATCAATGCTGACTCCGTAGCCCCTCCTGAGTGGCTGCCTCGTACCCAAATAAGATGCATCAGCCCTGGAATGAGTGTTGCTGATTTGAGGTGTGGTTCATGTTTAGGCTTTGCCACCTTCCTGCCAGTTCACCTTACACTAGTCATTTGACTTTTGACTAGTCAGATGACCTTCTTCAGCTATAAAATTGGTGATTAGATTCCATATCCAAAGGCCCTTCCAGGGCTATAAATGTATGACTCTTAGAGGATCGATTCCCTTTCGTATTTATATTAAAGACTTCATTTAAAAAAGGGATATATTCTTACCTACCAAGGAAAACCTGGTTTAGAATTTGTCTGCCAAGCCAGTGATGGAAAGATCTGGGTTGCATAACATTTGAGCATCATGCAATCCCAGCACTACAATGGCTTTCACCCAAGAGCTGGGTCATGTTCCTCCGCAGCCAGGCTGTCAGGGGCTTGGAATCGTTGTGATTTGTCTCGCTTCGTGGTTCTGGGTCATACTGTGGCCTCGTGTTTGTTGGTAGCCTGGTGACAACTTCATGGTTCCTTCTCTTTCCTGTTTCTCCAATTTAAGATTATGGGACTGCAGCAAATGACATTGGGGACACCACGAACAGAAGTAACGAAATCCCTTCCACAGATGTTGCTGACAAAAGCGGTCGGGAACATCTCTCGGTGAGTGAGATAAATAGTTGTTTCCTAGGTCGGCTCTGAGCGCTGTGGATGCTTAAATGTTGGGGGGAACAGAACTGCTTCGGTGCGTGTCTTTCAACATGACATTTTTACTGTTCAGGTGTGAATAGGGTGTTGACGTTTGGAAGACTTCACAGAAAGGTTCGAGAGAAGTGATAAATGTGCTGTGTAGCCTCTGACTTACTTGCTTCCCCTTTTATGTGTCCCTTTAATTGCTAGTGTTTCTTATTTTAAATGTCTGTCCTTTAAAAGAAGAGCAGTGTCTCATTTGGGCATTATTCCTGTCTTCGGCACCTTCGCGCCTGTCTTGTTCCGTATTTTAATAAGAGTCTCATTGCCCACTAGATTTAAGGAATCCCGTAGGTTCTGGGAGGGACGGGCAGTGGGAAGATGGAAAAATATGAAGGAAGAGCAGGTCTGTCCTTCAGGAGTTTATACTTCAGTCAGAGCCCTGAGCGGTGACCGGATACCAGCACCTGTGATACAGACAGAGAAGCAGGGGGATGTGAGAGCTGGACCTAGAGGGGCAGGTGCTCCACTCCTTCCTGCTGGGAGCTCCAGAGGGGTCTTGCTGTGGCCGGGGGCATTTTCCAGCTGTGCGGGATGGCTGGCATTTAGACGGACAGGAAACCAAGGGAAGGGCATTTTGGGTGTGTGCACAAGAGCCTGCGGACTGGAAAACGGTTTTGATGGGAAGGTAAGGTGTGTGTTGGGGGGGGGGGCGTCAGAGGCACGATCGGAGAGGTGGTTGTGCCAGGTCATGGGGTTTTGAAACACAGTGCCAGGCATTAGATTTATCACGCAGGGAGGAGCCACTGAAGGGGGCGGGCTTGAGCCCCAGGACTGTGGCAGGGTTGGTCTGTCAGCTGCTCAGCTCAAAGGCCAGCAGCGTCCCTTATTCTTCTCATCACTGTCACGTGCACCCAGTCCCCTGTGCTGTGAGCTCTGCACCTGATAACCCCCAAACCCATCCACATCCCCCCACCCCCGCTGCCATGGCCGCAGGCTCACCTGAGGGTTGGGAAACTACGGCCCGCAGGCCAAGTCCGGCTCACCCCCTGTTTTTGTGCCATCTGCAGGCCAAGAAGAGTTTTTACCTTTTTAAGTGGTTTGGAAAAAAAAAAAATGAAAAGGAGAATGATATTTCGTGACGTGTGCAACTCTTACGAAATTCAAATGTCAGGGTCCGTAAAAAATAAAGTTTTATCGGCACGCGATCATGCCTATTGGCATATCGGCTGTGGCTACGTTTGTGCTACGGACGAGGCTGGAGCAGCTGCAGCGAAGTCTTACGGCCTGCAGAGCTGGAAGTGTGTAGCATCCGGCCCTCCACAGATGGAGTTTACCACAGCTGCTCGCTCCTGGATGACCTCTGCAGCCTCTACCTGTCCCTCCTCTCCCGCCCTGTGATCTCCCGGCCTTTCTCCATACAGCAGCCTGAGTGACCTTTGAAAAGCACAGATCAGATCATTTTTATTGTCATTCTCAGAGTCTTCCCAGTGCGAGTGTAAGAGAACTTTTATTACAAAAGCCCAGCTCCTCATGGTGGCAAAAAGGCCCCGCGTATCTTGCCCTCGTCTGCGTCTCTGCCCTCACCCCGCACCCTGCCCTCACATGTGCCACCTGTCCTTCTTCATGTTCTCTCACATGCTTCGGGCTTACTCTTGTCTCACAGCCTTTATGTTTGCTGTTCCCTCTACAAGGCATGCACTTCCCAATGGTCATCACATGGCTTTAGCCACCAGGCAGCCACGATCATGTTCCGTTTTCTTCTGAGCAGTTATTCTTGTCTGTAATTCCCTTGCTTCTTTATTGTTTACTTGTGTAATGTCTTTTTTTTTTTTGGTAATGTCTTTTTTCCTTCCCTAGATTCTTTTTAGAGAGAGAGAGAGAGCACGTGCACATGGGTGGCGGGGAGGGGCAGAGGGAGAGGGAGGGAGAGAATCTCAAGCAGGCTCCACACTCAGCATGGAGCCCAATGTGGGGCTTGATCCCATGACCCGGAGATCATGACCTGAGCCAAAATTAAGAGTTGGATGCTTAACCAACTGAGACACCCAGACCCCCCTCCTTCCCTAGATTCTTTAGTGAATTTCCAAGTCTAGGCAACCTGGTCAGTGTTTTTCAGAGCTGTATCCCTCATCCCTCAAATAGTGTCTGGCACCTAGGAGATAATAAAAATTGGGGGCTGATTAGAGTAATGGTGAGTGCTCTAGAATGGGTTGCAGGACAGAGAGATTGGAAGCAGTGTGATTAGTTAGGGAGATGTGATTTATATTTAAACCAGGGCCCTGGCGGTGGGAATGGGAGGATCGTAACGGATGTAGCTCAGCTGCAACTCAAAATACGCGTATCCAGTACATGGAGACACACACACACATATTTCCATAGATGACGGGATGCATTGCATTGAAATAGCAGGGACAAATGCCGTGGTAAATCAGCTGCAGAATGTTTTCTACTTCCTGCCTTGTGCAATCTTCTTGGTTTATTCTCATACCAAACCACTTAGTGCTTTTTGGTTTGAGAAAGTTGTTTGTGTGTATAAGGAATCCAAGGAGCATGTGTTAAGCCCACAGGTGTGTACATATCCCAGTTACTAAAAATTACATGCCAACTGCACTTTTCTCTTTTGAAACCAAATCATAAATTTAAGTCCCTAAGTGGCACATCTCAGTGATATTTGGACTCTTTGCAGTAGGGCCACTGGAAGGCAAGATCACTGAAAATACTCTTTGTTGAAAGTTGGTACATTACAATTCCACCTGAGGTCCCTGGAAATCTGCATGACAGGTGCAAGGTGTAATGCTTTGTAGAATTTAAAGAAAATGTAAAACTTAAGTCTGGATCAGATATTTAATTCATGAACAGTTCCTGATGACAAGGAGGATTGTTAGATTAGAAGAGTTTCAGAGTCAGGGAGCTGATAGAAGAGTTAAAGGTGTTATCAGAGCATTTGGAAGACAGCCTCAAATGCTCTCCTTTCTGGTCCAATAAGTGCTCTTCATGAACCTTGCTGGATTTTTTGAGTAGAGCAGGCCCTTGTTCATGCTGAGAGATATCCTCAGATTAAAAACAACTAACCAACCAATCAACCAACCAGCCACATAATTAAACAAACAACTAACCAGCCAACTAACCAACCAACCAATCAACTAACCAAATAACCAGCCAACTAACCAAACAAGCAAACAGCAAACTAACCTACCAACCAACCAACCAACTAACCAAACAACCAAACAACTAAGCAGCCGGCCAGCTGGCCAACCAAACCAACCAGCCAAGCAAAGAAATGAACAAATACCTTCACCCCTGCTGGTCTCCCACATAAAGACCACCCCCACCCAACACATGCACAGTACATGGAACTATATTTATCAAACAATTCATTTTTGAGGAAACAATTCTTCTCATGGTCTTGGGATTCTTTGTTTATTAAAGGATTCTTTGCATATAGAGCTGCTTCAACAGGTTTAAATATTTGCTTGCAGATCATTAGCTGCTCCCCAGCAGTAGAACCCCTTCCCATTTTCCAGGTTGACTTAAACACTATAATGAAATAGAGAAGTCAGGGCAGGTATTATTATCTCCGTGTACAAATGAGGGAATGGAAGCTTGCAGAAGTGAAGCATCTGTTAACTCTCACAGCTTGTAAAGGCAAGGTGTCCTGGAAACATAAGGACCAAGTCTTCTGAATGCCAGTCAGGTACTTTCTGAAGTGGGTCAGAGGCTGTCTCCGGTCCTACAGAGAAGTTGTGGGGCTAAGGGCAAGTCCCTTAACATCTCTCCATCCCCGTTTCCTTATCTGTGAAATAGGGATTGAACTTGTTTATTCAATTTTTCTCCTTCTATTAGTACAAGTCTGGAATTTAATAATAAGATTGAGAAACTGAGAGCTAAAATACTATGATCTCTTTTCCATGCAAATGTTAGTTAGAAATAAAGATGGAAAAAAAAGAAAAAAAACCACCGCAAATCATTAGGTACGTTTGAGGGAAATGGCGTTAGTTACAAGTTGATCTATAATTAACCTTTTAGGAATCACAAGCACTCTGTTTGTATATAGGCCACAGAGACAGAGTTAAGTCTGCACTCAAACATTGGCAGAGGTGTGCTCTGGGAGAGCCACTCACAACTCATGACCACAGGGCCGGAGGAGAGGATTCTCACAGCTTGGCTCCACTCTGGCCAAGTGTGTGGCATGTGCCCTTTCCTGGGTTTCGTGCCTCCTTTAATGCTGTCCTGTCCCCAGTGGACGCCAGAGAGGATGTCACAGGAGGATTAGCCATGCATTTTTATTATCCTGTCTTCCCTCTCAGCCATGTGTTTTGAAGGAGTACTATAAAGGCTGAACCATGGATAAGTCACAGGTTTTGTACTTAGACTTCAGTTCAGATCCCAAGCTTGAAAGGTGTGATCTTGGGTTGCTTATTTAACTTCTTATAAATCTCTGTTTTACCATCCTCATAGCCAACATTAATTTATTATCTATTGTAGAAGACTCTGTTCCAAACCCATTATCTGCATTAACTCACTGAGGATTTAAATAATCTGCCAGGTAGAATGATTATATTCTCTGTTTCACACATGAAGCGTGTGGGATGCTGACAGATTGAGTAATTCTGAGGTCAGGCACCCAGTAAGTGGTAAATCCAAATTTCAAACTCATGAGGAACTCATGTTCTTATAATGAGAGGCTCTACTGCCTCTCATTCCGAGATGGGTACATTAGTCAGCATAAACTATGCTGCAGTAACAAAAATCCCCAAATCTTAGCAGCTTAAAACGACAAAGGTTTACTTCCTGCCTCATTATTTGTGTTGACCGGCAGTTCGATCAGCCTTGTCCTCATTCTAAGACTAGATTGATAGGCAGCCACTTTTGGAAAGTTAGTATTTATTAAGGCCCAGAGAAAGAAGTATGAGAGCAGGGTTCTCAGCCTTGGAACTGTTGACATCATTATTATGGATGAATAACTTTTTGTTGTGGGGGGTTAAGTGTTGTAGGATGTTTAGCAGCATCCCTGGCCTTGACCCATTAGTTGCTAGTAGCACCCTCCTCCAGTTGTGAAAACCCCAGATTGACAGCTGTCCCCTAGGTATAACATCATCCCTAGGTGTGAATAACTGCCTCAGTCTAAGATCTCAGGGTAGCAGTGAAATGCTCCGTTGTCAGGGATACGAGTCTCACCTCATTGGCCAGAACTGGTCATATGCACCCATCTTACCACAAGGAAGCCAGGAAGTGAATCTTATAAAGAGAAACACAGGAAGAAATAGAAATGTTTGGTAAACAGCATTAATGATTATCACAGATGGGAATAATAATATATGTCTTAAGGATTATTATGCAGATTAAATGAAACAAAAAGAAGCTTAAGCATTTAAGTAAGTGTGGACATCTAAAACAGTTTAGAATAGGAGTCTGCAAACTATATCCATCTGTTTTTGTCAATAAAGTTTTATTGGCACCCAGTCATGCCCATTGGCTTACCTACTGTCTATGGCTGCTTTCACGCTACACCAGCAGAGTTGAGAGTTTGTGAAAGAGACTGTATGGCCCCCAAAGCCTAAAGTATGTACTGTCTAACCCTTTAGAGCAAAAGTTGCTGCCTCCTGGCTTAGAGAGTCACACTTTTCTTGGGAGCAGGACCTTGGAGTGAGCAGCAGGAATGGAAGGAGATGCATTGTCCTGCTTCCATCTTTGTTTCTGAAATGTTAATAAGTACTTCATTAGCATTACACTCTTAGGCCTCTGTGATCTCTCTCAGGGTTGTGGCAGGATTCACACGGATCTGCATCTACTCTCTCTACTTGTGTAACCCACATGTTGCAATTACATTTTAAGTTTAAAAAAACTTTGTGTTGACCTCTATTATACATGCACATATGTGTACCTATCATAAATCTACAACCCAATGAGCTTTCACAAGTGAACTCACCCACAGGTACCCCTCCTGCTCCCTTCCCTGCCCACTCCCAGCTCCATGGGACTCTGATTTCTAAGAGCAACATTAGCTAACTTAAAAAAAATCTTTTTATTATGGACAGCTTTCTAACGTGCCCAACGATAGAGAGCATAGCAAAATGAACCCTACTGTATCTTTCACCAGCTTCAGAAATAATCAGTATTTTATCATTCAAGTTTTGTATATTCTCTCTCCTCTCTCCAGGTAGGTAGGTAGGAGGATAGATAGATGGGGAGAGAGTAATATATCTCTGTGTTTATACAGTATCAATTACACTGATATTTTTATAAGCTTCTAACTTATGTGTTCTCATTTGTAAAGTAGGGATAATAATCGGACCTACAATACTTCATTGTAGAGTTGTTGAGTGATAAATGGGTTGATAGACACAAAGTTCCTAGCAGAGCAAGGAGTAAATATGAACTGTCATCCTCATTATCATCATCACCTGGATGTAGGGAACTAAGGAGCAAGGTCATGACCACCCTCCCTTCTTTCCTCTAGGTCTATGCTGTGGTGGTAATTGCGTCTGTGGTGGGATTTTGTCTGCTGGTGATGCTGTTTCTGCTGAAGTTGGCAAGACACTCCAAGTTTGGCATGAAAGGTAAGAAGGGTTCTGTTTATTTTACTTCTTATGTGGAATCATTTTTGGCTTCTGACTAATGCTAATTACCACTAAAGAAAGAAGCAGCTAGATTTACGATGACTAGGTTTTAAGGCTGAAAAAATAGCAACAAGGATATGATACTACAAATCAAGGCAGAGCAAAATAATGTTGATTACTCAGCAGTGCCCACTTTCCAAGGAGGACGGTTGTCCCAGAAGACACTGAACTTGAACTGGTTTCCTGAGTCTCAAGTAACTAATAACGATATAGGCAAAGAGTGCCTGGGTTTCCCTTCGGCTTCAGAAAGGCAGGCGAGGTGTGATGGCAGTAGGTTAGTTAGGGACACAAGCGTTTTGTGCAGAAGGGTTCTTTCTGCTGTGCAGGTAACTTCCAGACCCTTCCGTGGTAGCTTTTGTTGTTGCTACTGCTTTACAGTAAAGTTCTCATCTTCTGAGATTTGAACTGTGTTGGGGAAGCGAAATCAGAACACTGGCTGTACGTTGAAGCTTTGTGAATGAGCGTGTGTGTGTGTGTGCGCGCGCGTGTGCATGCGTTAATGGAAAGATGCCCAGTGCTTGATTAAAAATTGTAAAATTGTTGGCCATGTTGCCCAAGAATAGACCAGGGGTCTCTCTCAGAGGACTGAAAATTCACTGTAGGGGGGAAAACTTATTTAAATGTTCTTGTTATATAAATAGCCAAGATTTTCAGCGATTGAAAAGCATTTGCTCTGAAGTTTAAACGTTTCATATTGACTAAGATGCTATTGTTGAATTTTGTGTGGTCTCTTATAAATAGCCACTAGCTTGGGAAAGCCGCGAAGAAGGTTTAGTGGTGGCTTCGTTGTGTTAAAGACAACGTGGTGGGTTTTCTTGATCTGTCTGGTTCATTACAACCACTATTTACGTTGCCTACTCACTTGGAAGTGATGTTTATGGAGCGATAAGCTGTCCAGCGTACACTGGGCTCTGGGGTGGAGTGGATCTATTTCTGACGTTTTCTTCTCTCCCTCTGTGGGTGCCCATGATCAAAATCCCTAAACCTGAAGTGAACAGGGAGGAGTAGTGGTAAATTAGGCCTTGAATAGCCCCCAGATCTGCTCCTGACTTTCTCTTGACCTGCTGATTCTTGACATTTCTTTTGGAGGAGGAAAGATCTCTCATTCTCCAATTATAAATAAGGCCTGGGGGAGGGACAGTGATTTTAATTAGTCCTACTACGATGCTGGTTTACAAACGTGACTTCGCATCAGCAACTCCTGGAGGGCTTGTGAAAACACAGATTTCTGGGCCACCCCAAGAGTTTCTGATTTAATAGGTCTGAGGTGGGCCTGATACTTGGCATTTCTAACAGTTTCCAAGGATGCCAATACTACCATGGCCCAAGCATTCCTGGAGAATCACTGTTCTATGGGATCAACATGGGCTAGCACCTTCTGAGTGACAAGATGGGGGAGGGGCATTGCTTTGCAGACCTTTCTGGGCCTAGGTCTGGGCGAGGCTACTGTTTTCTGCATGTCAGCCACCCACCATGGCATTTTGTTTTCCTCATTCTGATCAAGTACTTTGTTTCCTTAGAGGCACTTGGAGTGGATGTCCCCAAGCAGGGATTTTACTAGAGAGAGCCAGATACTAGCATCATTACTTTCCCTTCTTGAGGGTTTAGTTTGAGACCTTTCATCTCATGGGTTCTTCAGAGAGAAAATCTGTCTAGGTTCTACTGGGAGCTGCACAAAAGCTCTGGGAACCCTAGCAGTGATATTTAGGAGCTGCTCTCACCCCAGCTTTGTGTTAGGAAAACAACCTCTGGAATGGTCTGTAAGCGTTCCCATAGTCTGTGCGGCGCAGGGAGGAGAGACTAAAAGGTAGACATTTGTTTCAGAGAAGATTGTATTTCCTATAGAGACTCCCACATGAAGACTGAAACAGATTTTTATTTGGATAATTTGGGATGATTACCGCTAAAGCACCTACATTTCCCGAACGTTTATAACCTAAGGGGATCCTTAATGAATTGTAAGGAAGATTTTGCTAAACCTTGTCCCAGAGCCAGTAAATGACTTCCTTCAGGCAGTAGCTACTATATCCTATGCTTTCACTCCCTTATTTCCAAACATAAATAAAGTTGTTTTTGAAAAAATCATCTCGGAGACTCACGGTCTTGTTTAGAATAACTTCTTTTTCTATTTTTGCTGCACATCTATCCATGCCATGGTTTAAACACATCGGGCTTGAGCTGAGGCTATTGTTTTTACTAGTCAGATGCTGAGTTGATGATTTTTTTTGTGGGGGGGTCTGGGAGATAAGATGAGGGCAAATGAAACTGCATAAAAAGTGGTATTTAACATTAAAAGAAGTTAATGTACTTTAAATGCTATTAGTGCTGGGATCACTGCTGAGAAAGATGTATGCCTTAAAAAGGGAAGAGTATGTAAAAATACTATTATACCTCCTGAAATCGCCAGGAAACACGTGAGTGCTGATTTCTCAGTAACAACCATGTGAAATGCACGTAGCCTTGGCCAGGACCAATGGCTCTGTTCTGTGTGATGGGCAAATGAGCTGTTCCAAATGTAATTCTTGCCCTCAGAAGCACCTTCGGGAGATTCTGCCTCCATTCCTAGTCCCTTGTCCGGGAGACAGATTGAGATTGCAGGTGGTGGTCAGCCTGCCCACCAGGTACTTGCAGCTTTTTGCCCATCCCAGCGTCCAATGTTGACTGTGTCATCACAGTAGCTGTCTCGGGATCATAACCATAGTTGAAGATTGTGGATTGGAAGGGTCTGGGGTCACCAGAAACCTCTTTAAATCACACTGCAGCTGAATGCAGGGCAACTCAAGCCCTGTGGATTGACCTAAGGACCCAGACATGATTGATGGTATTGTTTCTGTGGGAAGGTGATCTCTAAATGCCAAACCTGAGCGTTAAATCTAGATTTTAGAATATCACCAGTGAGTGGTGGTGTGTTCTCTGGATGTGGGTTTATGTGACTGGAAGCTTCCTAGGGTTTATTTTCTGTTCTGTCAATTCCCTGCAACCAAAGGCTGAAGGGACCGTCTCACACATGGAGCTTTGGCTGGGAGCTCTGTGAAGACAGGGTTTGTAGTGGTCTTGTTCATCATCCAAATTGGCACTCGATAAGTATTAATTGACTGAATGAATGATCACAGAGAGTTTCCAATTTCAGTCACTTTAGTTTGGTAATTGGAAAACAGTTGATATTTGGAGGACAGCTCATATGTGAATGGCGAAAGAGAGAATCTGAGAGCTTTTGTAAGTTTTTAAGGAGTCAGAGCCTCTCTCCACCCCCTTCACCCCTGCTTTCTTTGATTATTCCAGATAAGTAATGGCCCTAGACAGGAGGTCATTTTGCTAGGTTTTTGCTTAGGATTTATAGGTTTTCATACAATTTTCATACAATTATTGCTGTTTCAGTTTGGAGGGTTCACTTTGGCTTTCCATTTTATACGGGAGCATCATGGATTTCTGCTTCTCTGCCTTTGCATATATGGCCTTGGAATATGTGTCTTTATCCAGCTTTGAAGCTGACAGAAGTGCCTGATGGTGGGCCCTATCCTGGTGCTAACCTAGAATTTATTTTTCATTATTGCTTAATATAGTCTAAGCTTCTTGTTGCCAGTGTTCAATGGACTACTGGCCTTTTGTCAATAAAGATGTCAGGAGGTAGAACTTACCCCAGTCTGTTTTTCCGTGCTCATTTTTGTGTCTTTACACCAGCCTATTGCTTTTTGGTTGAATATCTGGTTACCATAATCACGGAAGCCCCGAATAAAGGCCTTCTGTTAGTGCTTGGTCATCTGTATAGGGATTATTTATATGTGCGCTTAAGATAGATGCCTAAAATATATAACAAACTACCGACATTTATGTCTGTATCCATACCCCTCTACATAAATGTATAATTTTATCCCTTTTCTCTTCAGGCTGCTTCTGATTGATTTTAATTTTAGTTTCCGCTGAAATAGGGCTTCAAGACTTTTCCAGAGCAGCTGTATTGCCAAAGGAACAGGCAACCAGGCCTCAGCACGCTCTTACTTGTGTTGTAACCAAGTCTCGTGTTTAGTTCTCACATTACTTCCTGGCTCCCTTTCTTCACGGAAGATGGAGAAGTGCGCAGGATGGGGAAGTGGAAACATCGGGGGGCACGAGGGCTGACGGGCCTTCCAAGAGCACTCCACGTTTGAGAGCCCCGCCTGATGGCGTGGATGGTGTGCAGGCCTGGAAAAAATATAAGGGAGCCAGAAGGGTGGAGGGGGCTTGGCACTCGTCACCCTGATGGAGAATCCTTGTGACCATCAGCTTTGTTACGTGCATTTCCCGATGGAAGCCCACATAATGATATTTATTCCCTGAGTACCGGCGCATCCTTTGTCCGTCTAGGGTAAATATATCTAAGTGACCCTAAGACATCCCACAGGAGGAACTGGAATAGGAGGCCTGTTCTCTCATTCAGTGTTGATAGCCTGCAGATTTCATCTGCGGCCTCCTGTTCTTGCACGTAAACCACCGATCTGCACTCATTCCTACGACTTGAGCTGTAGAAATTTCCAATTCGTAATTGACCAGAGAACTGCACTCCCTGAGAATGCAGAGCCAGGTTTTCTCAACTCTACATTCAAGGTCCACAGTTTGTTTTTCCTCTTATAAATGATCTCCTAAATGTCTTTCAACAGGAACCGAAAATTTGGCTATTTAAAAATAGCCATAAACATATAGTGGGACCGAAGCTAGAAAAGTTGAAGGTTAAAGCCTTTTCTACGAACTGAAAATAATTTCTGGAAAGTTGAGGAGGTTGAGTTGAACAGATATTTGGATCAACTTTTAAAAGAGGGAAAAATGTGTTCAAAAGCCAGAAACACAGTTGTAGAAACATCTGTAAGGACAAACTGTTTTCCATATGCACCCCCACTGTTTTTTTTTTTTAAAGACAAATAACTTAAAAAAATTATAACAGTAACACATGAATGCATTCTTGCTTTTCACAGTTTCAAGCCGTTTGGAAATATATGGAGCTAAAAGTAAGATTGCACTTAATCTTCCTTTCTTGCTACCCTTTCCACTGCTAGGGATAACCTTCTTAAACCATCTAGAATGCATATATTATGCAAATAATAAAATCCACATGTAGATAATCAAACAGACTCATTTTTGGTCCCATAAAGAAATTGTGATCCCAAACTCAAGCTGCATCTGCTTTAAAGGTAACAGTTTGCCTTGTGGATCTTTCATATCAATACCTGGGTATCTCCTGAATTTGAACTAATGAGTGTTTCAGAGTAGGCTGCTCTCAGGCTCCTTGGGTCTGAAACCTGCCTCTGCCCGTGACAAGCTGTGTGACTTTGAGCAACTTTCCCATCCTCCTTTGCCTCAGTATTTCCATCTGGAATGGGGCAATCATTGTACCCACCTCGTCGGGTTGTTAGGAAACACACTGAGTTTGTGTATAGGATGCGCTCAGGAAAGTCCCTGGCATTTAGTAATTATGATAATTATTACTGACAAATTGTGATTTGTTTTCTCCTTTTAGTGTTTATGTTGTTATGGTTTAAAGTTACGTTTTAATGTGTATGGTCTTACCAAGTTTTCAGAAAAGTGTTTCAAATAATGCCTTACATATAGAGGTAGATACTTGGAATAGATTGCTGAGAGAAAAGGGTGTATATTTTATATTTTGAGAGATTATTTTGAGTAAATGCTTATCAATTTATATTCTCACCAGTAGTATATGAGGGCATCCTTTGTTGATATTTCCATCCACAGCAGATATTATCAATCTTTTCTACTTTTGCCAATTCAGTTAAAGTGATATTCTGACTAATAATGAGGTGAAATGCGGTACCTGGGTGGCTCGGTTGAGCATCCAACTCTTGATTTCCGCTCAAGTCATGGTATTGGGGTCCTGGCATTGACCCCACTGAGCATGGAGCCTGCTTGGGATTCTTTCCCTCCCCGCCCCCGCCACGTGCTCATGCATACACTCTCTCTCTCTCAAATTAATAAATAAATCTTTAAAAAATGATAATAAGGTGAAACATCTTTATCAGGTGACCAATAAGAAGAAATGTTCATTTTACCTGTTGATTTACAGATGTACCTTATAAATCATGTACACTCATTTTTTTATTGGTTATATATATTATTCTGATGCTTTTCTAGTCTTTACCTTTTTTATAAATAACGTCTTTTGGCAAACAACAGATTTACCTTCTTATTGAAGTGAGTCTGGCCCTCTTTTTCATCTACGTTTTACATCTGGCTTAGGAAGCCTTCCCCTCCCTATGGTTGTAAACATAGTTCTTAATATTTCTTTCGCTAGTTTTACTCTGTGTGTATTAACTTAGCTCTTTAATCTTTCTGAAATTCTTTTTTTTTTTTCAACTTGGTATCAAGTACTCTGTTTTTTTCTTTTTTTTCCCCAGAGGTATATAGAGTAAAGATATTTGAACAGATTTTAGTGTGACATTTTCAGAGAGACCAAGAATATTATTTTAACTTTCTGGAATCAGAAAGCCCCTAATAAAACAGAAAAGAATCTTTGAAGAACTTAGCATTTAACTCTTTTGAAAACTAAGTAATGAGCTTTGTTCGTTCTCATGTAATATATGGGAGTGTAAGCCTCACCAGATAGTAACAGAGAATGGAGGTCTTCACAGGAACCTTTTTTTTTTTTTTTTTTGCTGCCCTTCCCCCAGCTTCTGATTGAGCTCAGAGTATATCGTCACACTCTCTTAGTAGTGGAAAAAATTGTTGGTTTTAATAAAATTTTCAGGTATTTCAGAAAAGACTTTCTGTTGAAAGAGTTATGGGTAATTTAACAAATTGGAAATTTATCAGAAAAAAAAAAAAAGAATTAACCCAAACGTTCCTTTTCTGTCATTTGGAGAATGTTATTACAAAACTTTTCCCCATATACATCTGCAAGGTGAGGATCTGCTCTCCGATCCCTGTCACTTCTCTCTGGGACGATATTTGGGTTATGTCTCTGTAAGGGCAGAACATGCTTATTCTTTGCCCAGATTGAACATGGGTGTAGAACTTTCAGGAACTGGCTCCATCAGGCGGCAGGAAGTAGCAGCTTTTCTCCCCCTTAGCCTCACAAGTGCCCTGACCTCGAACTTTGTAAACTACCTGCCTCACCTGGGCGTACCACCAGCTCCGTGTGCTTCATGGGAAGGCCCAGCTGTGTCTGGAATGGAAAAAGTGCACATCGTTTAGGGGCGTTCTGCACTACTAGTGTTTCACGAAAAGACAAAGGAGCCCTTAAGAAATTAGGTTTGGAACTTCAAAGTCAAGAAAAATTGTTCCCCATTCTTTGGTTCTCCAGAAACCGTATGGTGAACTCACTTTAACCTCCTTTTTTTTTTTTTTTTTTTAAGATTTATTTATTCATTTGTGAGGCGGGGGGAGAGGAGAGAGAAGGAACCTCCAGCAGACTCCCCACTGAGCGCAGAGCCAACGTGGGGCTCGTCTCACGACCCTGAGATCATGACCGGAGCCAAAACCAAGAGTCGGAGGCTTAACCGACTGCGGCACCCAAGGCCCCCCCATACACACAGATCATGGCATACTTTCCAAAAGACCTCCCAAATCAGGACATCTGGGGTGTTCTTCTTCTTCCCCTTTGCTCCATTCCTATTTCTCTCTTTTTTTTTAACCTTTCATTTTTTTTTTCTGCCTTTCATTTTGTCCTTCCACGTCTCCTTGCTCCCTAATTTTACATTCTTCCTCTCTTTTGGTTTTCTTCCTCCTCATTCCTAGCATCTGATTTTGGTGGACACGCTTTTCAGAATTTACAAAGAGGATAGATAATAGCTTGGCTTAAATTCTAACATATGCTTCGATTTTATCTTCCTTTATTTTGGGCAAAGAGACTGAATGACTCTGGGAATAAATTTAGCTCCAAATCAGCAGAATTGTCCTGTGGCACGTTGGAAGACAGTCTGTTTGAATACCGCATATCCTTCATGTTTGTAAGTTCTTAAATCTTCAGTCTTCAAACCTAGAAGCGTAGAGGAATATAATATTAGAGACTCATGAATCAGACTTGCTGGGGTTCACATCCCAGGTCTGCCACCTGCTCACCATAATTTTGGGGGAAATTTTTATACTTTCTAAATCTTAGGTTCCTCTTCAGTAAAATGAGGAAAAAATGCCCAACTCTCAGGCGACTATAAGAATTAAGTTAATGCTTAATTTAGTGGCCAGCTTATTGAACTAATTCCAGAAGAGGCAGTTATTTTTCAGATTTATGTTATAGTAATACATCATTAAGGAAAAGAGCATGGGGAGAGTCCTGTCTGAATTGATACTGAGTCTGAATTACAGAAAAAAAATGTGTCATATGTAGACAGTGTATATGAGTGTTTTCAGGCTTATTAGTTGAGTTTATAGAAAAAATTGTAATTATAACGTGCCTCTACTTTATGGACATGTATTATGAATGCAAAGCTGCTGAAACATGTTTCTGTTAAGCCCTTCATTCTTTAAAGGTATGAATTACTGCAAGTTCTTTATTTTATTGTCCATTGGATGATTCACCTGTTTAAAGAAATCTCTTTTATTGATGGATGGATTGGGTAAGGAGGTTTTACTAGTTTCTTTTGAGGGGGGCGTTTACTGTAAGGAAGGGGCAGGAAGGGCAGGTAGGTGTGGAATTCGGTAGAGACCCAGTAACCATTAGCTTAAACTTAGAAACATGAGCTCATGGAGCCTCCTGTTCAAAGGTGCTTCCCTTTTGCATGGAGGAGATTGTGACTGTGAAAGTGGTCTCTTTTAACAAAAGGAGGCTTTAATTTTTTTTTTTTCAAGATTTTATTTTTAAGCAATCTCTACACCCAATGTGGGGCTCGAACACACAACCCTGAGATCAAGAATCGTATGCTCTTCTGACTGAGCCAGCCAGGCACCCCAAATATAGGCTTTCGTTTTTGATGTATTCGCAGCCTGCTAGAGATGAAAAGAGGGATTTTGGAGAAAATAAATTCTTCCTTATACTGTCGATTGTCATCCATGTTGTTATATCCATAGACCAAGATACTGCATTTCCTGTGAGAGAAGCCAAGGCTTGAGCAGGCAGATGGCAGTGGGAGGTCTTCATTTTCATCAAGGCATCAGCAGAAGTAGAAGTCACTGGCTTCTTCTGTGATCATCTGGGAGCGTTAGTGGTCTGAGGACAGAGAGAATGAGAGGGAGGGAGCGGGGAAGAGAGAGAGAGACATTTTCATTCTAACTTGTTAAGTCTTTATTTATTTATTTATTTTTAAGATTTATTTATTTGACAGAGAGAGATAGCGAGAGAAGGAACACAAGCCGGGGGAGTGGGAGAGGGAGAAGCAGGCTTCCTGCCAAGCAGGGAGCCCGATGTGGGGCTCGATCCCAGGACCCTGGGATCATGACCTGAGCCGAAGGCAGACGCATAACGACTGAGCCACCCAGGCGCCCCTAACTTGTTAAGTCTTTAATACTAAGAGATTGATATCCCGAATTGAAGGCAGAAGAGTCATCTCCACCCCAGGTAGTGAGAGTGGAAGGCAGGAAGGGGGCAAGAGTTGAGGAGTGGGAGTGGAGGGGGAGGGGAGGACGTTGGGAATGAGGTGGTGTTTCTATTTACAGTCATGGTTGTCCTTTTTAGTAGTCCCGCCAAGACCCGAGAGTCAACCACCCAACTGAGCCTTTCCCACACTGACTTCCGGGATCATCTGTAAGAGGAAATTGTGTGAGGACCAGAAATAACAGTACAGGACTGCAGGGCATCTGAGGGTCCTCTCCAGCTTCAGTATCTACCATCCTGTTACAAAACCATTCAGAACAGTCACACACTCACTAGACGAGTCTGCCGTGTACTTCTGGTGAAATCCTTTATTATTTGGGTGCATAATGAGATAGTCTTTTTTTATTCTCCGTGGTGGAACCACATTCTCCTTATTATTAACATAGGAAACATCATGTCCGTGTGCCAATTTTGGACAATCACAGAACATTCGATGTTTATTCCATCAGGTCAGGGTCTCTCACACTGGTCTCTCAGCTCCATTTCCTCAGGTTGCTTATTTCAGTTCCTGGACGATGGTGTGGTGTGTGGGATTGTGTGGGATTAAATCCTCAGGGGTCATGACATGCCACTGTGTGGAGGGGGCATATTTGTGGCCACGGGTGGTCATTTCTTCTTCATGTTGGTGGCTGCTTTGTTGCTCACCTTCCCACTTGTCCTCAGCCACCGAATTCGGGCAAGTCACAGATATACCATCTTGTGTTCCCAACCAGGTTCTGTCAGCTTCACACACGTCCCTGCTCTCTCTACCTAGACAACACACTATGGTTTCCCTCATTTATTACTCGTGCCATTACAGGCTTGGGATTGCTCTGGTTTCTTGGCCATCTTTTTTTAAGGTCCTCCCAGAAAGATGGACTCAGGCTTCTTCATTTTTTCAATCTCCAACATTGACTAGAGGTTCTATGGTTCCGGCAACCCCCATACTTTACGAGGGCACAGGTTACTGGTCTCCTCTTACCTGCAGCTGACTTGCTGGCCTCCCTTCTGACCCTCTGCTTTCCCATGGGGACAGAAAGAGTATGAAAAGTGTTCTTTCCTGATTCATCTCCTTCCAAATCATTTCTGTCATGTATGTGGATCTTGTTTTTCTCTCTAACTTTTTATGATGAAATTTTCAACAAGAAGAAAATTTGAAAGAATATTACAATGAACAGCTGTATACTCAACACCAAGATTCATCCTCTGTTTAACATTTTGCTGTTTGAAAATAAGTTGCCCATATCATGTCACTTCACACCTAAATGTCCCAGCATGTTTCTCCTACAGCTAAGGACACAGTATCTCCTAAAAGCACAACCCGATACCAATATCATTGCACCTAAGAAAGTTCAAACAGTTCTGTAAAAACAGATAACACCTGGTGCATCTTCAAATTCCCCCAGTTATTCAACAGTGCCTTTTATAGCTTACATTTCATTCTTTTTTTTAAATTTAAATTCAATTAGCCAACATATAGTACATCATTAGTTTCTGTTGCAGTGTTCAGTGATTCATCCATTGCGTATAATACCCACTGCTCATACAGTTTCTATTTCAAACCGAGATGAACTCAGAGTTCACGCATTGCATGTGGTGAGTGTGCTTCTTTGGTCCCTTTCAGTCTAGAATGCTACCTTCATTTTTTTCCCTCTTGACATTGACTTTTTGAAGGGACCAGCCAGTTGTCCTGTAGGATGTTCTTCATTCTAGCAGTATAAGTGACTTTTTTTTTTTTTTGCAGTATTCTTTTTTATTTTGTAAGATTTTATTTATTTATTTGAGAGAGAGAGAGTGAGAGAGCACAAACAGGGGGAGCGGCAGAGGGAGAGGGAGAAGCAGGCTCCCCACTGAGCAGCGAGCCTGACGTGGGGCTCGATCCCAGGACCTCGGGATCATGACCTGAGCCAAAAGCAGACACTTAACTGACTGAGCCACCCAGGTGCCCTTTTTTGTGGGATTCTTTAACTTGTCATTTATCCCCTGTATTTCCTTGAATTGGAACTTATTTCAAAAGGCTCGATTAGGTGTAAATGAAATGTTTTGGGGAAGAAGGCCATCACAGATGCTGAACACTTTACATTGTATCTCATTTAGAAGCACATAATGTCAGGTTGTTACACTACTAGTGTAAGCTGGATTGCTTTTTAAGGAAGGTGACCCCCAGATCTTTTCTTTAGAAATTTAAGTTTCCCTTGGCAATTGGTAAGTAATTTGTGGAGTGATAGTTTGGCATCTAGCAAATATCCTCTTCCCCTAAAATTTGAACCGAATGGGCTTGGTATCTAGCTCTGATCCTTTCCTGAAATAGTTATTTAATTTCTAAGGGTTGCAGAATGGTGTTTTTTTAAATTTAATCATTCTATACATACCGGCTTCCATTGGGGGAAAAAAAAAGAGCGTTCTGGCCTTGACCAAAGATTTCAACTTTTTAATTTTAGTTCTGCCTGGATAACTCTTGCTTGAGGCATTGGGTGTTTGATATCCATCTGCCTACACTGGGCAGGGTCATGGGGTTATAGAAAAGATTCATAGTCCCAGTATAACTATATCAAAAATATTATTTTATTTTATAAAATACTATTTATTTTCTGTTTCTCAAAGTCACAGAGCAGAGATATTGTGGGAGTTCTATTTTTCTTTATCACAATGATTAAATATTAACTAGGTATTAATAACAATTGCTTTAGGATTCCCTCTTGCATCTGTGTGGTGGTTGGAAGAAATAAAAACAGAGAGCTGGCAGCAGGCTTAGGAATCATCCAAAGCCTTGATTACAGAGGTGAGGACATTGGGCCCAGGGAGCTTAAGCCACTTGCCTAAGGGTAGATACATAGCTGGTTTGTGGCAGACCCCGGGCTGTAAGCCAGGCCTGTGACTCCAGCTTTGATGTTTTATGCTGTGAAACTAAGAAACATTATGAAGAGTAAATAACACTTGTTTCCATGCCAAGGTCACTCCTTTCGCACTAGTATGTATCCCCATTGGATGAGCCTAGCATGTATTGTCACTGGTATCCGTTGCCAATGGATGATACTGTGTTTCTCAAAGCTGGGGACATATATCATCAGTGATAATGAGATGGCTTTAGCAGATACTCAAGGGCAAACATCTTTCATTGTGATAGTTCCGTATTTATTTTACTCTTTATTAGAGAAAATATCCCTAGTGCGTCATACCGTTGATTCCATGATATTATTTTTAAGATAAGGCTTAAACTAAAAACTAAAAACATGAAATAAACAAAAAATATTAGGTAAATAATTTAAATGTAAATTTTAAGAGTATTTGAATAGGACTGTCCTAAGGCTCTGGGAATTTAATACTAAACAGAACAAAGTTTCTGCCTCATGGAGCTTAAACTCTACTGGAAGGAAGATAAGAAAGACAGAGGAAGAAATATAGATGTCGTCTACAAGTAATGACAAATGCCATGAGTAAAGGACAATGAGGTAAGAGGAGGATAATGACAGGTTCACTGTTCATAAATAGTTAAGACAGGCCTGTCTACTAAGATGACATTTGAGCCAAGAGTTGAGGGCGGTGAGGGTATGAACATGCTGATATCTAAGGGAACAGCATTCCAGGCAGAGGGAACAGCCAATGCGAGGGCCAGGGAGCCTGGGGTGAACTCTGCATGTTGAAGGAGCAGCAGAGACCGGTGTGGCTGGAACACAGTGAGGGTGGGAAGAGCAGTAGGAGAGACCAGAAGGGTGGCAGGTATGCAGCTCACATAGGGACTTACAGGCCTTTGTGAGGCTTTTGTCTGATGAGGGGTCATGGTGCAGAAGGTCCTTGGATAAGGCATACGTGTACAGTTGCATGTAAAGAACTCCAGTGGGAGCAACGGTGATATATTCATATAATGCATTAGTTTCTGGTAACAAAAGATGACTTGGGGGAAGGTGTTGCTGGCGGATAGGGGAGAGACGTTCATGATACAAGGGTATGCAGAAAATTTCACTGCAAGTTCATGAACGGTTCAGGAGTATGATAACCCTCACCCGTGCCCCTTCCTCAACATTCATACACAAATGAGCACACACAGACACACACACACACACACACACACACACCCGAAATGAGGGTTTGTAAAAAGTTTGTTGGTTGTCGGCATTTCCCCAGCATTACGCTGTCATCGCAACTGGTGGTTGGTGATCACATGACTGTGGGCGCTTGTGACCAGAAGCGGGTAGGGCCCAGGCTTTGAGCTGTGTCTTGAGTTTTCCTTCTGATCCTTCTAGCTTCACTCTGATTCCTCATATGCAGCCCAGTTCCCTCCAAGAACAGGGGTATTATAATTACTTTCATGGCTGATACACTTTGAGTAAAATTCCCTCTTTTTGAAATCTTGGTTGCTATTGGGAGAAAAACACCACTGTCTGAAAACTAAAATGATGCATTTTCAGAGCAAGCAGAGAATTTGTGGGAATTCCTCTGTTTTCCTTCATCATGGTGATTAAGCATTAAGGAGAACCCATGTTCTCTGCGTGTGTGCCTTTCAGCTTGAGAGGCAAGGCTAGATAGAACTTAAGGTCAGGCCGAAAGTTTCGAAGTTGTGCATTTCCAGAGAGGAAGAGAGCACTTGATTTTCCTGCTTAGTGTCCTCCCAACAAATTACTAATAGCACTTTGCCATCTTGTGGACTGGATCAGTCTTCTTTCTTGAATCACCATGGGGTGTTGGGTTCTATGGGCAAAATATCCAGATCCCCTTAAATGCATTTTTCTCTCTTGATGCTTCACACCTCATTCCTTATTTAGGAAGTATTTGATTGACTACCACCTTTGGGGAGCTGTGTCCACTTGTCCCTCTTCTCTGGCCCTGGGTGGTATGGAGCAGAATTTTTTGCATCAGACTCCGTAAGACCTTGGGAAGTCCTCATTATTGTCAGGTAGATCTTCCTCTTTATGAACTGCCCAGTAATAGCTATTTATTCTAGTTTGTTTTCTTACTCATCACCCTAATGAGCTTTGGGTTAGCAAATTCAAAGAAACTAACCCAGATATTACCAGAGAAAAAGCACATTTGCAAAGACAATCTGCCATGTGCAGACCTGCACAATGAAAACCTACACATGGAAAACAATGGCCTCAGTGTTGGATAATCCTATTCATTGGCATGGTTTCTTGGATGGTATTATTTTTGGTTTGACTTCTCGGTTTTCCTGTTCTGCATCTTATACTACATATCAGATTCTTTTCAATTATGAAACAATGCAAGCGGAAGCAGAGAATTATAATCAGACTCTGAATTCTCAGGACTCAAATATGCCAAGAGTGGGAGACGCCAAGTCTGAGGAGCTTTGTTCCTGATCTTAGCACTGACTTTAGCAAATGTTTCACCTTGGATGAGAGTTCATCGCAGCAATTTTGTAACTGTGGTAATGGTTGAGAGTTTCGATTGAGGAAGACACTCAGTCATTCTTAGGGTACATCGTGTCCCCTCCTTAACCACCCCCCCCCCAGATCCATAGGTATTTTCCATTCATTTCCTCAGCTCCTGAGGTATTCTGAGAATCCCTGAAATAGTAAACAGCCCTGTCCCTTGGTGGTGACCATAATGGTTACTTGCTTTTTATTTAGTTAGAATTGGGCCTCCTATCTAGGTGTGAAAACTTGAGGTGCCCATTAATTATCAGTGTTATCTTTCTGTTGGACCCTTCAGAAATTCTACAAGACATTAGTTTTAACGTATCTGTTTATACGGCATTTGTAGGTACTCTCCTGTTCTAGTTTGGGTCCTCCAGATGTGTCGACCTAATTGCTTTAAGTTACAAATGACCAAATTTTACACATTATTGGAAAATCTCAAAAAGGGGGTGTAGGTACTGAACCATTCACAACCCTAGCAAATTAATTGCATGTGTTATTTAAAAATTATTTGGATATTTCATGTTTTTGTAGTAATTTATAACGATAGTTAATTCTCAGGTGATCTTGTGACCCAGGCTATGACCCAATTGGCTGTTTCCATCAAGCCCCTGTTACCTGAAGTCTTTGGGTCAGCATACTCTTTCTACAGATCAGGACACAGAAGTAGAAGAAGTTACATACAGTTTTTTTTAATTACGAGAACTTTATTTGGATAAAGCAGAGTCTTGAATCTCTGTACTATAGATCTGTGTTAACCAAATGCATGGATTCCACAAGGCAATTTAAATAGCATCCCAGACCCTCTGAGCAGTGTGGATGGTTACATGAATATGCACATGTGAAAGAGCTGCAGAATGTTGCTGCCAACTTCTCCCTGGTGCTTGAGGGGCTGGCCAGCTCCCCTCCCCAGTCAGTTCTGTCTGTGCATGGTCCATGCCCCTCTATTTGTGCCTGGCAGCAGCCTCCTTCAGCAGAAAACCACAACCGTAATACATTGAAGAACGCATTTTCTGATGCCCAAGGGCAAACCTTCAAAACTGAATTTTACACTCTCAGGAAATTATTTACTTCAAACTTAGTTCTTTGCAAATTACCGAAGAAAAATGAATGCGGTTACAGTTAAGTGTACATCCCTTGGTGGGGAACCAACTGCAGTGATTGGAAGGTGGAGTCACCAAAGATACGTTTCCATGAAATTCTCTTGATTCATGTGACAGATATATGTCTGTGCTCCCCCGGCCACCCTCAGATTCCCTTCACTGGTCCTGGGTGCTCAGCCTGGCTTCTGTGTCTGTTTGCTTCTGGAACCTTCTTCAGAGGGCAAGCGTTGAGCTAGCAGAGCTCCTCCCCCACCCAGCACACACACATGCACACAAGCACACAGCTGGAAGTGGCTGGGATCCAAGCACCCTCCAAACCAACCTCCGTTCCCTCAACCCCTCCTTTGCTGACGGCTGACAGGTGAAGGTTGGCCCGCCCCTGGGGGGTCATTTACAGATTCTCTGCACGATCTGTGGTGTCATTTACACTCCAGAGCCCCCTGCAGGATCAGACTGAGACTGAGTCCTCACCTAAAATTGCAGCCTTGCTTGGCTTCTTCTTCCCTTTCCTGCCTCCCCCTCTCCTGGGGACTCTTCTTGAACTCAGTCACTTGTCCATGGACACTGTTTCCGGGTCTAATTCTGAGCAACGGCCCTAAGACAATATTTTCTGTCAGAGCTCTAAGAGATGTAATGTTACTTGATGCTCTTTTATCAGTGTGTTTAAAACTATTTTTAGCTCTTGTTTGCTAATTTGGGCTACACGTGTGCGAGTGGATGATCTGAAAATTTAATTAAAAAATCAAGTGAGATATAGGTTAGAGTTACCAGTTATTGAGGGAGGGGGCACTGTGTGCCATGTCCTTGACACATTTTCTCCGATTTTTCTAAATAATCCTGCATTTTCAGAATGAGTTCATTGAAGTCCGGAGATATTTATTAGTGTGCCCAAGTCACAGAGCTAGTAATTGGCAGAACCACAATCCATATCCAGATCTTTCTGGATGCTTTAGCTCTTCCAATTGCTGCCCCACTGACTCTCTTTCCTTTTTGGCGTATTAAAATGTCTATTTCTAGATGCTCAAAGAAGCATTCCAACGTCAAAGTTCATGACTTACTAAAATTGGGGGAGACTATCTCTTTATTAAGAGATAACAAAATACATTACTTAATTTAAAATAAATTACTTAATTTCCCAGAATGGGAGTGATTGAAAATAATTTCTAACCAAGCACTTGAATCAAGCCATATGAATTGGCTGTGCTTTGTCCATACAGAGAGCTTTGTCCAGTTTATGACACACTGTGGGTAGTTCATAGAAACACGAGGGTACAGAGAAGGTGAAAACAGCACAGGGCTTTAGGAGTGTGCTTTTGGAACAGAGGACGGAGGTGGTCCTGCTCAGTCCTGTGACAGTACTATACCAGGATAGGTTCAGAAAGTGACATTCCCAGGCCAATAAATGGACCGCCGGGTCCTGAAAGCCCTAATGCATCTCATAGGAGTTACCAATCCCCACGAGAGATCCTTAAAAATATGATAGGGGGATAATGGCAATGATGACACGGACTTGCATCCAGCATCTGCTTGGCTGCTGTTTGAATTATTCATGCCTGATACAGGTACTACACATGTGAAAATTTCAGCAAGAATTCACGAAAACCTTACCAGAGATCTTTAAAGTTTCTGTATGATGATGTCAGCACTTACCACAGACCACAGCTGTTCTCTCTTTCTGGACGGCTCTTCATCCATCCCTTTGCCTGGTTATTTCTTACTTATCTTTTAAAGATGAAGCTCAGGCATCACCTCCTCCAGGAAGCCTTCTCTGATACCCTCAGGATAGATAAAGTCCCTTTAAAAAAAAAAAAAGAAAAAAACCCTCAAGATAGACAAAGTCCCTTTAAAAAAAAAAAAAGATTTTATTTATTTATTCATTTTAGAGAGTAGGGAGGGGCAGAGGGAGAGGGTGAGAGAATCTCACGCAGACTCCATGCTGAGCATGGAACCCGATGTGGGGCTCCATCCCATGACGCTGAGATCATGACCTGAGCCGAAGTCAAGAGTCAGATGCTTAACCAGCTAAGCCACCCAGGTGCTGCTGAAAAAGTCCCTTTTGTGTAGATTTGTAATACTGTGAATAGTCATCAAGAAAAAAATGCTTAGCCTGTCATAGTGAAAGAATATGCTTACCTATTAATCCTCCTATTAACCTAAAAACTCCTCAAAGACAATAACTGTTTTAGTATCTCTGTGTCCCAGTACTTGCTATGATGGAAGGCAGAGTTAACCCTCAGTAGATGTTTTTTGAACTGAAGGACAGAAGAAGGCACCATGTCTTTTTGGCATATATGATTTATTCTTGTAAATTGTTTCAAAGCCACTCAGGAGACTTGGGCAGAAGAAATACTGAAGCATGAGAAGGCAGTGGTTGGTTAGGCTTTGGGGCAAGAGGACCTGGAAGAGAGAGGAATGTGGGTTATGTACAGTGGGCTGGGAGAAGTTTGGCAGCCAGGTGCCATCTGAGGGCCAATTGAGGTTATAATTTAAGAGGTGACAAGAAGGAGGGAGGACAGTTGGAAAGAGAACACTGTTCTCTACAGAGTGAAGTGACATTTGCACTTGTGGCCAGATAGGGTAGCGGAAAAGCAGAGACCTAGGTTTGACACTGGGCTCTACGGGGTTCTCTGTGACGTAAGTCTGAGTATCATTTTCTTTATCTGTAAAATGGGCATACTGGCACCGACTCAGAGGATTTTTGAGGACAACCTAAAGGTTAATAAGATTGCGCTTAGCAATATTAGGTGCCCCTTAAAGTGCCATAAAGTTGACCTCAGAACCTTTGCAGTGGTCTCTTGTCATTGGTTGTTGGTTGTAAGGTCATTAGTTGGGAGGGCTCGTGATGGGGGAATAGAAAATGTAGCCGTGGCCACGAATCCATGTATTTGTTCTTTTGATATACATTTTACTGAGGGTGTATAATGTGCCAGGTACAGGAAATACATAAGCGTATGTGACCACCTGCCTTCAAGAAGTTTGTGATGCAGAGGAGGACTGACATCTGGGCAGATGATGTGGCGGTAGGTAATCGACACAGTCTGACACTGGGGAAGACTGGTTCATTCTGTCTGGAGAAACCAGGGAGTACTTCACAGGAGAGTTGACCTTTAAGTGGGGTCTGGAAGGATGAGTAGGAGTTCACCGCACAAGAGAGGTGAAGAAGGAGGTGCCTGTCAAGGTCTGAGGGTTCGTGTTGGGGTAGTTTGGATATTCCGGAGTGTAAGGTAGGAGATGATGGAGGGGTGGACAGGGGCCTTCCTCCCATGCTCCGCAGTTTGGAATTGGTCCTAAAGTCACGGCAGAGCCACTGAATTCAGGGATTGATCGGGAAATCATTTAGAGGCAGTGTTAGAACATCTAAATGTGAAGAGTGATCCTGTTTGTGTTGATTTGGTGACTGCCAAGCCTACTTACCCTCTTCCTTGATTTGCTATTAAAGCTGTTCATTTGAGTTATAAATAACCTTACTAATTTTTAAAAATTTCTGGTCTCATGTCTTCATCTGGTTTAAATGGACTATAAATCCTTGAGTGGTCATACTTATTAAATAACTAATGTAGGATTCCTTCATGCCCTCAACAAATACTGAGAGCCTGTTTGGGCCAGCCTGTAATAGACCCTGGGGACAGCTATGGTCTCTGCCCGGTAGATCCGCCTCTGCGGTGAGGGAGCCGGACCTTAGATTCAGAAATACGGAAGGGTGTGGGAAGAACATAGTAGTGGCCAGAGGAAGTGAGGGGTGTCCTGTCGGAAGGAAGTGACCTTTCTACCTGACTACGAGGATGGTCAGGGTGGAGGTCCTTCTTCAGCAAATCTGAAATCCTGTGGCTTTTCTGTTGCTGACTTTATTCTTCTTGGAGTCCAGGAGAAGTTCTCTCTCTCTCTCTCTCTCTCCATCAGAAGGCAGCATGAGAACTATATCCACCACCACTCATTGGGTGTATCTGAAGTCAGTTGTAGGCAGTGAAACTTTCTACCCTGTGTATATTCCTTTTTGGGGGGATTTCCTCAGAAGGACTATGATATCCAGTTTCTAATCTAGAAATCAGAGAATTGGAGTTAAAAATCACAGCATCTGTTTTTCCCTCTTAGCTCCAACAAGAACACTTCCCCTCAGTTTTGACTTTTCTTGCTGAGTTTCTACTCTGTGCTGAGTTTTGTGTGAAGTGCTTCATATATATACAGTCTTTCTTCATTCCTCAACACGGCTTTGTGCGATAGGCATGGTTATCTTTATTTTTTTAAAGGGGAAAGTAAGGCTCAGGGAAATGACTTCCTTGCCCCGGGCCATATTCCTCCTGAGAGGTGAAGCCTGGTCTGACTCAGGATAGTCGTGCTTCCTGTCTCTGGCCTGGCCTCATTCCTGCCTGTTTGTTTTCTGTGACCTTTCCTGACTCAGTGTTACTTTTCTCTCCCTCATTCATTTGGTGAGTTCGTTAGTTGGGACTGACCACAGAGCGACGCGGCCTGGTGGGCAGCCCTTGGACGGGAATCTTCAAGTTTGAGTGGACGGGATGAGACACATGCCAGGCTCTGACATGGCGGGTGAGGTCAGAGAAGAGGCCAGTGCTTCATCTCCAAGAGTAGTTTTCAGTAAGGTGGATACTTTTCTGGCCAGCCCTCAATGGACATGAATTAACATCACCTCTGAATCTGAAAAGCCAGGTGGCAGAGGGGGCTCTGTGCCTGGCACTTTGCACACTTGGTCTCATTTTGTGACAAAATCAAGGGCATCTACCATCTGGTAGATGTCATTTGACTCTTTCTACACATGAAGAAACTGGAGGTTCAGAGAGGTTATATGACTTGCCCCAGGCCACAAAGCTTATTCCAGGTAGAACTAATTTAAATACAACAGCTTGGCTGTGGTGTCTAAAATCTTTGGGCCAGAGGTCTCTTTCTTGGAGTGATTTCCTCAGAACACTAGCAAGGGGGGTGAGGCTGGTTTTGGCAGTGAGATATGGAAAATGCAGCCCCCCTACCCCCCTCTTGGTGAGTCATGGTGTGTATGGACCTGTTAAGGCTTTGAGACAGTCCTTGGTGAAGAAACCTTTGAACTCTGTGTAACCTAGGATTTCTTAAGCATATTTGACCAGAGAAATTTTTTTAAAAGTAATCGTCACCAACCTCATGAGAATAAAAGAATGTGTGGAAAACCGAATGACACCTTGCCACCTTCCCGCTTGTCTTCGTAGTAGAGAGAGAGAGGGTAGGAAGGAGAGAAGAAGTCAAAAGAAAGGGAATAAAGGAAAGGTGTCACTCAGTATTTCTCAATAAAATTGTCAAATACATTTTCCACCTTTCTTTTATTTCTGTGTTCTCTCTCTGCCATGCTTTTCAAATTGGCATACAGACTTTTTCTCAAGTGAAGAAAAAGACAGAAAGATTGATTTCTTTGGGCTGCTAACAGTTTTAACAAATAGGCCTTGAGGCCGAGAGGTCACTTCAGTGCAGGTGATCTGGACTTACAGCCAAGATGGGAGGGAGAAGTGGCGAGGAGCACCGCCCCCCCCTTCCACCTCACTTCCCGGTGAGGATTGACTTGTTTCCCTCAGCTCCCGTAGCGAGGGGTGGGACAACATGAGGATCACAACTCAGGCCCTGCCTCCCTGCCCCCTGGGCTTTCCCTCAAGCACATTTACTTTATAAAGTTAGTCCTCTGTCCACATGCTATTTTCTCTTTCCCTGATATGCTTAGTCCATTGGCATTAGCTTAGCCAGAAATTTAATGATCAACAGCAGAAACTGTAAGGTTTGTAATTTGCCCGTGTGTATTTTATGCTTGCTAGTCTGCAGACTGCATAACCTAGGATGGTCTTCTGCGTATTTCCTGTGTTCCTCCTTCTTTCAATGGAATGTGTTTATCATTTGGAATAAAGAATAACTCATGACATATATAGATAATTTTTGGAATAAGTATCTAAGCAGTCGCAATCATGTACTCAGGAATTTTTCTAGCACCCTTTACTAAACCAGTGGAGGAATTCTCTGATTTATGACTTCCTGAGTTGTCATAGATCTTTTTATTAAAAATGTTAAGAGGTTATGCAAATACCAGGGTGTTAACATGTATACAATTTATATTTGGTTGCTGTCGGAACCTTGCTCTCCAAGTATGGTCCTTGGACCGGCGTCCTCAATATCACTTCGGAGTTTGTTAAAAATGCAGAATCTTGGGCCTCATCCCAGTCCTGCTGAATCCAACTCTGCATTTTAATGAGATTCCCAGGTGATTTATATGTTCCTCAGAGTTTGAGGAGCCCTGCCCTAGAGTGCACAAAAGAGGTGAAGGCCAATCATCGTTTTGTTCCTGTTGCCTACTTTCATATGGGTACTTTTCTTTCTTTTTTATTTTTTTAAAGGTTTTATTTATTGATTTGAGAGGGAGAGAGAAAGAGAAAAAAAACAAAAGCGGGGGGAGGGGCAGAAGGAGAAGCAGGCTCCCCGCTGAACAGGGAGCTGGACAGAGGGCTTGATCCCAGGACCCCAAGATCATGACCTGAGCTGAAGGCAGATGCTTAACCGACTGAGCCACCCAGGCGTCCTGCCCATGGGTACTTGTAACAGAGTGTGACAGCTTTACAGTTTTCATCCTGGTAACTTCATTGTGAGCTGTCTTATACATTATTGTCCAAGAGAGCTACCAAGAATCTGAGGGACACGGTGAGTCCTCATTGGATACACAGGTGGGTGGATGGATAGGGATAGAGATAAAACTATAGATACCGGTTACCTTTTAAACGCCATATAGTAGCAGGTGGCAAGCACAGTGACAGGTCTGAGATTGTACTCGCCTTGTCAGCTAGCCAGTGAGCCTGCCACAATGTCATAGATGGTGGCAGAGGACCGGAGACGCCCGGGTCAGAGACAAAGGAAGCTGCAGGAGCAGTGTCTGTGCATCAGGTCTCTCTGCCCCGAGGCCCCGTGGGGTTGATGCCAATGAGCCCAGATGGATGCCTGCCTGTGCTGTGGATTGTGTTAGAGAAAAGGAACCCTGAGTTTAGAGAATTCGGATTCTTTTAATGGATGGTCAGCATGCTTTCCCTTTGCTCCAGAGGCCCTATCTCTATCTTCTGAGGCTGTTTGCTATACAGACTTCCTTAAAAATAATAATCTAGAACAAAGGGCATTCAGTGCCTCTCTTTGTGAGCTAGACGGAAATGTGAGGGACCCACGGAGAATCATCTCCTGACCATTGGTATTAGAAAATCTTTATTATTGAGTCTTAGGGCCAATAAATATTTTTTTGGAAGCCACGGAAGATACATTTCCCAGTCCCCAGGTTGTACTAAGGGTTGTTTCTATCAGAAAGACACCAGCAGGCAAATCACTTCCAGTCTGGTCATTCAGCTTCACTCGTCACAAGAAGGGAGAGGCTGTATGAAGAAAACAGATGGGGTTGTGCATCCAAAATAGCAAGGTCCCTGTGGCCCTTCATAGTGTCCCTTGTGCCATTCAAATACCGAATCTGTTCTTATCCTGGGCTTTGAGAGATATGACCTAATTTAGAGAGCTCTAGAGACTCTCAGAGATGTTTGAAGGATTGGCAAACACTGGGAAGACTAGCAGAGGTAACTTTCTAATAGAGCAGGTTTGTTGTATGTAAATGGTTTATGTTACAAAGCAGTTGATTTTCTTTTGCTCTACTTAGAGGCTAAATCTTACAGAAAATTGTAAAGGTGATTCCTGCTTTGACTCCTACTAGAGTTTTTCTCCACTCTCCAAAACATTAAGAGTCTGGAGAAGAGAGATCTGGAGCTGTTTTGCAAAGCAGGTGACAAACGTACATTGACTCATGTTTAACAACAGCTCACAGGGGTGGAGTGGGGTTGGGCCCCTAATGTGTACAGTTTGCTGATTTCCGTGGTGGAAGGTATTCCTAACAAGCTATCAGTGTGAAGTCAGCCAGCTCCCCAAATTCTTCAAAATTCCCCAAACCAGCAACAGTCCATTGCAAAGCAGGGCTAACTGACCATTTTTTGGCATGACCTTTTGATTATGCACAAGGTTTGCTAGTAGAAGCTTCTTTTTTTCAAGGTCTTCTATAATAATTATGTCCTGTTTGCCCTTGGTGATTCATAGATAGACTTACCTTCAGGCAGGATGATAGCCGAAATGATTTTGTTTGAACTTCATTTGAACAGTGTGATTTCTTTTCTTTTCTTTCTTTCTTTCCTTTTTTTCCCCTTTTTTTAAAGTCTTCCTTTACATTGTGGGTATCACCAGCCTGGCTGTTTGCTCCCTTTAAATAAGCCAACAGCCAACTCAGCAGATTTTTCTTCTCTGGAAAGGCCTGTAGGTGCCTTCTGATTGTTGCTGATGTATTTAGAAGAGAGGGAGACTCTGCAGATGCCAGCCAGTGATGATTCCTTATAATTGGGTGATGTGTAGAAGCATAATGAATCACAAATTCAGGAGCACGGCATCTGCATCCATGGCTGGACCAGGCGCAGAGTAAATCCTCTTTGCACTAATGAGGCTTTATACCTCTTCAAGAGACTTACCCTGGAATTCCCCTTGGGCTCAGTTTGGCTGCCGAGTTCTGTGAAGTCCCTCTCGAGAGTGCTTTATTGCTGTGTTGACAGAAGAATTTGCTCAGGGAATTTAAGTGTGAGCCCCAGATACCACTGTTCCGATGAATCTCGTGGTGAGCAAGTGACCCCCCAGCTTACTCTGGCGGACTTTGCTTCACGGGCACCCACGTCATGTTTCCACGTCCTGGCACCCCGTGTGGAGCCTGACACAGTGGAAGCTTCCTCTCTACCGAGGCGATAAGTGGAAGGAGCCATCTTGCTGTTGAGCCCCATGCGGTGAGATGAGCTTTTCCTTGCCTCTGTCCCCTTCCCCCAGCATTTACCAGAAGAGGGGACCTTGACTTTAACACAGAATTGAGTGCCTCCTTCCCCCTCCCTTGGGAGGTATTGATTGGGAGGCTTTAGTTATTTATTTATCAGGTTTATAAAATGCTCATCTCACCAAGGTCTCTGGGCACACCGACAAGAGTAAAAATATTAATGAGTAACAATGATTAAAAAAAAAAGGTCCACCAAACATAGATACATATAGATAAACATAGATTCTGAAGGTTTTACATCAACTCCATTGGAAACCTGATAATTGATTTAGAACTTCCATTACAACTTGATTTTTCTATATTTATAAAATGCACTCCTTTCCAAGGGGACTTGTTCTCTGTGGAAAGAAAATGCTTTGGGACTCCTGGGTGGCACAGTCGATTAAGCATCTGACTCTCGGCTTCTGCTCAGGTCATGATCTCAGTGTCCTGGGATGGAGGACTGTGTTGGGCTCTGCGCTCAGCAGGGAGTCTGCTTGAGATTCTCTCTCTCCCTCTCTCTCTGCCCCTCCCATTCGGGCACTCTCTCTCTAAAATAGTAAATCTTTAAAAAAGAAAATGCTTTAATAAGCAAAGAGATGGAACACATAGATTTGTTGTTTAGGTTAAGGCCAAGTTGAAAAGACAACTCATCTGCCATGTCAGAGAGGTCAGTTTCCACCCACCCACCCCCTTACTCCCATCTTCCCTTTTTCGGTAAAAGCAAAAATAGGAGTGATTTTTTTTTAAAAGAGTGCTTTGCATTGTCTGTACCAAATTTTTGTCTAGACACACTAAGACAGATTAGCTTCAGAAATTTTCTTGCTCTGTAAGAGGGAGAAGATTGTCTGAGAAGGGTGTTCTGTTCCAGCCCATACACCTGCTATACTTTCTTGTGCCCCTGTAATGGGAACAGCACAGTGGTGGTGGGTTGTTTAAAGGCTCAGTGAAGTATGGATAACCCTACTTGTTCCTCAAATGTTCAGGAACAGGAAGGGGAGGCATTTAGTTAGGTGGGCAAAGAGTGTGTAAATTTGAAGAACTTTTCTCACAGGTATTGGGTGTGAGATCCTCATGCTACATTGGACTTCCTCTCTGGAGAAGCCTCCTTCTCTGTTTCTACCCACTGCTGATAAAAGCAAAAACCAGAGGTGCCAAGAAGAAACTAAGACACTTCAAACTGTGTCTGACATTAACAAACTGCATTAACTCCTCTGACGAGGAACACCCTGGCAGCTGGCTTTTGTGAATATATAATAAGGTGTTATAGATGGGATCCTACATTATTTTTTCCCTTAAGAATCTAGTTATGATTAACACACTTGCCATTGGGGAATCTCTGGGACACATCAGTTTCCCAGTATAAGGAGAAGAAAAAGACTTGAGTTATCCCCTTAAAACAGAAGTTGTCAAACTAAGGCCCGCAGGAAAAATCTGGTGCTTTGTTTTTGTAAATAAAGTTTTATTGGAACACAGCCCTACCCATTTGTTTATGGACTGTCTAGGGCTGTTCTCACACCCTAGACAGTGAGTTGAGTTGCTGAGTTGAGTAATTGTGACCGAGACCATATGGCTCGAAAAGACTAAAATATTTAGTATCTGACCCCTATGGAAAACGTTTGCTGACCCCTATCTTAGAAGAACAGATTAGCAAAATATCTAAAAAATAATGACCCATCATTCAGCATTCCAGTATTTTTTAACAGGTTGCTGGTTTGGCTTTTCTTAGGCAGGTACATAAGCAGTGAGATGGGTGCAGAAAGAAGTTCTAGCTCGAGAGAACACTCCGGTGAAATTTTGCCTTCAGTGTCTGTGATTCCTACTGTGGATGCTTCCATTTTATATATGAAAACAGAGAGACTGTGTATAAAGAGAAAGAGATATGTTCAAGGTTGCCTTCAGGCTTGGGGGATGGTGCTAGACCTCACTGATCAACAGTCCTTATTGATCTATTGATTCCTAGGTAAGAAATAGTGTATCAGATGGTTATAGGTAGAAATATGAGCTATCATACTTGGAATAGTTCTTTTCTGTCTTTTTTGTAAAGAAAAGAAATGGAAGATTTTCTGACTTATATGGTGGGTGCCAATTCCAGGGATAAGGCCAACTTTGTGTGATATATTCTCGGTAGGTAAACAAAAAGAGGTTTGGTTCTGGGGCGCCTGGGTGGCTTAGTCAGGTAGGTGTCTGACTCCTGATTTTGGCTTAGGTCATGACCTCAGGGTTGTGGAACTGAACCTCGTCCGGCTCCGCCCTCAGCGTAGAGTCTGCTTGTCCATCTCCCTCTGCTCCTCCCCCATTTGCACTCCCCGCCCCACCAAATAAGTAAATAAAATCTTAAAAAAAAAGGTGGTTTGGTTCTGATACAGATTCTCTCAGGAATTCTGCATTTGAGTCCTCTTTGATGTGCTTGTTGTAGCTTCACATGGATTTTATTTTTTATAAAAGATTGTCCGGATTAACAGTATAAATGGTAAATGTGTGGCCTTTGTGTGTTCCATTGTCTTTTCTTCCTCTTTTCATAACTTTTCCAAAGAAGGCCAGTCCTGTTTTTATCTTTTAGTGTCGACCTATGTGTGCAAAGTAACTGGGTGGTCTAGTCAGAAGAGAGGTGATAGATCTTTTAGAAGCAGGCATTTAAAAAAAATGTTTTGGTGGGAGTCTTTTAATACTTCTAGGATGGAGAAGATCTTAAGACACTAGCAGTTAGAGTTCCCCAAAGTAATCTAAAATTAACTCTAGCCCCTGAAGTTAACCTCTCATTACAGCTGGATGCTCTTTGCATGTATTTTTTGTTGACACTTCTATAGAGCTCCAAAAATCTCAAGTATATCTTACTGTCTGGAACATAATGATTTTTCCCTACTCATGTAATATCTTTGCATTTAATTCAAGAACTACCCACTGAAGACAGCCTTTTCGCATCCCATTGAAAGTGTGAATTTCCAGATTAATAAACAAAATCTGCATTTTGGCCATTTCAGTGGAACTAACACTCTCTTGTACCCTGAATTTAGCCAGTCGAAAAAAATCTTTACTTTCAGTGAGACGAATGCCCCCTGGTGGAAAGAGTCGCAAACATTTGCACTGATTTGGGGGGCCCATGGACAATTATATCAAGTATCCTCATGGGACAATGCAGGGATAGAATTGACACGGCTTAGAGAGTTCTTTAGTTCTGTCAGTATACGCTCCATTTAAACGCAGTAGGTTGAAAACAACATGGAGTCATGAGAGTCTTTTTTATATTGACTGAGAGCAAAAGATTCAACAAGGAGCTAACTAACCCCTTATTATGGTAATTCCTTTAGCGTTGTTTTTTTTTTTTTTTTTTACTTTAACTTGGGAATCTCTTAGCTGGTAAAGTCGTTTATAGCCGGGCCATTTGTAATGATTTCTTAATGGATGACTTTTAGATAATACCTCAGAGGGTGTTTTAAAACTAAATAGTTGCATAAGAGAGAATTGTTGAAAGGATTGTAAGATGGCCTCCCGGAAAACACGTCGGTGGGAGGGAGGAGCAGGGTTGGCGATTAAAGTCTCACCAAAGGACAACTTTATGTCTTCTATCACATTAAGGGCCAGACAATTCATCTTCAGTTCAGCGGGGAGGGCTCAGCAAGCCAGGGAGGCGGGCTGGCCGGGACTCAAGTTTTTACAGAAAGCTTTCTTTTGGAAATCTTTAATCTGAACCCACTTGAAAACTAGCTCTCCGAAAGCTTGGCAAAGCATTTCTAGGGAAGTCGAGGAAAGGAAAAGCAGCAGTTTGGGGATGAGCTTGTGGCCCCTCTCTAGGGAACAGCACTGTGAGAAGAGCCTTCTGCCTATTCCTTGGGGCTGCTCCCCACACAGCAATCCCTAGTTTTGATGTGACTGTGACTCTCGCAGATCTGTGGCTTGTTTTGCTTCTGCGTTTTTCTCACTTGGAGGGAGCCTGCGGATGTAGAAAAAAAAAATCATCAAGGACCATCTTGTGTTGAAAGATGATGTTCTGCATACTTAATGGGCTGAATCACCCTTTCCCTTTTCAGATATGGCTCGTGTCCATTAGGCTGTGGATGTGGATGATAAATACCATTGTACTTGTCATATCACCAAGTGCCACATTTTCTGAGGGAGTGACGTTTTCTTTGCCTCAGCATTTGTAAGGGACCGCACTCTGGAGTATAGCAGCCCAGCCTGACGTCGTCTGTTAACTTGTCGTCCTGTTACCTTGCCAGATATGGTAACAGCTTGGTGAGAATTGACTTTTGCAGAAATGATTTTTCTTAAACCGGCGCCTTTGATGAAGCTGTGATGCCTCGTCTTACGTTATCCGTGGGCCTGTGTCTTGAAGTGGGTGTGGGTGCTGGGCTTCCCTTCCCCACGTGTGAGAAGGTTGATCATACATGAGAGACCCAAAGAAGCCTCTGAGGCTTGCGGAAGCTTCTGGAAGGTCTTCGAGAGCTTGTTTCTCAGATGAGAAGTACAGGGCTGTTGTCATCCTGTGAACATCCTCTCATCGCCCAGCCTCTGCATCTGCAGTAGGAGAGACCACTGAAGTATAATGTAATAAATACTCCTGATGACAGTTCCCCTCAGGGATGTTTACTCAGGACTGTTGAGCAGCCTACGAAGGGACATTTGGTACGTACAGGGATTGACTTGCACGCCTCAACAGTGGTCTTTATCTTGATGTATTTTTGTTGCAATAGTTTTGGACCCTAAACAGTGTGACCTGGCTAGATCACCCACATTATTTGCTCCACTTGACTCTGAATAATTGTCAACTATTTCTCTGAGATAGGAATTTCCTGTCCCAAGACATGAACAAATGAGAAACCTATGGCAACCATACATTTGCAAGGACTTCGGTTTGGGCAAGTGGGGAATGGGTGCAGAGAATTGGGATGAGAGAGTTGGGGGGACCACCCTGGAGGCCCCTTGGACACCCCTTGGATAGGATTTATCCTGAAGGACTTTGGTGTAGGGGCAGCATCCTAATTATTTGTATGTGTGGAAAGAACACTTGGGGGCAGCTAGGAGAGTGGTTTGGGGTAGAAATGCCAATGAGGATGAGTTCAAGTAATTCAAGCTAATAGTATTGGGTGTTGGAGGTGAGATTTAAAAATGAATTCCATAAATATTGTGGGCAAAGGCATCATGACTGAAGGAAGCAGCCTGACCCAATGGAAAGGCAAAGGTCGAGTCCGACAGATCTGGGTTCTAGTCCCAGTAGGGTGGGCTACTGGCCGTGTGACCTTGGGTGGACTACCTCCTCATCTCTCCCGGCCGGCTTTTCCGCTTCCAGATAGTGAGAGGTTGCTTATTCTTCCTGGTGTGTGCTCTGGGAGTGGAGTGAGATTATTTGTGTTAAGTGTGAAGAGTTTGTTGGTTATCCTCGAAGGTATGTGAATATGTGTGTTTATTTGGGTGTATCTGTGGAGAGAGAGAGAGAGAAGACCTTCATTCATTCAGATGTCTGTTTTCTCTGTGCTTATTTCAGATGGTTCATTGACATGGTACATAGTCAACAACTACTTCTCTTTAGTGGTTACCATGTGCAGGGTTCAGGGCCAAGGACTGTGTTCTTCTGAGTGATATCCCCAGAGGGTTCACATACGATGACAAAGTGTCCAATACCCAGTATAAATCAAAATAGTAGAACCCCATCCATCTGAGTGATTAACATTTTAGTTTGGATCGATTGGGAAAAATCAGCCCTTTGGGGTTTTTTTCCTATCTTTTTGAGTATTTGAGTATTTTTTTTCCTTCTCACAATTTAGTTACTTTGAGGACTGGACGTTTATAAAATGTTTCTGGCAAACCCATTTATGTAGTAGAATCTGTTTTCTCTGGGAGGTTGGAGAAGTAGAGAGAGGAACCAGGGAGTCATAAATCCTATTTAATTCAAGTTCATGCATTTCATGAAAGAAGGCCCCTTCTTAATCCTCTCTTTGTATTTCTCCAGAGACCTCTAAACAGATGACGTTAGCAGCAATTTGAAAATGCAAATCACATCGCAGAAGTTTTAGAAAGGATTGTTCCCGCTTCTTTCCCTCCCATTTAATCAATAAGAATGGCAAATCCCCAAACCAGAGTCATGCTGCACAGGTCAAAACCAGTCATTTCCTGGAAAGTTTGGCTGCCCCAGTCCAGCTGTCTTCATCATCTTTGTCATCCACACGGGATAGAACACTGAAGATCTGGGATGGGAATCTCTCGAATGTATTCCCTGATTCATTGAATGTGTGTGAAGGGCCTAGTGTGTGTGTACCTGGAGAAAGGAGTGTGCTTTTGAGGCTAAATAAGTAGTACTTTGCAATCAAGTGGCTTCTGTATTTTCTAGAAGAGGGGCACAGATATTGCTGTGGGGGTTCAGAGAGAAGGATTACTTCTGGCTCATGCTATCAAGAGGCTTTTGTCGAAAAATCAGAGAATTGGTTTCCAGTCGGGCCTCCAAAATACTGGCCTCTAGAACCTTCCAGTTTGGCAAATCCCTAATTACACAGTGTTTGTGGCATCTGCTTTTTAGTTGGGTGTTGCACCTTATTGTTTTTGCTGTAAGATTTTTATTCTTTCTTTAATGACTTAAGCTACACTAGAACACACAAGTGCCATGCTCCTGGAGCCTCTCCCCTCGCAGTGCGCGCCAGAATTTATTGCAACTTTGGTGTGAAAGGAACTGAGAAATCTTTCAGAAACATGACCTGGGAATTATAAAAGTTGCACATGCCTTTGTACAAAACCAAGGAAACCGGAGCACATCGAGTCGCAGTGTGAAGCTCCAGCCTCTTACATTTGTGCCTTGCCAACCCTGTCTCATCTCCGAGGCTCGCGTTCCCACAGTCCCCTGGGAGCCGCCATGTTGGCTGGTAAAATTGATGTCTTCCTTAAAATCACCACTGCCGCCACCATAGCTCAATCATTTATTGAGCATTTTCTTTGTTCCAAGCATGTTTTTGTACTTCGCATGCATATATTATTTCATGTAACCCTCAACTCCCTCATGTATCAGAAGAAGTCACTGATCTCCAAGGAGATCAAGTCACCTGCCTGGCATCACCTACGCATATGTGGTGTGTGGCAACAGCAGGATCCAAATCTGGGCAGCTACCACTCATCTGGGCAAATGTTCAGTGATGTTCAGTGTTATTATTTCTTTCACTTATTCTTTTTTCTCTCTCTTTTTTCCCTTTTGTTATTTTGATCCATCTGTCTCTACTTCTGGTTTCTTTTTCTGTTTCTCTCCAAAATTGGATATGCTTTTTCTTTATTTTATAGGCTAAACTTTTCATCATTTTGGCTTAATAATCGTATCTAACCAGGAAAATGAAAGTGCAGTGCAAAGGGAGGAGCTATCTCAAAACTAAGAAGGGGGAGAAAAGCTTGTTTTTGAGGAGGATTTTAGGTTGCATGATGTTTGAATTTCGAGAGACGAAGTTCCCAGAGATCATCACATGTTCGTGGTCGCAGACACCTTGTCTGCTTTAAGGAACTGCAGACGCGCCAGGCTCTGCTGGCGGTGGCTCTCCAACGGGCAATCCGGAGGCTTCTGGAAAAACCTGCTAAAACCCACTCTTAATCTTAATCCCTTTTATTGACCTTTCATTGTCCTTGAACCAAGGGAATAGCAATTCTATGTTGTGCTGGTCAGATTTCTGGAAGCTTGAAATGATGCTCCCAGAACCAATGCGTATTCATAATGACCAGGCACGAAATGATCTCATAAATAATGACAGAGACAACAGAACGGGGCTAGCTCAGGAGTCTCAGGACCCAGGGGAAATGGCTTTGAGATTGAGCTAGTCACTGGCTCTCTACTCTGCTGCAAAATTAGGATGATGTGAACAGATCCCCCAGTTATTTGGGGTGTTGGGTCATGGTGCAATCCTGCTGCATGAACAGTGTTGACTGTGTGGGTGGATGTGTTTTAATAACCTCTGTATGGTCGTCCCTCATCTCATCTTCTCTAATGTGAAAAGTTAAGCAAAACACGGGATTTTCAATTCCAGCGTCTACCCTTTATTAGCTATGTGACCTTTGGTGAATTTCTTTTTTTTCTTAAGATTGTATTTATTTATCTGAGAGAGAGAGAGAGAGAATGGGGGGGGTGTAGAGGGAAGGAGAAGCAGACTCCCCCTGAGCAGGAAGCCCAACATGGAACTTGATCCCAGGACCCCCAGATCACGACCCGAGCTGAAGGCACATGCTTAACCAACTGAGCTACCCAGGCACCCCTTTGGTGAATTTCTTAACCCCCCAAAGCCTCTGTTTTTCTTAATTGCAAAAAGTGGTGATAATAATGACCCTACTTGATAGAGCAATTGTGGGGATTAAATAAGAGAAGATCTATAAAGCCTTTAGTACGGTGGGCAGCATGGTGTACAGAGAAGTGGTCAGTCTGGCTCACTAGTGGGCTGTTGAGCCAGATTTCTTGGGTTTGAACCCAAACTCCAGCACTTACCAACTTGGTGACTTTGGCGGTGTTATTCAACCTTTCATTTTTTTCTTTTTTTTTTTTGAGATTTTATTTATTTATTTGAGAGAGAGAGGGCACATGAGCAGAGGGACGGGGAGGGGCAGAGGGAGAGGGAGAAGCGGGCTCTCCGTTCCACAAGGTTCCATCCCAGGACCCTGGGATCATGACCTGAGCCGAAGTCAGATGTTTAACCAACTGAGCCACTCAGGCGCCCCATTTACTAAGTCACCCTTTCTGTGCCTCAGTTTTCTCTCCCCTTAAAAGGAGATAATCTTAGTACCTATAGGGCTGTTTGAAGATTAAATGGATTAATACATGTGAAGACAATTAGAAGAAAGCTTGGTATGTAGTTAATGTCATGTATTAGCTACTATTATTGTATATAGTATCAACAAGTGTTACTTTAATGGTTAATTTTAGTTATTACAATAGTTATTATATCATAATATAATATGATCTTTGGGAATTAAAATATTTTATAGAAACCAGTAGTAATATACAGCTGATCCTTGAACAACACGGGTTTGAACTGTGTGGGTCCACTTCTATGTGGATTTTCTCTGACAGATACAGTACAGTAAATGTATTTCCTCTTCCTTATAATTTTCTTCAAAACATTTTCTTTTCTCTAGCTCACTTTATTGTAAGAATACAGTACATAATACATATACAAAGTAAGTGTTAATTGCTTATATTATCGGTAAGGCTTCTAGTCAACAGTAATTACTAGTAGTAGACAGACTATTAGTAGTTATGTTTTTAGGAAGTCAAAAATTAACATGTGGACTTTCAGTTGTGTGGGGGTGTAGCTCCCCCATGACCCCTGTTTGTTCAAGGTGCAGCAATACTTAGTAAGAACTGAAAATTAAATTTTTAAAAATTGGGGAAATGGATCAGATTCATTGAGTCAGTTTGCCAATTTTTAAGATGTGTGGTTGAGTGTTTAATATGCTGGGGCTGTAGAGAGGGAGATTCACCCTCGAGGAGTATTTGCTCAATGTATTTGCTGAAAAGCCAGTCCCAGAGAGCAAAGTGATATGTTCTGCCATGAATGTCTCTGATGGGGGCTCAGATGGCGCCCCGGCCTCAGAGACCCAGAGCTGACTTTATGTAGAAGAAGGCACTTGAGCTTGGCTGTTGAAGGTAAGAGTCCCCCAGGCAGGGAAGTGGCAAAGGGAATTCCGTGCAGAAGTTTGGGTTTGTGGGATGAGAGCAGGGTGCGGTGTTCTGGGGGGGTGGGGGGGTCTTATGTGCCTGAGACACAGATGCATGAGGAAAGAGAAGTATCCAATCAAGTCCAGGTGGACTGACAGAGAAGGGAGAAGACAGAGAGGGAGAAGGCTATCAGGGTGGCCTGGGATGGCCGTGTTCCTGTAGGGAACCTGGAGAGGACATTAGGTAGGATAGGGGCTGCATCCACTTTGTGAGCTACCGTGAGTTGAATGCAGGGCTGCGGTCCTCCCTGGAACAGGTGTCTGTTTCCCAGCAGTGAGAAATAGGGAATTAGAACACAGGCCAGAGACCATCAATTGGGAAGCGGTAGTCTAACTCCAGGTGAGAGCCTGGAGTGTGGATGGGCTGCCAGAGAGTGCAGAGCAGAGAGCCTTGGGGACAACCAAAGCTGGAGGAGGAGGAGAAATGGCCAGATTGAGGACAGAGAGGCCTCGATACGGTGGTAGGGAAATCAAGGGAGTGGAGGAATTTAGAAGTAGAGTGTGCTCACCAGTGCCAACGGCCTCAGCTTAGTCTGATGGAAGAGGCTGGAGGTGGAGAAGGGGCTCCTGGGAAGCTTATGTTCTGATGTGGCCAGAGCTGAGATATCCGCCTCTCATTAGCCACAGGAAGGGGAGAGAAGAAGCAGGAAGGCTAATTGAGGGACGCAGAGAATGGCTGCTACCTGTCCTTAGGTGTGGCCTGAAGAAATGGCCACTAGGCCGACCAGCTACAGCCAGAGCAGCTTGTGAAATGGCGGAGCTGCTGGGAGCAGCCAGAAGTGAGTGAGGTGAACTGAATTCACGGTATCGGTGCCAGGTCTTGAGAACCCAGAGCTGTGTCCAGAGCCTTGGCCTCACAGAGGAAGGGCGCAGGCTGCTTTGCTCACCTGGACCGCAGAGGCAGCTGTCTGCGCATCCACCGACTGAAAACATGGAGACCCAGAGTTTGGTGTAGAGTTGTGAGGAAAGACAGGCTTGGGTGCTAGAACCTCTGGGTGTTAGACCTGGAAAGGTGGGGCACACAGTCAGTGCAGCCTCCCTGGGGAAACCGAGGCCCAGATGACTCTTGGACTTGTGAGGGTCAGCCTGGAGTTAGTGGCAGACTTAAATCCGGGAGGACTTTCTTGTCCATGCACATGGTCCACCGCACACCTCCCTGCAGCCTTCTCCCCTCCTCTCTTGCCCTGTGCCCTTTCTTGCCCTCTGGCCACAGAGATTATCAATCAAGCTCATCCCAACCCTCAGCTTTCTTAACCCCTTTCTATCTTTCTACCTGTAACAGCCCTTGTTCCTCTCCTCCCAGGGTCTCATTAGGTGGTTGGTTCACAGACAGCTTAAATGTTAGGGTGTTAGGCGATGGAGGCAGTGGATATTTCTATTTCTTCCATGCATTTTTTTTTTTTACGGTTGCATTTTTAATATGGGTCTCTCCCCAGTACAGAGGCAGACTCTCAGTCTATCAGTCTAAATGGTCTATATGCCAATCTCAAATTCTCTATCAGAGAAAACTTTTAGCTAGAAAAATGAAGTCAAGCAAACTTTTGGTTACAAATTAAGTGCTTAAAGCCTTCTCCTTTTCATTATCTTTTAAATATGTTTCTGAGGGAGATTCAACCATCAGCCCCACAAAAGAAGCAAAAATCACGTATCTTTCCAAAGCAGTCATTTAGTTGATTGTGGATAAAATTTTCCCTGGCTATTCTTAAGCAGTAGGTGAAAGAAAATTGAGTCTTCTTTATGAACATTTTGATAGAAGAAATTTTACCGTTTCCCCCCAAAGATGTAAGGACACAGATTCCTGTCTTGGGTGAGGGACGGGGGAGCTGAAGAGAAGAACATAAAAGGAATCCATGAATGATTTAGAAGACTGCTTAATTTCCTACCTCTGTAACAGAGAAACAGAGCTTGATCAATACGCTCAAGGTCACTGTTGATATTTCCTCTGTCAGCTAGTCTTTTTTAGAGTTTTGAAAACCATCCCATGCATCCACCCTGATAGAATTACATAGAGTTAATGCATTGAGATAGGGTTTTCCATGTAGGCCCAATGAGATGTTGAAGGAGGGAGTGTGGGTATATGTGGTGGGGGTATGAAGGGAAATCTACAGTAGAGTTTTGAAGAGAAAGACTAATTTAGTTTGAGATAGACTCTAGGGAATTGACAGAGAACCACCACCCCATGACTGCTAATCTGCATTGATAAGTGAATTATTATTACTAAAATGAACCCTGGGTGTAAGGTGGTTTTTATCAGTGTATTTGGTCTTCAATTATTTCTGTCATGTTTTAGTTAGCCCTTTCGTTTCAAAAGTAACAGTGCCCCCTTGGGATTTGCCTAGTCGTGTCATACCCCATTCTGTTTATTTACTTGTTAGGTTGAGCTTTTTTAGAATGAAGATCCTCTAACTTACTTGTGTTACAGAAATGTGAGCTTCCTGCCTCTTCTGCTGACCAGGATGAGTGTAGTGTTCGGTTGGCACCTTATGAAAAGAGCATTGAGGACTGCACAGTCCAACGTTCAAACTGGTGCCTGAGAGATGAAAGGGGACCTGTCCCATGACCCCTGTCCCTCCAAAAGATGTGCTTCCTTTGGTCATCTCATTATTTGCAGACTTTGACCAGAATAACTAGATTAAATCTTGGACTTAACTGCCTTTGCCCTAATATTTACTTATAGTTGCTTATGTCTCCATCAGTCAAAAAGGAAAAAGTAATTAATAAAAAGGAACCAAGTAACTGACAGTTGTCTCTGCAGCATTCCAAAGCAAACTCATAGGCCAAGAGATCTTGTCCATGGTGATATCAGTCATCTTAAAAAGCTGATCTGCAGAGAGTTCTCTGTGATGTGGACACATCAGGGGTAGATACCCTGAAAAGTTCCAGAGAACACATGTGGTTTCCAGTCAAAATACCATGGAAATATTTTCAGAAGTTTTCTTGACCATGGTAACTTCCTCTCTATATACTGCCTGTAGAATGTTTTGTTATTTATTCAGTAAAAGCAAGTGGAGAAATTCCTTTTTCTAATTGGATTTTACAATCCTATGAGGCAACACCCTGGAGATTAGTATCTCATATTTTAGAGAGAAAGGCTTTTTTAGAATTATATCGGAGTTTGAAAGACGCTGTCTAAAATGCAACTCAAGCTTGAAAAATGTCTAGATTCTTTCACCATACGTAGCCATTGGGAACATGGTAAAACAACAAGAACTGGTTTAGGTTCAGATGGGAATTTCTTCCTTTTAGGCTTGTCAATGAGCAGACAGGCATTTGAAGGGAAGTCTCTCTACCCTACGATTCCCCAGCCTGGGAAGAGAAAAGTTATTTTTACTCCCAGTTCCCATGATGGAATTTGAAAGAGAAAACCTGATTGTTCTTTCATCGAATGCTGCTGGCTTACCTTCCTCATTTTAACTATGAACCACAACAGCAATTCCGTGGTGGAATATCATGAGCAGAGTTAATTATAACTGTTTAATGAGGCAGGTCCCAGTTTTCAGTAGATCATGACCCTTCATACATTAAAGAAGAGAGACAGTTCACATTTTTATTCAACTGACATTTGGTTAATACACTTCAAACAAATTTTGGATACGCTGCACTGATTATGAGATGGATTTTGTCCTGTTCATAAAATGCTGCTAGTAAAATAAGAAAAAAAAAAATACTGGTGTTGTTCTTGTCATTTACTTGCTCCCTGATGTCAGTTTCAGTTTATTATGGGAACTCTAAGTAAAAAATATCATTGGATTTCTTTGAAGGTCACTAATTCAGTAGAAAAAACACTGGCTTTTGCCATCAGTTAAATTCAGATTAAAATCTCCTCCTTGTCATTTACTACTGTCCGTGGGCAATGATAACAGCACTACTAACAGTATCATTTGCTGAGTAATTATTAGTTTGAGCCATGTGAAATGATGGTTTTTCTAGGCTAAGACAGTGGTTAAATACAGGCGTTTTCCTATGGTTCGGACTAATCCAGGTACTAAGGCATCACATTAGAGTTTTACAGATGTTATCTCGTTTGATTCTTTCAACACAGTTTTAAAGAAGACCTAATTATCACTATTTACAAATGAGAACATCTAACCTTACCCAGGGTTAAGAAAGTTGTTCAAGGTCACAAGTTAGTAGGGTGGAGATTTAAACTCTGAGCTATCTTTGACCTCAGTGTTCCACAGCCTCCCTGTAAAATAGATAGCAGATAACTCCCCTGAGCCTCCATTTCCTCATCTGTAAACTGGGGGAGCAGAAATGTCATGAGGGGGGCGCCTGGGTGGCTCACTTGGTTAAGTGGCTGCCTTCGGCTCAGGTCATGATCCCAGGGTCCTGGGATTGAGCCCCGCGTCGGGCTCCCGGCTCAGCAGAGAGTCTGCTTCTCCCTCTCCCTGCTGCTGTGCCTACTTGTGCTCTTTCTCTATCTCTCTGTCAAATAAATAAATAAATAAAATCTTAAAAAAAAAAAAAGAAACGTCACGAGGATGCTTCCCACAGTGGCCATCATGTCGTGGACACTTAATAGTGTGTGATGTTGTCCCTGTGAGCACACCCCCATGAGTGTCTAACATTTCAGTCCCTCGAGGGTGTGAGCAGAATACACACAGTGAGACAGTGAAGGCAGACAGCTGGGGTGTGTGTGTGTGTGTGTGTGTGTGTGTGAGAGAGAGAGAGAGATTGCTGAGAGGTCTCTTTTCTATTGACAGTCACTCCTTGCACGAACTGTAGTGGTTTGAGCCTAATACTTGCGCATGCATTTCACCCACTTTGCTATTTTCAAAACAAAGGAGATATTGGGCGAAAATACCCTATCGAGAAGAGGGTGTCTGCGACAAATTGGCTTAATTGAAAACAACTTAAAAAAAAAAAAATCCCCCAGTTTAGGGGCGGCGGGGCATCAAATTAGCCATGGAGAATCTAAGTGGAGGATTTTATTGGTTGCCGTAGGCATGACCCAAATTGCAGAGCGTGAGTCATAATGAAAATACTACTATTCTGCATTACTAATGGAGAGGCAGCATTTCTCCTCCGGTGAGGTTGGGGATGGTGAATGTGGCCACCAGCAAGCTTCTCCCAGCTGCGTCCCGTAAACGCTGTGCTGCCTCAGGCACATCTGCCTGCCCTCAGCATTGGTTCCCCCAGTCGCAAACACAGATGATAATTTTATGAAACAGGGTTTTGCATTTTTCCCCCCACAAGGCATTTGATGTGCAGCGTGGATAAGCTTATCCTATATTTTGAGATCTTTCAATGGGAAGGAGTTTCTGTTTTGTTCTGTTTCAGAAGGAGGGAAGAACAACTAGCCCTCATGTTACCTCTCATAACAACGACTACAGAATAGGGGTCCACGAACCTGTGCGCCAAATCTGGTTTTGTTAATAAAGTTTGATTGGATTATAGCCACCTCCATTTGTCTGGCATTGTCCGTGGCTGCTCTCCCAATGAAAGAGCAGGGTCGGGAGTGGTTGCTTTGGAGGGAGACTGTGTAGATGGCAGCGCTGGGAATCTTTACTACCTGGTCCTTTACCGAAAGACTGTGCTGGTCCCTGCTTTGGAACATGAGGACGTTCCAGACAAGCCAGTTGACTCCACCCAAGCGCACGCCATCTTCTTTTTGTGTCCAGTGATGCAGATTCAGCAGGGAGACTTGGGGTCTCGGGTGTTGATGCGTGTGTCTGTCAGGGGGCTGACAGTGTCTACGTGTAGGAATACTTCAGCCTTCGTCTATAGCATTTGGCAGTAGATACACCACATGTTTAGAGAGGACATTGTATCTGTGAAAATATCAAATTACAAGAACGGAGGTTAGGGAGGAGTTGTCTAGAAATGAGAATGAGGCATCACCTGAAAATGGGGGTACCCTTGAACGTTGCCATTGGTGCCTTTGTTTATGGGACGGGGCGAAGGCCACTGATGGCTCTTTCATTTCCTCTCTGGGAGGAGGAGAGAGAGTAAACAGGTCAACAAGGCAGTTCAGACTGGTGATCAGAATTACACAGCAAAAATAAACCCCCAAACCAACAAAACAATGCAGTACTCCTTGAGGCTGGATATAACTCTGTTTTATTGGCTGTTGGGGAAGTTACTTATCTTCCCGGTTTTCTCATCTTTGCTATGAGGATAAGTCACGCTTTACATGTGTTAATGTACACAAAGGGCCTTACACAATTGGACAGGGGAAGAGGTGAGTTACTCTCTGTCTTCCCTCTTTCACAAATTGAAATTATGGCAGTGGCCAGTATCATCCAGGGAGGGAAGTTCTTGGCTATGAAGAGACTTTAAAGGTTGACTCTAGTGTTACACGGGCTTGGATTCCTTTTCTCCGTGTCTGGATGTGAAACACGGGCCTCTCCCCTTTATTGGGCATGTTTCCATCTTGCTGTGTCTCAGTAAGGGAATATGGGTAGATAGAAGCACAATCTGGTGAAACTTGGAGGAAGCGTTAAAACTCTTACCTAGTCTAACACATACGGTCTCTACTTTCCTCTCAATGTTGTCACTTCCGGTAAACTCAGCAAGTGTAGGGATCTGCCCTTTGGTCTTGGGAGTCGGCCCCCATTGTGTGTCTCCGCTGCTGATGTTCTCAGGCCTGCTGGGGCCCCCGGCATCAAGTCCACAGGGTTCATTCTGTGTCCCCCTTGTTTCAACAGCTGCCTTCATGCCCAGTGACAGTCTTGGCCCCTTCTGTGTCCCTCTTGAGCACAGAGGCACTTGGGGGTGTTCTCACTCCATGCTCTGGGCTCTTGGAAAACCCGAGGGTCCTGTGAGGCCATTGTGCATGAGGGTCCAGTCAAGCTCTCTGAGAAGATGGGACATAGGTGGTGCAGCTGCTTCCTGAAGGTTTTGGCGGAAGCAGCTACAGCCCAACTCTCAGGTCCTCAGATGTCAAGGGGGTTTATTGGTTCTCCCTAACCCTTGGGGTTCCACCTCAAGGCTGTTTGGCCATGGTGCCTCCTCCTCGTGTCTGATTCCCTGAGTGATATACTCAGGCTCCATCTTTTCTCTGCTTGGGTCTCTTCTTCTGGACCCTCAGAGTCTCTTTAGTTCCTCGCTCATGCAACCGAGTGCACCTTCCCTCTCTTGGGGTCACTTCTGTGACCCTCTCAAAGGCATGGTAAAGGTGGAGCAACAGCATGGCCATCCTCAGTGCATTTCTTCGCTGGCCCCCTACCCAGCCCATTATTGTAACCTGGGCTGTTTCAGAGTTCCACGTGCACACAGATGCCACAGTGTCACTTGAGAGCTGATTCCTTTTCTTTGGTGGTAGTTGAGAGCCATTCTAGCCCTCACCCTCTCCCTCTCTTCCTTCCTCTCTCCCTCTCTCCTGCCCCCAGAATAACAGATGGAAGCCCAAAGCCTCCTTGAATTGTGTCACTTAGGACTGCATTGGCTACACGTAACCAACAGAAACAATCACTGAAACATAAGTTTGTTTCCCACAGCGAGAGTTCTGGGTCCAAGGCTTATGGCGGATTAATGATGGGGACAGGGACACTCTGGCTCTTTCCACCTTGCCCTTCTGCTGTCCCTAGCAGGTAGGCCTCTTCCTCATGTTCATGACTCTGTGGTCTCAAGATGGCTGCATGTCTTCCAGATGTCACATCTATATTCCAAGTAGCTAGAAGGAAGAAGGGCCACGAGGTTTCTTCTAATGAAGCTTTGCCTTTTAATTCGGGAAGAGAGGACCCCGCCTGCCCTGGACTGCTAGCTATAACTCAGTGGCAAAGAATTATGGCCATCTTTAGCTTCGAGGGATACTGGGAAATCACGTATACTGGCTTTTCCCCCTCAAAGTAGTGGAAAGCAAGGGAAAAGGGGTTTGGGAATGGATTTTGAATACACAAACCACAGTCTACTAATGGTCAGATAGAGGCCCTTAAAGAGAGAGCAGTAATTCAGTGTTTCATAGATGGTATGAGTCTATGATGTCATAGGATTACAATTTATCCAGCTTTTCTGGAAGTTAAAAACTCTTGCTGATTCAAATAATTAATTTACTGAGGAATTGGTTTGGTGGAGTATTTGGGCATCTTCTCTGAACAAAGGAATTCCCAAATCAATTAATAGTGGAAACAACATGGAGGCAGTAGGAATCCTATTCCATCGTCTTAGGGAACAAACTTTTGAAGTCCTTTAGAAGAAATCTCATGAAAACAGTTGATGAATTATATAATTTAAATTTCTTCTTTTCTTTTGGGTAAGGCTGAATTACCCCCTACTTGCTAAAACATGCTGGAAATGTTTTATTAGCTTAATTTCGACTCCTATATGTATATGAAAGTAATAAAAGTGTATTTCTTTAAACATATTTCATAATTTAGAGTTTTCATAAATTCATGCTGGCTTTTCTTCCTAGTATACAATAAATTAGATTCTATTGCGTGTTGATCATATCCTCGTAAGAATACTGAAACAGTACGAATGTTCATTTTAAGGAGGTAGCTTAAGGTGGGAAAAAGTAAGGGAGATAAGGTAAAAACAACATCAGGCAGGTGTTTGCATTAATCGGAGGTCAGTATACTACAGCCCAAGTGTGACCTGCTTTCTGTTTTTATAAATAAAGTTTTATTGGAACACAGCCAGCTCTCGTTCTTTACATACTGTACGGCTGCTTTCATGTTACAGTGGTGGAGTGAGTAGTTGTGACAGAGACCGTATGGTCTGCTAAGTCAAAAATATTTACTGTTCAGCCCTTCATAGGAAACGTTTGCCAGCCCCTGTAGAAATCAGTCCTGGGTGATTCCATGATAGCTGAACACAGGGACCGGGTTCCACTGCCCTCCACCATGTGGAAGTCAAGTTTCAGGTAAAAATACAAGAAAGTAAAATATGTGGATAATTTAGCAGATGTGAATTCAGAACTCCCAGACCAGAGGCATCAGGATGGTTATTTTCGTATCAAAAAAACAACTGGTTCCATTTCTGTCTTTGGCTTCCGCCTGTCATGAGAGAACTCTTGCCATGTTGACGTTTCGTTCCAGCTCAGAGTCTGTAGCCAACACACTAACAAGGGTCTCGAGTTTGCCCTTTGCTGGCTCTGTGCTGTGAGCAAGCTCCTCAAGCTCTCAGAAACTTATCTTCCTTGTTTCTCAGTGAGAGGTTGAGACTGGCTGGGTACGTGGTCCAGGGTTAGGGTCTTAGAGTTTCCTTTCTTCACCAAAGTTGTCGGTTCAGTGGTGAGAGAGATCATGTCTTATCAGAACAAGAGGATTCTCTGTATTCACAGCCTCGGCCCTGAATTCTTTCCCATTTGGTGTACGTGTGGACCAGTGTGTCCAACAAATTAGACCTGTACGTTAAACATTTACAACTCTTTTTGAACATAAAACATGAGCTATTTCAAAGGGACAAAAGCTGAGTGCTAGCATCTGAAGATAATGGAAATAACGAATATTTATTGAACGTGTGTTGTGTGCCAGACATACCTCTAAACACGTGATATATATTAGCTTATTTACTCTGCACAGAAGCCCTGAATTAAGTACTATCATTAGCCCCATTTCACAGATGAGGATGCTGAGGCAGCTTGCCCGACCTCACACAGTCATGGCACATTCTAGCATCAGAGCCCACGCTCTCGACCGCTCTTCTTTCTACCTCCCAGTGGGTATGACTGGCCTCCAGCCACACTGCAGTGTAGGGGAAAACAAGTATGAGAGAGATACATTGTGGTTCCTAGAAATGATGGACACTTCTGGAAATTACCACAAGACTTTTTTCATTTACCCCAAACCTACTCCATGCCATTGAGATCATCCTCAGAGGCTCCTTTTCTCAGCTTCCTCTCCTTTGTCGGATTAAAAAAAAAAAATGTAGGACAACAGTTGAGAAAATACAGGTTGGAAACTGGGTCATTTTTGTGAAATCATCCTTCTTTGCCAGTACCAATTTTGAATTCTTTCTCAGAATTAAAAAAAAAAAAAACAAGCAAACAAACCATGTGGAACAGTGTGTGGCAGATGGTTGTTTCGGCTCTAGGTGAGTTTTGTCATTAGACTCCGGGACAGAAAACCATTGCTTTGGAAAATCATCTGTTATTTTCGTGAGCTGCCAGCTCAGAACTATTGTAGCTGTGATGGTTTGGGATGGGATGGGTTTTTTTTTTTTGTTTTTTGTTTTTTCCTAGAGATTAGCCCAGAAACCATCTCCGTTGGAATTCTGTAGGATTTTAGATGCCATGCCACTGAGGCTAACCTGGAAGTTCAGTGGGGTGGGAGAGGTGAGATGGAATTAGGTTTGAGGTCAAAGTTAGTCCTCTTCTCAAGGTTTATCTTCCCCTGGAAACTACAGCAATAAACAGCTAAACGATGGTGTTCATTACCAGCACAAGTCCCTAATTAATTTATTTTATGTTAATTAAGTTTATAATTATATAGTAAAACATTTACTTTCTCCCTCAAGAAATTGACTGAATCTTCTGAAGGGGCTTTGTGACTGTAATTTAGGTGCAATTAGCCTGTTAAATTTAGTTAGGGTTTGGTTCATTTAGCTGCTGCTGGAAGATGCTAGAAAGGAGGAAACTAGGCAACGTCTCCGAAGTAATGCTGGGTCTAGAAGAACATGTTGCTGAGAGGCTCCTTCCTGGTCTCCGGGCAGCTAGTTCGGGTGTCTAGGACAATCCAGGATGTGGCTTCATATTTATCATCTATGTGTACTCCCCACTTAGGAACTGCGGATTCCTATAGCTGTGGATGGAAGTAAAAACTTTCTTTGTGGTTCTGGCATGGGAACTGAAGCTTCTCAGACATTTTCTACCGTGGCTGTGAAATCTCTGGCACTGGCCAGCTTTCAGGCTCAGAGTGGTATCACCGGCCCCGGCCACCATTTTGGCCTGGAAAGACATCTTTCCTGCTGGGAAGGGCATGACCCGGCACATGGCCAGCACCCCCAGGGCTCCAATGGAGAGGACCCCACTATTCTAGGCATGTGAAGATGGACTTTTTGAACAAAGTTCCTTCTGTGAGATTGTACCTCATAGCTCATAAAAGAGTATATTTAGGCCTATCATTGAAAATACAGTTGAAGGTAATGATCTGCCGTGGCCGCTGAGCCGTGTGCAAGGTTGGAGCTCACTGCTCAGGCCCGTGATTGGAAATCTGGAAAGCACAAAGGCAGGATTATTCCAATGAGTAGGGAGAGGGCATCCCAGCAACACCCCAGTGGTGGGGGTAGCAAGGGGTCATCTATTTTAAAGTCCCTTTGGTTTTTGAACCATTTATTTCTTGGTGGATAACTGAAGTCCTTGCTTTGGAAAGGAAGCCAGAGAATTTTTTGTCCTAGAGTGCTAAGCTGAATTACATGAGATAATTTTTAAAAAGACATTTGGTGTCCTGTCATCATGATGGGAGTTGGTTTATTACTGTGTGATTGATGAATGAATGAAACATGTATTTAAGTCAAACAAAATAGGATCACTTAACCCCCTTCTACCTAAATGTTTCATCTGTAAAATGGAAGCACTAGCCTCCTTTTCACTTCACAATAAGCAAATGATAGCCTCCTTCCCAAAAGAAGCGTGTGAAATATGACTTATATATACCTGGAAAGGTATACGGAAACCAGATTTTTATAAATTGTCCTATTTCTCTTGCTTATGTTATTTAATAATATTTTAGGAAACGGTGTCTCTTCATTTCTGGTTGGCACTTAGCTTTAATGTTCTTTGCCCCCAATTCTGCTGTAGCAGACTGAAAAACCAAAACCGAAAAGAAACAAACAAAAACAAATCACAGCCACACAGATTGGGGGCATAACTTGCAATCAGTAAAGTACACCAACTGGGCTTTTAAAGGGGAAACATGTCATATTCAAATCTAGAACATTTTGGGTTAGCAGTCTATCATCCCGAACATATTTTTGGTAAATAATACATACTTGATAAAACCTAGGACTGTCTTCAATGAGAGGGTCATTCCAATTGTAGTTTTTTTTTTAAGCCAGTAGGATACTTTGGAAATTCTAAGTCTTGGCACTTTGTCTAGATGTTAAGAGTCATAATTTGAGCAACTGCCCTGAGCTGAGGAACTTGTATGTGGCACGGACAGTATTAGGTACTCATATTCTAGTCGTCCCACTATGTTAGAATTACTTCATCTGTAACTAGTGTTGGGTAACTGAGATTCAGAGAAGTCTCCTGACTTGGCCAGAGTTGCACAGCTCAGGAAGGGGAGGGGCAGGATCCAAACTCAGGTCTGTCTGGCTTTAGGCTGCTTCTTGCTGTCTAACCAGCCAAGCCAGCTTCCTTTCAGGCTTCACTGTGGAAATGAATCCGCTAGCACACAATTGCCAAAGAAGATAAACATGTGGGGTAACCGTACTTATTAAAATTCTTGTTCCAATGGTAGCTGGAAGTAAAGGTCCAGGATCTTGTATAGTTAAATGGTGGATGGTAAAAGACCATCATTATGAAGAATGAAAAAAACAAAAAAGACTAATTTATAATCCAGCCTTCCCTGCTATGCACATGTAATTATACTGTGTCCTTTCATCTGTATGACATTGAAAAATGTTTACTGCTTTCACATAAGGCAGTGCATTGGTCCATCACATGTGTTTGAATGCCCCTTATGCTCACGTAGATGCTGATTTCTGTTTTAAACTAAGAATGTGTGTAGAGTTACAAGGTAAATAGCCTTTCCCTTTTAATCACTTTGATTTAGCGAAGAACTTCCTGTAAATTTGGAAAGCATTTCTTAAAATAATGTCAGATGTTTGGATACATTAAATTTTTATTAAAAACAACAACAACCAGAATACACTGTTTTCCCAGTGTCTTGGTTCTGGTTGATTCTTGGTGTGGTTGCTGTAATTCTGAACCAAGCTGTTATATATGGTAAGCCATATAGGCCACGCATACTTTATTTAAAAAGGAAAATAAACTGTGAAATCTGGTGTGTGTAAAAATGCACTCTCTTTAAAACCCAGAGTTTTCTCCATGGAGAAATTATACCCAAACCAGACGCTTCTGAAGGGACTTGGAGTAGAATCTTCCTCGTCTTTCAGAAAAGGGTGTTGCCAGGTAGAAAACTACGGAGGTCGGCACGTGTCCAGCTGCTGTAAGATGTTCTGGGGTGTGACTAAGGATAGTTGGATGGCATCACAGCATGGACTTGTCCCAAAATGAGCTCTTTGAGTAGATCAAAATGTCAGGAACTGTAGAGGCTTCTAGAACGCAGGGTTAACTTAGGTCAAGTCGGGGGCTCTGTGGGCTGCCTCAGTCTGATGCATCCAAGGGTGACACAAGGGTTGACTTGGCATTTCTCCAGCTTCCTACTGAGAATAAAGTAAGAGTTGTCCATTTTACTGAGGCTGCTCGACATGGGTTCCGTGCTACTTGTAAGGGCTGTGCAGAGCCACCAGCTGAGGCACCAGACCCTGAGGATTCCCCCTGTTGAGGAAGGATGGTGAATCCTGTTCTTGGTGAGGTGAATGGGCTGGTACTCGTTCAGACTGATGAGGAGGTCCGGGATATTCCCTTATAACTTTTGCTAGGGTGCAGGATAACCTACGCTTTTGCAGGGTCCAATATGGGATTTTAAATTTGGTCTTACAGAGTAAGTGTCAAGTAACGTCCCAGGTAGTCTGGCCAATGGCAAGGATGAATCTTCTTTCCAACCCAACATTGCCCCTCTTGGAGGAGAAGCATGTTTTAGTGCTTGTCCTAACAAAGTAACGAGATGATAGAAGTTGTTCTGCTAATGGTGTGCTGGGGAAAAGGCAGTAGAGCAAAAAGTTATGTTTGGGGGAAGGGCCTCCTTCCCACCCCATAATCTGTATTTGTCTCTGAGGTGGGGCACCTCGACTTCTCTGGAGAAAAGGCTGAGTCCAGATAAATCTCTTTGAAGCTTTCTGTGTGGAGAAACAGATCTGTGGCCTGGGAGCAGGACCCTGGGTGGTGGGAGGTGATGTCATTGTGTGGGGCCAGGGGACAGTGAGGAGGAGGTGATGGGCAGCAACACACAGAGGAAGCCATCACAGGGCTGGGGAGTGACCACCTGGGCCAGACTCCTTGCAAAGCAGGACTCTGTTCCCAGAATGCACTTGGCAGCTTCTCCGATGTCAGCCAGTCTTCCAAGACGTCCATGGTCCATGACTGGACAGAACAAAGGCCTTGCTCATTTCCTGCCCTAGGGCGGGTTTGGGTAATTCACAGTTTAGTGTAGTCAGTTTGTGGGGATTATCAACCCCACCTCTCTTTGTTTGGCATTCTGGAACATGTGGTGTTTAGGGTTTCATTATCTTGTGCCCTGAGCTCATTTAAATGCAGATGAGATTTATAAGGTACCTCTATTCAAGTGAAGATAATTTGTTTGATCTTCTCTGCTTAATTGCAAGCATTCGTGGCTCTGACCTCCAGGCTTTGCGACACTAGGCAGACACACTGCACACGAAAGGCCATGGCTTCTTAGCGTTGCCTTCTTAGCGAGCATCCTCCATGTGAGCAATCTTCAGACTTTGTCTCTGAAGTAGTGCTTGGAGTGCCTCATGAAAAAAAAGGACAGATTGGATGTTGACTTACTCTCTTCCTTTGTGGGTCAGCTTAACCTTGGACTTGCACTCTGAGTCCTGCTCTGCGGCTTTTTGATCTCTCTTTGCACTCCCCAATAATCGTGACCACCCCCTTTACGTGCTTGAGGTCTCCTATCTGCATTGACAGCAACTCCTTTGGTTTGAAGTCCTTCTCCTCTTCCTGCTCCTCTTCCTTCCATCCCCTGCTTAGGTTCACCACCACCACCACCATCATCCTCATCATCATCAGACAAGCTCAGGCCGGCCCACCACACTTGTTCCCTCTTGCTTATTCTATGCATACTTTACTTTTCTAGCAATGTATTCGTGGTCTGTGTGTCATGGTTTCGGCCACACTTGAGCAGAGCCAAGTAGCCTCCACTGGGTATGTTTGAGGTTCTTGCAAGTTTGACGTCGTTACAGGTTAATTAAGTTATAGGTTTTAGGGCATTTGTCTCCTATTTGGACATGGTAGGTTCTAGTACTCTGGCTTCATGGACTCGGAAGAATTGCTGGCTAGAGTGTTTTGGCAAAAACAAATCTGGACACAAATGTGTATTGGCAGCAGTGAGCACATGGTATTCGGTGTGGAGATTTATAGGGCCATGCCCATGTGCACTGAATGTTCGAGTCACTGGCAAGCCTCTCTGGTCCGAGAATTGTGGAACAATGGCTTTAAGAAGATGTCATTTCCTATTACAAAGAGCTACCCTATGGATTTTGCAATATATGCTTATTGAAGTGAGCCAGAGGGCTAGACACACCCCTCAGGGGAACAGCACATTGATTTGGGTGTCTCAGTGTGGTTGCTTAAATCTTAATGCCCCTCAAACCATGAACTCAATCTTTTTTTTTTTTTTTCCTACTCGTAGTGTTTTTAGGTGATTCCACAGATAGAGGCCATATCATTGATCTTTTTTGGATGTGTTCCTCATCCCATGTGAAGTCCCTGACATGGGAGCACTTGAGCCCTGGGACACTTGTCATCAGGCCCTGCTGATCAGACCACATCCTCCTTAGAATCACTGAGTTTTAGTTGTGCAATAGTTTTGGCTTTCCTTACACCTTCGAGTTTTGCCAAGAACTTTGTGTTTCCTGCGTTAACTTTCAGCTCATAACTAAACTTCATGTTGTAAAGTCAAACTAGAGCTTTAAAAGCCTCGCTGATCATCCTTATTTTTAGTTGTTCATCCTCAGCGAACAAATGGACAACGTTTACTTCGTCCAATGCCCACAGTGGTTTTGATCATCACAAGAATGAAAATAAGTCTAGCACCTTTTCCCCAGGAGCTTAAAATGCTTCAGGAGGCACTTACTGGGTGTCCACGTGCCTGATGGTAACCTTCACTATACTTCTGAGCAAATACGGGATTTTTTGCAGGAAGCTTTGAAGTGTGTTGATTAGCCCAGTTACCAGGGAGAAATAGTAGATCCTACCTTGTGTTGTGCACTCCACCCCCCTCCATTTTGGTTCTGTTACCAAGTACAGCAAAGTCCTTCCATAAAACTCAAAGTTTAGTCATCGCTATTCTCAAACTCAAAATGCATTCAGCCCTTGGTATCGTTCAAGGCATTGTTGGCCCAGAGGATGGCTGGACGTGCTCTCTCTGCCCTCCTGCGCCCTATAGTCCGGGATGCAGGGAAGAAGACAGAAAAGAAATGCAAGTTTAAAAAGGTACAAACGTAGGCTATGTGAATGAATGGAATTGAATGTCATAGAGGTTAAGAGGCCAGTCAACTAAATGCTCATAGAAATGGCTTTTGCGTGGACCTTCAAGCATGGTCAAGGCTTCTATAAGGAGAGCTTGCTGGGTAGAAGGGGATCTTAGGGCAAGAGATAGCACGTGGACAAAGCACGTCCCCGGGAAGGGAAAGAGGGGTCTAAAGGATGGTGAAGCAACTTCTGGAATGAGCTCAGAGAAGGACACGCCAGGACCTGGCTTATGTGTTGGGACATTTCTGCAAGAGGTGATGCCACTGTACAAGATAGACCGATGGCCCAGAGAATCCACGTTTAGATTTCGGCTGTCTCACTCCATTCCTGGGTGACCTTGGACACATCACATTGGCCATGCGGGTCGAGTGAGTCACCTATAAAATAGAAAAGGCAAATGGCAAGGGATAGTTGGTGTAACAACAAACCTATATTAGATGCTCCACAAATATCAAATTAGGACAGTGGGTGTTTAAGCCCTGGTGCTGAAATAAAGCAGGATTGCACCCAGCTCAAGTCTAAAGGGCGATGGAAAGCTCTTTGCACCCGCTGGGTTCTAGGCACCTAATGTTATGAGAACATAGGAATTTATCCTTTGATTTTACTTAGTAGACATCTTCCGGAAGGTTCAAGAAGCCTTCGCTTTGCTCTCTGATGAAGGTGAGCCGACTGCTGTACTGGCACCCTGGCCACCATCCGGCCTCCAAAGTGGCACCATGCCACGCGGACGCCCAAGTCGGCAGTTCGCTACTTGAATTCTCCAAATGAGTTAAGACTTGCTTTTTTAGACAAACAGCTGCGTCTTTCTTCCGTTCCTTTCGCTTCCTTTCCACTCAGCAGTTTTCCTTTTTGCTCCAGATAAATTGCTGCTAATTTAAATGTACTGCAGATCCTTGCCATTTTATGGCTGATTGCTTCTGAGTTATAGGAGGGAAATGTGTGCACGTTTGAATGTAAATAAATCTAAATGGGTCCGAAGCCGGTGGTAAAGAAAGCACAGTGCTTCGCTGACCTTCACCTCCCCCGCCCCGCCCATCCCTTTGAAGAGGTCAATGAGCAGATCCGAAATCAGCAAGTAGCAGAGACAGAGTTTTAGGACACATCCTGGGTTTCTCTCTGCTTTTGACTTTACATCCCATTTCTGACTGCCTGCTTTATCCTTGTTCTTGTTTTTTTTTTTTTTTTTTTTTGATAAAAGAGCCATTCTCATGATAACTACCATGCACCATCGGAATGCTGCAAATCCTTCAGAATGTCACGTTGTCAAAATATCTATATTTCAGGCTCAGAAGCTAGACAGCTCGTTTGGCTGCTAAACCCTCAAGATGTTCAGCCATTTGTTGTGGTCTAAAAACTTTCCCCCTCACTAGGAGAAAATAATGATCTATTGTTTGATATCATTTTGTGGCCCCTTTCTTGAGTTTCTGGTAACATGAGTGGGCAAGTCAGGAGGTCTTGGTAGGTAAATTGGGGCCCTGATGGAATCTTCCTCTCAGCTCCTTAGAAATATGAAGCACCAGGTACATTTCCGTATAAAAGAGTCAAGTCTTGAAATCAGACTGGTTTTTCACTATCTGGTGGCGTATCTTTAGTGTGTCAACTGTTTTGTGAAGATCAAGGGTATCGGAGAGGAGTCTGACTTGCCTTCCTGGAGGCGGAGGGTGGCCGTAGTAGCAGTTGGAATGCAGACACGGCACATGGCTTATCAGTGCAACAGCCTGGCTTTTCCTCCCAAGGAAGACGTCGCATGTGTTATTCTGGTTGGCTTTACTCCCCTCGTGGCATGGGTGTGTGGTGCTGAGGTACGGTTCTTGGAGAAGGATGCATCACGAAAGGCAAAGCAGAAGGAGGTTCAAGAGGGACACTTGACATCCGTTTAAGTAGGGCTGGATGCAGTTGCAGCCTGAGTGAATGGCAGCCCAGAGAGCTCGCATCTAGCAAAGCAAATTGTTTCCCAAACTGTAATAACGAGCTTGGGTAGGTCTCGGGGAGGAAAATGGCAAATCGAAGCAGAGGAAGGGTGGCTTGGGGCCTGCTGTAAACACTCTGAGATGAGTAAACTCTTAAGAGTTCCTGTGCCATAAACCCATTGGAAGGAAATAAGGCTCACTTTAACAGTTTAGTCCGTTCTGTTATTATTAGTATTTTAATATCAAATGCTTTTCAAAATTGAATGTGCAGAGAGAGTGGTATATTGAAATCAGCCAGTCTTTTGTTTTGGGGATGATGTCTTCTCTTTGTATCACCAAGTTCCTCCTGTTTTTATTGGCAAACTTGATATCCTAATATTAATCCTATTGTTTCAGTGGGAAGGAATTTGAGACCCACCCTCTTAGAGCCTGAAGGTGTTTGGTTAGTTAATTTGGCAGGCTTGTTCTACGTGTCAGAGTGCACTCTGAAACCAGTGTGGCTTATGCTTGCCTGGAGGCTGAACTTCGAGAAAAGAGACTAAAGTCAGAAACGAAGGAGTCTTCATCGGCACCACTGTGTGCATCCTGCATGCTCAGTGCTTTGTGGGTGATTAAATCCATAAGTGATGTTTGGCGTCCGTACCGAGTGCTTTTCCTGAGACTTGGAAGGGCGGGAGAGAGAAGAGCCATGGAAATTCAGCTCCGTAGACTCTTCGAGTGCTGTTGTAAATGATGATACAGATTGGTGGTGGTAATTACAGCTCTGGAGGCAGATGACACCAGTGCTTGGCAGACCAGACGCCAGGTTGAGGAAGATCCAGAGTCTGGAGGGCTGGGTTTAGAAGTGCCTTCCGAAGCTGAACTGAACATGTCTTGGGGGTTTCTACCACGACGTCATCGATTTTGTCACTTAGGGATCTGAGGAAGCTTCATGCAGATTACACACACAGAACTACATGTGATGAATCTCCCCTGTTCTCGCTGGGTTTTCCTAGTGAAGTTGAAGGGATTTTGTCCTTCCGGCAGTGACAGGGCAGGGTGGCCGCAGAATACAAGCTCCTGGGTCAGAATTTGAGCTCTGGCCCATGCTTTGTCGGGCCTCCGGCAAGCTGCTTTGCTCATAGGGCCTCAGTTTTCTCACCAGGAAAGTGGGAGCAATAATAGCACCATCCCCATAGGGTTATTGTGAACTTAAGAGGGCTAATTTGGACAAAGAGCTTAGAAGAAAGCCTGGTACCCAGTGGATTAGCTGTTGTTTATTGTGCAAGTGGTGTGCTCATCTTTCTCCATCTGTGGGATGGCTCAGTATTTTAGGCCAAGGAATTTCATTTTCTTTATTTTTGTATCATCTACTGTAGTGTCTACTATTTGGTCACTGCTCAATTAATGTTTGCAGGATTAATTAACATTAATTAACATACACTATATGTCTTATATATACTATATATATATATATATATATATACACACACATACAGGCAATATACCACATGTATGTATATACTGTGTGTTATATAATAGATATTCCATCTATCTATGTGTGCATGTCATGTATATGGTATGATACTTAAGTGATTTAAGGCAATTAATTATTTAATACTAGGATTCCTGGAAAAGAATCTAAATCTTCGTGTGGTCCAGTATTTCACAGTTAAAGCTAGCCAGTTTTCTGATCTGTTATTTTAGAAATAATTTGATGAAATTAAGTGGGGAAAGAAAAATCAGGATTTGGATAGATATTTGTTGTTGAGTTTTATTTTTTTTTTCACTGTGCATAAAAATTCTCCAGGACTCATCTCTATTGAACACAGATTTCTCCTCCTTAGATTAAGATGTTAACATCTGAGACTGTCGTGCAGAGCTATGTGCAGAAATCCCTTGCACATCTTTCCAGGGTTTCCTGGGCCACGTAAGATCGGTTTGAAGTTTAAAACTAAGTGGCTTGACAATGAGATGCACGTTTTTCTCCCAATTTTCTTTCTGTGATTATCTATTCCTTTATGTTTTAAAGCATATTCTATGTTGTGTCTTGATTTTGATTATTTATTATGTTCTTTTTAAAAGTGATTATACTTGTATGTTAATTTTCATTGATTTTTTGTTTTGAGCATGACTTATGTTTTATTTTGTGTTTCTTTTAGGTTTTGTTTTGTTTCATAAGATCCCACTGGATGGGTAGCTGAAATAAAGGCAAAGACAGAGAAGGGGGCTGTGGTGCTTGTTGGTTGATGCTGCCTTGTAAGCCGGACTCTGGGGACGGGCGCTGGCTTCTCCCGGGAGGTGCCGCTTAGCTGGGGGTTTTCTGGTAGCTGTGGGTGGTGTTTGCAGGACGTCCTGTGTGAAGCCTGCGGCTGTCCTGAGCTGTGTTTGGGGAGCACCGCTGCAGAGGCAGCTCCCAGGCTGCTAAGCAAACACTCAAGAAAACATCTTAAATTAATGCTTCTCTTTTGTTCTTGCAATTGTTCAAATACGAAATTGACATGGGATTCCATTGGCTTATGCTTCTCTTCTGAAAGGAGTGCTCTTTGACCATACTGGAAATGTAATGATTCTTACTGTTTCTGTTCATTAAAGGTGAAGTACAAAGTTTAAAAAAAAAAAAAAAAATCTAAGTTTAGGGACAGGTATAAGAACACACTAAACAGCCTAACCTCCACGTAACACGTAGTTTAGCATTATTTTCTGTTGATGTTTAATGAAGACTGAATTCAGAAAGTCTCTCTTTCCCGTCTACAACACATCGACTGAGAAAGTTAAGGGCATCGCTGTGGGGACTTGGCCAGGCCACCGAGAGGTTCTCTCCTTCGCTGGTGATAAAGGTCCAGAGTCATGCAATCAACGCTAATGATTTTTCTAAAGTTTGTTAGCAGGTGAAAAATAAAAGCAGCTCTGTGGTCAGGGGCTCTAGATTTAGGTTACGCGTAGTCAGTTTCAGAATAACTACAAGAGTGAAATAGACACACATGGCGCGCATGTCCTTTTATTTGCCCCCTGCGATCCACCTGCTTTTTAGAAGTTTCCTAGTGAGAAGGCCGCAGTATCTCATGCTGTTCCCATGACAGAACTGCAGCTTTTCTACTCTGAAAAGGTCTGCGGGCAGAATGGCTGGCCTGCTGGGAGCAGGAGACCATATTCTAAGAAGGATAGATACTCTATACTACAGTACTGCTGGTTTTCATGGGCAGGAAGGCTCTTCCTGACCCCAGCGGCACAGAGGTAATGAGCGTGCGCTTTATCAGGTCCAGCCTCATTGCCGAGAGGGTAGCCCGGGAGCTACAGAATCCTGCGTCCCTGCCTTAGTCCTGTCACGGACACCTGTTTCGCTCACTTGGCCATTGCAGTGACCTTTGTCCGCTTTGCTCAGCCTGTGCCACGTAGGATCCCTGTCCTGCAGACAGGTTCGGCTGCCCTCGCCCCAGCTCACCTCACACTTTCCTCGGGAGGGGGGCGACAGAGCCAGGCCCGGAGCATTTCGCTTGAAAGCACGATCAGCTCTAACCGTGAAGGCATGCTCAGAGACGCCATGGCTGGATTGGAAACTTACAGACGTTTGAAAAAATTCTTTTTTTTTTTTTTTTGAAATAGTTACTTAAGTTTTGCAGTTCAGCTTTAAGGATTTCTAGATTTTTTTACTAGTCCGCATGTTTGGAAACATTGTTTTGCGTCCTGTGTAACTGAGGCATTAATCTTAATAAACCAGGATCCACTTAGGCACCACTTGATATAAAAGGATTATCCATGATGAATATTTTATACTGTATCTTTTACATTAGCCACTAAATATGTTATTACTTGATACAGACATTTCACAGGGTCCTATGGATTACAGCATTGACCTTGGCCACTCCATACCCCTGCCTCAGAGAGGGGCAGTTTCTCTGAAGCATACACAGGCTGCTTGTTCTCAAACATGTGCTTTCCAAAGACACATTTGAGTGGGGAGAGCAACGGGCCTTTGGTGTGGGGGGGTCTGAATATTCCCTGGATTCCCATTTGCTTGCTCACTGCTAAATGACAGGTCCTGTCACTACTTAGATTTTGATCTCTCCCAAAGTTGTTGATTTACAAAGAGGCCAGCTAATTGCAAAAACCTTGAACCCTGAAAGGAAAAGGAAATTCACACAGAGGGTGGACCAGAGGTGATCAGCACCCCAAGCATTCTTAAATATCAGCCTTTCGGTGCAAGTTTGTTTTTTGTTTTTTTTTTTAAACCCTTAAGATTTTATTCCATGGAACCAGAAAAAGGCAATGAATTGTTTAAGAACTATTTTCTACGTTTCCCAGACCCAAAAGGAAAAAAAAAAAGAATATTTGTATTCAACAGCTAGAAGACTTGCAGGGTAGATTTTTGTTTTAAAATGGAGAGAAGTGGACAGATAAGGCAATTTAATATATCAAAGAGCAGTTGACATCTCCTAGGGAACGATGAAAACAGCAGGCTATTAGAAAATTGTTTCATATGGTTCTTGTGTTCCTCGCTTTTCATTTTTCTTTAATCCCCGAAGACCACAGTCAGTGACATATCTTCTCATTTCTATCCTCTAGACCACCCTCTTTCATCCTTTGCTTTTTTATGTCCCCTACAAGACATCTTTTTACAGCTTCCTAATGACACGTATCATGTATTTTTTTCAGCATTAGAAAACGACAGGCAGCATTTTTGCTGAAATCAAGTCCATTGCCCCCCAATTGGGACCCGGCGTCTCAGTGCCAGGCAGGTGCCCTTTGGAAAGGGTGCGCGCTGGGCGTGCGGACACCCAGCCCTGCAGAGCCAACTCCTGCCTCCCGGGAATGGGGCCCCAGTTTCCCAAATCTTCTGATTCTTTAAGAGAAACTTGAAACCTGGATTTTTTTTTTTTTAAATGTGAAATGTCCCTATTTTTAAAAAGTTGGCTCGGTTATTTTTAAAACATTATGTAGGCCAACAAAACATGTCTGTGGGCTGCCAGGTTGTTACTTTTGTCTTAAAGCAACATCATTGTTCTCTGTTTCCTACTATCTTTCCTTTGCAAACGCACTTCCCAGCATGGCCATTGAGAGCTTTTTCTCCATGGAGTTTGGTGCCCGAGGGATCTGCAGTGTGTCCCTTCCCATCGGGGCTCTCCTGTGACTTCCGCTAGCCGGGGCCTTGGCTCCGTCACCCTCGGTCACTGTTTTCCCTCCGTCCCCAATGGGCCCCACTTCTGAGTGGCGGGAGACCACCTAGCAAGTCCTTCCTCCTGTTTTGTCTGACATGGACCTTCCTTTCATCAGGGTCCCTGTCGTCTGGCCCACTTGGATGGGGTTCGATGGGAGAGCACACAGGCCCGTTCATGGGTCCTTGATGTACTGGTGTGGCCGCTGGTAAATGGGAAACAGGCTTGCCACCTCAAGAGGTATGGTTCAGGCCCTGTGTCTTGAATGGGGTCCCATTGAGACCCTCCGAGGCCACTGAGACAGACTAAGGATCTCCCACTGGCATCCCCAGAGACACCGGTTTGAGGTCAAAGAAGGTGCATCTCCCGATGGGAGAAATTCTTGGCTTTTCACTCCTGGTCTCCCAGCCCAGACCCATTTCTTTTTTTTTTTTTAAGATTTTATTTATTCATTCGAGACACAGAGATACAGAGAGAGAGAGAGAGAGAGAGCATGAGCAGGGGGAGAGGCAGAGGGAGAAGCAGGCTCCCCGCTGAGCCAGGAGCCAGACGTGGGGCTCGATCCCAGGACTCTGGGATCATGACCCGAGCCGAAGGCAGATGCTTAACCATCTGAGCCACCCAGGCGCCCCCCCATTTCATTTTTGACCCATCGAATGTTCTTTCCAAAAGTAGGGGGCACAGAGGAGAAGGAAACAGTCTCAGCCCCACCCTGCCACACAGGGCGCAGAGGGGGTTGGCCCCTGCTTCCAACTCTTCTGAAGGACACCCCGAGTGGTTGGGGCTCGAGGCTCCCCCCAGACAGAGCAGAGGCCATGGTTGTTGGACAGTCCGAGGAGCAATCAGCTCAAGGAGAACAAGGCAGGAATTCAGCTCGCTGCCAGGTGCCGGCGCGCGCGTGATGGAGGCGCTCCAGCTTCGTCTCTCCTTTTCTCTCGATCTGCTTAGAATTCCTGACTTTTCTCTCTTTCTCTCTAGCAATCTAAATTGACTCCATGACAAACAGGGGGCTTGTTTTCATTTGCTTTCTTGGTTGCTTTGCACACGCTTTTTTGTTGTTGTTGTTGTTCATTGCAAAATGGGACCAAACACGAATGGAGCCTGAACTAACCTCTCTCATGCCACCGTGGAGTGGATGATGCCCTCTTGCACTGTTCTGGTGCTTTCTGTCTAGCACTCCTCCCTGGTTTTCATCTCATCCCCTCACACAACAGTAGATGCTCATTTCACCTTGCCTTGTCCAGACCAGATGCAGAGGGAGAGACAGGACTCATGTCATCTGGCGCCTTCACAGGGCGGCTGTGGGCAGCCATGTGGGCTGTGCCCTTCCTGTCTAGCCAAGGTCAGGGGTCCCCCTGGGGTCCCGCAGACTGGACTCCAAGGACACCTGGGCAGAGGCCACCATTTCATTAAATGAGTTCTGCTGTGTTCACACACCTGCGGTGCCCACGAGCCATGTCAGGTTTATTCCAGGGCACCTGGGGAGGTTAAGGACTCTTCCGGACAGGGCAAGAATATAATTTTCCGTGGGGTGCTGCCAGATGGAATTAAGTGAACAGAACTCCCAACCCAGAGAGTGACATGAAAACAGTTGTCACAGAAGGTGGCTTTCCACTCGGGTTAGTCCGTTTCCTTGTTTTGGTCATCAGGGACAAGGGAACCCCCCAGCCATCTGATTCTGACGGTGAGATCACTCTGGATTTCATTCAGGTGAGTGCTGCAGTGCAGTCTTGGGGTGGTCATTACTGAGCACCCAAGATAGGATGCTATTGGCTGTGTCTTAGTTTTCACGGAAAAAAAAAAATGTGTGAGAAGCAAAGGAAAGAACAGAGATTTTCACCCCCTTTATTTTTCCATTTATGAATGGAGCATAATCAAATATAAAAGAGCGAGAGATTCTGTTCACAATGTTTAGGTATATCAAATCGTCACATTGTACCCTTTAACTGTCTTACACATTTATTTGTTAATTACACCTCAATAAAGCTAAAAAGAAAAAAATGGGAAAAAAAACTAGCAAGAGCTTCCAGAGAAAGACAAATCCTTGGGTTTCATTCACTTCCTGTTCAAATCCATTTGCTGTAATCCATAGGCAGTCTGTGAATCATAAGCATGTCCTGTTTTTCTCCATAATGTTCCAGGGTTTTAAAGTCATTTTTTCATGTTTCCTGTAAATAATGGATAATCATTTTTATTTTATTTTTAAGTGCTGTTTTAACAATGTGGATAGACCATAAATGTACTTGCTGAATTCATTCATTTTTTTAACAAGCCAATAAAGTTTTATAATTCATCTCCATGTGTCTTGCATTCTGTGTAGGGCCTTGTATACCTCCCCTCCCTTGCTCAAACACATACCATCACCCCGTGTGGCATTGGCGGTCCTCAAGACTAAAGGTGTCAGAAGGAAGAGTGTGAGAAACGTCACCGAGCGTTTTGGGGAAGTCCCAAACTCACCGTAGATCCTGGAATACATCTTCTCTCCCCCCAAAGGGACTTTTAAAATTTCCATCATTGTGAATTATACATTTATGGTTAACTGATTCTTGCATCGGATATGTTTTCATTGGCTAAAAAGCAATTCTAGAAAACAAAAGTTCAAGGGACTTTAAAAAAAAAAACAACAAAAACAACAACCAACAACCTACGTTCTGTGGGAAAGTCTTTTGGTATTTTAAGAACTTGGAATGACCCAAGTCCTAGCAAGAGGATACACTCAGTGCTCTGTCCCTCCATTCTAAGCGACTTGTAGCCAAATGAACATGATGACTTGTGCTTTCATGGAAGAGAGAGAGAGAGGAAGACAAGTGGACCATAGAGATAGGATGGCGTTGAACCATAACCATTAACATGGTACCCACACTTCACAGTCCTCTTGTCTCCGTCCCCCAGGCTTGTCCCTTTTTAATTTTTTCCTTTTAGGATAAGACCTAAAAAGCAAGGTTTGTAGGACCCCAGATTCATTTGAGCCTGCTTTCACCTTCTGGGAACCTTGAAAGGGTTTTGCACCAAATTGAAGGCTAAGGACAGGAAAAACTGATCCAATGTGACCTGCTGTCTCATCGACCCAAGTATACTTATCTGTTCTAAGAGTCTGGTTGGTGCTGGTGACTTGTACTTTTTCTAAACGCCCTTCTCAACAGGTTTCACTGGCCATTTGGAGGTTGCATCATAATTTGAGGCACTAGGCACTGAACCCAGACTGTGCAGGCTGGAATCCCAGTTATACTCACAAGCTAAAGGATCTCGGGAAAGACATTTCATGGCTCCATTCCTCATGAGATGACAATAATATTAATAGTACCTGCCCACCTCCCCCCTCCAGGCTCTTACGAGAGTTCAGTGAGACCGTGCATACAAGAGTTCAGTGAGACTGTGCATGTGGGGGGGCACTTGGTGTTGCTAATAAAATACTGTGAGGGACTTGGGTGTGCACTCATGCTTGAGTATCCCTCAGTAAGTGCCCCGGAATCACAGACTCATTTTTATATATTGGCCATATGGTCACTGTGTGGGTGCAAATAATGGAGTCTGATGGAAGGGAACTTCACTCACTGGGTCATTCTGGATGTGGTCCAGGCTGTGAAGCTGTCTTGGAAGTTACAGTGATTCCCCTTCTAGATCCCTCACTCTGCCCAGGCAATTCTTGCACATGGATTCCTTTCAGATTTGATTTTGATAAAAGAAGAGGGTACAATTTGTTTGGACCTATATTATGATAGTTCAGTGAGTTCGAATGATGCTCTATAGTTTGAGGATTCTGGAGGAAAAAGCATTGGAGGTCATATCCCCCAAGTGGTCTGCCTTCTTTTCTTCTCACTTTATTAATTCAGAATTTTTGATCATTTGAAAGGGGTCTACATTATCTTTAACTTTGAAATCATCCATTTGAAAATCTTCAGCTACGAATAAAAATAAACGAATTGGCTGAGAGAGTGTGTGAAAGAAAAGACTTGTTTCAAGTTCCCTCAAGCCTCAGAAACAAGTATTTGCAGGCAATGAGCTACAAATAACTAGATTATTCCTTTCTACTTCCTGAGGTAGTTTCTCATAATAGCTGTAGTAGACAAAGCATGGCTGGCCTTTGCTGGAGCTATTTCATGTTTGAAGCAATGCAGTTTCATTTCTTTAAAGATATTTTGTCATTTGGGCTTTTCTCTTCTTAAACCAGCACCTAATTTAAGGCACTTTTGCTGTTGTTACCACCTTTTCTAATGCATTTTAAAGTGAGGTTGACTACAATATCTAAATGGTAGTACTAGTTAACCGTATTGCTTTCTCACTGTATGCCCAGCACTGTGGTAAGTGCTTCCTGGATTAATTCCTGATCCTCTTAAAATTAGCCAATGCTATATTGCTCCCATTTTAAACGTTAGAAAACTGAAGAACAGAGGGATTGAGGAACTTGATCCAGGTTACACCGGGATTTGAACTCTGGCAGGCTGGCTAGATAGCTGGAGACTGAAACAGCTACCCCGTACGGACTCTTGAGCAGGGCTGGGACTGGGGTGAGGCCAGTGAGGTGCCTGGGGCACCTTCAGGGCCATGCAAGTGCCCAGGGGTCACTCACTAGAGGTTGAGCAGAGATGACTGCTGTAGAAAAGCAGAATTGTAAGGTCAGCCTTTGTTACCGGGGAGGTACATGCAGCCCCAATAAGCCTCCGGTTATTTAAAGGTGCCATTGACGAAGCCCTTGCACACCTCGACTTCCAAGTATGTGGCACAGTAGTGAATTGGCACATGCTTTCTAAATGTTACTTTATGGAACACAGAAGTTGTGATCAAGTATGGGTTCCTTGCGGATTAGCTCATGACAACCCAGCACATGTTTGCTTTGCCCATTGTAACTGAAGACAGATTTGTTGGTTTCGATTGTTCTGAAATGAATTTCCTCATGGCTCTTGAACTGGAGTACTTCCAGCTCATCTGTAGCGGTCTGGAGCAGTCCTGACTCTCTGGTGAGGGACGCCGCCTCGGTGGGGGTGAGGCCGGAGGGTTTGTCTGAGGACACCTCCTGCCACCTCCGTGTAGACCATCCAGACACTGGAACAAGGCGGTGGGGACGGCCCGAGCAGCTTCTTGCCTCTGAAACACAACGAGCCGGAGCAGCATCTGAGTAACTCAGTCATGTTGACACTCCTGTCCCCGAAGATCCCGTCTGGCAGCCGGTGACTGAAAGAGACTGCCAAGGGCGTGCACTGAGCTCCCAGTCATTTGGTCCAGGCCCCATGTGGCACAGCATAGGACGCTGGGGGCCTGTGTTTACTGAATTAAAATCTCCGCCCAACCATAGGCTAATGAACAGTAAATTCTCACCCTCTCTCCTTTTAAAATATTGATTGTGTTTCCCAAGAGGAAAGGAAAAGCCTCTTTTGTGTTTATTTGACACCCTTTCATTTCTTGTTAATATTTCTCATCATACAGTGTTTAGTCTTGGCTGAATCGCTAAATAAAAATGTAGGCCGTGGCTGCTTGCTTTAAGGATTAGGACCCCGCTTCAGGTAAGTTCATGCAAGGGCATTGGCCCCCGGGGGGGAAGTAGAGTCACCAAGCCCTGTTTTACCTCTGGATGACAGGGGGATGTTCTCGGTTTTTACATGAACTAAGAGATAGTGCATTTAGGGTGCTTCAGGCTTTGCAAAGATGACTCCCTTGACAGGTGTTCTCTCTGCACTTAGGTTCCTGGATTTGGTGGGGGGCGGGGGGCAGTTACCTCGCCATCACCCTCCTTCACTAAACATGGTTGAATGTTCTACTTCTGGGGTGGTAGTGTGCTGGCTCCCCAGTGTGTTGGACCAGCCGGGTGACTAGCAGGTGTCAGGTGGAGTAGAAGGGTCAGCCTATGCCTGCTCCCTTCGCACGCGTGGAGGTTCATCCCTGCCAGGGCTCATCCCTGCGCATGCACGGTCCCTGCGGCTAGGCTCCACCTTTTCTCCTCTTCTCCATCTGTTCCCCTCGATTCTAGCGGAGGGAAAAGCTTCCCACTGCCGTCAGTCTCCAGTGCCTCACTGTGTCTTGTTTGTCCCTTTAACCCGCCCGTTGCTCTCCACAGCGTTCCCACATCTCTCATTTAAACCATTTGCGGTGAGTTCTTTTTCCTTGACACGACCCCAACTGAGACATGTACTAAATTCTTCATTATCTTCTTTCATCTTACGTCAGGTCTGTTCAAAATCCAGTAAATATTTGTTGTGTCAATTATAGGTCAGACGGTGAGCCGCACACTGGGGGCACCACAATAAGAGGGATAGATGCCATCTTTGGCTTCGTGGGCCGTGGTCTGATGTAGTATCTGTAATATTGATGCTGTGACTGTCCATACTTCATGCATAAGAAAACAAAGACGCAGAAAGTTAAGTAACTTGCCCAAAGTCATGCAAATCAGATCCATCTGCCTATAAAATCCATGCTTCTGGCCCTGCTGCTCTGAGGTTGGAGCTTTCCCTTTGCCTCTTGGGGGACCCCACGGCTACAGACCCTGAGAAATCCATCAGGCCCCTGCTCTTCATTTGGGTGGCTCGGATTCTTCTTGACCCAGTATAAATTGGTGAAAAGTATCTCCACGTTTGTTACCTATTTTCTCTTTCCCTTTTCTCTCTCTCTCTCTCTCTTTTTTTAATTATTATTCTCTTCTTTTTTTCAAGTTCCCTTTCTGAAGCCAAACCACACACGGAAATATGCTTTGACCTCTCTTTAATTTTCACACATTAAAAATTTAGAATCAGTTGGGTGGAGCATTTGCACAGGAGAGAGATTGTGTGTATGTGTGTGTGTGAGAGAGAGAGAGAGAGAGAGGTACCAGCAAGGAAAGACACAATTCCCCTCCCCCGTCACACACACACACACACACACACACACACGCGCACACGGAATATTGCATACTTTAAGCCCTGTTTGATTAAATAGGAATTTAATCCCAGTACATACACCATCTGTACCATTATTGCCTTCCCGATGCACACCATGCTGTAATGTTCCCAACCAGCTCCTTTTAAAAACTTTCCATATTGTATTTTTTGCTTTTTGTTTTTACTTCCTTATAAATAGCAAGAAGTTTCGCTGAGAAGAAATGATTACAAATCCCAAAAGGTTGGTGTTCCGTTCTGAGCTCCAAAATGTAAGGATTGAGTGGATTTCAAACTTGGCAAAATTTCTGACTTGGCAAATCCTTCCATCCTTATTTATGACAGCTTGGAAACTTCCATTTTCCAGGGCTTATAAACGATGCTGCTGATTTTGTCTCTTTTTTTCTATTTTGCTGTGAATTATGAAATAACCAGCCTGAAGGTTTCCTTTTAACATTAACCCTCATAGCAGAGTATGAGTGTGAGTGTGTGTGTGTGTGTGTGTGTGTGACTGTGTTCTTTCTTTTTTTCGTTATGAGGCACATTTTACATATCTCATATAAGCAGTGTTCTTCCCTTTTCCTGCCTTTCCACAAAATGACAGTCGGAGATGTTGAGGTTTGGGGTGTTGAGAATGAGAGCCTTGTGGTCTCCATCGTGGTCACAAAGGGCTTCCTGGCCATCCATCCTCTAAGGGACACCATGTCTCATCCCACATGGCATTTGAACAGTTGGGATTCTGGAGCAAGACAGGTAAAAGAGACCGTCTCTGAGAGTTCTTCCTAGAGGTGTGAGCAGGTTGTGTTTCAGGGGACCTCCCTGCCCATTTCTCAATGGAACATTGTCAAAATGGAAGAACAACTGAAAACGTGTCTCCACCTTCTTCTCCATCCTCCCCCTCCTCCTGCTTTTTCTTTTTCTCTTTCTCTTAACTCTTTGCCCAGTTCCTTAAAGCCTGCTCATTTTAAGTTCTCTTTGTAAGTACTTTCTTCTTCGGGTTCATGTAACCACACAGAAGTTGAGAGCCTCGATCATTGGGTAGAGTCGACAGATTTTGCCGAATATAGGCAGTAGGAATTTTCAAATGCAGAACATGTCCTCTGAGAAGCAGATGCCAAGACAGGACAGAAGCTGCCAGGATTCTAATCAGGAGAAACTCTTGTGTGAGAGAAAATGGGGAAGGAGATAGGGAAGGCAGTAGAGCATCAGGCTGAGGTGCAAGTACACCTCCCGTGAATGAGAGGGAGGGAGGAGAGGTCAAGCCCCCGGGACTCCATGTGCCTTATGGAAGGATGAGCAAGGCTCCTGGGGAGCCTTGGAACCAAGTCAGCCATCAGAGGAGCTCCTTGGCTCCCAGGATGGGTCTGCCTTGATATTCTCTGCCACACCCAGTCCTCGGTGCTGGTGCAGCCCCCCGTGGGCTGGGAGCATGGACCATGTGCAAGTGAGGGGATGGATTTCAGAGCGCAGACGGGTTTCAGGGTGTCATGGGGCCCTTAGTCAGTTATGCTCCCTGAAGCTGAAGGTCTGCAAGGTGCTCTTGGACAATAGCGCCACCTTGTCCGACCTCCACATAACCGATGTACTTGATAGTTGTTGCTCGTCATCTCCCTGCAAAGCATACTGACCCACCTGACCGTGACCTGGACACTCCACTGGATGGCTGGAGTCCAGTGCTCAAGGGAACTGCTGCTCCCCTAAATGACTTAGCAGTTACATTGGTTTAAAGGGCTTTGACTATTTCCATCCTGTAAAAAAAAAAAAAAAAAAAGATACACAGATAGGGCAGGTCCACATTTTGAACTGTTTAAAATGTCGTTTTTGAGCTGTAGCCATCCTTTTATTTATGGCAACATGAAACAGCATCTGAAATGAAGACCTGTTTTTGTTTTTCTCCCCTGCATACTAAAACCACAAGTGATTGAATTTCATTTTCCTTGTGTGTTCCCCATCAAATGTCCTGTCCTGGCTGCTCTCATCGCTGGTTCACCTTGCTTTCAGGAGAGCGCTCGTGACAGCGTCCATCCATCCCTTGCCAGGTCAGAGGACGGAGCTTACAGGGGAGCAGAGCTATGCATCCGCCGACACGGTTTTCACCCCTGCTCTCCTGCAGTTACGTTGTTTTCAAGGAAGATGATGCCGTGTTCAGATTCAACAGACTTCACTGAGTACTTTCCATGTGCTCGACCCTAGGTTGGCAACTCCAGTGGCTGCAGAGAGCAGATAGGTCCCGTGGGAGTAGGTGGGTCGGTGGGGGCGTGGGGACCGGCTCGTGCCCTGGCGGAGCTGTCCCCACGCCGCACCACTGCTGCTGAGTCAGAAAGTAGGCTCCGGGCAGCCGAGTCTGATTTTTCTGAGGCAAGTGGAGATCTGGGTTTTTATGTGAAATTTCCCACTTTTTCCATGTTGGCAGGGCCCTTCACATTTTTTCAAGTCTCCGTGAGCCAAATTAAACAAAAGATTGCCAGATTTTGCCTTTGGTGACCCCTCTGCTGGAGATTCTGCTCATCGCTGTTAAGATACAGCTCCTCCACGGCAGCCTGGGGCAGATACTGGTCTCGGCCGGGCTTCCTGGAGGCAAACGCACATGAGGACTCATGGAGCAGGGATTTATCAAGGGTGTGCTGCAGGGCACCCTGGGGAGGGAGCGGAAGAGGCAAGCCTGGCAAGGGGCTAAGCAGGAAGATGATTTCAGGCATAGCTTGCTGGCAGGGGAACTCTGGAGTGTAAGCTGCCCCCCAGAAATCTGGGAGTTGGGCTTTCCTATTCGTGCACCCACCAGTCATTGGATGAGGGTCAAAACTGGCAAGAGTGGGCTCCAGTAGTTCAAGGACAGTCCTCCAGGAAGGAGACACAGGTGCTGACTGCTGCAGGGGCAGCAGCGGACCCCACAGAGCCCAGCACAGCCTACCTCCAGAGTGCTGGGCTTACCCAAGTCCACGGGTAATAAGAGCCACATGTCAAGGCAGAACTCGAACCTTGCCCTTCTGACTCCAGTCAAGTCCAGTGCTTACTGACACGCTTCCCAGGTGCTGCTGGATGAGATCAATGTGCAGAATTCAGATTATTTTAGACCCTGACTAGCTGTGTGTCGGCCTCGGACTCCTAGCTCATCTTTCTTCTAGGACTGCATGGCTTTCTAGAGAGGGCAGGGCAGGTGGACAGGAGCTAAGAAGGAGCTCTGGAACCAGCAACATTCTAGACAGCTGTGCATGGGCTCCTGAAAGCCTGTGGCAGCTCCCTGCTCTGAGTTCTTTCTCTTCACTCAGTTTGCCGGTTGTACATCTGAGATGCAGGCGGAGTTTGGGGTGCTCTGTACTGTCATGCTGAGTTCTAGGCCTGTGACACGTGGCCATCCTGGTGCTGGCTGGGCGCGGCGGGGCGGGGGGGTGCTTCTCTGGGAAGTAGGCCAGTGGTTTGTACATCATGCTTGATTCAAACCTAGAGTGCACAATTTCCTTTGGAGAGTTTAAACTATTCATGTGTTTAATTTAAATACCCTCTCACTCCAACCAGACCCCTTGAAGGAAACCTATCAGGTAGGGAGAGAAGGCAGAAGCTACAGCACCATCTGCTAATGGCCATGCCTGGAGTTTGAGGGTCCCAGAAACAAAAAAGATCAGTTTGTTTTGTTTTTTAAACTGAATCCACCACATGTGCCCACACAGCCCTTGTCCTGTGTCCTGTGCTATGACTCACACCTTGTCCGTCCTTCTAAACGTCTGGGCTAGCCAGGACACCTTCCTTGTCTTTACCTCCTGAATACTGTCTGGAAATCAAGCTACGTCTTTCTCCCAGCTATTTTTCTTTTCTTTAAATTTTATTTATTTATTTGAGAGAGAATGAGAGGGAGAGAGAATCTGAAGCAGACTCTGCACTGGGCACAGAGCCCGATTTGGGGCTCAGTCCCACAGCTGCCAGATCGTGACTTGAGCCAAAACCAAGAGTCAGACGCTTAACCGACTGAACCACCCAGGCGTCCCCTCTCCCTGTTGTCTTTCAGACCTGCCTGGTATTCTCCACTCCCACCCCTTCTGCCTTCCTTTAGGCTCTCTGTATTTGTCTGGGGCAGACTGGTTTCACTCTTCTCACCATGCTCCCCAACTTTGTGCGTCCAACATTTTCCACCTAAAACACAGACTTGAGCTAGTCAGCCCTGGACTCACACTGCTCTGGCAACTCACAAAGCTAAGTAGATAAAGTCCATGCTCCTCAAAATGGGGCATCAAACTCCGGAACATTCTTCCTCCAGCCTGTCTTTTCTACCACGCCTTCCCATCCACCACCACTTCTGTACTTCCTCAAGACTCTAGTTTGACCCTCTTCCTCCCACCACCTGGGGCATTCATGTGTCAGAGTCCTGTCACTTACTGATTGGGTGACCTTGGATTTGGCACTTCACTCTGCAAGTCCCAGATTCCTCCTCAGAGAGACGAGGGTGGCAGATATCTAGCTAGTGGGGTGACGGGGGGAATTTAATGGGAAAAGTATGGCAGGTCAGCAGGACGTGATATGTTGTAGGTGTTCAGTAAACAATAACATTATGAGGATTGTCATTACTGCTGTCCCTTTCCAAAGCCTAGCTGCACTCCTCCTCCCCTCGAGAAGCTTCCCCAAGATGGCCCACATGGAAGTGACACCTTCCTTCCTATACTCCCGTAATAGCGTTGTGCTGTATTTGATCATCTAGTGAGGTAAGCCTGGGTCCTCTATGTCTGCATTAAATTGAGTTGCTCCAAAGCATGGGGCCACACACCATTCCTGTTTGAGGACACCTGTGCTTTCGAAGAAGGAAATGAAATGTATATGATTCCTAGTTGAGTTCACTTTTATTGCAATGGGAGAATTTTCTGAACAAAGCTCAGGCCTCAGTCTTGTTTGGAAATAGGGAGCCTCACGTTAGGATCCTGAATGCAGCCCAATCGCCCCAATGAACAGCACAGGCTAAGTTTTCTGGGGGACTTCAGTTTGTCAGCCCAGGAGTATTCTGATGTATGAGGTCCGCAGGGCTGCTATAACAAAACACCACATGCTTGGTGGCTTACAACAGCAGAAACGTATCCTTTCACAGGCCAGAAGTCAGAAATTGAAGTGTTGTCAGGGCTGGTTCCTTCTGCAGAGTCTGAGGGAAAATCCGTTCCAGGCTTCTCTAGCTTCTGGTGGCTGCTGACAATTCTTGGTGTTGCTGGGCTTGTAGACATGCTACCCCTCTGCCCGTCTTCACATAGCCTTCTTTCTGTGCCTCCGTGTCCTCACCTCCTCTTAGAAGAATAATTATCACCGGATTTAGGGCCCACCAGAAGTCTGGGATGTTCTCACCTTGAGATCCTTACTTACTTCTGCAAAGACTCTTTCTTCCAAATAAGACCCCCTTCGCTGGTTCCAGGGGATATAACTGGAAACATCTTTTTTTTGGAGGCTACTACTGAACCCGCTACACTTGAGGATAGAGTTTATTTGAGAGGTGGGTGGCATGTCCTATCACACGCATGGTGTACGTGCCAAATCCCTCCAGCCCCTTTGGCCCATGCTGTGAACCTGGTTCTTAACCTCTCTAAGACTCAGTTTCCCTTTCTATAAAATAGGGCTAATAACTTCTAACGCACAGGTTGCGAGGATGAGTTAAGAATGGATTCATCTGCATATAGTAGATTCATGATGTGGTTACTGTTTATAGTGAATCCCAGTCATTTAATAAAACTTTAAATCTCGGGCCATCCAGGTAAAAGAGACATATCACATGGCCTTTAGTCATACTAGCACTCAGAAAAGGTTCCATGTTTGTTGAATGAATAAACAAGTGATCAGAAGTACTTGCTTTGTTCAAGCACTGGAAGAGACTTGGGCAAGTTTTTTGATATAGCTTTCTGCCCGCAGGATGAACGATGATGCCAGACCTTTAAAGGAAGATCATTTTTTGGGCTGTTCTTTAAAATCCTTAACGGATATTACCACATTGTCATTTTGCTTCAGCGGCCTGCATATGTGGCCATTAAAATGGGTTCTATGTGAGGGATTCACGTCAAAGACAACAGAGTGTCTCAAAGAAGGAAGAGCTTACTGCACAGAGCGAGGTGGAAATTCAAATGCCTTTAGGGTCCAGGCAGGCCGGACAGTCCGGGAGGGGGAGCCCCCTGGAGAGTGTGTCTTTATTTAAAGAGGGCAGCTGCTCCTCATTCATTAATTCAGCCAGGTACTCCATTCATTCCGCTCAGAAGGGGTGAATGTGCTCTTCGTGCCCTGCGCTATTCTTGGTGCTGAGGACACGGGGTTGAGCAAGGCAAACCCCTTGTCTTCAAGGAGCTTCTGTTCCGTGAACCCAGCTCCAGTTGCCACATGGGAATCCAGGCCTATCCCTGGATCAGCATGTGAAAGAGAAGCCAGAATTTTATGTGCAATAGCCTGCTTCTTAAATGTTGGCAAGCATTGTACATTTTTTAAAAGAACCCCATACAGGCCAGACAGAATTTATCTCTCGACTCAGTTTAGCCTGCAGGCTGCTCATTTGTGACCCTTGGAGTGGAATATCATGACCTTTACCTTACAAAGCATTTTTCCAGTGTCGGATTTTAAGCTAATTCTCATTTCTCTTGCCCTCGTTGGAAGTTGCTAATGGTTACCGCATGTTGTTTACATCCTCCCGGATTGAATGATTCTTTGGTGCTTCGTCCTTGTATTTTCAGGTGAGCTAACCTCTGTCTATCAGATTTTTCTTTCTAATTCCATCTCCAAATCTTTGATTACTCTTTATGCTCTCTCAGGCTTCCGGAAAGGCTCTGAGCATGTTGTCTGGCCCTCAGCTCTCGTCCTGAGGGTCAGAATCTAGCCGGAACTCTTAACTAAACTGCCCCTGGTTTAGTCTGCTTTTAAGCTTCCCTTTCTACTTGGCCATCCAATTTTCCCAGCCTCTGAGTTGCACTGACTCCCATCCTTAGGTGTGATATTAATTTCTCTCAGAGGGACATGGGTTTAATAGATTTTTTTAATTAACATTTTGTAATATTGGAGCCGTCATGCTTTATGGCAGACTGATACAAATGTCTATAATTACATTTTTGGCACTAAATCTTGGGAATAGTCTAGAAGTGTTTGTTTTAACCCCTTCCTAAAACGTTCTGATTTATGGGCAGGCCTCTTTACGCACACCTCTAGCGGGCCCCGTTGTCATGGCAACCCAGAACATCATTTGTCAAAGAGCTATAACTTCATTCGATGTTGAAGCTAAAAATTTATCTCTTAGGATTTATTTTTATGACAGGGAAATTTTGTATTTCCATAGATCTGCTTCTTCCCCTAATTCTGCTTGCAGTTAGGGAGATTCAGGCTTCAGGGGAAGATTTTTCTAGAGAATAAGACAAATCTCTTACCACCCTACCCTTCCAAACAGATGAATTCTCTTAGCCATTCCAAAGAGAACTCTAATGCACTCATTAGTACCCTCCTCAAAGTAGAATTATCCCCCTTGTGTCTCTATCTCAATATGATTTTTGTTTCCTTAAAAAAATTGAAGTACAATTTTTTTTATTGGGTGACTTTTTTTTTTTGGCTAGCAAAGTTCAACGATAGAGAAGAAAGAACATGTCTGTCAATCTCTCCTACATGCTGGAGAAGAGTAAGATATTTAGTTATTATATTTACTTGTGTGATCTGTGATTTGGGGACTGCAAACTCAGGGTCAGGAAATGTATCAGTCAGTGTAGTGGGCTCTGGGGGCCTTGCATAGCCAGCCCAAAGGGGGTTACTTCTTTCTTTCTGGTGACAGAACGTGGGCTATTCTACAGGATTGTCTATTTCATTTTATTTTTTTTAAAGAGAAGTCAGAGTTCAGTATTTTTATATGAAATTCCCTAATTTTTAAAATGCTGGCAGATCATGTATGGTTTTTTCTTTTTGTTTTCTCTCTCTTTTTAAAGATTTATTCATTTATTTGAGAGAGAGGTAGAGAGTAAGAGCACAAGTGGGAGGGGCAGAGGGAGAAGGAGAGAGAATCTCAAGCATACTCCATGCTGAGCGCAGAGCCCGATGGGGGCTCCATCTCACAACCCTGAGATCACGACCTGAACTGAAACCGAGAGTCGGATACTCAACTGACTGCGCCACCCAGGTGCCCCTTGTTTTTTCTTTTTAAACAATGTAGTAGTCAAAGCAGATCTGAGGGCAAGTTCACTCCATGGACCTGCCCCCACAAGGTGGGATTTCTGCCCCAGGCCATGCCACCCAACAGCTGAGAATGGCTTTGTTTCCTATAAATTGAACAATTTGTAAACCAGTTTTTTTTCCATGTTTTTCTTGGGATCTGACTTGTTAAAAATATTCCTTCCATTGGCCTCACTGGAGGTGATGTTCCAGCCCTTTCCATGTTGGGTCTCTCTTGGGCTCTGTACCTGGTGTAAGAAGAAGCTGATGGTAGATGCATCTCAAAGACCCACATACGCTTCTCTCTGACATTCCAATATAGATGATGGGAGCCATCAGATACCTTCTGGGATTGTTAACGGATTTACGAATCTCTCTTTTTGCCTTTGATGGATGGGGTAGTTTAATCCCAGTGGCTAGGACCAGTATTTTTCTTTTGTATTGGGAACTCCTGGGTGGCCACCTGCCTATCCACAACAGATAGCAAAGAGTTTTTTTCTCGCTGAATTTGAGAGTGTTTTGTTTCCCATCTATCAGAGGGGAAAACACGAATACTTCTTAGGAATATGCCATCAACAACATCTGGGGACAAAGCTGCTCTCTGGTTGTCACTGCTCCAGAATAGGAGTGGTTTGGGGGACACTCTACCAAGCCCGCATGCAGTTACATTTAAGACATTATGGGCTTCGTGTAAAATTATGCTGAACGTGGAAACTCAGAGTGACTGGCAACAGCTGCTGGTTGGCAGGTGCTTTGTGCCCTTCAGACCCCACTGTGATCTGGTCTTTCTGGCCTTTTCCAGCCCCTCCTGCACTGCCTTCCATGGCCCCTGGGCTCAAGCCCCACCAAGAGCCCCTGCCCTTCCCCAGTTACCTTCATGCTCTTGTGTAGCATCCTATACCTGGAAAGTTATTTGCCATCTCATCTTGTTTATACCTAGACAGGGTTTTATGGGGTCCTTACGAGTGTTTAAGCTTTAGAGATGTTGGTTAGAAGTGTGGCAGACCCAAGCCCCAAAAAAGTAACTCTGAGAAGCTGGCTCCAGATAGGAGCTCCTTGCCCCTATCATGCTTTCTTGAGCAGCCTAAGGGTTTTTCGGGTTGTTTTGTTTTCATCCTTCTTTGAGCTGTTCTTAGTGAACAAGAGAGAAAGAATGTGCTATAATTAAGGTAGAGTCTCCTGCAAATATGTGCAGACGCTGTTTAATCTTTAAAGCTGTTCTCAGTATTATAAGATAAAGTTTTTAAATGGCTATCCAGTGGTAATGAACTAATTCTGGTGCCCTTATTCTGTGTTTATTTCTTTTCCCAAGAGATTTAACAGATTATACCAGCAGTGTGTTTTTAACAAATATATAAAGTACGAAGAAAGAAGTAAAAATTTCCTGTAATGCTGCCAACCCAGAAATATCTTACCTTTTTCCCCCAGTACCTTTCTATGTGTATAATTGTTACATGGTTGAAATAAATGGTGCCCCTAGTATAGGTACTGAACAGTATATGATAAAGATTTCTTTATGGAATTACCATTTCTCGTAACTTAATCTTTTTGTGGCATTGTAATATTCACCCTGTGAATAAACCACATTGGACGTTAAAAAAAATTCCAATTTCATTATTAAAAATAACAGCATAATGGGCATCTTTGTCCATCTCTCTTTTTGTTCCCCTTAGCACTAATTTCAGACATAAAGTTTCTCATGAGGTTTTTAATATTTTTAAGACCCTTGTAATACATGGCCAGTTTACTTTCTGAAATATTGGCTAATTTGCAATCATACCAGAAATGTTGAAGAATGCCCATCTCTTAGTACCCTTGTTAACACTGAGTTTTGTTGATTTTTTTCCCCTAATCTTGGCTTTAGTATTTATATGATGTTTTGTATACATGTCCACCTGTGGTTGAGTGTGTGTGCGTGTTCACTGCCAGTAAGAAAGAACAATGTGTCCAGTCTCCTAGGGCTGTGGTATGTTGGAGGTTCCCGAAGAGAGGCCTTTACCATGTACCAAACAGGACTTCAAGTGCTTTGGGTAGGCCAACTCCCGTGACCTTCTTAACACTCCTATGGGGTAGGAGAGTAGTAGATAGCACTAATAGTAGATACTGTTATTACTCCCAGTTTCCAAGATGGAAGCTGAGGCCCAAGGAGGCTTCATGACTTTCCTGAGATCATAGAGCTAATAATTGTCACAGTCAGGATTCAATCTGGGACTTCTATCTCCAGAGACTATACTCTTAACCATTCCCTGGAGAGCTTCCTGCTACTGTGAGGGAGAAAAAGAGCCCTCAGGGCCTAGGCCAGGCAATGGATAAGAAACAATGTCTGGTCAACACAGTTGCTCACGGGACAGAAGTAAACCTCACAGATTTTCATGGTTCTTTTTTCTTCGTGAATGGGAGAGTCGGTGCAGGTCCCAGACTCAAAGTAACAGATACTTCCGGGAAAGCAAGATATTTTAGCTCAAACACGAAAATCTTTTGTTGTCTCAGAAAACAGAATTTGTACATTATTCTTCATAATAAGGCCGAAATTGATGCTAAAACCTTCAGAAATTGCATTCGTTGTTATGTCCAGAAAACACAGTTGTTTTGGAAATGCAAAGTTGTTCACATTTTCCTGTCACGCCGATCTTCAGAACATGAATTCAATGACCTTATACTCCTGTATTCTTGTTACCTCTGTAGTGCTCCCTTTAACTTACAACAGTGGGTTTCATTGATTCTTGGTTATAGGCTTGAGATGCCGTATTAATGATCCCAGTTTCATTCAGGACATAAGCTTTTGCCATCCACCCAATGATGCTGGGCATATTAAAGGGATACAGAGACATGAGACATACCTTCGAGGGGTTTATAATCTCACAGGGAGTTTTAAGTTTACAAAACAGATAGAGCAAGGGAGAATAAGATAGACACCATTAAAGAGATTCAAAGAAGCATGGGGTTATAGTGATTTCTTGCTTTGTGGAGATCAAGAGAGGGACTCGTGGGGAAGCTGGGGGCATTTCTGTTAGCCCTGGGAGGGTGGGTAAAATGTGTAAATGATGGAGGTGAGGGGCAACCTGGGTGGACATACCAGGAAGGGGGGAGAAGCAAGAAGCAGCCAAGGCCCACCGTGTCCTGTGATGAGCGACTGTTCTAGCATGCGTTAGAAATATCACATTATTAACCACGGCTCCAGCTTCATTGAAGGATGCAGTTGAATTGGCCCCGGTCCTTGGTTTTCTTGTTGGGACCATAAAGTAACCATTAGTGACTGTTCCAGCCCCAGAGTGGAGCTCACCTCTCTGTTCAGCCCTACAAAGGCAGAGCTGGCTGGAGGAGGATGCTGGTGGCAAAGGAGCCCGTAGCCCAAGCTGCTGATCGCCAGTGCCGCTCCGCGTCAGAACCACCGTGTCCCCGTGCCTACTCCTGTGCTGGGCCTCGCATGGTGGGGGATGTGGCTTGTGGTGGGACAGGAATCTGCCTGCTCAAAAAGCTCTCCACGTGGTTCTAATGCACACTAAAGTTTAGGGCCACTGTTCTAACTCTTGGGACCCACACTAGCTTCAGGAAATAGGAGTCTCTGGGGACACAGGGCTGGGAGTCAGGTGATTCTCATGTGCAGCCAGGTCCAAGAACAACGGGGTGGGATAACTAGCCTCATGCTTTTAGTGCTTTCCGTGAAAAAAGAAAGACGATCATGCCCGCAGGTATTAAAGTGGAACATCCAATCCATTTCTTACCCTTGGATTTTGAGGATATATATGTATTTGGGGCTTTGACATTGAGGTTTGGTGCAGTTGTTCTCATCTGGGGAACTTTGAAAACTCCACCTGCCTCGCCTGCATCCCAGACCAATTAAGTAAGGCTGTCTGTGGGGCAGGAACTCAGCATTGATGTTTTTAAACCACCCTAAGGTGATTCCAGTGTGCAGGGAGGGTTGCGAACAGCAGGAGAAGGTCCGGGTGAGGACGTGCACACAGGTGTCTCCACAGTCTGGTTCCTTTGAGTTTCCCTTCCTCTCAGGCGGCTTGCGGCATCTCCATGACCACTTCTGTCCACGGCGTTATACTGTCACCGCCCCAGAATTCTAGCTCAGTTGGGAGAAGTTAACATTTTCTTATAGAACTTGACAAAATACGGAGGGGGATCCTATCAAGAACCCATCAAGAGTAATGTTGCCAGGGCGCCGGGGTGGCTCAGTCAGTTAAACGTCTGACTCTTGATTTTGGCTCAGGTCATGGTCTCAGGGTCCTGGGATCGATCCCCGCGTCAGGCTCTGTGCTCAGTGGGGAGTCTGCTTAAGGATTTCTCTCCCTCTGCCCCTTCCCCTCCCCCCACACACTCTGTCTTTCTCTCAAAAATAAATAAATAAATCTTTTTTTTTTTTTAAGAGCAATGTTGCCAGATTCAGTAAGTAAATACAAGATGCCCAGTGAAGTTTGAATTTCAGATAAACAACAAATGATTTTTTTTTAGTATAATTATGTCCCATGCAATATTTGGGAAATGCTTACACAGAATATTATTTCTTGTTTATCTGAAATTCAAATTTCACTGGGCATCCTGTATTTACCCTACCTATAAAGGAAGTTAAATCAAGTCCCAATAAATTTAAAGTTGCAGGTTTCTGATTCTACAGTTGACAGCCCGTCTCGAGCTTTGCAGTCCTGTGGCCTGTGGAGCCTGCCTCCCAGGATCATTATTCCCGAGCCCTACAGTGTGAGTAGTTCTTCACCAAGCCTCTGTTTACAAGGAGGGAACAACTTTATATCCCACCATGAAGTTAATTCCGATATCATCTTTTCCCTTGATTATCAAGGTCACCATTTAGCCTTGAGCATCTAGGAACCCTTTGGGTTGTCTTGCTCACTTTCCGTTTCTAATTTGAGGAAAGTGTTTCACGTGGAGCCAATGTAATGTTGGGCCTCATCTTTCCTAGCTCATGTTATTAGCCCTGCCCACCTGCTGAGCCTTCTAGGACTCTAAGAACCCAGGTCCAGGGAACAAGAAGGATAACCAACCATAAGATTCTGTTAACATACTCCCAGCTTCACGGGAGTGGACTTGTACCTTCACACAGACCCTCTATTGAAGGGCTCCATGCTTAGTTTAAGGTCTGCAGTCAGTACTTTGAAATGCGTGATTTATGCACAAGGGGCCTGCGTTTCATTTAGCACTGGCCACTGCAACTTATGTAACTTATCACTAGGGATGCAGAAGGACAAGACGGTTGAGCTCGTACTAGAGCACATACACAAAGTAGACCAATAGTAGTGGCCTCCCTGCCCAGACAGGAGTTTAGATGCCCCGTAGTGATATGGCCTTAGTCTTCTCTCCTGGGTAGGTGGTATTTCTTTGGCAGGGAAAACCTAGAACAGCTGCTTATACATTCCTCCCTACTCTTCCAGACGTGCTTGCCCTCAGAAAGACTTCCACAACTCAACTCAAAGAAACATAGTTGCATACTCCCAGGCATTTCGTCTGTGAGTTTGGATTGACCTCCATATCTTTTCAAGAGTAGGTGTCTTTTAGAGTGGCATCTAGTAGCTGTCACCATTTGTCAATGAGCACCTACCAAGTACCTGGCCCTGAGAAAGGTGACCTTCCTTCACCTGCCCCATCATCATTATCAGCCATCACAGTAGATGTGTTCAGTGTTCATCTGTGCCTGGCTCTGCACCGCGAGATGAAGCGTGCTAAGCTATATTCTGTCGGTGAAATTAGCCTGACTCCGAAAGACAGCCATTGCTGCCTTTGGAACAGTGAGCTTCTTCACATCAAAGAAGGGTGTGTCCATCCAGAGCTAGAACTCCGGGGATCATTTTTGGTACCTGCCACCATGAGGTTCAGACAGAGATAACAACAAACCTACAGAAATCGAAAGATGATGCATTGGGTTGGCAGAAAATGTCAGCTGTCCCCTCACCTCCTTCATAACAATCAAGTCATAAAATTGTGCAAGGTCATTGACTCCCACATTGGTGCTGAAGATACCCTTGTGGGTAATGGCAACACAAGGCTGACCTGCGGAAGCCAGCCAATTGGAAGTTATTCGGAAATCATGTATGTGAAAAATATAATATGTGAAGGTGATGTAAGTCATTATTCTTATTTATAGTTTCTAGAGCCTACTTGTGGCAGTTTCGGGATCTCCCCCAGCAATGCCAGCAAATTGTAATCTAATAGAAAACTCAAAACAATTGACAAGATGCAACAGCTCCAGAAACATAAGGAGGCCCTCATGGTTGAAGTGTGAGACAGCAATTAATGTCTTGTGCCTTGTGCCAAAGATCCCATCACATCTTGGGACCACTGTTGGGCAGAAACCTCATAGAAATGTAGTTCCATACCATTTGAGCAAATGCCATAGTTCCGCTCTTTGCCAAAAACATTTTGAGTGAGCCTTATGGTGGAAGTAAAATCATTAAAATGTGCTGACATATTTTGAACGTTTTATTAATAGAACAACAACTTTTCAGATATTTAAGGCCAACCACTTGATTTGAGGTGGGAAACCATCACTAGGGATGCAGAAGGACAAGTCAAGGGCACCCCTTCCAAGGGTCTACCCAGCCCGTTTGCCCCAAAGGTTGGTTGGAAAATGATGGTTATGCTGATGTTTTCATCTGATGAAAGTAGCCTTGCAGAGAACAGAAATATCTTGAGTTAAGGAAGATGCTCTTGGAGAGAATTAATTTGAGTAAGCTGATTACCAAGAACCCACCAGGGATTTGGGAACATGTAAGTTACTGTAGGAGATGATGTGAGGAGCAAGAAAAGTCAGGGCCTTCAAGCGACTTGCATTCCAATTGAGAGAACAAATTGATCACGCTATTAGATCACACTAGAATGTTATGTGATTCTCTTCTAGGATAAACTAATATTATTACAGGTTATACAGAACCACGCTTTCTTTCCCAGACAGGAACTGGATGCTTTGGATCTGGGGACTCTTTGGATTTTAGAAACGGAATATGGTTGTTGTAGTGAATGCTACTACCACCTCCGGTGGGGCTTGGGGGAGCTCTTTGTAGTCACATCAGTGATATTTCTGCAGTGAATCTGAAGACTGGTTACACTAACCAGAATAAATAAAGTCTCCAGATAACCTCACAGCAGTTTGGGTCAGGTTTTAGTACCAAATGAGGGAGAGAGAGAGAGAGAATTGCAAGCATTCTCCATGCTTAGCGTGGAGCCTAACGCGGGCCTCGATCTTAACGACCCTGAGATCATGACCTGAGCCGAAATCAAGAGTCAGAGGCTTAACCGACTGAGCCACCCAGGCGCCACTGGAGAGGGCTTTTAGACAGAAAGATAAAACTTCAGGGAAACTTTCTGTACCCTGATTATAAAAGAATAACCCCAGGCCACTGTGATAAGCTCAGAATGCCGTGACAAAGTCTGTGCCGCAAAAGAAAATTTGGTTATCTCCATTTGGTTTATGTGTTGACAAAGTTAAGTAACTTATCTTCTAAAAATTTCTTCTAAGAAGAAAAGAGTACTTCCTTTGTGCAATAAAGATGCTATATGTTTATGTTCATTTTTTCCCCAGTTTTACTAAGAAATAATTGACACACCTCACTGGACAAGTTTAAGGTGCCCAGCATGGTGGTTTGATTTACATGTATTATGAAATGATGACCACACGAAGTTCAGCTAACATCCATCTTCTCAAATAGATATAATAAAAAGAAAGGAAAAAACAATTTCTCCTTGTGATGACAACTGTTAGGATCTGCTTTCTTAACCACTTTCCTGTGTATCCTACAACAGTGTTAGCTGCGGTCATCATTTTGCATGTTACGTCCCTAGCGCTGATTTGTCTTATAACTGGAAGTTTGTACTTTGTGACCACCTTTCTCTGATTCCCACTCCCCTCACCTCTGGTAACCACAAGTGGGAACTTTTTCTATGAGTTTGGTGTTTTGTTTTGTTTTGTTTTAAGATTCCACATGTAAGTGAGATCACACAGTATTTGTATTTCTCTTTCTGACTGATGTCACTTCACATAATGCCTTCAGGGTCCATCCATGTTGTTGCAAATGGTAGGATTTCCTCTTTTTTAATGAATGAATAATATTCGTGTGTGTGTGTGTGTGTGTGTGTGTGTGTGAGAGTCACAACTTTATCCATTCATCCATCGATGGGCCCTTAGGTTGTTTCCATGTCTCGGCCATTGTGAAGCATGCTGCTATAAACATCGGGGTAAACATGATAAAAGATGCTACATCTTATACAAACTGTTACCCATCAGGCTTAATGGTGAAATTTCAGAAGTTTTCCCATTAAAATCTGAAGCAACACAAGAATGTGTACATTGTCTGGTGTGTCTGGGTGGCTCAGTTGGTTGAGCGTCTGTCTCTTGATTTTGGCTCAGGGCATGATATCAGGGTCCTGGGATCAAGCTCCATGTCAGGCTCTGAGCTCAGCCGAGAGTCTGCTTGAGGATTCTCTCCTTCTCCCTGTGCCCCTCCCCCCGCTTGTGCTTTTTCTCTCTCTCTCTCAAATAAATAGGTAATCTTAAAAAAAAAAAAAAAAGGAATGCGTATATTGTTACTATGATTTTATCTTGTTCTGGAAGTTCTAGCTAATGGAATAAGACATGAAATGCATATAAGAGTTTTATCTTAAAAAATGAAAGATGTTAAAATTTATAGATACTATGAGTACCTAGAAAATGGTGGGGAACCAATTTACAAACCTATGAGTGAATCTGGAGTTTCTCTCATCTGGCTGGATACTAAACAGATTATTCAGTAGCCCACCCATATATTAGCAATAATATCAGACAATATAATGGCAAAAAAAAGAAAAAAAGAAGTCATTCAGAATAGGAAAACAGTGCCGGCAGAAACTCTGGTACATCCAGAAGAAAACAGGAGGAGATGGGGAGGAAGCTTTGTGTACAAAGCTGGTACTGCCCATATAATTATTATAATGGTAAAAAAAAAAAACAAACCCTGAATGCTGAATAAAATCAGAATGATTAGCTGAATGACGGCAAAATTCTGAAGACAGTAAAATAAAGTATGTGCTCACAGTGTAATGTTAAGGAAAAAGTTTAGAATATTAAACTATACTCAGGAATTATTCTGTAGGCATCATGATTCCAAAACTTATTTTTTACATAAAAGATAAGATAGAAGCATCAGAATGTTAATAATTATGGGATGTGGGATTACAGGGGATTTTCATTTTTGTTTTTATACTTTCTGCGTTTTTCAAATGTTCTAAGAAAAAACAAACCCGTGTTCTATCATGCAAAAAGTTATTCGAAAGCTTTTGAGGAACAAACCTTAATATCAGAGGAATGAATTTACCTACCTAGTATTACTTTTCTTCACATAATGTATACTATTTTGTGAACTTTTATTGAGGATATATAAAGTAAAATAGATAATGGCTTATTTACTTAAAATAGACAGTCCTAGTCTTTAAAATATAGATAAAAGATAGCACTGTTTACCTTCTGCTTCACTGATTAAAAACAATTGAAATTTTGCACAGAAGCCTTAATGATTTTTTTTTTCATAATATTTGCTATAAGACTTGGCTTCAGTTTCTGGAACAGAAGAAATGCCAAGATGTACAAGAAGACACTGGAAGGTGAAGCATCCATTTCATTAACGCTTTGAAAAATAAATTACCTCACTTCCTTTATTACTGTAGTAATTAACCCACATTCATACCAGTTCTGACCAGTGCTATATATTATTTATGACCCTCCATTTGTGGTGGTTTGGTGGTCAACCTAATGGGTATCTCTGTCAGATGATTTTGGTGGGTGAAACGTTGAGATAGCGCTCTTCTGCTCTTCTAATGACTTCTCATCAGAAGAGTCAAAATATATTTTTTAAAAGCCTAAAATAGGGGTGCCTGGGTGGCTCAGTCAGTTAAGCATCTGCCTTCGGCTCAGATCATGATCCCAAGGTCCTGGGATTGAGCCCCGGGTCAGGATCCTTGCTCAGCGGGGAGTTGGCTTTTCTCTCTCCCTCTGCCTGCCGCTCCCCCTGCTTGTGCTCTCTCTCTCGGTATCTCTCTCTCTGTCAAATAAATAGAATCTTTAAAAGAAAAAAACAGGAAAAAAAAAACAAAACCTAGAATAATATAGCCCATGTTTTCATCCTGACTTTTCACTGGCTTCATTTGTGTCCTGTTTGATAAACATGTACGGTTGCCTGATTTCCATGAGACCGCCCCCCCCCCCCCCCCAGTTCTTGGCACAAAGCTGGGCACATAATAGTTGTTCACTAAATGTTTGTGGACTGGGTGGAAGTGAGACTAAAAGCCTGGGGCTTCAGACTCCTGGCCCTGTGATCCCCCTAACCCAGGTGGGGACCCAGGCGGGGTCTGGCATGTCTTGACCTTCACCTGAAGGCATGCACACCTGGGCCCCCCTCCCCCCCCCATGTTCTGCTAAGATCCAGAGCAGTGGCAGCTTCCTTCATTTGGTCAACACCAAATATTTATGGAGTGCTTGCTCCACGCCCAGGTCTGGGCCTCATTTGGCCAAGGGTTAGCTTTTATGATGTGGAGCTGATTGCAGAGCGTCCCCCAGACGCAGAGCAAGCGTGGCTGTGGGTTTTCTCCGCTTTGCTGTGCAGGAGTTACGCCGCCTTCCGCCTAATCCCTGCAAACAGGCTGGTGCGGGAGGCTGCCAGCACATCAAGTGTGTCTGCAAAATGCAGACAAATTGCTGCTCTTTATTAGAGGTATGGATGGAGGACTTTGGGAAGCCCTGAAACGACAGGGTGCCGGGTTTCTTGGTTACTTTTTCTCAAGCTCTACTTTCAGAAATATGATGTGATTAAGTGGTGTGTTTTGCTGCCAATGTCTCTTTCCCTCCCTCCCTCTCCCCCTCGCTCCCTCCCTCCCCGCCTTCTTAAAGACCTCGGGAAAAAAAAATAAGATCTCTTTATGGACTGTTCTCACCAATTAGGAAAAATACTCAGCCTGTTCTTACTAAGCTTGGTCTTTTGTGAGAAACGCACCCTCCGTTCTGCGGCGGTCATGCTCTCGTGGACGTCTCCTTGACCTTGTCAGACCAACCTCTCCCTAATCTCCAGAACCTCCTTCTCCGATCTTGTTTCCAGCTCACTCTCTACTTCCTCTGCTCCCTGATGCCAGACAACAGTCCATAAACATCAACCCTACCTTTTTCTTGTTTTCCTTTTATTTCCCCCCCCTTACTTTGTCTAACTTTGATTCCATGGTCATTGACTGGCTGTCATCGCTCCTTTGTACCTATTCAGAGTGTCTTTGCCCCTGTCTTGGCCAAACCACCCCCCGGCTCACTCCAGTGCCCCAAAGCCCAGGCACCACAAAGCATCCCCTCTGCGGTGCTGTGCCCAAGCCCCCCCTCTCCCTCTCCCCCATCTTCCTTTCTCCACATCTCTCCACCTCCTTCCCCCTCCAACTCACTCTTAGCACCCTACCTTGCTTCTCATTGCCCTGAGAAAATCAAAGCCAGGTGTCAGAAGAGAACCCGAGGGTACCCCACCTCATGTCCCCCTGTCTGTTTGCATTGTCATGACTTTGCACAATTTCTTCCCAGGACAGACAGCTCTGTGGGTTCTGCCCCCTTTCACCTGATGAAGGACATCGATCGCCCTGGCAGTTGTTCCCTCTCTCCCTGCAGCATCACACCTCCTCTACTGGATCATTCCCATCAGCTTACAATAGACTGTCATTTGGGGGCACCTGCGTATCTCAGTCGGTTAAGCATCTGACTCTTGGTTTCGGCTCAGGTCATGATCTCAGGGTCGTGTGATCAAGCCCCACATTGGGCTCTGTGCTCAGTGGGGTGTCTGCTTGGGATTCTCCGACTCCTTCTGCCCCTCCTTCCTCCAGATCATGCTCTCTCTCTCAAAAAAAAAAAAAAAAACTTAAAAAAAAAACAGAGTGTCATTCTCCACATCTGAAAAAAAAACAAACTCCTCTTTACCTCATGACACCTTTGCTCCCACTTACTGTTCTTTCTCCTTCACCTCCCGCAGGCACCTCCTGGAAAGAGCTGTCCTCCCTTTCTCCAATCCTGCTGTCCCCCTTTCTCTTGAGTCCCCTTCAAGATAACCACTGTCAAGTCCCCTGGTCACTCTCAGTTCTTACCCTGCTTGACCATTAGCGGCACCTGGTATAGTTTCTTCTGTCTTCTTCAGACACTTTCTGCACTTGATTTCTAAGATGTCCCGTTCTCCCCTTTGCCTCTCACCTCAGAGGTGGCTTTTTCCTTCTCTCTTCACTGAGCCCCAGAGCTCAGTATCTGAGTCGTTCTCCTCTCTAGCAACACACCCCCATTTGGAGATTTTATTTAGTCTTAAGACTTTGAATCCATCTAAATGCTGGCTTTGCCTAAATCTGATTTCTGGTGGAGACCTGCTTTCTGAACTCCAGACTTCAGTGGCCAACCATTTTCTCAGGAGCTCCACCTGGATGTCTATTTGCCGTCTTACACTTAGCATGTGCAGAACAGAGCCCCAAGCCATCCCCTAGGGCCATGATCCTCCCAGGGTCTAACCCATCTCAATAAATCTGTGACACCTCGTGGCTCCTCTCCTCACTCATATCCCCTGTCCAACTCCTTATCAGCTCTACCTTCAGAATATTTCTAGAATCCCACTGCTTTGTCCACCCCCCATCCCGCCCACTGCTACTCCCCTGGCCCAAGCCTCCCTGATCTCTCTCCTAGACTACTCCCCTGGGTACACTCTCTGCCCGAGGCCTTTGTACTTGTGGCTCTCTCTCTCTTTTTAGAATGTTCTTCTCATTTCCTTCAGGTCCTTCCTCAAACATCCCCTCTGGGAGGCTTTCCCTGACCCATTTATCAACTTGAGTGCTTACTCCCACTTGATTGGCCCTGTCCTCTTGGCTGACTTTCTTCTTTTCAAAGCTCTAGTCACTAGCAGACTGCCACATACTCCCTTGTCATTGCTGTTGGTCATCTGTCTCCTCCACAAAATGTTGATGGCAAGAACCATCGTCCATTCTGTTCACTTGTCTTAAGAGACTTCGTGATAATAAATGCTTGCTGAATATATGAGTGAAAGAATGACTTTCCCAGGTTGAATCTGGCAGACAGCAAGGCCCAGGGCTATATGATGGGAGGCATTCCACGGAAAGTGCAATTCTCAGTGGTCCAGATGTTTCTACACGTGCAGATGTGTTACATCCTATAGGGAAAACATTGAAGCAACAGGCAGAATTCTTTATCCTTTTTCCCGAACTGTGGTGACACAATGGAATCTGGAATCCCTCCTAACCCCCTATTTTCAGTTCCAGCCACTCTCGCGAGCCATTACAGCTCTGACACCCAGGAAAGGACTGAGCAATCTTCGTCTAGGTGTTGAGCATACCTAGGGAGGCAACATGAACCATGTTCTACTCTGACTAATTCTTGACCGCATGCTTCTGTTGCTCCATTTCCTGTCTGTATGACCTGAAGTTTCCTGATTCCTCTGTACCTGGGGGATGGGGATCATAATACCTATGTGATGCGGTAATGGGTGAGGATCTAGTAAGATGCCTGGCACATAGGGAGAACACAGTAAATGCTAGCCCGTCCCACAATACTGCACATAGTAGGTTTTCAATCTAAACATGTTTAGTTGATGGATTGGTTCTCTGGGTCTACAATAGCCAAGCAGTTTATATACCTGCTTGGAGCTATATATACCTGGAGGTGTTCGGGAAGGCTTGGGAAGTAGATAAGGCCTGACTCCTGCACACTGCCTCTCTCTCATTGTCTCCCCTCCCAGTGCAGGATTCTACCAGGCCCCGGGAGGTCTCCTAAGCTTCTGACCTTTCTTGTTGCTCACAGTCCTTCACATAAAGGCATCTGTCCATTGTCCTTCACTGCTCAGGGCCCTACAGACGGATTTTTGAGGACAGAGAGCTAGAGCTCAGAGGTGTGGCTCTCTATTGGTTCGCCATGTGTAGCCTGGCTCTGCCCTGAGCTGAGCAATTCCAGGGGACACTGGTCAGGGTGCAGTGCAATGCTTCAGCCCTGCCTGGGACTGTTGCAGGGGATGGAGGCTTTATGCCAGCCTCTATGTAGGAATAAACACTTGAAAGACTAGAAGCTTCTGCTCAAAGAGTTTATGATCTGGCTGAGGACAAAGATCAGTGAAAAAATCATTACAATACATGGTGATACTCAAGACCTGCGAAGAGTTTTATGTGAGCAGAGAGGAGAAAACATAGTCCGATCTGGAGTGCTTAGGGAGGCATCATGGAGGAGGTGACTCTTGAGTAGCAAAGGATAGATAGGAAAAACTGGGGAAAAGATTGATATCGGCAGAGACACAGAGTCAAGGCACAGAGGCGGCAAGATAGCCCAGTGTGGGCATGGGGCTACCAATTACTGTCTCCACTGTGAGGGCACATGACAAGAGAAAGAGACTAGAAGAGAAGACTTGGAAAGTAAGTTGAGGCCAAGACCTAGATTAGGAGTTTGGGACATAAGGAAGTGAGATGGAGCCCTCAGTTGGTTTTGAGTAGTGATAGGGGAAGATGTGGCATTTTGGAAAGTGCTCTCCAGCTGCAGTGTGAGGGATGGACTGGAGGATGCAGGAGGAGGGGAGGCTCCAGGATATGGCCAAGGCAGCAGCTGTCTTAAGAGCTGGACGGACCTGGACCAGGGCAGTGGTCTTGCCCTTTCCAGCTAGCATTGGTCCAGCCACAGATGGTTCACTATTTGCAAAAGAGCAATGAGCTCTGGGTTTATAGACACAGCCCAGTCTCCTCCCATGTTCAGACCAAGTCAGAGACTTTTTGTAAAGGGGATAAAAAAAGGGAGTAGACACCAGGCCCCCTAATATCCTTCAATCATCACATTTCCCGACCTTTCTGGGTAAGTTGCTTAAGTCCTCCGTCTTTCTCTGCCTGTTTGCTAGAAACACCTGACATTTCCGGAGGGGAACTGAGAAAAACAGTTACTGTTAGAAGCTGTGAAATATTGCAGAATGCAAAGGGTTGTTTGTTGTTTGTTTGTGCCCATTACAGAAAGGGAGGCATTCCCCAAGATGGTTCTTATTCCTTGGGTTGAAAAAGCCCAAGGAAGAATAGTTAACTGCTAAGGGAGGGAGGGATGCCTCTTTTCATACCATTTTCAACTCAATCTAGACTTGATTCTTGCTAACGTCCAAATCTGAGAATGCTTGATGATGCAGAACCAACCTTCCCGCTCAAACCTTCTTAGTTAACAGTGATTCAGTTGGTTGGATTAACAGGTCAGCCCGCCACGCACACTTACCTTTGAAAGTACATTTTCTCCTATTATAATAATTTCAGAAACGATCTGAGAAATTGGCCCTCGTGGACAGGACTTTCATCTTCCCTCCCATCTGATCAATAGAATGCAGTTTTCCCAAGCAAAAGCCATATTTCTAAATCATTTAAAAGGAAACGAGTGGAAATTTCATTTTAAGCCAAATACCTTTTTTTTTCTTTTCCAGTCCATTCATTCTTCATGCTCTTTATTTTCCCCACCAGCATCTTTCACTTTCGTGTCTTAAGGAAGGAGTGTTCTCCTGTCCGAGTCTTTATAACATGGAGGCCTACAAGCAGTTATAAAGAGTGGGTTTAGATGATATATATTAAGAATGATAAATCATTTTCCAGCCTTCCATAACATTTTATTTTCTCTGGATCCTTATGTCTTTCTGACTCATGTACCTGGGCTGATTAATGCCCCATCACCCCCGTTACGCTTTAATTTGGGGCCCGTGTTTCATTCGCCTGCCGGTAGTGATAGCCAATAAATTAATCATGCAGCCACACACCCCTTGCCATGCAGGCTGCTGCCAGCATAAAACTGCCCATCACAAAGCAGGCAATTCTGAGCCTCCATTTAGCCGGTACCCTCAAGACTCACATTGTTCCGCAATTGGAGCCGCAAATGCTCATTTCTTCATAGGCATGGGCTGGGAAAATGAGAGAAGGCTAATTAATGCATTCAAGGGATCCTACTGAATCAGCAAGCCCCTTAAAGGCACAACAGACACAAACAGGCAGCTGCAGCCTTTCGGGATTCAAAACAGCAACAAAAGAGCTAGTTAAATATTTGAATAGCTAAAGTATATGTCTATTAATGCCCATGCAAATTGCTAACAGAGGCTGTCCTCCCATCTCCAGAGGAGTCAAAGTCATTGAAATCCCAAAGCCTTTCATCCTGTCAAACAGGCCATTGAAGAGCAGGACATTTACATCTCCATAACAGGCCTGTCCAACTTGAGCCAAGGGTAGGAGGGTAGTAACACTTGGGTGCGTGAAAGGACATTAGGGCACCCATTCACTCCGGCCTCTGGTGATGCAGGTCTGACTTGCTGACTGTAAAGACAAATGTTGGCCTATCCCAGTTTTCGTTTGATGTGTTACGGTTGCAAATGTCTTGAACAGTAAATATACCACTGGGGGAGTCAATACCAAGCTCTGGATCTGGCTTGATCCAAGGCCCAAACTCTAGGACCAGGATCCACCTTGTGGCTCTTATCCCTTGGATTGGCTTGACTTTGGAAACAAACTTTTCTCTCATGGTTATAGCCAAGATGACTTCTTCGATCCACTCCTGATGCTACATCGTTGCAGATGCCCATTCAGCAGGAAAGAGAACACAGCACTTACATCAACCATTGTACACGCATCCTAGGCTTGGTTTTGATCAGACTGCCCACCAGTTCTCCCTCCCTGTGGGCAGGGCTTGGAATTGCTGATGTGTTTTGCCTGAGCCATTGGTTCCATCTTGAATCACACTGGCTGCCTGGGGTGGTTGGATATCCAAATGAAAATCATTACCAGTTAAGGAAGAGGAAGCACATGCAGGATGGCAACTTCAACAGCAACAAGGATAAACAAAGCAAACAAACCAGGAATACTCTGCCCATGTCGCTATAACAAAATATCACAGATTTGTTGGCTTAAACAACAGACGTTTATTTTCTCAGAGTTCTGGAGTGTAGAAGTCCAAGATCAAGGTGCAGCCAATAAAGTTCCTGGTGAGGCCCTCTTCCTGGCTTGCACATGGCCACCTGCTCACAGTGTCCTTACACGGCCTTTCCTCTGTGGCTCGCAGAGAAAGCAAGCTCTGGGGTCTTTTCTTAAAAGGACACAAGCCCTGTAAGATTAGCACCCCACTTTTATGACCTCATTTAACCTTAATGACCTCCTTAAAAGCCCAAATACAGCCACATTAGGGATTCGGCCTTCAACACATGAATTTTGGGGGTACACCATTCACTCCAGAACACAAATGAAATCAATAATCCCCAGCTGTGCATCCCTAATCAATCCTGTTTAGGTGGGCCCTTAGCCATCAGGAGTCAACTGTTTTTATGGATTTAAAGTCTGAGAGTAAATGTGCTTAGTTAGCTTCTAATCCATACAGTGAAGAATACCCAGCCATGTACCCAATCATTTTGGATCTATTAAATGACCACAGATGTAGGGACCTTCTTGCTTCCTCGAGATTAACATTTAGTTATGATTCTAGAACTATGAAAAAATGTGAGAATCACCAGAGAGGAGACCTTGTACCTTTTTGTAACTCAGCTTTTAGAAGTGAAAAATCATGAACTCCACAAATAAGAGAGGCCTGAGCCCATAGAATCAGACGCCTTGGTATTTTTAATAATGGTAATGTGACCCAGCTTAATCACCCACATATTCCATCAGACCTGGTTCCAAATGATCTTTGACTATTCAAAATATATAATTTCCCCTCAAATAATGAAGATTTCCATAGTTGGTAGACTGTGTTAATTCCAAATAATTCCCTAAGACAAGCTCCAAAAATGTGACAAACAAGCAGTGTGTTTGGAACAAAGGCATGGCCTTCTACAGGGATTGCTTATGAGGTCACACCTCATTTCACAATATGAGTTACAATTGTTTGGCATTACTTTATCATTAACATTTATGCATTATGTATTTATGCTAAAGGGTACTTGTGTGGACGAATACTCTCTTACTCACCCATACTGGAGTCCTTTTATAAAACAAAACCCCCATATTTTTATAGATAGGACATGGATTGGGGGAGGGGAGTGTCCCATCCTTCACTGGGCCAGGAAGGACAGGTGAGCAATGCAGTGAGTGACCCAGTGAATAACCATGAACCTGTGTGATACCAAATTTGGCTCTTGATCGAAGCATGCAAAGGTGAGACGTTGGAATTCGTTCATTTATTCCTTCAGCAAATCTTTATGGAGCACCCAAGGTATATCATACGCTGTACTCGATGCTATAGATGGAGAGACAAGATACAAATATTTGTTGCGTATAAAGAACTTACAGTCTGGGGAGAGGTTACAACAAGTAAGTGGATAATTAAAATTCACAGTGAGATGAGCTGTGACAGGGAAAGAACAGTGTGTTTTGGAAATACAGAGGACAGTAGTCAACGGTGATGAATGTCCCTACTGTTGTCTAGCTCTTGCTGTACAACACAGTCTCTACTATATTTGGGGGGACATCTCATGCCCTATTTTTAAATCCTTCTAGTTGGACCCAATCAGCAGTGGAGCTATTTATTGACGTACCTACCATGTGTAAAGTGTCCTTCTTGACACTGTTGTAACTGTTCCAAGGCTCTTATGGAAGAGGGAGAAGAACTGAATAAGAAGATTTTTCAGCTCAGTGCTCGAAAGCTAATAGGAGAAATAAGATTGTATAAATAATTAATGCACTGGAGAATATGGTATTTATTGTGAGACAAACAACCTTAGTGTCAATGGGGGTATTTCTGATTTAGGGAATGAAGAAGTGGTTCCTGATCGAGTGACTTTTAAGGTGGATTTTGCTGGATGAATGGAGTTTAATGATCAAAAATGGAGCTTGCAGGTTACATTTCAGGTAGAAGAAAATGGCTGGCACAAAGACACAAAATTTGGAAGCAACCGCGGTTATTTTATTCTATTCTGCATTACAAACCCAGCATGTATCACACTGTCTTGCATCCATCAGGTGGTCAAAGAATAGTTTTCAAATGAATGAATGGATAAATAGGAAAATTCAAGAGATATTCATTTAAAGAATGCAAACTAACAGTTTATACTAGAATTTGGGGGGTCTTAAGGAGTGTCATAAGTGATAAAGCTGGGGCCTGGTCGTGGGGCCAGGACAAGGTTTTGAATGCCATCGAGGAGTTTGGACTTTCTTATTTCTTTACCTCTCTGTTTATATAATACCAGAGTCTCCCAGACACATCAGCTCACATGATGCTAAAGCAGTCCTGTCAGGTGAGCAGGGCAGTATTTTTGCTCTGAGGAGGGACTCTTGGAGAGACCCAGTCACTGTGGGGTGTCTGTCAGGAAATGGTGGGTCCAAGACTCAAACCCAAGTCTTGGAGTCCAAACCCAGTTCCTGTCCATACTGCATGGCCCCTCAGTTGTGGGGCCAGAACAACATTCTTCGGTGTTTGGGAGCAGCAGAAATGACAACATCAGAGCTGTTTCGTATGAGGTATAAAAGAAACAGAAAGAAGGGGGTTGGCAGCAAGGACCTCGATGACGAGAATATTGGAATAACATGGGGCAAGACTGAACTCTCATGACGACAGTGAGTGAAGACAGGCTAAGGTTTCTTTTGAACAGAGATAAAAGATTTAGGGATAATTCCACCTCTGCTGGCCCATGACCTACGCCGGTGTGTTTCTCAGTCTTAGCACCACTGATGTTTTAGGCCTTGAAGCCGTTACTGTAGGGGACCATCCTGTGCATGGCTGGCTGTTCGGCAGCCTCTCTGGCCTCTCCCTGTTAACATCAGTAGCACAAACCCCTCACCTGACCGCCCCCCACTGTGATGACCCCAAATGTCTCTAGACATTGCTGACCCTCCCCTGGGAGGCAAAATCATCCCCATATGACAACCACTGACCTAGCCAGTCAATTTGGATTCGTTTCCAGAAAAGCAGTGGATCTTAAAGAGTCATGGGGCATTCGGTGGGAATACACTGAAGAAAGAAATCCAGTTCCATCTTATAGGTTTGGGTTTCTTCCAACGGGCAGCTTGTGGCCCCCTCAGTGATACCAAGCTGGGGGTGCCCATACTTAATTCATGTGACCGATATTCTATCCTAAACAATGGGTTCTCACTTTGTTCTCTTTATGGTCATTTTATTCAGTTATTTGTATTCAGCACTCAGCTTTCTAAGTGTATATAATCCTATTATGTTCTATTCCATTATGGAAGCTTCCTAATAGAAGACGACACAGTAATAAAATTAAATAAACATCCCGGCTAGTGTATGGACCTTATCCATTTCCTGACCTTGGCTGGATTCGAGAGTGTGGAGGTGGGTGGGAGGATGGGAAGAGAGACAGTGGGTCACTGAAAAGAAAGACAAAGGTGCCGAAGGATGACTTGACCAGGTCATCATGTTCCCAGATCAAAGGGAAGAATTTGAGTACAGTTAAAAGTGGAAAATATCTGGGCACTGGTGGCTCAGCCAGTTAATCCTTCAGCTCAGGTCATGATCTCAGGGTCCTGGGATTGAGGCCCACATCAGATGCCCTGCTTGGCGGGGAGCCTGCTTCTCCCTCTCCCTCTGCCTGCCACTCCCCGTGCTTGTGCTCTCTCTCTGTCTGTCAAATAAATAAATAAAATCTTAAAAATAAAAAAAGAAGTAGAGAATATCCTACAGGGGAATCATGGTTAGAAATGACCCTGCCCTCTTTCTCCCTCCCAAATTCCATAATACAGCCACAAAAAAACGACTGCACAGTGCTTTGCATTAGGTATAGCAAGTGGTAGCTTAGAGGAACTAAAAGAAAAAAAAAAGAATTTGCATGTTATATACACATAAATATAAATCATGTAAGCTAAATATGAATATAACTATAAATACATAGCAGACACTGTGAAGGCATTTCCAAACGCATTTAATATGGCAGCAAACGTCGTGGACGGAGGAGTGGAGAGCATAGACCGCCTTCCTTTTGGCCTCACTTGGCGACTGGGCACAATTGACAGGTCTGAGCAAGTCAGCCAAGGTCTGAGTCATTGTTTTGGTTCTCCATGGAAACGAAAACTCATGGGAATTTGATAAAGTGTTTGCCAGCCTCTCTGAGTTTGTCATTCTCTTTGAGGGCCACTAATATCACTTCTAAGATGATGCCCTGATATTCAGCCAGTTTCCTTCCCAAACACTTGCTCTGAGTGCTTACCAACATTGCTCTGCAGAGAGAGGGGGGTTTGGGGTGAATCTCAGGCAGTCCTTTACCCAACAGTTAGACCACATTAACAGGGAAATTTGGCGTGTGTGCTACCAGACATCACCTGCCCTCCCTGAGGGGAGCTTGTGATCACTGGGAAAAAAAATGTGTATAGGGCATCTTGAGCTCTCCCTGGGATTGTCTTCTAGAAAGACAAAACTTTGATATAACTCTCTCATGTCTGTCAACTCTTATTGGTAAACAGACGTTGCCCCTGCCTTTCTCAAAGTTCCCAGCTTGGAAACTAATTATTAGGAGTTCCAGGTTCCATTTTTTTTACCCGCCGAGGGAAGACTACAACCGCCTTTGTTAAAGAAAAAACCTTTAGAATTTGCAATAGATTAAAAACAAAAACAAAAACAAACAACAGTTTGTACAGTTTAATTGTGAATGACCAAGATGTGGACCAAGTTAATTTTCTTGGAAATATTCCACATGTTCTAAATGAAAGAGGGAAGTTGTTGGCTTTTTTTCCACCCCAAAGTTAAACGTTTGAAATATGGGATCAGGACATTTTGCCACATTCCTATCAAGTCTGGTTTCATCTGTTGCCACTTGAAGCTTCTGAACTTTAAGTCTGTAGGATTTAAAACTTTAGTCTGCTTTTATTTTTTTAATGCGGCGATAGAAGCTGACCAATTTTCCCTAATTAAAGTAGTATGTAATCTCCCATAAGTTTCCTGGCATATCACAAGTATTCAATAAGTACTGTTTTCTAAAATGGCTTTTGTACAGCCAGGCCCCTCTCTCAAGATGGGAATAGAGTGACCCAAAAGCATCTGAGCATTATTTAGCAGGAGAAAATCTAGGCCAGTTGACTGAGTGATTTTCTTTAAATTGCACATGATCTCACATTCCCAAAATACCCATGCTCAAGGAAGCTATATAAGGCCATGTGGCTCTCTGTTCTCAGTCGTATGTGCTTAATGATTAGTACTATAGACTGCTTGAGCTTGAATGGGCCTTCAATGCCTTTTCTCGACCTCTGTCTTCATCATGTAGGAAGCAGAGCCTATGAGGGGGAAGTGACTCACCCAAAGTCATACAGTTCCTTTCTTGCAGAGTTTAAGGAGAACACTCCCCCCCACCCCCGCGCTGACATCTAGTCCAGCATCTGTATTCCACACTCATGCCTGGAGTGCTGGGTTCTCAGTATCACTCACCTTTATTTTACTTTTTTAATTTATTTATTTGTCAGAGAGAGCACAAGCAAGGGTAGCGGCAGGTAGAGGGGAGAAGCGGACTCCCCTCTGAGCAAGGAACCTGACTCAGGACTTGATCCCAGGACCCTGAGATCATGACCTGAGCTGAAGGCAGACACTTAACCAACTGAACCACCCAGGCGCCCCTCATTCACCTTTAAATACTGTCCTCAGTGAGGTTCCATTGGAGAGCCACGAATGAATGAGAAGGGTAGCAAATATATTTACAAAACACAGCTGTTGGTATGTTGAGTGTATAATTTGCATATTGGCATTTTCATTAGACTTGCTGAACTTATTATTATTATGCTTTTTAAAAAATGTTTTCATTTATTCGACACGTATTTCTCCAGGGTCTGTGCCAGGCACCAGAGATACTGCATAGACAGGATCCCTGTAGCAAATACTGTCAGTGTCCCACCCACACCCGCTCGGTGTCCGCTGTCTGCCCTTGCCCACAGCTTGCTGCTGTTAAGTGCCCACGACTCTTGCCTTGGCGCTTTATCCTAGCCAGAAGCCCTCAGCCAGGGGCAGATGGCAGCTGGAGGGTAAACGACCCAGCTTCCTCACCTTCTGGGTGGGGGCACTCGGAGGTGCATTGACCACTATCTCCCGGAGACCCCCAGGGATTTGAACTCCAGTTGCACACAGTGTGCCCCCTTGGATAAGGCATCCGTTGCCAGCCTCCTTCCTGCCTGCACTGGAGTCCTTGGGTCAGAGTCTGCTTTGGGTGAAGCCTCGTCTAAGATAATCCCTGACTTCTGGTGAAAGCAGTGAGGTTGGGATCTGGCTGAGGATGCAGGGGTTGACCTGAAACCTGAAGGCTGAGCAGTGCTTAGGCAGGAAGAGAGCCCAGAAGAGGATTCGGGGAGGAGGCAAGAAAATGTGCAAAGTGAGCTGGGACAGGAAAGAGGTGAGAGTGGCGGCTTCACAGGGCATGGTTGAGGCCATGGCACTTGGGACTCCATAATGAGGATCAGAAATCTGTACTAAACACAAGAAACCACTAGAGGTTAAGTGGGGGGGGATGCGGTCATCTGATTTCTACTTGAAAATAATTACTCTGGAAGCTCCATGGAAAAGAGATTGGGGGAGTCGAGGGTGGAGCAGGACGCAAGTTGGAAGTCCAGCTGAGAGATGGTGGATGGTTCTCAGCACCCACATTCAACTGTTGGCAAGGAACGTAATTAAATAGAACCTAAATGCAGAATACTATGCCTTCACATCTTTGTCTCTAAAACTATTTAGATTTCAGTGTTTCTCGGCATTTTACAGTGAGGAACCCTTTGAAAATCTAGTGAAATCTGTGGATTTTTGCTCTAGAAAGATGCAAATATACATGGATACACAATGTTGAATTTGTGATGAAGGATGGGGAAGTCATGGAGACATTCATAACACCTCAAAATATATATATATATTTTTTTTTTTTTCTTTGTCTACATGCATTAATTAGCAAAGTCTCCCTACCATAGTAAATAAGTCCCAAAGTGGGTAATGGTTCAAACACAATAGTTTATTTCTCGATCTGGATGACAGTTGGAGGATCAACAGCTTCATTGGGTCTCAGGGAGAATAATTCGGTTTCTACATTGCCTATACTTGCAAAAACAACACTGGGTGAATTAGCAGAGAACTTCTCTGCTATCTTCATGTCATAACTTCCAAGTTTGCTATAAGCATTGTTTCCATTGTGGAGAAATAAGAGGGGAAACAGTGTGGAGTGTCATATGCAAAAGGTCTTAATGGGCTGGCCTGGAAGTGGTAGCCATCACTCTCTCACCTCCCTTGGCTACAATTTAATGGCATGACCACAGCCAACCTCAAGGAGGTACGGAACGTGTAGTCTAGCTGTGCGCCCAGATAAATATAGCTTTCAGAGGGCAATTAGCACTTGCAGCCATAATACACATATATATTTTTTACACTTGTCACACCGGAGGTTTCAATATTACCTCTCAAGAATGGTATGATAAGTCACTTCTGAGACTTGAAGGAAGGAAAGGGATGAAACCAATGAGGACTGGGCAGGAGGACCCTTTACGTGATGTCCAGAACCAGTTAACTAAAGGCAAACGCTCTCCCTAGCCGGTGCAGATGGGACTTAGACAAAGGTTGTGTCCTTAAGTGAAAAATTAAGATTAAATTGAAGTCGAATCTTGGCCCCAGATTCCACTATCCTGTGCCCCGAAGAGCTGGAATTCATTTGAAATAAACTCTTATTCACTCCGATTATGTGTCAGTTGGAAAGGGAGATGATCGTATTGTCAACAAAGTGATTCTTTGCATTCATTTCCCTCCCCTCCGAAGACCAGTCCTCCTGTTTCTTTGAGGTGACAGGCACTCAGCTACTCAATCCAGCACTTACTGTCTACTCTGGGCTCAACACTGGTTCACACTTTCCCTGGAGGGGAAAGGCAGCTCAGAGGCTCCTCACTCATGTGTCCTTTAGGGAGTGGGTGTGGTGCCGGGAAGTTGGAGGTGAGGTACATTCTGTCAGTGAACCATATTTTCCCTTTTGCTCCCACTACGGTGTTAGAGATGCTTTTCTTGGGGGTGGAGGGTGGTGAGTCTTGCTTGAAGATACAAAGAAATTACGTTTGAAAACACAGCAAATTTTAATTTCTCCCAAGTTGAAAGGGAGGAAAGCTGATTTTTTTCTCCTAACATACTGAAACAATTTTTCTGAAACTTAGAAAAAGAAAAAAAAAATCCAGAACCTGCATTGTCTGGAGACCAGGACTGTTCTGATGATCATGTTTAGAGTCTGTGTGATTCAGCACCCACGGGGAGGATTGGGTTTCTTCCACCTTGCCCTTTTCACATTCCTGCCCGTGACTCTCTCGCCTGTATCCTAAATACTCCTTTCCATCCCCCTACTTTTCAGCTGTTTCCTTTGAGAGACATTGGAAAAGCAATCTTTATTACCATTTACTTTGGCTCTCCTCTTAGAGTTATCAAGGTGTTAATGCATTATTTTTTTTTCTACGTTCTCCTTCTCTGGTCAAGGAAGATTGGACTTTCTTCAATAGGAGAAGGATTTAATTGGTTAATTTCATAATTTAGAGTCCTTGTCGGTCTTGATTGCAGAAAGAGGAGTTCCTTTAAGCTCACTGCAACTACATTTGCTTTTGAAGGGGCCCTTTATTTTGCAGTGAATAAAGTGTCTCTTATTAAGCAGCAAATAAAAGAATGCTTGGCAGGACTCTACTCCCAATGGGTGAAACATCACAGGAAATTGAGAAATTGTTTCTTTTTGGCCTTGTGGGAGAATTTTGCTGGTGAAATTTAGTATTAAGGTCTTAAGACTACTGCTTGAATCCATCAAGAGAGACCCATCGAACAAGGGACAGCTTCCGGGGGAGGACGGGGGAGAGGACCAATGTGACCTTGCTATATCTGGTCTCTTATATTTTCCAAGAAATCTGGACAATGGCCAAGAAGATTCTATTCTCTCTTTCATAATAATTGTGTCACTGTTAAAGAGAACTTAGACATATTTTAGCAATTTAGGATTAGGTTTATCAAGAGTTAGCTGCAGTTGGATGCCCATTCGTTTGTGCCTACAAAAAAAAGAGGGGCTTTTATTTGCCCAGACAAGAAATGTGTCCTAGGTACAGCATCCAGCTTGCATTCTCCAGTTAGTAAGCTCTAGAACTTGGGCCTTAGACGTGTGTCCCAAGCTCCAGACCTGAGGTCCAAACACTGGATGTTTCTCCACAGAGACGCCTTATCTGGGATTTGTGCCCCACAGCCGTGCTCTTAGGTTAGCCACTCAGCTGAGTTCTGAGTTCCTGGCAGACACTCCAGGCAGCAACATTATATGTCCTATTGTCCAAACCCCAAAACCATTTGTGTTCACCTCCCCTACTCCCCTCAACATGCCATCAGTTACCAAGTCCTGCCGATTCTCCTGAATAGGCCTATTGGCCATCTCCTGTCCCCGTGCCCCCTCCCCAGGACCTGGTTCAGGCCACAGCTCTCTCATGGCTTGACATCTTCTAGAAGCTTCCTTAATGGGTCTCCTGCCCTCCGTCTTTCCTTCTCACCATCCTGTTTCCATCCTACAGCCAAAATGAGTTTTCTACAATTCAGCTTGATCATGTTACTACTACTTGGCCCAAGGGTGTTTCCTTTTGTTTTGTTTAGAGCTTAGCTGAAATTTTCATTCTAAACCCCAAACTCCTGGCCTGGCCCTTGCTTCTGTTTTTCAGTTTCCTACCCTTTCCAGATGCCTCACCCCTTGAAACATACAGGGCTCCCCACTCTAGCTATAAGTGGACAGTGATAGTATCCCTCTCGGCTTTTCCCCATTCTTGGCTAATTGTAATCTGTTACCCAGAAGCCAGAGAACTCCCCCTTGACCACCTCCCCTAGATTGTGGATTACATGCTCTTCCTTTGAGTCCCCATGCACCCTGGACATACTTCTCAGAGAGCTGATCCTTAATTGTCAGCCCCCCTGAGGGCAGGTCCAAATGAGGGCAGCTCACTTATCTTTGAATTCTCTGCTATACCTGTGTTGAGCAAGGAAGAAAGGAAGAACTGAAATAAAACAAAAGCATTTGGGGAAGGGGTCTTAGAATTGTAATTTGGGGAGCACAGGTGCAGGTAGCAACCCCAACTGTGTCCCATTGAGGGGTACAAGCCAGGGGTCTTTATTCTGCAGATGGCAGAAGTACTAGGAAACATACACAAGTTGGTTTCCCAAAAGCTATGGTTGGAAGATGTAATGACATTTTACATCACTGGTTTTCTGAGTACATGATGTCAATTACTAGGAAAACATCTTTTGCAGAGTGTCCAGTTTTTATCCAGAATGCGGATTCAGCAGCCCTGTGTTATAACACTGTTGCGTGTTTCAATAGCTCAATATAGTTCCTGTTTCTAAAAGCAGGATGAAGTTTTAGTCTCCAAATGGAGTCTGTCGTGTTCAAAGGTTTTACACAGGTTCACACCTGTTGAATAAACAAGTGAGAATGAATGACTACATATCGTGCTTTTCTATATATAAAATTGAATCCTGACTGCAATGTTGTCAATCTTGGCTAATTTTGGCTAAGCATTTTGGAAGATCGGAAAGGCAACTGTGAAAGAAATGAAAAAAAACAGATTTGAGTCTGCTCAGTTACTACATGCTGTGACCTTTGCTCGGTCTGTCAGCCTCTGTGAGTCTTAGTTCCTTGCCAGTGAACAGAGGATGATATGTCAGAGGGTCTGGCTGAAGACGAAGGGAGAAGGGTCTTGTGTGGGGGAGGCACACAATGTCAGGACAGGTCAGAGGGGCTCTGACCCTCTTCATATCTGTGTTCCCCTTACACGCCCAACGCCAGCCTAGGAGACGTGGGGTATGAGGCATCCCGTGTGGCAAAGGTGGGAGGGAATATTTGCTATTTCTGTTCAGTTAGGTGGAGACGCACCGATGGCAGGATGGAAGTAGAAAATGGTTTCACCCTTTGATTTCCCACTGGGTGAAGTGTGAAAATACACTCCTACTATCTCACACACTGTTGTTAAAATTACGACCAGATATGGAGGGAACGCAGTTGAGTTACATGGGTTGGGTACCTTAACATTATCCATCCCTTTGGACTAACAAATTCCATTTCTTGGATTTATCTTGAAGGAATGACTTTTTGAAAGTGGGGGTGGATGTACCTAAGATGTGGACAGGTGGCCCTTTGCAGCCATGTTTATTATAATGATTGACAATTATCCGAAATGTACAGTCAGTGAGGGACTGCTAGGGCATCGTCCTTCAGTGGGTTCTCTTTAAGATAGGAACAATTTTGAAAAAAATGCTCAAGTGAGAAAGGCAGTCTTAAAAAATTCATTCTACTGTTTAATGAAAACTATGTAAATCAAACAAATATACAAAAAAACAAAACAAAATTGACCAGTAGGAAATACACTCCATTTTCAAAAGGATTCGTGGTAACTGAGAAAGCCATGGGCACAGCCCTGCCTTGCGAGACTGAAGACACAGTGAATGAGGGTCACTGTCTTCTGTGTAAAGGGATCTTTATTTGGCATTGGATAGAGGCCAGACCTTCATCCTGTCTTCTCAAACCTGGAAGAAAGCATTCAGAGGAATATCAATCAGAAGTAAAAACCGCCTTAGAGTTTGGCTCTAGAGCCAATGTTGTAGGCTACCGGAGGAAGAAAGCTAACTTATACTGGAAAAAAGAGTAATCATGATGACAACGACGCTATTTTTTAGCATGCAGAGAGTTTCGTATACATTGTTTCACTTAAATTCACTTAAATCTTCTACACAGCTTTGCATCTTCACCGCCCGCAAAAATCACTGTAGATCTGAAGATCTGAGAAACAGTTACTTAGTTGGGCTCCCTACGCTTTATCCGCTTTATCCGCCTCTTATCCAGGGATCTCCCCGCTGAGTAGAGTTCACTTTGAACCCAGTGGAAATTTCGTAGAGGGGAACAGTCAGGCCCAGGAAACAAATAGGCATTTCACTGTGGCTTTATTCCCCAGAGGACCTCCAGCCATTTGTCAGATCTTTATTTACATGTGCTTAGTGGAGTTTTGTGTTACTAGAAGCACAGAGCCTTTGTGAACTGCCAGTCGCCACACAGCAAGTCAGTGGTAGAATCCGTGTAGAATTAAGATCCCCTTTTTTTGCTTCCTGAATCCCCATCCAGCCCAAATGTCCGTTCTCCCACAGGATTACATGTTCCTTTTTTTACTGTCTCCGCTTCGCAAAAGATCTGTTTTCTCTTATTATCTTCCCACATGGCTGCAGTTGAGAACCGTAGTGCATTTGTCAAATGCGTTGTGTATTTTCACCCCTAGAGCTTAGTTAGATGATTCGATACTCAGGAAGGAGAAAGTAAGAAAGAAAGAAAACCGCTCAGAGCCATTAACTCTGGGTTTTGGCCATTTTTCTCAAAGACAGGCTACTGTATCTTATCTGAGTCAAACGTCATGCTCTCAGGATGAGAAATAAATCTTTACACAAAAATTCAAGCATTAGTTTCCAGGTGTTTGAGAGGAAGCTTTTGTCCCCAATGGAGCTTTTTCAGAGAGTTTGTTATTTCACTAAGGACACTGCTGAATATCCTTGGTTTACGCTTCTCTTTCGAAGTTTATTTTATGTTTTGTTGTGGTTTTCAGATTTCTCATGGTTTGGATTTGGGAAAGTAAAATCAAGACAAGGTGTTGGTAAGTAGTTACTCACTCCTTCTTTGGATAAGTAACGAGTTTGTGTTGCTTGATTCGGATGAAACTCCTTAGCCCCTCTCCACACTTGTTGGCCCCTTGATTAATTTTCTGTGTTCCTTGTTTCTGATTTGCTGAAGAAAGAGGACTAGGATTTTTCCAGAAAAGGTGTTACTTTCACTAACTGTGTTCAGTAAATGGTTTTATATTTTTGAAGTTGACGTGTTTTTATCCTAAGAGGAATGCCAAACGTTATTCCAGGTCTAGGTATTTGCTGGGCTTTTAAGAAGGTTCAGGAAATAAAATGCAATGGCACCAAAATTCCATGTACAGCTAAGGGGGCTGCACGTCAAGTCTGGACAAGTGGGGATCTTAGCTTCCTCCATTGGCCAAGATGTAATACATTTCTGAATTGGTAAATCAGCTGTTCATTTGTGACTATTTCTCTTTCAAAACAAGACTAACGTCCAGACGCTCTGATTTGTACTTGATTGCATTCTACTCCTTGCATTCAGACTGTGTGCTGACAATTGAAAAGCAGAGTTTGTAGCTTACCAAATGAGTGCACATAATGTAGCTCATCACTGGGATTGAAATCAGGTGTGATCTCCCGGGACCTCCAATTTATTCAGCACGTTCTGTGGGTACAGTGACAATGAACAGGAATTCATTAGAAAGCACAAAAAGACAAACTGTCTTACATCCTGCATGTGTGTTTCCAAGATCTGGCCACCCTGGGCGTCTGTTGGTTGGTACGTATTTTGGTAGCAAGGTCGGCTATAGGTAAAACTGCAAAGTACAGGAAATGTACCAGTGTCATGGAGTTTTCGGGTCCTGAGCCATCCGCCCCATTTGTGTTCATCCCCTCTGTGCAAGAAACTCTCTTTCCTTTTCTTTTTTGAGCCTGATATCAGTAACTGACCCTTAAGTAGCCCCATGCATTCCAAGGTAAAAGCTCTTAACTAGCAAAGTGAAAATAGACACGTGGCCAAATTGGAACTTTTAAACTCAACCAGCTCAGGATTTGTTGGCGACTCCCCCAGGGGTACATTTCAGATACATAGTCACTTCGCCAAGATACCAGAGAGTGCCCTGCTGGGAAATCCTAATGGTGCCCCGTGTTAAGGCTTTGCGTTCTGTATGTGTGTAGGGTGGGGGGGGGGCAGGAGGCCAAAGGAGCGGGGTGATAAACTCTCCTAAAACAGCACGGTGAGGTGGGGTCTTCTCTCCACTAAACAGAAGATCACTGTAACCACATAATCATTTTCCAGGCCAGTTTTCCCTGCTGAGAGGTGTGCGTTCTTGGAGAACTTCAAAAACAGGGCTTCACCCTCTTAGGCCCCAGCAGAGAGAATTCTTCTTCAGAATTGTGCTTTGAGCCACAGTCCATCAGAGGCTCTGCTGCTTTAAAATGGAGGCTTTATTATCATTCGGGTCCGGGGAGGCCAACAGGTCAGAGAAGGACTGCCATGGAAAAGATAATGTTCCTATCTCACCTTCCTGAGGGCAGCCACAGCCCAGTGGGGGGACTCCCGGGGGAGCCCCGGGGTCGGGCAGGAGGCAGGGGGAGTGAGGGGGGAACGCTGGGCAGGAGTTTTTATGGCGGTTTCCATGTGAAGGAACAGGCGAGGCAGGGTGAGCCGGTTTAGGATCGGCTGGTTTGAGTAACTTGGGCAGGCTCTGGGGCACACGGCTGTCCTCAGTTGCCTGGTGCCTGGCTCTGGGGTGACAGGACAGGTGGCTAGTGGCCCGGAATAGGACCGCCTGATAAGGTGGTGCAGACTCCGAATCGGTTGGCTTGTATATGAAAGGTCTGCTCTCAGGCAAGTTCTTTACCATCTCTAGGAACTGGCTATCTCTGGGAGGGGCAGTTCCTTCAAGGTTAGCGAGGCCCTGGATGTTGAAGTATCAGAATACAGAATATAAAAGACATGGTTAATACAGCTGCTCAAGACCCATAGTCTCTCCCCTCACCTTAAAGACATCGTTGGTCTTGAGAGAAGGAAACTCTTTTCCTGGATGACCTTCAGCAATTCTTATCGTGGGAAAACAAGCGTGAGGCTTAGAAATGTCTGTAAGTCTTGGGGGCGCCTGGGTGGTGCATTCGGTTGAGAATCCGACCCTTGGTTTCAGCTCAGGTTGTGTTCTCAGGGCTTTGAGATCGAGTCCCGCATGGGGCTCCATGCTCGCCGCGGGGTCTGCTCAAGGTTCCCTCTCCCCTTTCTCTCCCTCTGCCCCCCCACTACTTGCTCTCTCTCTAAAATAAATAAATCTTAAAAAAAAAAAGTCTGTAAGTCAGATGTGCCGAACACATTACCAAGCAGCTCTATTGAAAGAAAAATGCCTCTTTGCACCAGAGACATATTAAAATAAAAACGGGCTAAAAATGTTTCCAGGCATAGCTCATATTTGTCAGCTCAGTAATTAGAACTCTCCGCACCCCAAACCGAGAAAGTTGCACATACCCAGCAATTTAAAACTTTTTATTAATATTAGAAGACGTTTTTTTCAAACCCTCATATGAATTTCTTATAACACGCTGTGATGTGCCCCTGACTCTTCTTCTGTCTGTCTTTTTGTGGTGTCTCCCCAAGCTGGTGCACAGACACACAATGACACATCCCGTGATAGGCACAGACAGCCTGCTGTCAAATTATATAGACATTCATTGTCCCTGCTGAGAGCTTCTCCCCCTTCCCAACTTTGCTGTGCTCCATTAGATCAAAATGTTCGTAGAAAAATGGGCTGAATCCCTGCAACCTTGCCAGCTGTATCAGTCTTCCAGGATTTAGAACACCGATGCTGAAGGAAACAGCCCTTGAATTAATATTCCTCCTGATAAGCTGTTGAGCTTTACATGTTGCTCAGAGTTGTCAACAGTGACCTTCTGGCAAAGTGCAAAGGCATTTGAGGAATGACCTCTGGTGCTTTATACCACCTTCTGGCAAAGTGCAAAGGCATTTGAGGAATGACCTCTGGTGCTTTATACCACCTTTATGCTTAACTTCGTACCCCGGCCCCCGCAAAAAAAAACCAGAGAGCCCAATCCCTTGGGCTTTGTTAACCTCAGAGTTGGGGGTTTTACTCCAAGAAACCAAGGGAAGGAAAGAGTGTCCTTTGGTGGAGGAAGAAAAGCAAAGAACAAGCCTCTTGCTGTAGTTCTGTAAGTAAGGGCCTGAATTCCTGGAGGAATCTCAGCATTGTCTTCTGGATATCAGCTTCCTCCAAAATGATTAAATGCTAGAGGAATGTTCATAGCCTGACCTGGGCCAGGGGAGAGTCACAGAAGAAAGCAACTGGGATCAGTGCGTTCTAATGATTACAAGGGCTCCCGAAGCAAATATCGCTGGCCTTCTGACAACATGTGGAATACGCGAACATGACAGCTCCCGCACTTCGGGGGGGGTAAACGCTGAGAAATGCGCGACCTTGATTGCACCCCCCTCGGGGAGCGCAGGCAGTAGCATGCTTTGGTAACCTGGAAGGGGGGGGCGGGGAGACAGCTGCACCAGGAACACAGCGAGGGGGCCAGTGGTGGGAAGGTTTTATTGGCAAGATGCAGAAACCCTAACATAACACATTTCCATTTTCCATCTCTGGGTTTAAGCTCTGGGTGATCTAGGCCTGTCAGGAAGCAAATCATAAAACAGGGATGGTTAAGGATATTGGAAAGAACTTGTCTTTATAGCTGTTCTTGGCAGAATTTCCACTCTTTACTAATGCCGGTGAGCTAGGCACAGGATGAGCACAACCAGCGAGCTTGCTTTTGCTCTGAGTATTCTGCAGATTCTAAATTGGCTGTGTGAGGACTTGTTTGCAGAATTAAGCCAGAGTGTATCATTAAAGGCGACTGAAATGCACATCCCCTTGAGAAGGCGCTTTAAAAAATTACCTATAATAGCACTTGGCTGCCTCCTGCGTAGTTTGTTTAAGATTCAGCTAGCTGGGGAATGTCCAATTGTTATCACTGCAAACTGTGATAATCCCCTTCTGGGGCGGAGCGGGGGGGGGGGGGGGAATGCATCTTGGAGGTCGGGGGACGGATTACCAGTATCTTTCATAGGGGGCTGCAAAATGTATGGCACAATGACTTTTGTTTTTAGAATTGCCATGCCTCTCATTGAAATCGTTAATTAACTGAGAGGGCAAGGGCAGGGAAAGGATGGAGGTTTGGAAGTATGTATTCTGGGTGAGTGAATGAAAGCACAATCCCTTGCTCAGCAGGTAGCAATTCAGGCTTTCCTTCCCCTGGTACGCGGTTGCCTTGACTGATACTTGATTCTGTCTTTTGCTTTTCCTCCTTACCTTTCCCTCCTCTGTTTCTCTTGGCTTGTGCAAGCGGGTGTGGCCAGCAGTCCATTTCCGTGGGGCCCTGCAGCCGTTTAGCAAACTGCAGAAACACGTGTAATACATGTCTAGCGGGTTTGTATAGAGTGTGTATCATGAGCCAGCGAGACCTTAATTGTTTTGAAGCTTTCACATAGACCTTTGTCATTGTGCATCTGGTTTTGTTTGCAGACAGGATGGGTTTAGTGGTCAATAGATAAATTGTTTAGACAAGACACAGTAGACCCTGTTTATGGGCATATACGTTCTTAGACTCGAGACTAGAAAGTTTAGGTCTTGTGTGAAAAATGCTACGGTTGTTGCGTTAGTATAAAGACATCCATGGAATGATCTACAAATAAGATTAGGGCTAAAGGCAAAGCAGGTAACTTTGCATGGGCTCAATCCATTATCGTCATGAAAGTATTTTGTAGGCAAGAGTGGTGTTGCTGCTATCAAGGTATGCAGAAAGACAAACATAGTAATAGGACCACCCAAAGAAATTTTAGTCCACCTGTTGTAAGTTTATTTAGTAATATCTAATAGTAATTCATACTCATGAACACTTTTAAATTTATAATATACTTCTCTATCATGAGTCTCATAAAATAACAAGCAGATATTCTTTTGCACATTTTACAAATTTAAGTGGGTGTAGAGGTACAAAAAAAAAGGTAAGTGACTTGTCCAAAGAGTGGAGAGAAGCACTCAGATCTTTGAACTGCTAGTACACCTTTCAGTATATGGTGGCACAGGAATCCTGCATTCATGCTGCGACTTTCAATGAGCGAGTGTTCTAAAGATGTTCAGAGAACAGAGAGCAAAGCGGCATATTAACTTACCAGAGAAGGAAATCAAGACATTGGAACCTTCACACATTGCTAGTGGGAATAGAAAATGGTGCAGCCACTTTGGAAAACAGTTTGGCAGTTGCTCAAAATGTTAAGCAGAGAGCTACCACATGACCTGGCAGTTCTGCCCAGGAGAAATGAAAACGTATGTCCACGCAAAAACTTGTACACAGAGGTTCATAGCAGCATTATTCACAACAGTGAAAATGTGGAAACACCCAAATGTCCCTCAGTGGATGAATGGATCCACAGAATGTAGCATATCCATACCATGGAATGTTATTTGGCAACAAAAAGGAATAAAGTAATGACACATGCTACAACGTGAATGACACTTACAAGTGTGCTAAGTGAAAGTGGCCTGTTCCAAAAGATCACATATTATATGATTGCATTTATATGAAATGTCCAGAATGAATCCATAGAGACAGAAAAGAAATCCATAGAGACAGAAAGTAAGTTCGCAGATGCCTGGGGCTGGGAGTGGGGAGCCTGGGGAAGCTAATTGGAATGATCAAAATGTCCTAAAATCACATTATAGTGATAGCTGCACAACTTTCTGAATATACTGAAAACCACTGAGCTGTACACTTTAAATGGGTGAACTTTAGGTATGTGAATTATAGCTCAACAAGGGCATTAAAAAATTATAGGAGAATATGTATTTTTTTCCAAATCCAGGCCCAGCTTCAGTTATCAGCAATGATGATGACTCTGCCAGCCCACTCCACCACATCTCCAATGGGAGTAACACCCCATCATCCTCAGAGGGCGGCCCCGATGCTGTCATTATTGGAATGACCAAGATCCCTGTCATTGAAAATCCCCAGTACTTTGGCATCACCAACAGTCAGCTCAAGCCAGACACATGTAAGTACAGCTGTTTATACTTACTGGCCTATGTGCTGCAGAGCGGTATCAATCAGCGTGTTTATCAGAGTGCCTGATGAGGATGACTGAGGGGAGGGGGCAGTGAAATGTCTGAGGATTCTTGGGGCTTTGGGCCTATGGGACAGATCCTTTAGTTTGCTGCTTATGGAATTCTCAGGGTGTGTGTCCTGCTGGGCTTGGAACTGTGGGCAGATATGGACTTCTCTTGGGATCCATTTTCCAAAACCATTTATCACCATGGAGTTGGAATCGAGGCATGCTTATCTTGAAAAAGATAGAGACAGAAACCAGAAGTATCATTAGACTGCATATTCATCAGTTACAAAAGACAGACAATTGGTGGGTTTTAAATTTGATTTATTGAAAGTCATTAAAATATACAGTGCTGGTAGTTAGCAAGGTTCTGTGTTGCACGCAGGTGGTATCAATTTGGTGAGATCTGTGTTCTCTGTTCAGTCCCTGTTCCCGGTAGGAGACTTGTTATCATGCCGCAGTAACAAAGAGATACCAGAACAGATGATGTGCATATTAAGTGCAATGACCTATACTACTCAGAACCAAATTAACCTATTAGCCTCTGTTGAGAAACTTGGGATTTCTCTCAGAGACTCTTATCCTATCTTCAAATATAAAAAATGGAGCATAGCCTTATGGAGAACAAAAAATAAAACCACAGTGGACAAACAGCTTATGCCATTGGAACGACAGGCCTTTCTTCATACATGAATAAGGGGCCATGAGGGCTAGAACATCCGGTGGCCTAGATCTCAGGGGTCCACCTGACACTGATGAATGGGCATCTTCTCTCTATTTGGCATATTCTTACTCCATCTTAAGTACTGTTCTCCTGCCTTGCCTCAGAGATAAGGTAGGAAATTGCAAAGTCAGATTTTGGGGACTAACTTTCCACTAAGAACTCTCACGGGATAAAGGGGATTAGCAATGAGTATCTTTTCATATATAAGGAAACGCCTGTAATTTTCTCCTATTCATTCAAATTTACCCCAAGGTATGGTGAATATTGAACTTGAATGTAATCATTAGGAAGAACAGGATTATGAGCTTGTAATGTGTGAGACAGGACCCCACCATAGATTTCAGTTGAATATGCACTATGACAAGATAAATAGAATCCCATATATGAGGAATATTGAGTTCCTTGAAATAAAAAGCTATTGTTTGAAATCAAGGTATTATTAATCCTAATATTGTCTGTTATGGTGTGAACAAGATGCATGGGGGCACTGCTTAAAATGTGCATTCTTTGCAGAGATAAGCATCCTCCAGAGGTCTTTGAAATACCCTACATGCCTAACAGTCAAATATTGAATAAGGCAAAGCAGGGTCCTATGATGGGAGAATCTGTCATCATTTTGATTGTGCTCTCTAGAAAGAGAGTCTTTTGACACCCCCGTCACCATCGGTACCAGGCTGTGTGATATACTTCAGCTAGCCTGAGGCTGTATTATAATTGAGGTTGAAAAAATCAACCTGTCCTCAAAAGTTTGTTCTCCTTTGTCGATGGGGAAATATAAAGCTCACTAACCAAGTAGATAGCATCAGCCCAACACATCCAATAAGAGAAACTGAACCAATGAACAAGAAAGCAAACCAACAAATGAGAACCAAAAAGAAGGTGGAGTATGTGGCCTCTGAGTCTGTAGCTCTATCTGGAAGTGCTTTTGGCCCTTAGACGTCTCACAGAAACTTTCTCAAGGTGCTTTCCTTAATCTAGGGTCCATGGAGATTTTTGCAAAGGTTTTTATTTACACATTTCGTTTTTTTTGGAGGAGTTGTGTTTTTGTGGCTCGGCCACTCTATGCCACCGCTCTTTAGAAGGCGTGGGAAGCAAGTTTAGGAGACTTGTAGCCTCCCCTCAGTTTCTGTCCTCTCCCAGAGGGCTCTAGACCACTGATTCTCCATTTAGCTATCCCTTCCTTATAAAATCTTGTGGGACCCTTCTACCCAGTGGTCCTTACCCGGCTCGGTGTTCTCAGGCATTCACAGCATCTTACATCAGAAGAAGTTTTCTTTCTTCCAGGCCTCAAGCCATATGCTCTTTCATAATTTTAAGAACACTTCACATCATGCATTGTCCATGAATCTTTTTCAAATAAATGGGAATGAAGAAGCAGTTTACTTGTTTCCCTCTCTTCATTCTTTCTTAAATGTCATTCTTTATCGCATATTTTTTTTCCTTTATCTTTAATGTATCTGTTGCCTCTTGTTAAGTCCTGAGTCTGACCACTCTCATGTATGTGTTTCTGTAGTCTTGTTTAAGTTAGACTGTAAGCTCCTAGAGAGCAGGAACTGTATCCGTTGAACTATTCCTTCATAGCAAAGGACATGATGTACCTTTGCTCTTGGCCAGATATTGACCAGATGTGGCTATGTATTACTGAAATATTAATTACCAACAGACTTATAACAAGTAAAGATGAACCATAGCCCTTTTCATTGGCTCTCCTCCTATTAACCTTGCCTACACAGTAGTTTATTTGTTAGACATATTTTTAACAATATATTAGCCAACTTAACCAGATTTAGATAACAATTTAGCAGAAAAAAGCTTTTGACCCCCCCCAAAAAAACAACCCTTTCTTTGAACATTCTAATTGCAGTCATCCAGAAATTAAAATATTTAAAAATACATAGATCTGACATACAAAGATTTGTTGCTATAGACCCATGAAATTTTGGGAGTTTAGCATTCAATCAAGCGATTCCCTTTGAATATTTTTACAAACTAACCTTCAAAGAACCTCTAAAGAAGGCATCTTCCAAGAAGTTGGATATGTTGCATTTGAAAAACAAATTTAAGAAGATCTCGGGGGGCGCCTGGGTGGCTCAGCCATTAAGCGTCTGCCTTCGGCTCAGGTCATGATCCCAGGGTCCTGGGATCGAGCCCCGCATCGGGCTCCCTGCTCGGCGGGAAGCCTGCTTCTCCCTCTCCCACTCCCCCTGCTTGTGTTCCTTCTCTCGCTGTGTCTCTCTCTGTCAAATAAATAAAATCTTTAAAAAAAAAAAAAAAGAAAAAAAAGAAGATCTCGGAAAAATTTTAGGACTTTTACCATATACTTAAAACAAAATACCCCATGGATAAGACACCACCAACCTTTGGACTCCATTAGAGGCATGGGCCACAAACCAGCATATTTACTTCTTTTTTCCTTAATCTACATCCTATTCAAAGATGTTGGCTTTAGAACAGATATGTGATCTTACAAGGAATGGCCCCATCTCATTTCACTGAATTGTAAGAACCTAATATAGAAGGTAAATTTCAATTCATTAAATATTTATTGACTACCCACAACACTTTTACAATGCTAAAGAACGCAGAGATTTGGTGAGGATGGTAGCATGTTCTATACTGTCAGGGAACCTTGTTGGGAACACCAGTGGTTATAGATATAATCATATAATCACAGCATGCCCTGATAGAATGGCTCAGAGCAAGTGTCCTAACCCCTAATTACCTATAGGATTAGGCAGGTCATATGAGAAGTAGGCTGGGTCAGAAAGATGATGTGGCATTGTGAAGGCCTTCCCAGAACATTGGCCTGCTATTACCAGATCCTCTCAGTTTTCCAGCAAGAACAGCATTTATTATTTTTATATGAATTCCCTCAGATTTAAAACACTGTGTGGAATCAATACATTTTATCAGTATGAGTCAGAGTTGGTCCATAGTCCACCATCTGTTTGTGACCCCTGAGTTAGACCTTAAAGATCAATTAATACACCTTATTTTACAAACAACCCTCAGAAGTGGCTTGTCCAAAATGACACAGTCTCCATGCTTGTATAGCTTTGCTTTAAAAACAAAACAACAAACGAACAAATGAACAGGATCAAACCAGATTGCTTTAAATGATGTGTAAGATCACTTAAGCGAAAGATGATGATCAATTATATCCCCTGAAGTACTTTTTTCACTCTCAGGAGCTATGTGAGTGGATTCATTTAAAGAGTCCAGAGATGGTTTGCAGGATTTTAGAGCAATCTGAACAGGGCTGCATTGCTCCCGAGCACTTTCCAATAGCAAGTCTGTCTACTTTATTGCAGGGCCCAGAGGTTCCCCCAAGACCGCCTGATAATAATTTGGTATTTGGAGGCTCCTATGTCACTGCAGGAACTAAAGGAGGCTAAATCCATGCCTGATGGAGGAGAAGAGTTCTATGGTTATCTGCAAATTCTGGCCAGACAACATCTTGACGTCACTCCTTAGCTTCCATAACCTAGCCAAGCAAGAAGTTGCCTTCCAAAGAGAAAGCAGTATGCTCTAATGACTAAGCCCTCAAAGTGCTAAAGCCACTTTAACTATAGACCCATCTCCTCGATCAATCAGGATGGCAAGATGGAGCTGAGGAGCTCAGCAACATCAAGTCTGGAGTTGGTCTTTAATTCAACTAGTCTGTGTAGACGTGTCTGAAAACCACTTCATCTGACAGCATGGGGTGGTTTCCCAGTAGGATTTACAAACTCGGCTCAAGGGCAGCCATGTGCTATCCTCTCCTTGACTGCTGGGAAAAACTTTGACAGGGTACAATGGAAACACACCTTCTGAGTTGAGAAAAAGAGAAAGAAAGAACCACTAACCAGCAACCCCCCCGCCCCCCGAATCATCGATCTGGGGTTCTTTTGAAGGGTGGGAATGCGTTATAGCTTCCCCTGCAAGAAAAACAAATGGTATATACTTATTGTCATCTCCAAATGTGTGTCTTTCTTAGAGCAGCCTTGTAAATTAGCTAGGGTCCTAGGCCTGGGGCCAGAATTAAATTAGAACTGTCTCTTGAACTGTATGTGTTTGTCCTTGTAGTGCATGCCCTCTTTGAGTACCTAGGGCTGTAACTCCCTGTGGCAGATGCATATAAAGAACTCTGACTTGTCCCCTTTGATTCCGCTTCCAATGAAAAATGGATATTTATTGATTTCCTGCAGAGTGTGCCATACTTCCCCAGGTATTATAGTTCACGCGTGTGTGTGTGCGCGCGTGTGTCTTCTCATTGGTTTCATGCCTATTAGGCAATGATGTAGATAAGCACAGAGTCCTAGACCAGCTAAGACTAGGGAAATAAGACATAATAAGGAGAGGGAGCGTGTTTAACTGTAGTTGAAAAGATCACACAGGCACTCCGCCTGCTCCCCTTAACTGCCATACACACGCTATCATCATGTTGCCAATAAGGGGAGGATTGGAGGCAATACTTTTCACAGACATGCAGAGATTTTGAATGTATTTGCAACGTTACTTTGAGTACACACGAGCACAAATTCTGACTTACATCCAGGACCCCGGGAGCTCATTAGATCAAAGGATGAGGGTCCTGAGAGTTACCCAGGCTTATCTTCAAGCCTCGCGACAGCCTGGGCCTGTGGTCCATTTCGATGGTCAGGGACAGGATTTAAAACCAGGTAGATACAATTGCTCTGGCACTCTTCTCTATCTTTTGCCTATTAATTTTGTCTTTCAAAAGTATATTTTCTTCTAAGCATTTAATCGGCCAAGTAATAGCTGCTTTGGGAACTGTTTATATCCCTTTGAAGGCTGTGACCTGCACTTTAAAAATAAGCTTAGCCCATTCTGCCCAGCATGAGTGTTAGGACGGAGGGAGAATGCAGTTATTTTAGGATCCTTAGAAAAGGCTTCGTTTACAGCACACTGGGTTGACAACTCGTCCCTCGGGGGTCTTCATGGCTCGAATCTGTAGGTCCCAGTCTAATTCTGTTTCCCTCTCGGTGCCATAGTTCCCCATTGCTAGCTAGAACAGCTTGATATCATATTCTCTTTTCAACTCCAGAGGAGATGGCAAGAAGCTATCAAATAATGCTTTAAAAAGCAACTTGAGTTCCCTAGAAGAAAGGAAATGAATACATGCTGCATAATTACATTTAAAATGTAAGCCATGTTACAAATTCCACTGAAATGAAGATTCGTTAGCAAATCCCGTTCCAAGCACACTTAAAACTAAGTGAGATGAGAGATGTCATTTTATTAGCATTTGACCCCTGGGGGATATTATTTGTTCTCAAAAAAGAAATGCCAGCCGGTCATAGGATACCTGGACCTTCTAGGGAAACCACTCCAAGCCTACATTGAATGGCTAACAGGGAAAAATGACCATGGATTGAGGGGGAGACATGCTTAGTGTTGTTCTCAGAACTGTTTTTACTCCCACATCATCAGCCAGCCTGAGATGGAACTAGGCATGCCCCCCACCTCAGACATTTCCCTCCGATTTCTCCAAATCATCCGTGATGTCCTGGGAGCCTGCCAGCAGAGGCAGGATCCTAATGCATTTGTTCTGGACATTGACCCAGCCCCAGCCCCCTGGAGCGCAGGTACCAACAGGAGGAATTGAATCAAACTGCACCCCCAGTTTGGTTTCCATTTGGCCACCCTTGCACATGCCAGCAGATTGTGGACCAGGACCAGCTCAGCAAACACAAATGTAGGGGAGCCTCTTACGTTGCTAAGAAGCCCCTGCTACCCAGATGCTGGGAACAACTGAGTGCTCCCTATGGTTAAGTAGAGACAGCTTGATGGGAGTTTTTCTGGGGTGTGAGGCTCAATCCTGTATGGCAGCTCTTCTAACAGAGTGCAGGTTTCCTCCTTGTGAAGTGCAGATTTTCTCCGTCTTCGCTCATTCTGCCAGTCTGAGAGGGTGACCCACCATGGCTGAGCTTCGTCTCAGATTACCCATAGGCCCGCTCTCCACGTTCTCCTTACGTTCACCAATGTTGTGGTTGCTCGTTTGTTTGAGTGTCCTTTTCCTTGGGTGTTGTCACTTCTCTTGAAAAGTGGGTAAGATGAATTTGCTCCATACCACGGACAGGAAAGAACTGGAATGAGACCTGCTTCTTCGTTCAACCTGATAGCCAAGCACAAAGGTCTTCTTGCTGCGAGGCTCAGCCCCTCAGCAGGAGCCCCCTTAGGGATCCATGTTGGATCCCTGCTGCCCTCTCTCTGAGCCTGCTCCCTTTTGCTGAGAGAAGGCTGTGTCTTTTGGAATGCTTGGTCTCCTCAAAGAGGGGAAAATTAGAAGGCAGTCCTTGTGCCTAAAGGAAAAAGGAATGTGGGTATTAGAGTGACCACCAGGACTGAGAGGGTTCCTAGGAACAGGACTGTCCCAGACAAAGCACAATGGATCGGTCATCCTAGGTGGTATAGGCCTGATGATTTCTGCTGGTAAGACAGAATTAAGTCTTAATTACCCCCAAGAGCCTTCAGTTGCCCCAAAATGAGGTACTTTAAAATAAAAAAGAAATAATAGGGATTACAGTAGGAAATTTGGAAAACATAAGAAATAAGGATGAAATAAGGATGAAATTAAAAATCACCCATAAGTCCAACAGTTAGAGATAGCAGCTGATATCATTGGAATATATAAATATGGCTTTCCAGTCCTGTGAATATCCTTTTAATGTCCTGTGATATGCAGTCTGTTTTTGCCTCTGCCTTTATTCGTACTGGGCTTTGTTCATCGTTCTGTGGTAACGGTTCACCCTGGGTAGATTGTGCTGGAAAGTCGTAGGAAGCATGCTGGGTATATTATTGCCAGTTTCAGATTTCCTATTTACTTGGTGGTACCTGGGGGCTAAGATAGGCTGGGGGGCCGAACATGGCTGGCCACTTCAGGTCTGGTCTGTAGGGACCCTAAACCCAGAGGTGTTCAGCTCTCACATAGTGAGTGTCATTGAGGAAATGAGGACTGTGTCGTGAGCTGGGAAGACTCCAGAGGTAAGAGGCTCCTTGTTCTGCAAAGGCAGGCTGACAGCATTGGTTTCGGGTCAACACTTTTGATGACTCCAAATGTGGTTTATTGCTCAGCTGAAGCAGATGATCACATTTCGTCCCCTAGTTGCCGGCCCTGGCCACCTAGCTCCTCTTAGGGACCTGAGTGCACTGAATCTTAAGGGCCAGGCTGCTTATCTCTAGTATGTTTCTCATTATTTAGGGACTGCCTTTCTTCCACCCAGGATCCCCCATGCTGTGCAAGGGCCTCTGATAAGCTGGAATGTCCCCTTAGTCATTCAGCCATACCTAAACTTGATGGAGTTAGCTGCCCAATGCTCTCCAGGCTTTTTATCCTGAAAGGCTTCCTCTTTTGGTGTCTCAGGTATCGAGGCCTACACTGGGTTTCTGGCAAGGGGACCTCTATCAATAGTGTGACATAGGGAGTATATCAGTGTTGGTATTAACGTTGAGAGATTCTAAAAATGAGTTCAGAACAGATAGATTCCCGTAATTTGTAAGAGATTAGATTGGTGTGAGCTTGAACCGAAACAGGGGTGGTAGGGAGGGGAGAATTCTAGGAAGAAAACAAAAATCTAATGCTAATGCCTAGTGTCTAAATTATTCTTATCAGTTACTGTACATGCTATGAATATGGGTAGACATCAACATTCTCTATCCTGTTGTTATTACTTCGCACATTTATTTAACCATGCCATTGACCTTCTGGGTGTGTTAAAGCGGAAACCAAGATCATTATTAGGTAATGATGACATGTAGACTGAGTCCCATAGTCCTAATGTTCCAATAAAGTGGTTGATATAGAGGGGACAGGATAAAATCCTATGCTACCCTAATGATATCAAAAAAGTTAGTCTCCATGTTAGAGAATGCCTTTACTAGAGGAGATTACGTGATATGTTTGTTGGTCAAATAAGCAGAGACAGAACCATGGAACAGCCACCTGCGTTGTCTTCCTGCAGGAAAGGGTGGATGTCCACGTCCGTTTCTACCCTCACACCGGGTATTCATTCCCACCCCTGCTCCTGACCACGGTTCACTTTCAGAGTAACAGAAGTTGGCCTTCTGTCTGCTGCTAAAAGAACAGAGAGAAATTAACTTGTTACGTGGAGAGACAAGACTCAGATTCTTACTTTCTATTAGTTGAGCACTAACTGGTCTCATACTGTCTCTCTCCTGGTTTACTCCCTCTGAACCATAAATATCCATCCCTCTGCCCCTCTCAAGCTCCCACTCTCCCTCTTCTTGGGGTTCAGGAACCATGATGCTAATGATTACACTTCTTCCCAGTTCCAACTTCCATCAGCGCCATTTGCTGATACCCACAGAAGCAGATCTGCATCTGTCTCCCTGCTGGAGCCTTATTGAGAGAAGCCGTTTGTTTCTTTCTAAGGGTGTTTCTCTCCCTCCTGAGAGCTTTTGTTTGCCTTTACATATAAGGTTTTAGTTTTCCTTGAGCCCTGTCTAGACTTTTATCAACATTGGTTTTGGAAGAGGAGAATACTCATTTCATTTGTAAGATATTGGCGATGGGTAGCTCTGCCTTAGATTCCTGAACTCTTGAGTTTGGGGAGGGAGAGGATGGCCAAGTAGCAAAGGCAGTAAGATTGCCCCTCACTTCCGGAATCGCGCTTTTCTTCTGGGCTTCATGTACTCTCTGCCCTTTCCTACACATTGCACCCCAAGTTCCAGTTGAAGTAGATCTTAGCCAGATTTGGGTCTAATAGCTGACACGTGGGTACGGTCCTTGGTGTTAACATCTCAATGCCATCTTTTGTTCTCTTGAAGAGATCTGTGTTACTGAGAGCGGAGCTTCTGTGTGTGGGCAGAGCTCTGGGAGAGGTTGATGGGTGGGGGGTGAATTCATGGAGGCCACAACCTCTGCCCACTTTTGAAGGAAGGAACTTGGGCGAGATGGATGCTGGTTCCATGCCAGGTCTGGGTGTTGCACCCTTCCCCTCTTGGAGGTGTCCCTGCTTCCCCACCATGGGCAGTGAGCCTCTGGCAGCTGGTCTCCGCCCTTCGGCCCTCTGATGCTGCACCACCGTCTGTGGGGATGGGTTCGGAGGGGTCTCTGTGGACTGCTACGCATTGCTCCATTTTATTTTCCTCTCTCCTCGGATGCAAGAGAGCAGACCTAAAACATGACTTGCATTCTTTTAGTCTGCTCAGAGACTCCAGGGCTTGTCAATGGATGAGTGAGCAGTGGAGCTTGGAATTCTCTATTATGTAGCCCTGTACATGGAAATGAGATCTGTTGTATTGGAATTTGTGATGTAGTTGATAATTCAGAGCCAAACACATTTACCAATAAAGACAAGTGTGAGATCCATGTTTCCGTTGCCTGCTTTTGTCACCTACCAATAATTATTCTTACATGGACTTGAGAAGATAACTGAGTGTTGGGATTCCGAAAAGCACCATGAATGGCTACTTAGAAGTTGTCCCCACTGGTTCCCAGTGAGCTCCCAAGCAGACTCTCTGCTTTCATGCAGCTCCCTTTGCACCCAGGCAGGGCCAGGACTAGGGTAAGGCAGGTGAGAGCCTCACTTAGGGCACTGAATTTAAAGGGGCACCAACAATCGCAGAAATCAAGATATATAGTATTTTAATGCCAAAATAAAGGGCAAAAAATAGGGGCACCTGGGTGGCTCGGTCTGTTAAACATCCAACTCTTCATCTCAGCTCAGGTATTGATCTCAGGGTCATGAGTTTGAGCCCCACATTGGGCTCCACGCTGGGCATGGAACCTACTTAAAGAGAAAAATAAAATAAAAATAAAGGACAAAAAAATAATGCGAAAAAGATCTGCAAGAAAATATCAAACTTTAAAGAAAGATGGATCAGAGAGGGCTGGGATTAATGAGTTGAGTCCTGCAAGTTCAGGGTCAGATCCATTTTTCTTTAAAACTTTGCTATTTCATTATAGCTCTTTGCATTAATTTTTATTTTGAACAATACTACATTAAAATACTATGCATCTTAATCACTAAATTTTGGGTGTTCCCTTAAATTTTGTGCACAAGGCGAGAATCTTTCTCCTCTCCATGCTAGGCCTGTCCCTGGGCACAGGCTCCTTTCTGGCCTGGATCTTATGTAAACCTCACCATTGCAAAGCACAGTTTTGTATACATGAATGGCTGGGCTGATTAGCGTCCAGTCTTTTCTCCCTTCCTATATTCCTGGCCTGATTGACCTTCCTCACCTCCACCCCATTTGACCCCGGAGAAATATTTCTCTGACACCCTTCTGCGTCAGCTCAGCACCAGCAGCATTAATATCTGCAGAGATGTACACTCTCATCTTCTCACTGCTTGTTTTTTTGTTTTGTACGTGACTCTCCAGAGTGAGGAAATGAGCAAGGCTGCCAAAAAAAAAAGAGAGATTCTTTTAAAAAGGTAGAAAAGATAAGAGGGTCAGGGAACCTTCTTGGTAACTTTGAGAAATAATCTAAGGAAGAAAATTAGATAGAAATCTAATACACAATTGAAATTCTCTTAAAAAAATATATTAGATATTGTTTTATTTTCCCAGATTTGGAGTTTCAGCATTACATTTGCTGAATTAAAGATATAATATTTGAGATTTAAAATACTTCATTTTCACTTCAGGGAGGTCCGATCGGGGCCTGAATATAAACTCTCCCATGTGTTCTTTAATGTCACGAGCCCCTTTTGTAAAGTCTGCGTTTTTATTATCATTAAACAAGCAGTATCTAATGCCTTTTATGTGCCAGGTCCTATGAGTTGGCATTTGCACATTGAAAAAAATGTGAATCCTTGTCAGTGCTGCTGGACAGATATTATTACTCTGTTTTACAGGTGAGCAAACCAGGGCCCAGAGAGGTTAGGAGGAGAATTAACAAACCCGAATTACACCCCGAACACATGGGAGAGTTTATATTCAGGCCCCGATTGGCCTCCCTGAAGTCTGGGGCTCTTTCGTCTAGCCTAATGCTGCTGCTGACCTTTTCCAAAAATAACGCCTAGCAATTTTCTAACTCTGCAAGAGGAATTCTAGTGTTAGCATTGCACCTTTCATGTGGGTTTATCAAGGTAGGCTGAGTGTATTAACCTTCAAACATAAAGGCCAGGGAATGCCATATGGCAGGTAGCGAACTTACTGTTGGTGTAAAAAAGAGTCAGTAGCCGCTGATCCCAGGCCCAGTTTCTGATGTAAGGGTCGACCTAGGACCCGCTGGGTCACTCGTGAGTTTTTCTCGATAGAGAAAAGATAATCATGAATAATCGGCCCTTATTCTTTAATTTAAATCACATAAAATCCCACCTTTTCCCCTTCCCCACACCCATTCTGAAAAGTTTGCCTTTTTTCTTTCATTTCAGAAACTCCTAGGAAAAGCATCCAGTACTATATAAACCTCTGACTCTTTCTGGAATGCCTTCACTCTTCTGAGATTAGCACATATGTTTCCTAAGTGAACTTGATGTCCGTCTTTCAGAGGCCAGAGTTCAAAGAGTGCCAAGTGTTTTAGGAGCAAATGGAGGTGCACACATTTACTGAGTTTCGGTAGGCAGTGCTGTGAACGTTGGGGCACCCACAGTTCCCGCCTGGTCACCCTGTTCTAGGGAGGCCGAGGGGACATAGAGGCTTAATAATGCCTTCTCTCCAGCCATTCTACAGGCAACCAATTTCGATGCCAGCCCTGTGTGAGCATCTCATAGGACAGACAAATCACTTTTCCAGCTCACACTCTATTACTCATTCTTTTTTTTTCCATGCAAACTGCCTAGTTAAAAGGGGTCAAAATTCTTAGAGATATTTAGCTTCTGGAGGGGGGTCTCTTTGCAAACACGAGTCAGCGCTCATAAGTGGCATTTCTTCCATGGGAAGAACACAATCAGGAGCTTCATAAGGTCAGGGGACATCAAGGAGCTGATATTTTTAAACACCTGCTTTGTTACAGGTGCAAATGCTCACACATATTCATATATGTGACCAGTACCTCATATTTGTTTTTAGTAAGTAGAGTAACACGTGTTCCCCCAAAACATCAGAAGTCTTCACCGGGCTTGACGAGCGCTGATGAGTTAGAACGGTGATGTTAGCTAAAATGCACACATTCTTTTCTGACCCAGTGTTTACTCTCTTAGTTATCTTGATAACTTAGAGAAGACCCAAGTATGAATTGTTCAACTGCAGTTTGAAGTCCATTGTGACAAATAATGATACAATCAAAATATGGTTTATTGGAGAACTCCAGGCCCCCTGAGTCCCCCCTTGCCTCTATCAGCATAGGATGCTGAGCTTGGACAGCCCTTTGGTGTTTGTGGAGAGGTAGCCCGAGAGCGTCTTGGAGAGACTACCTGGAATGAGATTTCAGAAGAAAGGGGTTGAAATATTTCCAAAGAGAATTCGATGGGTCTCTTGCTTCCCCTAGGATGGGGGGTTGTGTGGGCTTCTGCATGTACCTAGGTACATTTGTCAATATGGAAACTTTGCCCAATGAAATGAAATAAAACAAATCTCTGACTAACAAGCCTATCTGGAACATTTAACAGTGAAACTCCAGGATGGGGCGGGGTAGAGAGGATGGGGAGAAAAGTTCAGATTAGGCTCACCATATATAATCATACGTCTCTGGGGATGATGAATGTGTGTAATCAGGAAGTCATGTCTTACCTGGGAATCCAGTGGCAGTAGGTCACTGAATGATATTGAAAACTGCAGATGGAAATACTTACTGACAATTTTCTAGGTTTCTAGTCATGGACTGTTCAATGGATAAACAAGTGCTTTGGCATCTCTGGCTTCTAGAACAGTGCCCAGGACATGGTAGGTGCATAATAAACCTGATGAATAACTGAATGAACAGATGAAGGGATAATTGTATCTACTGTATTTGTAATCTGACTGTAGCTTTGAGGGCAAAATACATCTCTGCTTCAGTGAGTGTCAGGCATGGCTAAGAAGCGAAACATTCCTCTGATTCTGTTAGGAGCAGAAGTTAGGTAGCCTTCCCATTTGAATGGCATGTTATCTACCCCCGTGGCCATGTCCATTCACTGTTGGGTTGAAAGCTTTCTTCCTGTTCTTTCTCTTCCACTTCCCAAGTGGTTTACATTTTGAGAATTCTCCTGTGTGGTTTTGTAAAATGGGTTTCAGGCATGATAATGCTTTATGTTTTGTATTATGAGACAATAATTTCTCAGGAGACCTCAAGTTCAAGTTCTTTATGGAGGAGAACTGGCCACAAGGGAGGCACATAGAGGCTTCCAGAAGGAGACCAAAAAGAGAAGAGATATGAAGCCTGAAAGAAAAGAAATTCTGGAAAAATGAGAATAGACTGACCCTCAGGGACTAAGGCAATGGCCACTGGGAAGATGTGAAGTTCAAGGACCAAGAAAGGGCTGCTTGGAAAGATGATTAGGGTGCCCTTTGTCTAAAAGAAACCCATGGGGTGCTTGGGTGGCTCAGTCGGTTAAGCATCCGACTCTTGATATTGGCTTAGTTCATGATCTCAGGGTCCTGAGATTGAGCCCCACATGGGGCTCCACACTCAGTGGGGAGTCTACTTGGGATTCTTTCTTTCTCCCCTCTGCCCTACCCCCTTCTGTGTGCACTTGCATGCTCTCTCTCTCTCTCTCTCAAGTAAATAAATAAATCTTTTTATTTTTTTTAAAGAAACTCAGAAGTTTCTAGGGAAGGGGAAGGGAGTTTTCAGGGTCAACCCTCTAGGTTTATCGGATGGCTCCTTCCTGGGACTAACATATAAGTTTCGAGTGACTATTTATCGTGCGATTAATACATGCCAGCCACTGTGCAATGTGCTCTACATACATTTATCTCATTTAATTTACACAGTTGTCTATGCAGGAGGTATTATTATTACTTTAATCTCACAGTGGAAAAGAATAAGGCACAGAAAAATTAAGCAACTTGCCCAAAGACATGAAGCTACCGGGCAGAAGAGCTAGGGTTTGAACCAAGACAGCCCGAGTCCAGAACTCTTTTCTTACGCACATGCTGACCTAGTGTCCATCTCTCTGCCTCTGTCTAGCCAGACAGCCAGTCCTCTCTCATGCTTCCCCAACATGTACACATGGGCCCACAGAGGATTTGAGGCAGTTTACATTGGGGATTTAGCTCATTTAACTAATGAGATGGTATATCTACAACTTTCTCATTTTGCCCATAGTTTACATCCTGAAATTCCCTCTTATTTTATCAAAAGTACTTTTTGCATTCTAAACAGCCTGTGATGACTCAGTAGAAAGTGATCTCAAGTGGGGGAGACCAGGGTCTCAAGGCTTCATCTTTGATGGAGCGCTACCTGATGATAGCCGAATGGCTTTGGGAGGTGATGGTAGAGCCTCCCGGTGGCCTTCTGTTTGAGCTTTGCCCAGCCTCTTCCTTCTCAAAGACCCAGCAAAGCTGGGGGACAACACTATTAGAGGAGGTCTGTACCTATTTACCCTTGACCCTGCACCATCCAGCTAGCCAGCCAGCTATTGGCAGTCATCAGCAAGCAGAAGCTTTTGGACTTGCCCTCACTCTGTGGTACCTTTTGTTCTCTGTGAGTGTGCATGTGTGTGTGCATGTGCGTGTGTGTATGTGTGTGTGTGTGTGTGTGAGAGACGGGGTGGGGGGATAACTGGAGATTCTAAGAATCAAATCCTTACAACCAATATCTATCAAAATTGAGTCACTAGAAGTGAGGCTAGAGAATCTGCATTGTTAAGAAGCCCCCAGATGATTCTGATGCGTGTCAGAGTTTAGGATGGTTGCTCCGGGCCAGACTCAACAGTGGAAGTTCCTCTTCCGGAAGGACCATGAAACTCAGTGAGATGTGGAGACAAGCACCGTAGGGACAGGCTTGTACTTTTGTTGCTAGTGAGTTTTTCCTGGCCCTCCCTCCCTGCTGACATTCGACTACCCTCTCTGGCCTGCAAAAGCTTTTACAGGTCTTTCTGAATACGGAGATATTTCACTTATGATGGGTTAGGACATTGGAAGTGGGATTTGGAGGCCATAGTAGCACAGGGGCTCAAAAGGCATTTAAGGAATAGTCTTGTTATTCTAAGCATAACAGCAGTGTCTTCATGATAAAATGACTCCTATTTCTAAACTTTCAATATGGAAATGGACTTTGGTAACCAGATCCATTTATGAGTTGGGGGTTCCCGATGTACTAACAATGTACTAGACACAATGAAACAGGTAAATGAATAGCAGATGAGAGGAATTTCTACTTTATTATTTCACAAACATGTCATAACATTACTAAAATCCAAAAATTCCTAAACTTTACTAGTTGAAGAGGAAAAGATCCTGTAGTCACTTGGCAAATTTTGTAATCCACATAATGCATAGCAAAATGCAGAGATGCCCAAACTGGGTCAAATTAGGCTCAGCACTTTGATAATTCTATATTTAAATGATAAGAAACTTAAAGTCTACTTTAGAAAGTCAAGTTCTGCATGGAGCACTGGGTGTTATACACAAACAATGAATCATGGAACACTACATCAAAAACTAATGATGTAATGTATGGTGATTAACATAACATAATAATAAAAAAATAAATAAATAAAAGATTTTATTATTAAAAAAAAGAAAGTCAAGTTCACCAACTCAGTTATTTTCTTCAGAGAAAATATACTATCATAATGCAAAATGGTAAAAATGTTGATTGCTGTGTAACTTAGTATTTGTAGCATAAGGAATTATTGGGATCTGATTTCATCCCTCCCACAAATTCTTAAGTTTCTTTTGGAATTTCATCTTATGTGATTTGATCTGTGCAAAATAACGTAAGAAGAGATAATAGGATTTAAGGAGAGAAATGATTGAATCATCGTGTCCCAATAAAAAGTGGTCAAATTGCATTTTGCTACTTAATGAATTCTGCTCCAACTTACTTTGACATAAATAAGATTGGGTAAGAGAAACCAGAAGTAAATCAAATAAATTAATAAAACTATTGGAGCTGCTTCAATTTTGTCCCCCAGACAGCATCTGCTTATTTGTGTAATAGAAGCTGCTCTTATAAATTAAAACCCTGGCATGCCACTCGGTTGAAAGCAAAATTTTAAGGAAGAGTTAATAAATTCTGGGGCCAGATTAGGGTGCTTTCTAATTTCTCCAATATCAATAGTCCCTTTGAAAACTGAAATTTGAAGCCTGGGAGAACGAGGTTCAACTCTCAGCTAGACTTTCTTTTTTAAAAAAAGACAAAAACAATAAGATTGCAGATACAGACGTGGATACAATATTGATGATTAGCTGTTCTTCATATCTTCTTAATTATACACATTTGCGGAACATGAGGAAAGTTTTTCATTTTGTCTGGACGGAGGCTGTGTCTCCATTGGCAGAAGGTACCACCGTATTTGTGCGTCTTGTGCAAAATTGAATTTGCATCTCTGCCGCCGCTCGTAGGGAGTTCATTATCTTGCAGTACAACCACTGGGAAAAATACAATTTTCAGTGTTTAATGAAACTGTGGTCTTCTCATAATGCTTATGATGCTTGAACAATTTGTTAGGCACAATTTATCACGGACGCTTAACACTAATTATACTGTGCATAGTGCCAGTAAGAGTGATTTAAAATATTTCCTTTATTTAATATATTTCGGTGCAAATAGGATATTTTGCAACTGCACTATTATTTGTATTTTTCAGAACTAAGGTGTCTTCTCAAAATGCTAAGCATAAAAGATAAAGCCACAGGGCACCTGGATGGCTCAGTTAGTTAAGTGACTGGCTCTTGGTTTCAGCTCAGGTCATGATCTTGGGGTCCTGGGATCGATCATCATCATCATCATCATCAATCATCATCATCACCATCATTGGGCTCCATGCTCAGTGGGGTGTCTGCTTCAGGATTCTCTCTCCCTCTGCCCCTCCCCCCACTTGCGTGCATGCTTGTGTGCGCGTGCTCTCTCTCTAAAATAAATAAATTAATTTAAAAGAAAAAGATAAAGCCACTAAGCTAAACATACACTGTGTAAAATATGTACTACATGTGGTCCAGGTAATGGATGGGAAAAACCTGCCTTCTTGCTTCCTACTTAGCCGAGGACAGGAGAAAGGAGCAGTGCCTTGACCAGCCTGAGATGTGCCTCCTGGATGAACTAGAACTTTGTAGCTCTGGGGTAGAGATGATGACTGAGGCCCCTGCAGGCTACTCACCTTCAAAATCTGTGATCTAATATAGCGTCATTTATCAAAAAATAGTTAGCATTTATAGATGGCTTCACTAATTGGAAACCTAAGAGACCAGAAGCCGATGTTCCAATGATCCCTTGAAAATGAGGCTCGAGTGACAAATCATTGAAAGGGAATCAAGTTCTGAATAGTGGGGTCAAGACCCCGAAACATGATCTCCAGTTATTAAACAGTTTTTTTGAAGGATGGCGATTGCACACTCACGATTTCAGAGACCCTAGAGCTTTATGTTAAAAACACAATTTAGATGTGCAACGGACCTCGTGCTCTTTGTGCGGTAACAAGCCGAGTAACAATAAACTTGTACTAGAATAGAAGTTATCCCCCTTTTTTTTTTTTTTTTTTTTTGCTTTTCATAATCCTGAAAAGCATTATGAGAAGCACATGTGAAAGCCCAAAGCTGAAATTAGTTTGGACAACTTCAAAAGAAAAGGTGTTAGGAGGACCTATTTCTTATGAGTCTTGTTTAAACCAAACATTCAGAATGGTTTTCTGAAAGCAATCTTGAAGATGCCATGCTTTTTTTACTGTGAAGTTTCCACCAACAGTTTATTTTTTTTAAGATTTTATTTATTTATTTGAGAGAGAGAGGGAGAGAGAGCACAAGCAGGGGGAGCTGCAGAGGGAGAGGGAGAATTAGGCTCTCTCCTGAGCAGGGAGCTCGATCCCAGGACCTCGGGATCATGAGCTGAGCTGAAGGCAGATGCTTAACCGGCTGAGCCACCCAGGTGCCCCGGCACCAACAGTTTAATTAGCCAGAAAAATGAGATCTTCAAAGAACTTAGAACACATTATGGATGGGAAATGGGATTTTAGCTCTGTAGGTCCACACTGTGTGCTTCTGTAGCTAGATGTGACCGCTAGGAAGATTCCCTGTGGACTTGGCTAAAGCAAGTCCATGCAAAGAAATTCCCACAGTGAGAAAGTTAAGATTTTAACACTTTGTGAGGTGGGCATGCGTTCCCATATCTTCCTTCAAAGGAGAAATTTCAGTTTGAACCGTGGATCCATGGGAAGTTCTTCCCAAATGTATGGAGCTATTGGTCCCCTAACCTGCTTAAAGCCCAACATTTGCTGGTTTGGAGGAGTGTGATTGCTACCCAAGCATCTCCTAGGCTTGGTGTTCAAGTCCAGCCTTGGTTGTTATCCCTCAAACCTCGAGCTTCCACTCCAGCTCGGTGCCTCGACCGAGCAATGGCAATTGCACACTCATGATTTCGGAGACCCTAGAGCTTTAGGTTAAAAACACAATTTAGATGTGCAATGGACCTCGTGCTCTTTGTGCTGTTTCAGACCAGCTTTGCCCACATGCCACTGGTCCCACTGTGCAGAGGTCTACAGGACTTGTCACTGGAGTCTGGTTGACAAATGCCTTTCCCCGAACGTGTTGAGTGAGAAGATTCTTTCCTATCTTTTTGCCCACTATCTCCCATTACCTTTATCTCAACACCTTTTCCTTGACCTGACCCTTCATCAGCTTGAAACCACTTCTTACTTCTAGATTTTTGCTTAGTTGGTATTTTCTGGGCCACTGAATAGTTTTCACTGGGTAATATAAAACAGAGACAGAGTGAGCCAGGAAGCAGATGTCTCTTGGGTGGTGTGCGTCTTTGAGAGTTGGAATTTGAAGTCTCTGTATGAAAGGAACAGTGAATGGGTGTAATTAGTCAGGCTGATGAAGGAGTAAAACCTGGTAAGCAATTTTTCTTGACTGGCTTAATGAAAAGCATTAGCTATCAGTTTCTGCCTAAACTAGCTGAGGGTAAAACAAGTGTGGGGTTGGAACAAAATATAAGGATCCGCGTGGGCTTGGGCTCTGTTCCTGAGAATAAGTTTTGCTTGGGCGGAAGGTATGTGGTTCAACCAAAAAAAAAAAAAAAAAGGAGAGAGAGGGAAAGAAAGATCAATGACTTGTGGTACTTCTTCATGTATTTTATTTTAGGAGAATTGATGTAGTTCAAGAAATGGAATGGGTTCTTGTAAAGGCCCAAACTGGTATTCTGAAACCAAGTGTGAGTGTACTGCTCATTTTCATCTCACCCGTTGAGCCGGGCACTTTCCCTAAGTCAGCTTTCAAGACCCATGAATTTTTAAGGATTGACTTAATGTTATTTCCCATTACCCTGCATCTTTTCCTGGTTGTGTGACTCTGGCCTGCTTGTGTGAAGGGCCTGGAGACATTCGTCTCCAAGTGACTAGCAAGAAATTAAGCGCCCCCTGGAGGGGGTATTTTCCTGCTGTCAAAGGAACTGAAAAATAATACCCTGGCATCATTTATGACAGCTAGTAGACGCCTTGGAGCTAGATGATGCGAGGTTCAAGAAGAAAATAAATTGATATCCAAAAACAAAAATGGCAGCCTCTCTGGAGCTTGACCATAAGCTGTAACTTAGTGTTCTTCACACAGAAGACCAAATACATCGATAACATATAAGCTCGCATCCAGAATGTGGTCCAAGACAATGTTTCTCTTTCTGGCTGTCACCAGTTACTGCCTCTAGGGGTATTGGGTGACCATCTATAATAAGATGGCAGCATCCATCTCAAATTGGCTTTGTTATATAGATTCCAGCTTTCTGCCTTGGATGCCAGTAGAAAAATCTAAGTTGGGAAACTACAGAAGGGCTGGGTTCACATTTTTTTTTCCTCAAGAAAAAGACTATTTGTGTTATTTAAGGTTGCACATTATTTCCTTGATGTAAATGGGGGACAGACAGGACACTGAATCTTCTTTTGTGTTTTATTTGCTTAAGATTCAAGCACCCTTTATAAGAAGTGACAAAACCCATTTTTTTTTTAAGGTACGTGGCTTCTTGACAAACCACAGAGTAGAACAGAAAACAAAACAAATCCAGCCTTATTACTTTCCAAGTAGTTAATAATGCAAACAAAAGTCAGCCAGGACAAAGAAAGCAGAAGAAAATGTTATTCTTGGGTTCAGATGCTAGAGATGGACATTGACAGAACTTAACCAGTCTGGGAAGGGAAAGGAGAGGAAACTTGTTTTAAGAGGTACCGTGTCCGAAGTATTTCCAGCCCAGTCTCTCAGCTAGAGTTCACATTTAGGCAATTATTTACGGATGAGGAAAGTGAGCCAGGGAGAATTTAAGTAAGACTCATGGTCTTAGCAGAAAGTGGCAGAGACAAGATGCGAACTCAGGTTCTGCCTCCACCTCGTGTCACGGAGCAGCTGGCCACCAACCCCATGGAGATCCTAAAGGGATTGGACCCCATCTTTACAGTGTTCCACACACTGTGAAGTTGACCTACCCTAGACCCACTTCAACCCACAGCAGACCGGTGGGTCCATAATCACAACAAATCACAGGTTACAAAATCTGCTTTGGTTCAAATCCCTGAAAAGCTCAGCCTTTATCGGTTGGCTAATTGCCTCACGGATAGAATTTCTCCATTTGTTATTAGTGACAGCAGTGACTTTTTAAAATGGCTCTTTGAAAACATTTTTTTTTCCCTTTCTGTAATTCTAAAATACCCTTGATGCATTAAACAGGATCCCAAAGTGCTTTTGTAGGTTAGATCAGATACAACTTTAACGTATCGCTGGTGGCATATTCTAAGGGTATAACATTTTCAGCCATCACCAGGGGGAAACGACGCCGCTCTTGTCCTTACAACACCATCACTGTTACCAGTCTGGAGACTATGGCACCAGAGAGACCTGAGCCTTAATCCTGGTGCCACACTGTTGCTCCTGAGTGACCTTGGCACGTCACAGAGCCTCAGTCAGCCTCAGTTTCCACTCTGTGAAGTGATATTAACAACACTATAAAAATACTAATGGCTGCTATTTTGGGGCACTTATTAAGAGCCAGCTGCTGTGCTAAGCACTTTGCCGACATCATCACAGTATGCATAAAATGAGGGTAATAATGCCCACCTGCTCTGGGTCTTGTGCATCTCCAGTGATTTGGAAAGCATCTGATGCATCTAGCACAAAGCCTAGCTCATTGTGGTCAATAAATGTTGTTACTGTTCTCCTGTCTGTCCCTTTCCTTCTCCTTCTCAGCTCAGGTCACATTAGGTTCCCGGTCACTCAGGCTCTGGTGCGGGGACATAGCAGGTCCATGGGTGTGACTGATCAGTGCTAATGACCAGGACCCTCGTCATTCTCATGGGACAGGTACTGAGCCAGGCCAGGGCTTATGCATTATGTTAACCCTGCAGAGTTAAATGCCATGAAGGGGCCATTTGATGAACTGCTGGAGTGAGGGTCCATGTCTTATTCTTAGCTTTAGATGTTTTGTCCTGAGTAGAACAGATGTAGATCAGACTTTACGGATCTTTTCTCACCCTCTGGGACCAGTTTACATCTGGCCATATGGAGGGAGGCTCTTAGTGACCAGAGCAGGAATTTGGGAGAAAAATACTTCAGGGGTCTAGAAGAGAGTGCCAGTTATAAATGAGCTTTCTACGTCCATAATGTGTCTTGAAATGATCCCATAAGCAATCACCTTGGTAGGAACAGGCATGATTTAAAAATGCTTATCTCCAATCGTCTAACAAAGGTTTAGGACGTGAAGCTCTTCTTGATCATGTAACAACTAGGAAATGTACCTGAATCTGGGGGATTATCTTCTTGTGAGTTATATTCGAAGGAAATGCTCCTTGATCATCTTCACCAAAGTACTCTGACCGGTAGAAGTCTCAGGGTGTCACTCTAAGATACTTTCTTCAATTGTAATATTTCTTTGAAGTCACAAATTTTATTGTGGTTTGGTTATCTAGTTCTGTGTAACAGACTACCCCCAACTTTGGCACTTAAAACAAGAACAGTTTACTATTTCTCACAATTCTGCGGGTCGATGGTCGTTTTCTACGTCATATGGTGTCAGCTTGGACATTAGGAAGGTCCAAAGTGGTCTCTTGCACAAGGCAGGCAACTGGTGATTGCTGGCTAGGAATTTTGCTGGCAAGGGCCACATGTACTTCTCCATATGGACACCTGTGCTTCCTCCTATCATGGAAGACACGAGGTAGTCAAATTTATTATGAAAAGCACAACAGTGAAAGTTGCCAGGCCTTCTTGGGGCTTAGGGTCTAGAACCAGTGCTGTCTCAGTTTCCCTGCATTCTGTTGGTTAAAGCAGGTCATAGGCCCCGCCTGGATTCAGAGGGAGGAACTTACACAAGAGCACGAAAACAGGGAGATGTGGTTTATTGGATGTCACCAAAGTATCAGTCTACTACAACATGGGAATTTTGCACCCTATTCCAGAATATATCTGTTATATTTTAGTATAAAAAATATATCCACCCAAATAGTCAAGTAAAATGAATTCTTATGGAAGTTATGGCAATATTCATCCCATGGTTTTGTGGCTTGACCTTGACATGCTACCATGGTTATGATGCTTGGGAAAGTGAGTTTCAGGTTTTCCTTCTTTTCTCAGCTGAGTCTTGGGACCCAGTAGGGCTGATTTGGGAGGAAAGTGGGAGACGGCCCAGATGATTGGTTCATTTATTTTTCTCACTTAGTACACATCTATGGCTGAATTCCAAAACCAATAGCAGCAATTTTTAATGCTATTCATGTTTATGTTTTTACCCTTTAGCCCCTAGAATTGAATAAATTGTTATAAATTAGAACCTACAAAAATATAGAAAGGACCCTGTTTTGTTACGATGTCCAGGGATGTAACTTAACTTGTTCGGCTCAGCCAATATGTTCTGCTTGAAAAAACAAAGGATTCTTTGCCTGCATGTGTCACACTGAAAGTATTTTTTTAAGAGGTGAACTTGGGCCAATATGATAGTAAGATGGATATAGATTAGGGGAGCTGTAGGGTATGGTTTTAGTAACCCCGCCTGATTCATTTCTCTGATGGCAGAGGAGTGTTTCACCACAGGCAATAACAAGGATACTTTGAAATAGCGTGGCAGCCGGAAAACAAATCATATATCTAAATGTATCTGCCCTTATTTCAGGTCAAAGTCTGCAAATTATCCAAAGGACATATTTCTTGCTTAAGTTATCTGAGCTCTGCTGCCCGAGCAGAGCTGTATATTAGAGTCTGATAGAGCCCAGAGAGAAGGGGGGGACCCCAAGCACGTAGAATCCACGCAGAGTGTGGGAATCGCCGTGGCGAGCATTAGCCCCGCCTCCCACATCTTAAACTGTCTGGGTGACACACTCCATCTGGTACGTCCGCCAAACCACCACTGCCAACTCGGAAACCTGACTTCTAAAAACTAGAATTGAATTTCTTCGCCCATTCCCTCCATTGTATTAGCAAAAGTTTCAAACACACAGAAACGTTAAAGGAATTGTCCAGTGAACACCACAGAGACATCTGGAATCTGCAGTGAAGATCTCTCTATCCTAACAGTCCATCGGTTTTCAGAAGCACTTCAGAGTAGACAACAGGACGTTTCAACCCTAAATACTGCAAGGAGCGCAAGCTAGAGTTCAATATTTATTTATGGTTTCTCTCATTCTCTCTCTTTCTCCCTCCCTCCTTCTTTCCCTTCCTCCCCGCTTCCCTTCCTTCTTCTCCTCCTTCCTCCCTCCTTTCCTTCTCTCCCTCTCTTTCTCTTTCTTTTTTTGAGGTGAAAGTTACGGGCAGTGAAACATACTAGCCTTAAATGTCCTATTCCATGACCTTTACACATGCATGCACCCGTGTAACCCAAAGCCCCATCAAGATCCAGAACATACTATCACCCCATAAAGCTTCCCCCTGTGTCCTTCCAGTTAATCCCCTCCAGCCACACTCCATCAGACACAGTCACTGTTCTAATTTTTTTTCAAACCACAGATTCATTTTGCCTGCTCTAGAGCTTCACCTGAATGGAAGCCTATAGTATGTATTCTGTCTAAGAACTGGGCTTTTCAAAAATCAGACACTTTTTTAAAAATCTTCAGCCTGGGAAGCGTATTGCTCCTTTTGCTGCCTCCTAGAAGCAGGAACTGTTGCTCCGGGAGTCACTGCCGATGGCTCAGCAATGTTGATATCAGTCCCGATATCAGAGCCTGCAGCAGCCGCTCGTGGACAAGGCGGCTGCGGACGTGCGGGCTGGCGCTAAGGGGACAAAAGGCATGGCGTGCCCCTCCAGACACCGCCGATCCCGGGCGCGGCTGTGTTTATCAGCGGCTCGGCCTTTGTGTCTACCAGCCAGGCTCTGTATTATTGATTTTATTCCGCTTGTTGCATGAGACAAAGGAGGAAATCGTTTGCCACAGAGCGCGCAGTGTGATCCATGGGGAGAATGGTGTGTATCTCTGGAGCAGGGTGCGGATGCTTGGCCAAGTAGACAGATGCTGCCCACTCTGCCGCTAGTTGTTGAAAGAGAAGCAGCGAGCCAGAGCTGACATTAACTCTGAGGCTTTTCCAAACCCACAGAGCAATTTTGACAACAAGAAACAGGTCACCCCCTTTCTGAGATGGATGCGGTACATTCAGTAACAAAGAGAGGGCAACACAGATGAAATGCGCCCCAGGAGGCCCCTCCAACTAAGTGGTGCAAGGAGATCTCATTAGGCTGTTAAATCCAGGAGACCAGACTGCAGCGAGTATGTTCCCAAGGCTGAGCCGTTTGGTGTTATTCGGATAAATGAAAAATCTAACAGGTGCCCAGAAATGGCATGCACTGGTCGGACCCCACGCTTGGAGGGGTTTTAATAGTCTGCACTGCACACCCACATTAATCTAAGAAATATGCTGCTCCAAAGCGTTGAATGCATTCCAACTGTGAGCTGGTTCTCGTTGTTTTGCATCTCACATGCTTAATTTAATGGGACACAGTTTGTATAACCAGACCAGCAGCAATCACGCTTATCTTCACTAACAGATGATTTTATTTAGTTAGCTCCGTACGTTAATGGGTCATTGGCTGCTGAGCCAAGGCAAAGTTGAGCAATTTGGGGGGCTTACTGCAGTTTCAGCCAACTCAGCTTTCGGTTCTATCTCATTACACGGACCAGTCAGATTCTACTCGGCAAGTAACAGAACGATTCCCCCTGCTACCACCCCACCTCCACTTAAATATCCTATCTGAACTTCAGTGCCTGGCTTAAGGCTGGCCAAGACCAAGAAGCTTTGAGTTTTACAGTCTGGAAATACTGTGGTCATGTAAAATTATCATCCAAGCAATAGTTCGTCTACAAAAATCTTGCTGTGAAGTCTCATTTACAAATATATAGAAACATGAGTGATGACAGACATCAAATGAATAAATTGCCATATGCATCTCAAAACAACAGATTCTATCAATCATCTTTAATATTGTCTGTGATGCCTTCAAAAAACCACACAGGACTGGGGACACAATTCATAAGTCCTTCCCTCTAATTAGTTACAGCAAAGCCTAATAGATAGAGGGAAATTGGACAGGCATCAGAGAAGATAAGGCATTTGCAACTTGGCTGGGCTGGAATACAATTGCAGGAAAATATATAGATCTATGATTCAAGCTTATCCAAGCAATAATGGGAAAAAATATAACCCTTAGCTAACAGGGCAAGCTGGGACAATACCTTCACAATTTTCCAAACTCAGGACAAACAGAAGGAAGTAAGGGGTGGAGAGACAGCAGGATATTGACAATAAGACAAACAATAACGACAGGAGGCTCACTGGACTTTGTATTCTTTTTTTTTTTTTTTTTTTTTACTGTCTTTTAAATCTTAAAGACATACTTTGCAACTTTCCAGTCCCAACTTTTAAGCAATTATTTTGATGCCGAGATTTCTATTTTCTCTGAACCTGGGGATGCTGCCTGGATGCAATTTTAGAGGTGAATAGGTTTGGAAGTTCCTGGCACTTTTGACCCAGTACCTGTCTTGTTCACAACAGCAATCTTTGATGAAAGGCTTTTTTAATTGCTTTTCCCTGGAAGTGATTCTGCCCAAGCCGTTCTCCTCTTCTGCACTTCATCCTGTCCTGGCAGCCAGATAATCGAATCCTAGGAGAGGGATGGGACTCTGGAGCCCGTGGCCAGGCACCCAGAGCCACAGTTAAGAAAGCAGAGGTTTTGGGGGTGCCTGTGCGGTTCAGTTGATTAAGCACCAGACTTCAGCTCAGGTCATGATCTCGGGGTCCTGGGATTGAGCCCCGCATCGGGCTCCGTGCTCAGTGGGGAGTCTGCTTCTCCCTCTCTCTCCCTCTGCCCCTGCTCCTGCTCTCTCACTCTCTCAAATAAATAAATAAAAATCATTAAAAAAAAAAGAAAAGAAAGCAGAGGTTTCTCAGAAAGGCAGAGTTTGTGGGGTTGCCTTGGCTTCTTGGTAAGGTTTTATGGCTTTTAAACTGATGCTTATCATCTCTTTAAATGTTAAAGAAGGAAGTCCCTTTGAACCCCTGATGGCATTCAATTATGGTCATGATTATAAAATGTCTCAGATCTTTGGGGAGTGTGAGCAAATCAATAGAGTGTTGCAGGGAAGGGAACATAAAGCTCTTAAGGCTTGCCTTTGCCAGGTTTGGCTCCCTTCTGCCACTCAGCCCCGCAAGCCAGAGAAGCCTGGAGTACAAGGGGCTTGCTTGCTGGGTGGAGGCGGGTGGAGATTGACTGCCTAACGATAAAGGACAAATGGTGCCTTGAGATCTTTAACTCATTTGATGAGATTCTTAAAGGGTGTGATAGGGCACTGCTATGTTCTCTTGCAGAAGACCGTGTCAATTTCTAAATAGCATTTTCCTAGGATTCTCAGGCTGCCCCATTTGAATTAGCCTCTCTCTGTCTCTCTCTGTCTTTGTCTCTCTCTTTCTCTCTTTTGGTGTTGTTGTTCTGTTAAGATAGGTTCTCTGGGAACCAAATCAAAGATGGTTGATCTGTTTTTAATTTTTTTTTCTCAACAAGGCAACTTTAGTTATGCGCATGGCTACACTTCCAGAAGAAATGATATAGCTAATTCAGATTGAGTGGATGATTTGGTCATTCAGGTGAAAGTGCATGCATGCATTTGTTCAGCAACTATTTGTGCAAGAATGCACAAGCTCCATGAGGGTAGGGATTATGGTTTCCTTTACCCACTGTTATATCCTCAGTGCCCCAAACACTGCCTGTCCGGGAGGAGGTGTAGTAACCTGTTGGATGGATAGAGCATGCCGTGATAGGAATTTGAAAGCACATATTTTTGTCCCTAAGTCTAACCCAGTTCTCATGTCTTGTGGAATCCTGCAAAATGGGAAGGAAAGAAGTGATTTCATGTTAGCTCTCTACGGTGTGTCTCTAAAGCGATGTCGTGTCCTGCAGTATTCTAGGCTCTGTAGCCCTTTTACACATCTCTGAGAGGAAAATGGCAGAGGATAAGTGCATTTAAAGGCTCTGCTTGTGGGGCACCTGGGTGGCTCCGTCAGTTGAGCGTCTGACTCTTGAGCTCCGCTCAGGTTATGATCTCAGGGTTGTGAGATCGAGCCCTGCATTGGGCTCTGCGCTTTTGGAGTCCGCTTGAGATTCTCTCTCTTCCTCTTCCTCTGCCCCTTCCCCCACTCACGCACTATCTCTCTAAATAAATAAATACAATCTTTTTTTTTTTTTAAAAAGGCTCTGCTTATGTTAAAGAAATAGACATTTCAACAAAATGCCTTTTTCCCCTGTTACTTTTGACTACACTTATACATAAATTATCTCGTACCATACATTTATTTATTTATTTATTTATTTATTGAGAGGGAGAGGGTAGAGGAAGGGTGGAGGGAGAAGGAGAGAGAGAACCTTAAGCAGGCTCCACTCCCAGTGAGGAGCCAGGCTTGGGGCTCGGTCTCACAACCCTGAGTGGCTCCCGGTAAGAAGGATGGCAAGGATGGCCACTAGGATAGGTGAGAATAAATGGGTCAGAGAAGAGTGAAGAGTGGGAATTCCCTGACAGTAGCTGGGAATGAGAAGCAGGAGGAGTGGGCATCTTAGGGTGGGGGGACACCTTCCTTTCACAGAATGGCTCATCGGTCTGCTCCTGGAGTCACTGTCACAACTCCAAGAAAGTGATGCGGCTATTGTTAATGTCATTGTGCCCATTTAACGCAGGAAGCAGCCTGGGGTTGGGGGGCTCTTGTGACTTCTCGTGGCTGGACAGCTCGCCAGTAGAAGAGGCCCCCTTCTGAGCCCAAGTTCTTCACCACCATGTCCTGCTTCCCCCACGTACTGCTGTGACATCCTTTGTGCTTCGGTGGTGACTTCCGCCCCAGGGCCGGTAGCACCAGTCTCCATGGTCACTTGCCTGCTGGCACAGGAGCCCCTTGGGTGCTGGCACCTCGAGTCCTGTCCCTGGTCCAAAACATCATGAAGCTGAGAATGAGGCCTGGACCCATGTGGGATTGGAACGGCGGGACCCAGAAGGACAGGGCACAGGAGTAAGCACCCGCTCCCTCCCCGGCCTCACAAGCCACTTCCTTGGGGCCCTTCTGTTTGATGGCTCACGTGTTGGTCACTCACGTTAGCCGGGGTGGCGAATTCCATCTCGCTCCTGCCACACGGGGGGCAGCAGAGGGCAGAAATGTTAGCTGAAAAGTCCTGTGCGGGACAGACCCAGGGATGTCTGAGGCTCTGTAGCCACGGGAACCTCCACCTAGCCCTGGGGTAGGTGGAAGGCCAGACCCACTGTCCTGGGCTCCGTGCTCCCCCTGACCTGCAAGGAGACCCAGAGGCAGAAAAGCCGATCAGACAAGACAAAGAGGAAAGGTCCCCTCTGCTACTGCTTATTCTTACCCTGATAGCCACAGTTAGCTTAGAACACCAGCTTCATAAGACAGAGTCATCTCTGATAGAAGTGCTACGACCTCTGTCCCCCAGGTGGGAAGTGACGCTTGCTGATGAGACCCACGAAGCCGCCTCAGAGCAGGTGTCTGGTGTCTGGGCTTGGGGACGTGGGCTTCTGTCTCAGAGAGGACATCTGGGGTGCCATCACTTTCCCGGAAGACTGCCTCCACGACCCCAGCTGTTTGCGGTATCCCAGGTGACGCCGTGACACAGGAAACTGCGTCTGCCTGTGGCTGGATCCAAGGCACTTAGGGGAAGTAGACCTTTCTGTTTGGATAGACAGGCCTTGTTCTTACTATGTACACACGCAGACTTGAAGTACACAGCGGCTTAGAAGTTACCGAGGAAAGGGTGTTTTTAGTGCTTTTGGTTTATCTCTGAACAAAGACTTGGCTTGACAGAGATCCGTGTCCTCAGTGACATCAAAGAGCCTTTTTGGCTCATCCGAGGGGACAGGGGACAGTCTGGATAAAATAAAAAATGCAAACGCCCCATTTTACAGGTTTGTTTGAAATCCCTTTGCCCGAGTCTTCAATTAAAAAGTTTTCGACACCTGGAAACATCTATCAATTTGAGTACAAGAGCGTTTTCTCCTGCACACATCAGGAAGCAGAATATTGATCTAAAGACAACTGAGGAGGTCGCAGGCTCAAGGAGCAGGCGGTGCTGATGGACTCCCCACAGTAGACAGTTGCTTCACAGTTTAACCTAGAAATAAAATTACCAAGCGCAACATCGTAAACGGAATGGTATTTTCTAAAGGACGATGCACAATTATGTTGCATATTTAAGGTTTTTTCCAGCAAATAGCTCACAGATAGAACTCCCAAAATGAAGAGATAAATATAAATCACTCTAAGCACTGTTAAAAGTTTAAAAGCTTAAACACTGCTCTAAGTCCTATAAAATAAGCATAAATGCACCATAATTACTGATTATATAACAAACCCCAAATCATCATGAAGAGCATATTTATTTTTGTCTGTCTCTTTATTTATAACCCTGCTTTTTCTAAATCTGTTGGACATGCCTAACGTGGAGTTAGGGCGGGGGGAGTGAGCTGGAGAAGGTGGCTGGGTCTTGTGTCCCCTTCATTCAACCGGCTTCTTCGCTAAAACCCCAGCTCTCCCCACGTCTACACTATAACCCCCACTGCTCCAAATGCTCAGAAACTCACCTTTCCTTTCCAAGTATGCATGCACATTCCTTTAGTAACTTTACTTACTAGTAGTTGAATCTAAAGACTACCATCAGTACTCTCGGTGGTTTTGACTTTAAGGGTCTTTGTCTTTTTCCCACCAGGAACTTTAAACAATTCTTGTGTGTTCTTCTTTTGGATGGTTCGACGGATCCACAAGCACGCTTTAGGGACTTGGGAATTGGGGTGAATCTGTGAATCTGTCTCCTACTTCACAGCAGGTCGAGAGAAAGAGAAGTGAAGTGAAAAGCTTCAGGACTGGGAGTGGGATTTGGGGTGCTGTTTTGTTTTCTATTTCTGGTACTTGTAAGAGAAATCTGAATTTTTGTAAACAGTCAGTATACATTGGTTTTACCAAAAAAATATTTTTTTTTAAATTTCAGATTATCATAAGGAGGAGGAAAGTAGGCAAACGAATCCACAGGGCTAGTAGTGGAAAGGTAGAGACAACAGAAGGCCACTTCACTTAAAGAACATCTGCTAACTCTCCCCCTTCGACTTTTGGGTGCTTGATCTAGGAGCCCTGACTCCTCTCCACCGTGTCTCTGTGATGGTGGAGACAGCATGGGCTCTGCTGTCAGAAAGCCTTGGGTTCAAACCTCAACCCTGCCGCTATTAACTTTATGATGTCAGCCAATTTCCTCAAATGGAGCCTTAGTTATTTCATCTGTAAAATGGGTACAATAAAGCCTGCTGTAGCTTCTGAGAGATCTAAGTGCCACAATTGTCAAGTGACTAGCTTGGTTTCCCATGTGTACAAACAAATTAACTCCATGATTCTTCATCCCTTTCCTCACCCCGTCCCACCTCATTACAATCACCATGTAAGCAAGAGATAAGGGAAGTTTGAGTCTATGTGGCTGCTCAACTGAACAATCTATACATGTGGCTCTTTGAATGAAAATGAAATAAAATTAAGATTTTAGTTAAAATAAGGATTTCAAATAGCTGTGAAGGAGGACAGCACGGATGGAATATTTCTATCATCACAGAAAGATCTGTTGGCCTTTCTGACTCTCTTGCAGAGGTATGTCACAGTTCTGGCCAGCAGATTAAACAGAAGTCCTGGGCCAATCTTCCCTGGGAGGCAGCTGGAGCTGCAGGGTGAAGGCTGTGACCACGGGGTGCCTCTGAGGATGAAAGCCATGGGATGGAGCGGAGCAATACTTTAGAGCTGATCATTTGGTGATGTCCTATAGCTAATCATATCCTCACAATTTCCTCCTGTCCGTCCTTCCAGTTCCCATGTAATGATCATCCCAGAACTAAGACACTAACTCTATCTTAATTTGGGCAAAGTCTTTGATTTCAATGAATAATTTTTTTAAGATTTTATTTATTTATTTATTTATTTATTTATTTATTTATTTATGAGAGAGAGCACACATGAAGAGGGGGGCAAGAGAGGGAGGGAGAGGGAGAGAATTTCAAGCAGACTCCCCACTGAGCACGGGGTGGATATGGGCTCAATCTCACAACCCTGAGATCATGACCTGAGCTGAAATCAAGAGTCTGACGCTTTACCCACTGAGCCACCCAGGTGCCCCAAATCATTTTTTTTTAATGTGAAAAGAGGCCAAGTAGAAGAAGCAGTGTATCCTTAGTAGGCAGGAAAATGTCCCTTTCTCCTGACCATCATTTTTCTTTCTTTTCTCTTTCCTTTCCTTCCATCTTCCCTCCCAACCTCCTTCCTTCCTTCCTTCCTTCCTTCCGAATATATTAAAGACATTTACCTGGCCTGGGACCAGTGGTCTTTTTACTGATTCAGGGGGCTGCTTCATCAGTGAACCCAGAGAACTCCCCACCTGGAGTATCACTCAGCAGATGCTTCAACTATTACTGAACAGCTGCTTCAGGTGGCTCAAAATTAGTGAATCTAAATGAACAGCACCTACAATGCCAAAGAGAAGAAGTGAGAAAAAAATCTGATAGGTGCTAAAAATCCGCTTAAGTATGGAAATGCCCTTACCTCTAAACATCTTCTTCTCTGGCCTCCCTTTCTTAATCAGAAGTTATTAGAGATTATTTTTTTTTCTTACCCTGTGTGCCGGGCACATGGTGTTCTGAGCTGAGAATTCATGAATTCTAATCCTCATCGTTGAATTGGCTTCTTGCCTAACCTTGGGCAGAGGACACACGGTATCTTTAATGCATTCCTCCAGGAATCACATAAAATGCTATAAAAGGTTTAATTATTAATGGAATTTGCAGAGAACTTGCCTCACTGTATAACTCCAGCCAACCTTAATTTTTAATCTGTATAAATACCTTTGAATTTTAATGAGATAAGTTCTCAGCAAGGCAACCATTCATTCTTCAAGCATGGCCTCTAATTTACGGTTTCTTACATGCTTTGCTTTGACCTCCTCTTCCTACTTTCACTGTGGATGGTTTCTCACCATCATTCACCACTGTAATATTCTTATCTTATAACAACTGTTGTTTAAGAAAATATAGTTGAAAAAGCAGAAGTTAATTGCTAAGAAGGCATCTGAGTTTTCTGTGAATGTTTTCATTCAAATTCTGCTTCTCCTCTGATATCAGAGAGAAAACTTTAGTGATATTATTTCAAGTAACAAGGTATATTGTATGAAGGGAGAGGAGATATTTCTCTCGCATTACATATGCTTCTTTTTTTTAAAAAGATTTTATTTATTTATTTGAGAGAGAGAATGAGACAGAGAGCATGAGAGAGGGGAGGGTCAGAGGGAGAAGCAGACTCCCCGCTGAGCAGGGAGCCCGATGCGGGACTCGATCCTGGGACTCCGGGATCATGACCTGAGCCGAAGGCAGCCGCTTAACCGACTGAGCCACCCAGGCGCCCCTACATATGCTTCTTGACTACAAAGCTGTTTTTTAAAATTTAGATGCATTACTCTTACAGGAACAATTTTATAAATGGTGGTTATAGTATGAGGTTAGCCCACATAAGTCTATTTTACTCAAAGCCAAATCTCTAGTTTGCAATGAAAAATAGTCAAAAGAAATGCTATTATAATCCAAGTATTTGAATGCAACAGAAAACATCTGCATTTTTGTTCAGAAATCTCTGCCTTTTCTCCTCCTTTATACCAATATTTTCCAACACTTACACTGTTCATCAATCTTGAGGAGCATTACTTACCAAGGTAGGATTTTAGAATGTGTGTGTGTGTGAGAGAGAGAGAGAAAGAGAGAAAGAGAGAGAGAGAGAGAAACTAGGAATGTACAAGGAAATGAAGTGGGCACAGGATCAGGGCTTTAAAAGTGTGGGCAGTGTCCATCAATGGATAAATGGATAAACAAAATATGGCACATACATATAATGGACTGTTAGCCTGAAACAGGAAGGAGGTTCTGACATATGTTACAACATATATTAACCTTGACAACATTACGCTAAGTGACGTAAGCCAGCCACAAAAGGACAAATACTCTGTGATTCCACTTATAGGAGGTCCCTATAGTAGTCAAATTCATAGAGACAAGAGGTAGAATGATGGTTGCCAGGGCCTAGGGGAAGAGAGACAGGGGGAGTTGCTTAATGGGCATAGAGTTTCAGTTCTTCAAGATAAAAAGAGCTCAGGAGATGGATGGTGTGATGATTGTGTAAAAGTGTGAATGTACTTAATGCCATTGAACTGTGTACTTCTAAGGAGTTAAGATGCTAAATTTTATGTTAAAAAAAGATGTAGTGGACATAGTTAAAGAATGATGTAATTCTCTACTTCTCCTGAATGACAGAAGGTAGGATATAAGAGAGGACAAGAGGAAAATAAGTTTTTTACCAAATTGTCTCGTAAGCTAGTGCTTTTTAAACTGCATGTGTCAGCTCATTAGTGGGTCATAGAAGTCAGTTTTTGAGAAATCAAAATAAAGTTGAATTAAGTTGTGTTTTATTTATTTATTTTTTTTTTTAGATTTTATTTATTTATTTGAGAGAGAGAGAATGAGAGACAGAGAGCATGAGAGGGAGGAGGGTCAGAGGGAGAAGCAGACTCCCTGCTGAGCAGGGAGCCCGATGCGGGACTCGATCCTGGGACTCCAGGATCATGACCTGAGCCGAAGGCAGTCACTTAACCAACTGAGCCACCCAGGCGCCCCTTAAGTTGTGTTTTAAAAAGTGCATCACCCTATTGAGAGTAAATATGTTATATGAAATTTTAGGTGAACACTGACTTATGTGTAACCAAGTTGCAATATAAAAAATATTTCTTCATTTGGCTTGCAAGCAAAATCAGGGAATCATGTTGTTTGTGTGGTGCCTTAAGATGGTTAATCGGAAGTCTCCCGTAGGTGGAGGCTACATGGGAGGCTACCAAATGAATACAGATGAAAAGAGGAAGGATCTTGTCAAGCTGATGGCAGTGAAGGGAGTGAAGGAAGACAGACATGGGGGAGATGATAGAGGCGGGGTGGGTGAGATTTGGCCATTGATTGTGAGGAGAAGGGAAAACCAAAACTGTTTTTGTTTCCATCTGGGCATGTGAGGGAAGAGTGAGAGAAGAGATATAAGGACACTGTGGAGGATAATGTGGGGATGAGAGACAGAAACAACACCCCACAGAAAATGGCCCAAAAGAAGCTGAAAATGGAGGACAAGCTCAGAAGAGCCATGGGGCTAGAGTTGTTGATGGAGAAAGATCTGTGTGGAGGAAAACTTTGAGGCCTGAAAGAAGTGTATCGTTGGAGTTGGAGAGAAGATGTTAAGAGGAAAAAAAAAAAAAAAAAAAGAAGATGCCAATTCCAGAACTCCAGGCTTAGGAATGTCTAGAATTCAGAAGGAGCAAGAAGAGGAAAAAGATGAGGAAATGAGAGAAGCAACATCATGGGAATGACAAGACAGGAGAGGACGAAGAAGTTGGAGGCTGAGAGGAAGACAGATGATGGAATTGTGAGGTGGAGACAATCAGTAACAATGGAGGGCAGCTTCACCAGACCACCATGGGCAGACAGACCTTTAGGAGAAGAGGATACATGGCTCTGTGTTCTGGTGGCAGGGTCCCCAGGCATTGAGAGTGGCAGGGACAAAAGGGAGAGTGGCTGAGATTTGATTTGGCCCTTGCAACTGGCTGCCTCTTCCCACCTTTGCCCAACCCCCACATCGTGACTCTTGCCAGACTTAGTGTATTTTCCATCAAACAGACCCATCCCTTGTCCCTCTCTCAGGGCCCTCGGGTTAGTGGATGGTGATAGGCTCTATCCAGTCACCTAACAACCAGGTCCATGAAGGAGAAAGGTAATAGGTGAGAGAAGGTTGCAGTCAGAAGTGCCTTCTGGGCGCCCTTGTAATCACACGTGGGCAGCTGTCTGCTCTGCCTGTGGACAGATTGCTTTGCTTTCAATGTTTCTGCTTATTCCTTTGTAAATTGTGCTTATCAGTATACAACCCCCACCCCCCAACCTGGGATCATTCTTTACTTTTTCCTTTTGCAAAAGTAATTTTTAAATGCTTTTTTTCCTTAACAAAGAAAAAAGAAAAAGAAAAAAGAAAAACTTGACCAGTTATGAGGCTCAAAAATGTCCAGTATGCTTTTGGGGAAATTCAAATCATTTCTATAAAGTACAGTGGAGGGTAGGATGTTTCTGGAAGTTCTGGACTAAGTATGGAATCAATATTTGCTGAATTGAAACATGTGTATCTCATTGAAACCACAAAAATATGTACTTAGCATCACACTACTATAAATGATGCTCAATGTGAACTTGACACCTACAACTCTGGTTCTGGTAGGCAGGACTCCTTCTAATGCAGGTTTCAACTAAATGGTTATATATGAAAGGCAAAAAAAAAAAAAGGATGTTAAACCCAGTTAGAAGGCCGTCACCTGTGAAGAAGGGGTTTCATTGGATAAGTTGCATAATCATTTCTGTAACAACAGAACATTTTTAGAAAGTGAGCTGAGAAACATATTGAATTTGGAATCCCACTTAGTATTTTGGTAAAAGTCTGGGTTTCTTGGGTCCCCATTATTATCAACAGGAACAATAAAGAAACAGAAACATATTCTCTGAGTTAGTTAAATGTGTCTTTTAACACGTGGAACAAAAAATAGCACACATATTTTTGTATCTGTCTGGCAAAAATCCAAGAGCTTTGTCTACTTCTGCTCAGGCTGGTGGATAAAATTTACACCATCAACAAGTAGCAGGGAATGAAAATAATCCATTCTGTTGATAAAGTAATGGATTTTGCCTGGTTGTCTTTGGAGATATTTTTTTTTTCTTTTAAAGATTAATGCCTGCTTTGCTTTTCCTACTTCTCCCAAGCATATGTGCTCGGTTTGATGTAAATATAAAGTGGTTATGGACCCCATCATCTCATCCTATGTTGTATTTTGCTGTGCTCTATTTTTGAATACATTCAAAATCTTGTCCAAGTTTATAGTTTCTGAAACCCCAATGTCTTATATAAGGGCCAGTCAATACCATTTAGCTATTTCTTGCCTTCTGTATTGGTTGTGGTACCAGACCAGGAGATGCCCCCGGAGACATTCTCTGAAAACCTTTACTGCTACAGAAATACTCAGCTGTGTTTATCATTAACTGGGGAGCTCTGTTCCTTTAAGATGTCAAAGTTCAGGAAGCTGAAGTTACTCGGATATTGGATACCAGAAAAGAGATACAGGCTCCCTCTGGCTGGACCCTTCAAACAAGTGAGTCTGTTTTATTTGTAAAATGTAGGGAGCCATGTTTACCTCTGCGTTTGTATGATTGCCTTTGGGAGATCCTTAACATACATCTGATGAATGGATGACTCAATGAACAAGAAAACTGAGGTCAAGCCTTTGGGAAGCATACCATGTCAAATCAGAAGGGACTCATCTAGTCATTAAAATAGGTGCAGTGAAAGGCCTTTACACCTTTCTAGACTTGAAAACTTTTCTATAATGACTATCGATTACTTTTGTAATCCGATAAAACCAAGAAAGAAAAAAATAAACAGAACACTAGTAAGAAAAAAGAGATCTAATTGCTTTTTTAAGGGTGGCACTAATTTACTTCATGACACATTTCTTTAACGTTTTTCTCATTTGCACCAAGTGATGTTTTAACAGTGCACAATACACATACTTGCATACTCAGTGAATTACTGATAAAAACATTAAGTCAACAAACATTTATTGAGCACTTATTACATAGCAGGGTGCTTTCTAGGCACTGTGGGGGATTTATGGATAAATAATACATGAGTCAGACCTGCAAGGAGCTCACTGATGATGCGGGTGGGACCAAAGCCATAATTGTTAATGCTGAATGGTAGCTTTCAGTGGTAAACTGTTCTTTACAAGCAAGTAACATGCTTTGTCCATATTAAAAACATATCCGATGGCACAAGGCACATCTCTGACATTTTTTTTTTTTAAAGATTTTATTTATTTATTTGACAGAGAGAGAGACAGCGAGAGAGGGAACACAAGCAGGGGGAGTAGAGGAGGGAGAAGCAGGCTTCCTGCAGAGCAGGGAGCCCGATGCGGGGCTCGATCCCAGGACCCCGGGATCATGACCTGAGCCAAAGGCAGACGCTTAATGACTGAGCCACCCAGGCGCCCCTCTGACATTTTTTAATTAAATCTTTACTTTGAGAACATTGTAGATTCACATGCAGTAGTAAGAAATAATATAGAGCAATCTCATGTACCCTTTACAGAGTTTTCCCCAATGGTAACAGCTTGTAAAATTATAGTACAATATCACAACTAGGATATTGACATTGATATAGTCAAGACCCAGAGCATCTCTATCACCACGTGGATCCCTCATGCTGCCCTTTTATAGCTACACCCAGTTCCCTCCCAGGCGCTTCTCTTCTAGCCCTAACCCCTTGGCAACCACTAATCTGTTCTCTATTTCTATAAATTTGTCAGTTCAAGAATGTTATATATATGGAGTCATACAAGATATAGCCTTCTGGATTTTTTTCACTCGGCATAATTCTCCAGAAACTCATCCAGGTTGTTGTGTGTATCAATAGTTTGTTTTATTTGTTTCCGAGTGGTGTCCCAGGGTGCAGATGTAGCCGAGTTTGCTTACCAGTCTCTTGTTGAAGGACATCTAGGCTGTTTCCTGTTTTAGGCTGTTATGGATAAAGCTGCTATAAACATTTATGTACATTGTGTGAACATAAGTTTCCATTCCTCTAGAATAAATGCCCAGGAATGCGATTGCTGAATGGAATGGTAGTTGCATATTAAGGTTTTTTAGAAGAAACTGCCAAAATATTTTCCAGAATGGCTGTACCATTTCACATTCGTACCAGCAATAGATATGAGTGATTTGGCTTCTCCACACACTTGCCAGCCTTTGGTGTTGCCACAAATTTTGTTTCAGCCATTCTGATAGGTGTGTAGTGATATCTCCTTGGGGTTTCACTTCCCGTTCCTTTAACGACTAATTATTTCAAATACCTTTCGTGTGCTCGGTTGCCTTATGCCATCCGTATGCATTTCCGTGAAATGTCTCTTCATACCTTTTGTCCATCTTCGAACTGAATTGTTAGTTGTTTTCTTAAGTTGAGCTTTGAGCATTCTTTATGTATTCCAGGTATTAGTCCTCTATCAGATATGTGGCTTGCAAATTTTTAGGTCTTTTCATCTCTTATAATAGGATCTGTAGCAAAAGCTTTTGATTTTGATGAAGTCCAGTTTATTAATTTTTCCCTTTGTGGATCATGCTTTTGGTGTCAAATCTAGCAAAGCTTTGCCTTGCCCTAAATCCTGAAGATTGTCTTCTTTCTAGTTTTTTTTCCCCCTAAAAAGTCCTATAGTTTTATGTTTTATGTTTAAGTCCATAATTCAGTTTTTAGTTGGTATTTGTATGAGGTGCAAGACTTAGGTCATGGTTCAGGGTTTTTTTTGCCCATGGATGTCCAATTGCTCAAGCCCCATTTGCTGAAAGGCTACTAGTTTCCTAGAAATTATTACAAACATGTGGTTTAAAACAACAGAAATGTATTTTCTCACATTCCTGCAAGTCAGAAGTCCGAAATCAATGTTGACAGGGCTGTGCTCCGTCTAATGGCTCTAGCAGAACATCTTTCCTTGCCTTTTCCAATGCTTGTGTTCCTTGGCTTATAGACCCATCACCTCCCAATCTCTGGCTCCATTTTCACATGCTGTTTTCCCTCTCTGTGGGCACACTCTCTATGCCTTCTGTTTCTGTCTTGTATATGGACACTCATCATTGGATTTAAGGCCCACCTGAACCCAGGATGACCTCATCTTGAAATCTTTACCTTAATTATAACTGCAAGGACTCTTATTCCAAATAGGGTCACCTTCTGAGGTTGTAAGACGTATCTTTTTGAGGCCACTGTTCAACCCACTACAGTTATCTTTCCTTCTGCTGAATTGTGTTTTCATGCTTTTCAAAGATCAGTTGGGCATAGCTGTGTGGGTTTATTTCCGGGTTCTCTATTCTAACTGTTAATTTACATATCTATCTCTCCATCAGTAGCACATAGCCATTATGACTGTAGCTATGTAAGTTTTGAAATCAGATATACTGATTCTTCTCATTCTTCTTCCTTTTCAAAACTGTTTTTAGCTATCCTATATATTGCGTTTCCATATACATTTTTTAGAACAATATTGCCAATATCTACAAAAAATTTTACTGGGATTTTGATAGGAATTGTGTTAATTTGGAGAGAATGGAAATCTTTACTGTGTTGAGTTTTCAATCCATGAACATAGTATGTTTCTCTATTTATTTATATCTTCTTTGATTTCTTTCATCAAGATTGTTTTCGGTATACAAGCCCGGCACATATTATGTTAGATTTATACCTAAGTATTTCGTTTTGGAGGAGCAATTTAAGATGGTATTGCATTTTAAATTTTGGTGTCCACAGTTCATTGTTAGGCTTAGAAATACAATTTAATTCATGTTTACTTGCATCCTTACAAGCTTGCTGAACTCACTTATTTTAAGAGTTTTTTTATTTTGTAGATTTTTAAAAAAAATTTTCTATATAGACTTTCATGGCCTCTTCAAATAGAGATAGTTTATTTTTTCTTTTCCCATCCTGTGCTTGTTACTTCCTTTTATTTGCCTATTGTACTGGCTGGCACTTCCACTACTGTGTTGAGTAAGAATGGTGAGAGCCTTGCCTTTATTCCTGATCTTGACGGGAGTGTATTCAGTGTTTTACCATTAAGTACAATGGTAGATTTACCGTTAAGCATATTGTAGTTTTCTATATAGATGCTTTATATCAAGTTGAGAAACCTTGAGGATGAACCATAAAATAAGGTGCACCCATTGGAAGACGGGGCGGGGCCTAGGAAGACTTGGCTAGGTTTCATGGTGGGTTCTTAGCTCAGTAGACGTCTGAGATGCTGTTTAGGAAACTGAAGGAGACACTTGTCAACAGACAGGGCTAGTCAGGGTGATCAAAAATAACAGTGCTGATACCTGCTACAACATGGTGAACCTTGAAAGCACTGTTAAGTGAAAGGATACCAGACACAAAAGCACACATATTGTATGATTCTATTTATCTGAATTACCCAGTTGAGGCAAACCCTTAGAGATGGAAAACAGATGAGTGGTTGCCATGGGCTGAGGGGAGGGGAGGAAATGGGGAGTGACTGCCTCATAGGTCCAGGGGTTCCATTTGGGGCGATAGTTGTGCAAAACTGTGAATGTACTTCATGCCGTTGAACTGTACACTTTAAAATGATACATTTTATGTTATGTGTATTTTACTGTAATTTAAATAAATGATGGAAAATAAAAAAAACTAAAAAACTTCAAAAAACAACAACAAACCCAGCAGTATTTCTAATCCTTGTGCCCAGCAGACATTATTAATTGATCATGGCACTCTTCCACTAAGCCCCCAATCCTCTCAGCATAATGCTTTATGGAGGCACTTCCAATCAATAGGAGAAGGCATGGATGAAAAAGATCTGTTTTCCATCTCAGGCAAGGAGCCCATCTGGCCGCACAGGATGTCCAATCTAGAGCAGCACAGTGGATCCCAGATCCCTTCGAAGCAGGCCTGGGGCTGCTCATTTCTTGCCTCCCTCAATCAGAATTGGTCCAGGGCCTGGTACAGCTGAGCCTGTGGATGCCAAACTTGGTTACAACAGCTGACATTAGTCAAGGGCCAGGAGGCAGAGAAAAAACCATGTTACTTTTTGTATTAAGATCCAAGACATAGCAGCTCTATATTGTTAATTCCTAAAGATTTCAAAGCAGCCTGCTTGCAAGTTGAATTTCAGGGGAGAGATGGGAGTGATTTACGGTGACAGCTATTAAGCTTTTATAGAACATAATACATGTGTTCTTGCTCCTACCGTAAAATTAATTGTTGCTAATTAGTTAGGGCTGCCAGCTCACTTGTGTGTGAGAGTCTGTCACACTCCCTTCTCCTGGTCCTGTTAATTAGTCTTCGGAGTCTCATCCTATCCCTGTGTCCTGTAGCTTTTCCCTCCCTGTCTATTTCTTATTTAAACAATCAAGCCTGCTTGTTGGCTTTGGTTGGTTTTGGATAGAGGTTTGACTTTGGTGGCAGAGAAATCCTTGTGGGTAGTCTAATGATGGCAGGTGAGACAAATAATTTTTTGCACACCATTAGGCGTGAGACAGGTGCATCTGACCCACAATGAACATCTGTCTTTCAAAAGTTCTTTTTTACCAAGGACCAAATTTCTATGAAATAATGCAATTAAACTTGGGGTACTTGGTTCAGGTCCTCCCTTTCTGGGTGGCTGGAGTCTGGGGCAGAGGTGGTTCTACTGGAATGCTAGCCCATACATGTGTGCAGCAGCGGGAACACCCGGGCGGGGCTCCTCGTGGCCACAGTGACAGCTGCCTGGTGGGGCACATTGGAAGTCTCAGCTCCCAGAGAGATGCTTTGAGGTGGTGTAGGTACCCTCGCAGTGATTGAGCTTGTCTGCAGCCTTGTCGCCCTCAGACTAGCTCTGGCATATTTGCCTAGGGAGTGCTGGTTGTATGATTGCTGTTGACATTTCCACGGGAAAAGAAGGTCAGTTCTGTTGGATTTTTCTGCGAGCAGGGCGCCTGCTTTGTCCAACCAGCGTGTATCTCCAACCAGCGTGAATCTAAGGGTGACAGCCTCATGAAGTTATTATCACATATAGTGACAATAAAAAGAAAAGGTTTTTCCTAAATACAGTTCTGCACCCAATGAAGCTTGTTCACTCCTCTGCTCAATGAGCCAACAAAACAGTCAGGCGCAGGAGAGAGAAGAATCCCGTTTCCACTGATTGCATCGTGCATGCCTCTGCCTACCTCCTGTGAGGAGGCTTATTTCACACATCCCCATGACAGAGTAATGTGACTTCATTGACTGGCAAGCAGCTGTTGGTACAGCATGTGAGGTGTCTGGGTGTGCGTGTGTGTGTAATGCCCACACACTGAAATGAAGAGGGAATGGAAAGCATGATACAGCCATTGAAATTTAAAGGGGAAGGATGCCTTTATTACAATTCACTTATGAAATAGAGGCTGTGGCTATGTTCAAATCTGATCATGTGTACAGACACACCTGCCAGGCCAAAAAAGGGAATGGGTTTCAACCCTGAACCTGTTTTGCTTCTGAGCACGGCTTTAGATCCCAGGTGCTGGAAAGGCCCGAGCCAAGCACTGAGACTCTGGTTGGACCAGACAATCAAGTTATTGGGATCCAGGCTCTCCAACCACCAGCGCTATACTTGTCTATGGCCTGCCCCTTTGCCGTCTCGGCTCCACCCCTGGGGCTTTGCACCTGCTGCTCACCTGCTTTGCCCCTGTTCCTCATCTTCCCCTGCATCTCCTCGGAGGTGATATGGGTCCAATGAAAGGTGACTCTTGAACAACATATTCTGACACTTAGGTGCAGGAATTCATATGACACGAATCCATAATTCGCTGCATTGGGAAGGTCTGAAGATGAGCCCGAAGGTGTTTGCACATGTGTATAAGCGTTTTACTTCTGAGAAGTCTTCTTGGATAGAAGACCAAGGGATGAAATAAGGAATCTTTTTGACAAATTCATGTGATATTTTTTAAAGATTTTATTTATTTATCTGTTTGAGAGAGAGAGCAAGACAGAGCAGGGGAAGGAGCATAAGGAGAAGGACAAGCAGACTCCACGCTGAGTTTGGAGCCCGATGCGGGGCTTGATCCCAGGACCCTGAGATCATGACCTGAGCCAAAATCAAGAGTTGGCTGCTTAACTGTGAGCCACCCAGGCGCCCCAAATTCATGTGATTTTTAATGAACCCTTTGCTTTGGCAACTCTGGATCACTTGGCAGCATGGCTAAGGGGAAATGTGATTGAGAAAAGCTGGTCATGTTTTTGAGAGTCATGTGGAGTATGGTAGCTGAGTGAATAATTCTTTGCTCAGATTATCAAACAAGTTGGCTGTTACGATTTATAGCTTTCTTTTTATTTTCATTGCCACACTGTAACCCAGGACTTCATGATTATGCCTTTATTAATGCAAACATCTAGCTTCTCTCTTTGCTTCAGGGTGCATTTAATACACTGAGCATATTCCTCATTACATATTTAGTGCATTTAATACACTGAGCATATTACATTCCATATAATGCCACACCCTCATTCAGGAACCTATGATAGCTCCCATCTACTTATTGGATCAAATCTAGACCTCTCAGCTAACCCACAGGTGCTCTATGATCTGGTCTTATTTAACCAATGGGAACTTCTATTGAAACCCTAATCCTGCCCCCTCTCACCACACCCTGGATTAACCAGAGCAGCTGTATTCCTACTACCCTGCCTTTGTGCCTTGGCTTCTCCTTGTTTCTTAAGAGCCCTGCCCCACTTTGCCTCTAACTATTCAAAGAGATCCATTCTTCACATTTCAACCCAGACCTTTTTTCCTTTTTCTTTTCTTTTCTTTTTTTTTAAATCTGTGAAACCTTTCTATAATTCCCATCCACATTAACTTCTCCTTCTTGACTTCCTATCCCTCCGGTAGGCAAATGCTTGGCACTATTTTTGCATTAGCATCTTGCATTGATCTTAGTGTCTGATCTACAAGTTTTATGTCTGGAATGAAGCTTCTTACTCTCTTGGTCTCCAGAATGCCCACTCTGCCACTTGGGCATTAGGAACATTGAACTTGGAATAAAAAGGCCACGCTGGGGGTTTGGCTCTAGAACTGACCAGCTGTGCAGACTTGGATGAACTCCCTGGCCTCTCTGAGCCTCTGTGTTCTCAGCTGTGAAATGGAACTCGGGACATTTTCATAGCCTATTTCACTGAGTTGTTTTAAGGTTCAAATTAAAGACCATGGGAGAGTACTTTATGAGCCTGAAAGTACTCGGAGAACAGCAGGCCCCATTATTATTGTAGTTGTGTGTCATAGTTAACATTACCTTGAACCAATAAAATGTATCTGTAAGTCACCGTGTAATCTTGAGTGTGAAGTTGCTAAATAGCAGTGGTCCCAACACATAGCATTTATAGCACATTTTATTTGTTAGAGTACTTTTTATTTAGCATACCATTTCGTTCTCACTAGGGGACAGGGCGCAGGTATTTTTATTCCCATTTTACAGCTAAAGGAAATAAATTGAAATTGGACAGAGAGTTTAAGTAAATTGCTCTTAGTCACGTGGTTAGATATTAGCAGAGATTGGACTGGGGCTTCCTTTCTGCGCATTACTCCCTGCCTGCGGATTGTGGCCATTTTCACTCATCACTTGCCCCGTAATCATCCTGGGCCCTGCACAGGGAACACCTCCCTCCTCGTTTCTCATTTCTCTTCCTCCATGGGCATTTTCCTCCTTGGCCTTCACAGGTTCTTGGATGGTTAGGGTCGTTTCATCTAGGCTCGTAATCACTGTGTACCTGCATAAGATGGAGGGACAAAATCTAAGAATATTTTTTCTGTGCCTTACAAACATCATTGGATCACTCAAGCGTTTCTAGGGGGAGGAGCCCAGACCAAATTAGTGACTGGAGTCTGATGGTAGGCCCTCAGTGTAAGCTCAGGCTCCACTGTAGATGTCATTCCTCCTGAGAAATCAGGTTCTTCCTAGAGGCTTGTCTGCCCAGGTCCCAGTGGGTCTACCAGGCAGGACTGGACACTTTTTAGCAATACCCCCAGGGACAAACTGATTTCTTCCTCAACTTCAGCATACCTTAGAATTTAATGTTGGCTTATTCTTGAATGAATTTGTTTAATATAATCTACTCCAAATATTTGATATCATTTCAGTACTTTGGACCATGCCAACCCTGAATTAAATGGTTCGTATTAACACATAAGAACAGAAGTTTTAATCACATTCAGTATAAGTAGTTCCCTTTGTAATAGCAGCATTGAAACTCTCGCAGGAGAAGGCAATTTCTATAAAAGACTTCATTATAAAACCTGGGGAACCATAACAGGAGCTGGATTTGTCGGACCCTCTCTAGTTTCCCAACAGGACCCCAAAGCCCAATGGGTGGGAACTGTTCTCTCCTCTCTCAAGCAGTACAATTAGGTAAATGTTACTTAGTTGTGTACTTCTTACAACTGTTCTCCAGAAACAGAGCTTGTATCATTGACTGCAAAAATTGGAAGTATTCCAGCTGACAGAAGCCCACAGAACAAGAACAAGTCTTTATCATAAGACAGAGAGGAAAGGGACCCGAGCACCATGACTCTCACGTTATAAATCTGCTCACAGCTCATAAACCGCCTTCATCACCATGCTTCTTGACATGAATTCACACCCAAGGTTTTGCAGCTCATCAAAGATGGAAAGTGTAAATAGGCAGAAGACAAAAGAGATAAATCTGGTAGCTATGGAGGAAGGGTGATTTGACTTCCGGGGACAGACTATAGCAATATTCCACTGACTTCGTATCGCCTTTGCCTTTCCTGATTTCCTCTGTTCTTACTCTTTTGACGTATTTATTGTATTTGGATGATAAATGTCTATAATGAGAGGGATCAGAATATAATGAAAATGGCATTGGATTTAAGGGCAAGCAAACGGGTTTTGGGTCCTGGCTCAGTTCTGGCAAATGAGCACTTTTACTGTGCCTTACTGTCCTCGTTTATAAAACAGATAGGTTATTTAAGGTCTTGCTTGAGCTCTTGGAGAACATCCCATCTGCTTTGGAGACTCCAAGAAGCACTTCCTTAGAAAGGTAGTGAAGACATTCCATCTGGACTGTTGAGCTGAGCATATCCATACAGTGAAGGGAAGGAGAGGTGGAAATCCTTAATGGGTAAGATTTCTCAATAGATTTTTGGAAGAGAGATGGTGTGTGGTCATCATGGGCATGCATGAAACACAGTAGAGGAATCTTCATTTCAGAATATGCTATAGGGGGTCTGAGGTGGAGGCAGGACTGCCCTATTGCTCTCCAGGCTTGGAGCCAACAAATGCAGCAGGTGCAGTAGAGAGTATCTATGGGCAAGGGCTTACACATACTGGCAGGGCAACTGAATGAGTGGTATGCACCGCCCCCTCCAATCTGGCAGGGAAACAGATAGCCACCCATTATTTATCCTCAGATCAAAAAAAAAAAGAAAAAATCAAAAGCACTTCTATGCAGAAATTGCCAGATTGTCCTAGAGGATGAGGGCTAATAGTACGGATATTGAAGCCCCAGAGTGACGTTCTCTTTAGTCTGGCATGTTTATGCTCCAGCTTAATGGCCCACTTTCTGCCTGTGTGTCCTAAAGCAAGGCCTGTCTATCTATGTGTTCTACCAGTGACCCAATTCCTAAGCAATATCACCATCTGAAAACAGAATTACTGACATAAGAGCTCAAGAAACCCTACCCAGGCTTCCATCCTTAAATATAAATAAGATTCAAGATCCAGCATACACATGAGGATGATAAGCACTGAATGTAAAGATCCAAAGAGAAAAAACTGACGTTGGAGGAAACAGAAGTATTTTAGGAATCAGAAAAGAATTAAAAACAAGCAAGTGTTCTCTGACTTGAGATGTTTATATACATAAATCAAAGTTAGGTAGCTACGAAAAATGAATCCTAAGATAACAAGAAGGAACTCAGAAATTAAATATACGATGCTGAACTAAGGTTTTCAATCACAAGTCTGAAAGATAGTCAAGAACATTTTCCAGAATAAAGAGCAGAGATAGAGAAGGCTGGTGAAGAAAAGATAAGAGACATAGAGAAGCAATTCATGAGCGATAATTCATACAGTTCAACTATATGAGAGGTGACATAGGCTACTAAGATTTCCAAATAGTAATGAGAACACAGAAAAATGGTAGAGAAAAAATGAACAAAGAAAAAAAACAGAAGGCAATTTCCCAGTGTTGAAGAAACCCCAGGCCTCAAACTGAAAGGTCTGCCAAGTGCCAACAGGATAAATGAAAAATCTATCGATTTGAATTATACACTAGGACAATCTTGATGGTAGGGAAGAGAAGGCATTTGATCTTGATGCTTAGGAACATCCTCCTTCCAGTGGCCCAGAAGTTCTCTGTGTGACATTAGACATGTGGAAAAGAAAATCCAGTCCTGGCACCTACTTAACCTTGTAGCATACAGTATTAAGCTGGCCGTATTGAAATAAATTGTGTTTAGCACTTTTCAATTTTTAGTCACATAAGACACTTAATTGTACCATATCATAAGTTGAAGTACATAATAACAGTCATGACAGAATTGCAGTAAAGGTCAAGATCAAAGAGTATGTGAAGTGACTGGGGTAGAGGAAAGGTAGGGGGAGCTAATAGGCTCATGATATACAGAAGAGTCTCGCATAATGGCTTAAAAAAGAGTATGATAGATTATCAGTAGAAGAACTAAAAATATACAGCTCCCAGTTATTGGGAAAAGGCGGGAGATAGTGTGAATAAAATCCTTCTCTTGAAGAGCGGAGAATTGCTGAGTGTCTTAAACTGGGAAAACAGGAAGAGAAAGTATACGTATTGATTAGAGTTCTGGAGGAAATCCCTAGAAAACAAAAATTCAAACTGGATTCAATCAGACACCCAAGAGAATGGGTTTGAGGATAGGGAGGCATGTAGAAGGGTACAATTTCTTTCCATCATGAGTTCTTCAGTACTATTTGATTTCTTACCATGTCCATGTATTGAGTTCCTGAATATTTTCTTGAAAATTAAAAGATAGGGCTTCTTTTCTAACATCCAGAAGTTCTGTTTGCAAACACAACAGCCTAGCCATAAATTAGGTTAAGCCATACAAAATAGCTGATATTTGTCACATTTGGGCCTGCACAAATGGAAACTTCATTTAGTTCAACTTAAACAGTTTTCAGATTTGGGACTTTAATGTGGACATGTCTTAACATGAAGGTCCAGTGTATGATCAAGTCCTTGACATCCTGGCATTTTGGAAATGTCATAATTAATTATGGCCAACATGGCCCTTCTTTCTGACCAACATTTCAAGCGCCGCTCAACTTATAAGGGAAAATTCACGTGGCACATCTTCCAACCCCAAATCCTTTACTCAAAGAATTTGACTCTTTTTCTTCTATACACCCTTAACCCTATATTTTTTTACATTTGTCACAGCAGTTTTGATAGTCTGCCTTTGACAATTGTTATTTGTATATTTGCCTCATCTCTCTGTTAAACTGCCCATCCTTTGGGGGAAAGATTCATGTTCTACTGGGGGAGATCGCTTGGTTTTGAAACCAGTCTGAGCTTGCCTTGCCCACTTTCCAGCTGTGTGGCTTTGGGCAAGTTACTTAACATCTCCAAGGCTCAGTTACCACATTCCCTAAAAGGAGACAGTGATGTCTCTCCACAGGTCCATCAGAATGTCTCGAGAAGAGATGTGTGTACAGTGCTTAACACAATGCCTAGCACACAGCGGCTATGTATTTAACATCCACTGACATCCTCTTCTCCTTCTTCATCCTTGGGTCTTCCACAGCACCCAACACAGCGCTCTTCACATAGATGCTTAAATGGTGAAATGAGGGGGTGGGTGGGTGGGGGGGAAGAATTGAAAGATGCTACAAGTATTACAAAATCCTTTAAAGAAAATAAACATTAACATTACCTTCCAAAATGTGAGTTCTGAAATAAGCATATTAAAGAGGAAATATCATCAGACTCTGCTTTGCCTATTAATTGGACAGAAAGCCCTCTAGAGATGGAAAACATTTGGAATGCACCCAAAAATCTTGTCTGTCACCCTCCATCTTTCGGATATTGGCCATGTATCATTGGTTATGGACTCTCCTGGAATCGGGGCAGAGTCTAGAGCCGTGGAAAGCAGCCTGAGAAGCTGGCATGAAATTCTGGACCTTATAAAATGACCACTGGCCTTCCACTGTGCCTTAAGCAAAGCACTTGCTGCTTTCTCTTGAGTTCAGAGCTTCCCTCATAAAGATTCCAACCTGCTCTTCTGAGGTTGGCCCAATGGCCTCATGAGCCTTTCCTGAGTGGCCCACTTGCCTTGCACTTTGCTTGTCCTTCCCATCACCATCGATACCATTGTGATCTAGAACATGTGTGCTAGAGTGTGTGCACAGAGAAGATAGTCACTATGTTTACATTAGACACAGGTCAGGGAAGCCCTGAATTCCCACCCAAAACTAAAGATGTCTTGCATGATGAGAGCATTCAGGTAGGTGTACATTGGTAAAGCCCAACTATCTTGAAGAAGTCGATTAAGAAACCATAATGGCTACCAGTTGAAGTTACTGAAGGAAGGAAAGTTTCCATGGGGAGGGCACAGGAGTGGAGGGTCTCAGGTTGATAAGACAGGCACCAGTGTTGAACCCTCAAATGGAGGCTTGTGCATACAGCTTAGGAGGGGGTGTGGGTCATGAAAGGGATGTTTTCCATCCTCGGGAGCAGGAGGAGCTTTAGAGCTCAGGGACACAGGGTCAGAGGGATAGACAGATAAGACCCTCTGGCCCACCTGCCAGGATTTCGTACAATCACTCGGCATAATTATTCTTGAAAATATAAACATTGCTGGGGCTGACTGACAAGTATTGTTCCAGCAGGGAGGGCTGTCAGGGCAAATCAATCCAATTCCACCACATGCCAGTGTGTAAAACAGATATAATTTTGGCTGTTAGGGGCTGTCAAAGCGAAGGATGTGCCGTATGTGTATTTTGAAGTGTGGTGTTCCCTTCAGTCTCACAGCTTGAAAGATGATTTCTGGGGCTTTCCCCCCTCCTTGGATGTTTTCTACAAGAAGTTTTTGGATTTTAACTTCAAATAACCTGATCACCTTTATCTCCTGTGACTTTGGGTTTCAATAATCTCCATTCCCTCTCCCTTCCCCCACAGCTGCCCTGCTCTCATTCAGCACCGGGTCTTAAAATTTGGTTTAGGATGGAAGGGTCCTTTGCTGCCTCTGGATGTTGTATGGGGCATCCAAGTAGCTACTTGGTGTCTTCCCGGGAATGTAAAGTTGCTTGCAAGAGTGTCTTGCCCGTCACTGGACCTCATGCCAGGCTTAGCCTGAAAGCTTATGATGGTCTGTTCTTAATGGGCCCTTCCGGAATCCCCAGAAGTCTACTTCCTCCTTCCTTGGCTCCATGCTGTGACAAGCAGCAGAGTTGAGGCCTTCAGAAGGTGGCTCACTCAAAATCTCTACTCTCTGTTTCAGAATGTTTCTGGTATCTCTTACCCACTGGACCCTCAATGGCTTCCCCAGGAATCTCTCCTACCAGTTCCCTCCCTCCCTCCCTTCTTCCCACTTACTTCTTGTTTACTCCTGTGCCCCCATCAGGCTCATTTGTGGCCCTTTCTCCTGCCTTTCTTAGGTGTCCATTTTGATCACATGGCTCCTTGTTCTCTGTGTTGATCGCCTGACATGTTCTAGGCCCAGCAGTGGGTATAGGGAAATCACATCCCCAAGGCATTCTTGAGCATTCCCTGAGACCTTGATTTTTATGCCATTCTGATGAAATGCCATCATATCTTGCGGTGCTTTTGCCGAGGGTAGCTATTGTGCTGTGTGTTTATTTCTTATGGAGCTCTGCTGTAAGCACTATTCTTAAGAAAGATCACTATTTACTCTATGGGCATGATTGAGGACATTGATCCCCTGTGTAAAATCCACATTCCTTCAAATATATTTTGATATATATATGATATATGATATATTTTGATATATTCCTTCAAAAACTAAATGCCATGAAGAATCTCACTTACCATAAGGAATCTGTGTGCTTTTACTTATGGGTAGTCAACATTTTATTAATTATTGTGTTTCTCTTTTGGTTTCTGCTGCCAGGAAGCTCAGAGCCAAATTATGACTTAATTTTAATAACCATGTGGGACCCCTAGAATCTGCACATTTGCATTTCTACTTAACACCTTGTCTTGGCCTTCTATTCCACTTTCCTGGACTTGAGCTTTTATTTGAGTGTTTTGTTTTTCTTTGCATGGTCACATCAAGTACCTACAATCTTTTGTGAATGAAGCAAAGGTGTTAGTAAAAGATACGATAGATATAAGTATATGTGTTTTTCTGCTCCTTGAGGTTGTGAGTTGCTTGAGGACAGGGATTATTTTGCTCATCCTTTTCACTGGGCCCCAGAAAAATGCCCAGGCTATAGTAGGTGCTTAGTCAAGACTTATTGAACTAAATTGGTAAAAGTCGACCCACATATCCCTAGGTGGAGAAAATCCAGCTAATCTGGCTTTTCTTTTACTTTGTTTTCTATAAGAAGGCCAAGGCAAAGTAGAATATTGTAGTAGAAAGAATTTTAACTCTGCCTGTTATTGGTTGTACAACATTGGGTGAATTACTTAGCTCATCTGATCCTCTTCTTTTTACTTTAATTTGAGAATGGACATAAGGATACCCTACTGGATTACTATGAAGATTGATAATTCTTGTAAACCTCTCAGCACATTTTCTGGCCCATAATAGCAAACTGCACATGTTAGGCCCCTCCCCGTTTCCTCATTTCAGTGGAAATAGCACTTGGAAAAGGATAAGTGGGTCCCTCTATGACCACCAGTAAGTCAATTAATTGCGGTGTCATCTGTAAAATAAATGTGACTGTTGACCTCATTTGGAGAGAGATGAAAATTAATTGATGGTAATGCACATTGGGATTTTTTGCTAAAAAGTACTTAAGAACAGCTCAGTATTATTACATGTTCTTTTTCATCATTAATATTATTTATGAATATTTCGCCTTGTCTTGTCCTATGTTTTATGTCTGTGGTCTTAATTGCATTTATTTCCAATTTAGTGCCACCTTGTATTTTAATAAAAATGTAGATGAAATTCAAAACCATAGTTCCAGTCTTTCATGCAACTTTATTTTTACAAGGTGGATGATTTTACCTATTTCAATATGCTGCCCATGAAATAGACAGTAAGATATTTAGTAAATGACATTTGTTCAGCCTGTATAAAATCAAGCTCAAGCTTTTTCCAAGGTATTTAAGTTTTATTTCTTACTTTTTGCACTCATTTTATTTCGTTAGCAGTTTTCTGATGAAATTCTTCATTATGAGATGCTTGGTCCATTTCAGATGATAAATGTGAGCATTTCAAGTATTTCTGATAGAAGAGATATTAACTAGATGAAATGCCTATTTCCACCTTAATGCCAAGAGGCCCTCACTGCCTTCAGTCTCAAATGGGGGCCTGTGTTATAGAGTCCTGGCTCCGTCACCTTCTAGCTCTGTGGCCCTGGGGAAGATGCGTCACTATTCTGAGCCTCACTTGCTGACTACCAAACATGAGGAGGTTTAAGTTCTTTTGCCATTATAGCATCCAGTCCTTTGAGATGGAAATGCTAAGGCTGACCCCACACTCAGGTCTGTAGAGAAACAGAGAGATTGCATCTACTGTAGAATATTGTCTTCTAGGGCATATTACTTTTTACCTTTCTGCTTCAAACTCTAGAATAGTCTTCCTTGTAACTTTAGATCACTTAGTACTTGGCATATATTAGAGATTTCAATTAATGACTCAATTTAAGGGTCATAGGCTGAGCAGGATATGTCCACTGGGCCAAGGGGCTTTCTATGAAGCTGCATTACTGAGGAAATTAGAAGGATACATTTCCGATTTCATCCTTAAGTGGGTAGTTTTATTTATTTATTTATTTATTTCGTTAGTTTTAGATTTAGTAGTAATGAATATGGACGTAGATTAATACTTTATCTATAGCCTATGTGTCTATATAGAATATCTGTTTCTGGGGGATACCGATACCAGAAATTTGATTTAAACCATCTGAAACTGCAAGCGTCTCTGTAAACTACTGAAGGTACTTGTGAGAAAATGCATCTGTCAGGGGTTGTAATGTGATACTAACACAAAACTGGAAATCTACTCAGTCCTGGTCCTCATGAAGCAAATGACCAAGGGCACCAAATTTCCACTCTGGAAAATCCCATTAATGGCAAAGGCATCCAGATAGTTTTCAGCCACTCATCCTGATTACTATTGCTGGTCATCAGTTTCTCTCTGATTCCATAGAGTAGATTTATTCGTACAATAATTTAATCCCGTGCTTTGTTTTGACTCTATTGGGGTACATAGGTCAGTCTGCAGACCATATGAATTTGGTGTATTTCCATCTCGCATTGATACCTCCTCATCTTCTAGCACGGTGAATTTTAAAGAGAAACTTTTCTACAAAACTTTTTTTTTTTTTAATCAACTATTGTTTTGAGTTTTCCTCCAAGTGTAGGAAGACATTTATGGTAGAGTTTGGGTTTTTATTTATTTTTTTATTACTTGTTCACATTGGGTTTGAGGTGATTTTGCTCAAGTCTCAGGAGTTAAGAACAGACAATTGACTGATCTCAGAAAAAGAAGCATGTAAAAATTTTACATACTTACCTGATAGTTTATTTATCATGGAATCTTTAGACTCACTTCACTCAGAATATTTTGTATCAAATGAATCCAAATGTTCATAAGGCCCTTTAAGACAGTGTTATTCAAAGTGCTAGTCCACAGTGAAATCAAGAGCTTGTGCAGAATGTGAATCAGTGCATTGCTTCCTTCATTAAGACGGTCTTGCTCCCAGAGAAAGTCACCTTAATGCCATCCAGACAGCCAAACCAAACCTCCCAGTGCCTGGCTCTTGGCTACACTATTAAAAGACTCAGATAAATGGCAGCCCAGTGTTTCTGCAGCTTAGGCAAGTTACTGAACGTCTCTGTGCCTCAGGCTCTGAGAATGATGGCACGGGTAGGGTGAAGAGGAAGAGTGTAAGCTGGGAGATTGGTGGATAAGAGGAGTAACCAGTGATGAGGGGGCAGAAGTGGTATAGACTGCTGGATCCTTAAAATAGATTCTTTGAGACAGCTGAGGCTCTGGCAGGAGAAAGGGGGTAGTGGTCAGAAATTAAGCACACGGGCCCTCAAGTACCTGGGGAAAGGTTGGGGGATGGTCTCCATTTGAGGCCACAGAGGTCCTCGGGGCATAGCCAAGATTTTATTTGAGTCAAGGAGGTCGAGGGAGGCTTAAGGAGAGGTTGGGGATATAGGGAGCTGATGCGTGAAACAAGGCCAGAGGGCCCCTGAGAAGGTCTTTGAGGGAGATGAAGGGATGGGCATTTATGAGTGGTATTGGAGTAAGAGGTTGGGTAAGGAGGGATGATACCCTGAGATGGTCCGAGGACTTCCCGTGGTGACGGAGGGAAACAGGAGTTGGGGCAGGTGGGGATGAGCCCTGATGCTCTCTTGGAGGAGATTGGGAAGAATTCTTAGCTCCGTGATGTGGGAGCTTCAGGTTAGTTGTCCCCACCCCTGACCTTGGAGAACTGGGCTGCTTTATTGCCTACATAGTTGAGAAGATGGTTGTCAGTGAACTGAAATGATATTTGATTAAACAGTATTTATCTGTGGTTGTTAATTACTATTGGTACCTTTTTTCAACAAATATTTGTATAGCACCAGCTATTTGCGAAGCACTGTGAGGCCCTGTCAGGAACACAAATACAAACAAAATTTTTCTCTCTGCTTCTGAGTGGCTTCTAGTCTTATAAAAGAGAAATTCTGCTTAGAGGGAATCCATTGGTAAAAATCCATTCATATAATCTATTATGTCCCAAACCAGCAAAGCAAATTAATGCAAAATAGCCCATTTCTGAAAGAAAAGATAAACTTACTGCTTTCAAGGTCAGCATAGGAAAACCGGTCCCATCAATTTTAGTTTTAAAGGTGATGGAATTATGGCTTTATCCATAGCTTTATACACTTCAACTTATTTCCCACCAACTTCTTCTCCTAGTTAGAAAATTAAAAAAAAACAAGAAAGAAAGAAAGAGAGAAAAGTGTAAATCAAAAGCAAAAGAAAAAAAGTTAAATACTTGCCTTGATTTGGTGAGAATGTAAAGTAAATCAAGTGGCAATTTAATTCTCAATGAACGTGTGACAACCATGGAGTTAAATATTAGATTTAAATATGGCAGCTAATTCTCTGCAAGAATTACATTTGTCTCTTTATATGGGCACTCTACCTAATGAACACATTTCTCTTTTCTTAAATTCAGCCGTTGCTACTGGAGCATGAGAAATTAATATACATTCTTATATTCATTAATATTGTTGCTCATAAAAGACCTTTTGATTTTTTTTTTAATCACCCTGTGTTCCCAGAGGGCCATGGAAGCTGTCATAGCTCCAAACCACACGAATTATCAGGGGAAAAATCCTATTAAAGCAAAACCTTAATCACCGCTTGCATTTTATATGAAATTGTATCTAAAAAGAAACTGTAGAGCAGATCCATCAACATAGAATGAATAAATAAGTGGTGGTATAGTCCTTTCAGAGAATATTATAAAGTAGTAAGAGCAAAGGAATTACTACTACACACACACTGTAACTCAATGTAACTCAATCTCAAGGACATTGTTGAGTGAAAAATGCAAGACATGGAAGAACACACATTGTATGTTTCCACTTATGTAGCAAAGTCAAACAATATCTCATTAGGGATATATCATTAGTAGCAAACCTATAGAGGAAATGATTAACACAAAATTCAGGCTAGTAATTACCCCCGGAAGAGAGTGGGGAAGTGGATACCATCAAGGAAGAATAAGGTGTCATAGTGGTGTTTTCACTGTACTAATGATGGTCTATTCTTGAATGGGATGGGAGATTTACATTATTTAAACTACAGAAATATGCTTTGTATTTCCTTTTGTTTTCACAATGCAGTTCACATTCAAGAAAAAAAACTTTTAAAGAAAGATCATCAAATTAAACCACAGTAATAAATCTTCCACGGGCTCAGCACCTGAGGCATTGCACATGATTATAGGAGATAGATGGGGTTGCTCTTAGCCTCGGGGAGTTTACAGATGTGCAATGATTGGGAGATAAGCCAGAATTCAACTAAGCATAAATCATGACATACTATGAATTCAGAGAAGGAGGACTTTGGTGGCCAAAGTTGTCTTGGAAACCCTCTCAGGAAGTGAGAATTTGAACTGGCCTTTGAAGGGTGGAAGAGTATATTTACTTTTTATTGTTTATATATTTCTATTTCTCTTGCCATGTGTGACACGATTTGCTATGGAAAAGAAACTTTGTGCATGTACTCTGGATTCAGATAGACCTGAATTCAAATTTCAACTCCTCCGTTCCCACACTGAGAATCACTGAAATTTCTGCAGGCTCAGTTTCCCCACTTACAAAATATGGAGAGGGATGCTTCCCAGGGCTGTGGGAGTAAAATGAGAGAGTACTGTTAGCTACACATTCCAAGTTCCAGAGGGCTTCTCAATCTCTTTTTAATACTGCCATTCGGGGATGAGGCATCCAGAAAAGAATGGCAGGCAATGACCTTGTGGAACCCTGTGCTGAGGGCGGCAGCATTTGACGGTCAAGGTGAAGAGGCGCAAGCTCCCACTGCAGCTCTGTCCTCCACAGAGTCTCCTTTTGGGCTTCCCACTGGCTCTGTCCTTCTGAGCAATGCTTCGTTCTGCTCCCCCCCTTGCAGCTGATGGGCTTCCAGAGAGCCTTGGCTGCCTCCTGCCTTGTTCCTCAGGAAGAAGTACAGATGAGTTGATGTGGACCAGCTCCACTCTAGACTAGAGGGGGAAGTATTCTCTCTTCCTGCCATGCAGCTATTCTTGTCTCTTCTTGGCTTTGGAGAGCCAAGACTAGGGTATGATCTTAGAGAGGGTTGGGGAAGCCAGCCGTAGCATGGTCTAAACATTTCTGGAATGAGAAGTGAGTCTCAACCATGGTCTAGCCCGGCTCACCACAAGGACAAAGCTTTAACTAGCCATGACCGGATCTTGCCTTTTCCCTTTGTTTCCTCTGAGCCTCCCTCCTCTAGAAGTCTGAGGCATCTTAACAAAGAAATAGGGATTCCTGGCTCTCTCCCTGCCTTTCCCCCACGAGACACACGACAAACTAGTATATGCAAAGCGTCTGGCTTGTGAGAGGCCTGCCGTTAATGTCCCATCCTTTCTCATTTCTCCCCTCTCCTAATTTGGAAAGTTCATTAATGACATTCTGTAGCCAACGGGGAGGTCACTCTTTCAATTCTAGTGAAAATAATAATTGAGCTCTGGAGAGCACGCTGGTGCAACCTCCTTCCAGCCACTTGAGGTGGACAGTGAGGACGGATACTGAGCCTCTCCTTTGGTTTGCTGGTGCATAGGGGAGAAGCTCAGGAGGCGGGCCCCTGACTCCCACCCTCTGCCTTCACCTCCGCGTGCCTCGATTCCAATTTCCATTCTGTCTTTGTTTTACAGTTGTTCAGCACATCAAGAGACATAACATTGTTCTGAAAAGGGAGCTAGGCGAAGGAGCCTTTGGAAAAGTTTTCCTAGCTGAATGCTATAACCTCTGTCCTGAGCAGGACAAGATCTTGGTGGCAGTGAAGGTAAGAGAACACTCCAGAATGTCTCATTATCCGTGGTCACACTCACATGTGGAAGTACGTTATTTCATGTTATATTCAGCCAGTTCAGGAGCAAATTATGTCTGCTCTGGTGGATGTGTTCAAATTTCCTGGAACTAAGTCGACGGTGGGAAGGGTGTTTTGGGCACATCTAACTGTCGGAGCTTCTTCTCAGGGGCAACCTACCAGTCCATAGGCTGTAAATAGCTCTGGGCTACTCTTCCAAGTCAATGCTAACTAAATACTGGATGGAGGTCAGTAGGGTCAAACAGAATTCCTCCAGCCAAGTCTTGGAGACTCAACCTGTGTCCTTGGATGGCTCGGTGCTTGTGCCAAGCTCAGGTGCAGCTTGTCCTCAGCGGAGGCTCTGGGAGGGAGACTGGAGTTCGCATTCCCTCTCAGCTCTCTGTTCTGCTGACATCTTCTGTTCCACCTGTCCCTGTCCCTCCCAAATGTTCCCAGAGCCCCAGGATTGAGTACAGTATGGGCACGATTCCATCCTGGGGTGGATGGTATCTCTTGTAGATGCCACCACCCTAGGAGACACAAGGTTTTACTGAAATAAAGGAGGCTGAAAGTCCCTACTTCCCACCACTTCCTCCCAAAACTCAAAAAGGAGACCTGGTCTTGAGTAAGATAAATGTTACTGGAGGGGATGAAATTTCCACTGAGCTCTCTAAAACATAAGAATTAACAAAAATAGCACAAAAGACTTCAGCTGATCTTTTACATATGCATTGTCAAAACTAAAAAAAAAAGAAAACCCAACTCACCAAGGTATTGAATAATATATGTAAAAGACTTAAAAGAGGCATATATTTATAAAATGAATTAAGTGGCAAAGGAATATGGGCTTGGCTAGTATAATAAAATGTAGCTTCTTGGCTTCACGGAGAATGATTGGGTTTTGTTTGTTTCTGCCAAACACAGGATGTTTATAGAGTGGTGTTTGTTTATTAGTTACAACCAGGACAACCTTTCATGTTTAAAAATCAAATGTCTATTCCATTAGTGCTGTACTTAGCATCGAAATACTTTAGTATATACATAATAGGTAATTGAGGAGAGAGAAAATTCTTCTGGAACTTACCCATCCTGCGGATTAAACACAGTTTCTGTTAAAATTCATCTAAATGAAGAAACGGTGCATTTGCTTTCCTGATACCATCTAGAGTAACCAAAACTGAGTGGCACGGAGGCTCTTAGACTCTCACCAAAGGTTTCTAAAAGCTGCACTTTGGAGCGAATAAAGGACAGAACTTTCTAGGGAGGGTAAATGTAATATCAATAAACATCATCTCACTAAGCTAGGCAAATGGAGGGGGAGAGGGAGCCAGAGGAGAGGAGACAGGAAGGTGAAGCTGGAAAGATGGGAGGTCAAGTGGGGTAAAAGGTGTAAAATAAGAATCCTTCTGTGACTCGGAGGGGAGGGTGCGGGGGGGGGGGGTTCCTGGTTGTGACTGCTTCCTCTTTTCTTTCATTTACCCCAAAAGTTTGTTATTTTTTAAAGCACAAAATGTTCAGAACATTTGGCAGTGTTCTATCTGCAGTCTTCGCTTTCCTCTGCAGCTTTTCCCCGCACTTTGGATAAATGGGACCAAAAGGTGCCTCTATTTTTGTAGATTCGTAGACTGATAAAATATGAGAGATGGAAGAAGCTTAGGGAAGATCTGATCCTAATCTAGCCAAGAGTTATACCCAAGGACACTGAAGACCATGGATTCATGTTCTGGGTTCATGTTTCCTCCCACTGATATTTGGAGGCCACCCAAGGAGCTAAGTCAGGCCTTCAGACTCTGAATTCAGATTCTTGGGGGTCAGAAGGTGAGCATCTTTGAATGTGAGAAAATTCTGGGAGATTAGGGAATCCTAGATGACAGTGTAGGAGTAGCTGAGGGACCTCAGCCAGATATGGAGAGGGAATCACCAAATTTCCTAGTAGGGGAGAGCCTTTCATTTTAGTGTCATTCCGTATTCTCTGCCTGCTTCGCTGTACTTCTCTGAATGCCCTTGAAAACAGGGTGTTCCCCGGCTAAATCCAGGCACCCTCAACTCCTGCATTCATTTCCTTCCCAACACATGCTAAGACAGGGCTTCAGGGCCTGGGCTGGTCATGATGAAGGATCAGCCAGCGTCAGCTGGGTGTGGACAATTGCCCTGCCCACAGCCTGCTTCCATTTAGGCACATCTCCCACTGCTATTATCAGTGAGGATTCTCCCTGGTTTGAATCCAGTCCCAGTCCTAATCCCACCTCTGACCTAGACACAGGACCTGGTCCTCATAAACCTCCTGCCAAAGAAGTTGGTGAATTCATGACCTATGGTGAGTGCTTGTGAATCAACACTGCTAAAAACAAACCAACAAAAAAACAACCAAACCAACACAAACTTGAATTTTCCCCTTTATCAACTCCTGACTCCCTCTCTGCTAGTTCCTTCTTGTTGAAATTCAAATGAAACTGTTATTTCAAGTTGAGAGGATGAAACACCTGCCGCTCAAAAATTCATTCCAACTTCAAGGTCGCACACCTAAGACGTCTCATCTCCACGACCTTGCGTGTGAAGTCTTGTTGCAGTCAGAGGCTATGTTTGCCTGAATGACTACTAGCTTCAGAGAGGATGCCCATTTTCACTTTCTGGGATCCAGAGGCTGCAGCCACCCAAGGCATGAGTGAGACCTTCCCCAGCTCTAGGATGAATGGATCTGAATAACACACGGACCCCTTACAGAGCTGCTCTCACCAGCCTGCCCTGCTCACTTTTCGGGCTGTGGGCTCAGCAACTGGAAGTGTATTCAAACACTATCCCCTGAGCCTGGGAGGAAAATTTCTATGGTTCAGTCCTAACCACAGCAAAACGATTTTTTAAGGAATGAGACAAATGGAATGCAGCTTCCGGGGCCCCACCCAGCCTGTCACCTCTGAGGAGTTGCCGCCAGAGATGCTCCTCTTCCATTGGAGGCACCCAGGGATGTTTGACAGGCTTTCTGCCCGTTGCCTAGCAACCCCTGCAGCATTGATTATGCATCTAAGAAATAGCAGCTATTGTCCTCTTTCCTTCTCTAGAAGGAGCTGACTGGTTTGAAATCCAAGGCTTTGCATTTAGACTGACAGATGTCAGTTTCCTGTAAATTCTGGCATCACCTGCCCCAAATGATTTAAGAACTTGAGGGATCTGCAGGAGCCGGTCTAAGACGGAAGTGATCCTAAAACACTCAAGAACCCACGAGGGCTGAGCACGCCTCTCCCGTTAGAGGATCTGCTTGTTTGGAGCCAACCAGATTGACCTTTTCTTTATATTTTTTGGATGACCTTTGTTTTTTAGTGAAATGGACGCGACATCTCTTTTTTTCCCTTTACACTGAATTACAATTGAAGAACCCATAAAGAGGATGAGGAGCAGAGGAACCCATCTTTGATCAGAATGAGTTACTTTACCTTTAAGTAACTCAATTGCCAAGGAAATGCTTCATGGTAGTTTCCCTGCATTAGCTGTGGGTTAGCTATTTTTGGCTCTATCCAACCTGCATTTCAATAGCTATGGTGCCTACAACATTTTCTTGTACTATGAATGCACGCTGATTTTTGTTTTTTAAATAAAGTGCGCTTCGTAGGATTCATGGCCTCTTTTCTCCCTCGCCACTAACTCAGGTGTATTTCTAGAAACATAAAATGCTGCATACAAGACAGACTTTAGAAATCATATAGAACCCAAGTCTCATGTTTTATAGATGAGAAATCCGAGACCCAGGGAAGTTGAGTGACTTCCTCGAGGTGTAAGTTAAAGCGAGTGAGAGGCACCGCACAGGAACATTTGAGACTAGGAATGGTGAGATCTGACTTCAGCAGGCACTTCCTTCCGGATTTTTGCATTTCATGATTCTGAATATCTTCTTGTTAACAGAGGGAATAATGATGATTTTCTTCACCAAGGGTTTTGGAAAAGTTGACTGATAAGCCCCCTGGCACATTACCATTCTGCAGCCCCTAAGTAGCATCCAACATGTTTTGCCATTCCTACATCTGGAGAGCCCTACCTCAGCCCCTCGGTCCACACAGCTGCCATTAATCCATCCGCTCTCCGTCCAAGTTGCTCATCTTTGGGGTGACCTCCCCTTGCCTGATCTGCCAGCTGGATCAGACCTCCCTATTATATCTATTAAGGCATCTGTACTTGTCCTTTATAGTCTTTGTCAAGGTTGTTAATTCTATATGTATCTGTCGGCTTATGTCATCAACAGCATGTATGTGTCTCCTCCGTTAGAGTGGCATATCCTTGAGGGTGGAATCCATGCTTTTTAGCACATTGTCTAATATCTAGTAGCATGGAATAAATGCTTGTTGAATGAATGAAGGGACGGACGGATGGACAGATAAACTATAGAAAAAAGTAGCCTTTGAAATAGTGAAGAGTCGCAGTTGGCATTTCTAGGTAAGGAAACGGTCTGATGAGCTACTGATAGTCATAGAATTTTATAGCTGAGAGGAACTGTAAAGATGATATATATATAGAATAATGTAATCTAATGAGAAATCATTTTAGAAATGATTAAACCACCATGCAGATATATAGAGCTATTAACTGATGTTCTTTAGCTTAACTCCCACATTTTGCCAGTGAGGAAATGGGAATGCGGAGAAGACGAATGACCCATCCAAGATCACGTAGCTTGAACGAGGGCACTTAATGTCAGATCTAGGACTAAAACTCAGGCCTCCCCATAAGTCTGATGCTCATCATGCACCACACTTTTTACTTATTGAATTTTGCACATGCCCTAGTAGACCCAAGTGAAGAAATTCAATACAATGCCACTTACCAAGTAATGCAAAGGTATGTGTTAGTTGGGCTCATTTGTGTGTAAGGATGAGAGACACTTTCGTGTTTTTCTGAGTAGAAATGCAATTCAAGGAAATAGGTGGAAATAAAGAAACCTGGAGTGAATATAAGCAAAACATCATAACCAGCTTTGATAAGAAGAATTATAGAATACTTATGAGAAACCTAACTCAATCTGGTTTAAGCAGAAAAGGAAATTTATTTGCTGAAGCTACGGGAAAACCTCGCTGTTGCTGTCCTAGTTTCAGGTCCTGCTGGTCAAGGAAATCAGTTCTCCCTGTATGTATCTCTTGGCTCTGCTTTCCTCTGTATCAACTGTATTCCCAGACAGGTTCTCCCCTTCCCACTGTGGGAAGGACTTGGCAGCAATGGCTCTGAGCGTAGATCCTGCCGTCCTAGCAACCCAAGAGAGAGCTCCTGTTCCCCAACAATTACACTGATGTCCAAGGGCCAACTCCTACTGGCTTGTTTTGAGTTGGGTCACCAGGTCCTCTGACTCTCTGGATAATAATCTGAATATCCAGACTTGAGTCATATACATACCCCTGGAAATGGAAGATGGGGTCAGCTCTATACAACACACAGAGACTGAATGTGGGGAACCATGGTTTCCCAAAAGAATACTAGAGATTCCATCCCTGAAAGAAGCTGTGAAGAGCTGAGAAGGAAAAAATAGAAGATGACCAACTCAAATAGGAACTGCGGGGCAGAAAGGCCTCACTGTGACTGGAACACCTGGGGTCTAAAAGCTCACTCTGGATCTGAGGTAGCCCTTAGGACTGTGCCTTCTTCATCCTCTCAGCAGGAGATATCAGGGATTGCCCTCTAGGCTTCCCTGCTGATGGAGTCCAGGTATCTCTTGCCTTTCTGCTGCTTCCTAACACTTGACTCCTGCTTCCAGGCCAGTTGCTGCTCACGCAGTCTCTGTTCCTCCATACAGACTGCTCAAGAAGGAAAAGACCATGTGTTCAGTGATTCCACTCTGTCTTCACCAGGTCACCTACCTGTGGCCCAACCATCCAAGGTCGTCACATGGGACAGATGAGGCCCTTTGTTGGGGAAGAAGCGACTAGAGCCAGTTGTCTCAGAACATGGATAGGGCAGAATAAGGGTTCAAAAAGGAAAACTCATTCTCACCCGTTCTGGAACAGTGAAACAATCCATAGACGAGAAAGGGCATCGAGAGTTCATCAATTCAAGTGCTCTACCCAGGCACAAATTTCTCTAAGACAGGTGGCTCTTTTCTTTCTTTTTTTCATTTTGGGGTTTTTTGTTTTTTATTTTTTTATGGTAGTCACCCTATCAGTCCTCACATCTTGATTAATCATGAAGTTTCCCTCCCATTCCTCCCTCTTCCTGTGCTCCCTCCACACTTCTCCATGGATACGGCACGTGAAATCCTTGTTCCAACAAAATGGAAAAGGAAGATGACAAGATGAGTATATTAAAGAGAACATTCATTAGCTCTGCCCCAAAAAAGGAGTTTGTATACCTTACCAGCAGACAATGTTACGGAAAGTGCTATCCACTCCCATCTTTACAAGTCTCTAGGAATAGAAATTATAGAACTTTTAATAGTGGCTTATTAAAAGCCTTCATCGTCTTTATGATCCAGACATTGTTTAGTAAATTTCTATTGTACTTTAGTGTAAGCCCATTTTTCCCTGGTGGCATGCATGCGTGTGTGTGTGTGTGTGTTTGTACATGCACAGTCACATACACTATGGGACTGAGAGTGACATCTTCCTGGTGAGAACCCCCTCCTGTACTTGAGTCAGGTAGACTCCAGTTACTACGTTGCTCCATCCATGTCCCCTTTCCAGGAACTTCAACTTTTAACCTTTGACAGGAGATCTGGTTTTTGTCCTGTTAAGTTGTCTTGTTAACCCTATTTTCTGGCTCATCTCCAATTTATTCCCATCTTCTCAGAAATGCTAAACCCAAAACAGTGCATTTCACTGGAATGAGGACTCCTCTGGTATTGAACACAGCTGGAGGCTTCACTTCACACTTCTATATCTCTGGAACCTGGGCCTTGCAGTAGCTGTGCTACTTTTTAATTGACTTTAGCATGATAACCCATCTCCCGATTGAGTTCCGATCTACCATGATCCATCAGCAACTTTAGTGAAATCGGCTCTGATTTTTAATTGTATTTAAAGCCGGTAAATACATTGCAGCTGCCCTTACTGGAGGACTTCTGATTCATTCCTTTGAGTCAATATCACTCATATATGACTGTTGCTATGAATTAGTTTCATGTCTTCCAAAGACTTAGCATTTGTAATATGCAGCTTGATGTAATATGCACACATAAGCTGTCAATTTCACCACCCAAATTAGTGCAAGCATTTTAAAGCATGTGAATTAGGACTTGGCCTTGTGTTTCCCATTGGATGGTCGACTCGTTAGATTCTGAACTGTAAGAGTTAGCGTGGCTGTGAAAATAAAGATAGCAGCAATCAACACCCTGGCTATGAATCTTGTATTTGAAGCTGTCACTTGGTACATAATTAAAGTCCTCGCAAAGGCCAGTTACATATGATCGAGTTGATATACACAGAGTGTTGCTTTCTAGTACGCAGTGAGCACTGAGTGTGATCAATTTCATTTTCATATCATCACTTCATTAGTTTTTACATTTGTCAGATTGTAGGGGAGCCACCTAATGTGCCCTCCTTAGTTTTTAAGATCTTCTATCAAACTCTTCCTATCTCTGAATGTATTACAACATAGTCTTCCAAAGTTCACTTTTATAAGAATTTGATAAAAGTTTCCTCTACCATTCTTTAGGAGAGACCCTATAAGTTAGAAGAATCTCATAGCATTGGGACTACAGCTTACTCTAAATACCTGGCTAATCATTGCCCATGAAAACCTTACAAGAAGGGTATCTGCCTTAATTCTATTTCAGTCTAGTATTGTTTTCCAGCAGTCCGAAAAGACATGTTGACCCATTGATAGCCTATTGATATGGCTTTTATAGAACAGTATTGTCCAACAGAAGTATATAATATGAGCCACAGATGCAAGCCACATTTGTATTTTTAAATTTCCTAGTATGTACATTTAAAAAGTAAAAAGAAATAGATGAAGCTAACTGTATTCATATATTTTATTTAACTCGACATATCTAAAATATCATTTTAACATATTGTTGATATAAAAATATTAATGAGATATTTTATTCACTGAAAGTTTCCAAATTCTGGTGTGTATTTTACACCTACAGCACATCTCAGTTTGGATTAGCCATATTTCAAATGACCACCATCCACTTGGGGCTGTTGGCTACCATATTGAACAGTGTGCAGGTCTAAGAGATATCAGAAGAGTCAACAGTCTCCATTAGCGACAGATCTTGACCCAATGAACCTGACCCAGAAGAACTTAGGCACATTGACAGACATTCTCGTGCATCTTAGTTGTTTCCTATGGGGATTTACTCACTGCCCTCCCATGGCGGTGGGCATTGGGCACGATGAGGTCTCACCATAATCTCTTCTTTTCTTATCCTTCACCTTAACTTTGTTTCTATGATGTTAAAAATTATAGGAGAGGAATATAAGACCTGTTTAAAAAAAGGACACAATCTCTGTTTTACCTTGTGTCTCCTAAACCACCTGTACTTTGAAATGCATGATCATTTGTCGTATCCTACAGCATCCATTCACACGGATGATTTCAAATAAGCTCTCTTGCCTCTCCTACCAGCTTCCTGTTAGTTAGCCTTAATATTTCGTGGAAGCATTTGAAAGGAATGTTAATTTTCCTTTGGTTTTTTTTTTCCTGACTTCTATTTTGCCTTCACTAGTTTCTCAGTTCTGTGCTGAAGTTTATTGCATGCTGCTCAATTCTCCCAACTCTGAATCAGTGTGTGCTCAAGGCAGTAACTCGCTGTAGCTCTGGATGAGACCTCTCCCTTGAGAATGTCTTCAGAAAAGGATGGTAGCTTTGAAGTGTCAGGAAATTCACCAGGAATAAGAAGAAACAAAACTACAAAGCAGACACCAGGAGTAAGAAAATAGCAATGCTCAATGATGGGGCAAATATGCCTGTCAAAGTGGTGGCGATTGTCAGTGAGGGAAGCTGCCACCTCATGTCCATTGCCAAGGACTCGGGGAACCAGCCAAGCCTTCCTTAATTGAGAAAAATGACAATCAGCCATGGTACAAAAACAGAGATGATTTTTATAAATAGGGTTGATAGCAGGATTTTTCCAGCTTCTGATTGCTGTCTGGCTATGGTTCCACCCTTAGAAAAATTCTGTCCTTCGAGTGCCAAATTCAGAAGATGATTTTGCCCAACTTGTTACTGCCATATTTTCTGAATCTCTTAAAATAGAGTTGAATCATAATTTAGAAAAAGGACCCAACATGCAAAAATGGATGGGCACATAGGATGGAGCTAGGTTTGTGGGATGCTCTTGCCCCATGAATAGTGAAATCTTTCTTAAATCTAAAAATTTTACTGAAGCACAGCTTCTGACATTACACTAAGAACAGTCTCTTCCTGCAGTAGATTGCTTTGGGGAAATGGAAATGTTAGAGGCTCGTTAGCTCTTTTAGTTTGGTTTGTGCCCCCCCCCAAAAAAATCCTGTCTTCTCTCCCATCCTACCCCTCTACCCCACCGCCTGACTCTCTCTCTCTCTCTCTCTCTCTCTCTCTCTCTCACACACACACACACACACACACACACACTAGCACTCTTGAATCAACACTATAAAGCTAAACTTAAGAAAAGAGGTTACATGCAGAATTTGTTCACACCTTGTGATGATAATGGCCTAAAAGGGTCAGGAGCCTTCTCTAGCTCACTGTTAAAGACAGGTCGAGGCCCCAGCAATACGCTGTCCCAGTGATGCAGGGCAGCCTCTGAGTACGGAGTCTTGATCTCTGAGAAGACACCGCGGGCTTCAAAGGGCTTTCGGGGGGAATGCGGACAGCCTCCGGGGCCCACAGTTCTCATGGTGGGGGGCCATCTCTGTGCCTTATCCATGCAGCTTTTGGCCTCCTGGATCCTCGTGCAGGCAAAGCGAATGCAGGCCTGGTTGTGGTTTTGATTTCAAATATCACTCTCTACCAGGACCTGGGACACATCTCAGCTTACACGGAGGACCTCACTCATTCCTCCCGGTGACCCTGTGAAGTAGAGGATATCGCTACCCTCACTCCACAGAGGAGAAAACCAGAGTTCAGAGAGGTCCAGAGCAGAGTCAGAATTTGAACCCAGATTTTTTTTAAAATTCTAAGCTAGAATGCCTTCTTTTTGAGTATCACCATTGTGAGGACCAGTCTTTTGACCAGAAGGAGAGCACAAACTTTTGTGGCTAGCCCTCCAGGAGACAGTGAATCGGGAAGTCTCCTCTTCATCCTTACATCCTCCTGCCTGCTTTCTCTGCCTGTACTTGGACCCATGTGCCACCTTTCCAGATGAACGCTCACTTTTCATTCCCTTCCAGTGCTCCTTTATCTCTAGTTTACACAGACCTTGTGGGTCAAGGGTTCTTTTATTTGCCCAACATTGGATTCTGCTGTCAAAGGAAATAGTGGAGACAAGACACATACCCAAAACCAGAATGCAAGTCCAAGGGTGAAAGATGTTCCCATGTGTGTATTTTGCACCAGCCGATGACAACGTCCATCTCCTCCGTGTCTATCTGCTCGCCCTAACTGTGATTTTTTTCCTACTTAGAAATTCAACAAAACAGTCGTTGGATTAAAAACCAACCTAAACAAGTCATCGAGATAAGCACTTCACACCTCCCTATGCAACAGGGATGAAGGGGCTGAGTTTGGGTGGGTATAAACCCTGTTTCTGGTGGTTCCAGGGAGCAGAGCCCCAGACTCCAGGCTCTCAGCCACTGTTCATTTTGTTATTAAATGAAGAAATGTGTGGTTTCCATGGCAACAACCCTACCAAAGTTTTATAGCCTCTCTGAGTACTTGCTGGACCAAATCTCACTTTTCAAAGCAGGTGCTCTTAAGGGACCCTTCTCAGAAAACCACATGCTAACATGAGAATGGGGAACCCCACCACCAGACCCTTTTTTCGATTGGTATCTCCAGAATTTGGCATAAGAAACAACTGCCTCTAGCCTAAAGAAAACTCTAGGTATAATTTCTGTATCATTGGGTCAGGTCATCACTGGAGAGAAAGCTTCAAATCCGGCTAAAGGCAGTTCGTGAAAATGCTAGATTGTAGCAGAAAAGACTTTGCGACCTTGTTGTTGCCTCTGTCATCTTAATGTTTCCTTGTCACTGAGGCGAGGCAGGCCCTGCATATTCATCCGTGCCCTCCTGTGTGGAGAGCGGCCTTGGGCCTGCTAAGTTACATATTGCAAGCTCATCATGCGGCAGACTTGATGACGAGCCTCTTGCCCCCTTTGGGAATGAAGGACTTGCTCCCTCGCTTGCTGGGAAGGCTGCAACAGTCTCAGCTGCCAGTAACCTATGGGGGCTCAGGAAGTCCACGCAAGGTCACACTCCCCTTCTGGGGTAGCCTCCATCCAGTGGCGGGCTGGTGTGAAGCTCCAAAGGCCCAGCCCCCTTGGCTCAACTCAGAACAGCTCCGAAGGTTCATCCTGGAGGGCCAGACGAGGCTCAGCTTCAGAAGCTCAGCTTCTCCCTCTGCCCAATCCCTCCCAGCAGGTGTTAATACCTAATAAATGTCTTGGCTGCTAGTTTCCACGCCAAGGTCTTTTCCTTGTGGCACATCCCAAGGTCTAGAAGCTGCCCGGGTCAGGAGCGTCCCCCCAGGAGAGCAGAGTCAAGGCAGCAAGCTACAGCAGGACCACCAGGGGCCTGGCAGTGTTCTTTGATCCTGGACATGGTGTGTAGTCTCACACTCAGTACACTTCTGATGCATGACCGTGCTTTCATTCTGCTCCAGTGTTCAATTTTTTGTGACTATGGATGTTCACATTTGCCATCTAACACTGGTAAGGACTCATTGCAGTCTCTAGAGAAGGCGTTCACGTACACACATGCCACCTCTACCAGCAGGAGTCCTCTGGGTGTCCTTCTCCTTGTCCCTTAACTGTAGTTGCTGTCACTGATTACTACAAACTCAGGGGCTAACACAACACAAAAGATCTCTCTCACAGTTCTCATGGTAAGACGTCCAAAATCAGTTTTACTAAGCAAAAGGGAAGATGTCAACGGGGCTGGCTCTTTCTGGAGGCTCTAGGGCAGAAAACGTTTCCTGGCCTTTTCCAGTTTTTGGAGGCCACCCACATTCCTTGGCTTGTGGCCCCTTCTTCTAAGCCAGCAGCGTGGCACCTGTGTCCTGTCTGACCTCTGCTTCTACCCTTACAGCTGCTCTCTCCTGATCCCCCTTCTCACCCAAGGGCCCTTGTGTGGAATGACTCAGAGCCCACTCGGACAATCCCTCTGCATCAAGACCCTTAACTTACTCATATCTGCAAAGTCCCTTTGGCCATGTATTCTGGGGATTGGCATGTGGACGCCCTTGTGGGGGCATCATTCAACCTGCGACCCTGGTGACCATGCCTGAGTGAGGACTCCAGGCGAAGAGAGGGACACGGGCAGAGACAGGGAGGCCTGGCCTGGTGTCATGTGGGAAGCTGCAGAGCCTTGTTACAGTGAAAGCATAGGTTTCAAGAGAGACATGTCAAGTGATCGAAACAGGGTGCCTGGGTGGCTCAGTCAGTTAAGCGTCTGCCTTCGGCTCAGGTCATGATCCCAGGGTCCTTGGGATAGAATCCCACATCGGGCTCCTTGTTCAGCAGGGGTCTACTTCTCCCTCTCACTCCCCTTCTGTGCTCTCTCTCTCTCTCAAATAAATAAATAAAATCTTTAAAAAAAAAAGTGATCAAACTGGACAGAGATGCAGGTGAGCTGGTTCAGTTAGGATGTGTGTTTTAAGCGTGAATTAGAGTAATTATAAATGTTACTTCTCTCCCTCTTTGCCCATAAATAAGCCCCTGAGGCCAGGATTCAGGTCACTGTCTTCCTGATGCCAGCTCTGTGACTGGCACAGGGCAGGAGCTCAGCACAGGTGTGTGGCATCACGGAATGTCACCTTTGCCCTGTGACACCGCCGTGGCGGAGCGCTCTGAGAAGAGAACTAAGGGCCCCAGAGCCTGGCCGGCATGACCCTGGGCATTGTCATCTTGGCAACGTGATGGGCTGGCTTGGCACTGACTGGACAGGGGCATCTGCTGAGCCGGCAGCTTGCATGGGCCCAGGGGGGAGAAGGCTTTCAAACGTGTTACATAATAAAACTGGCAAAATGATCACTGTTGAGGCTGGAAGATGGGTACATGAGGGTTCGTTATGCTCTTCTCTCGACTGACTGTTTCCATGATATGAAGTTTTTTTTAGAGTTATGTGAGCAGAAGTGAGCGGCACATGGCATCCTTGAAAGTGGAACAGGTACCACAACAGAAGAGAAGTCTGTGGTAATAATTGGGTGATAACAGGGATAAAAAGGATGAAGACTCTAAAAAGCTCACGTCTGTTACTTATGAAGAAACACCTGTACCGAACGCTTCATCAACTGCAAAGCTTTCCATACCCACGAGGGACGACTGCTCCTCAGTGTTTAACACAGACAGTATTTCCTTGGGAATGAAGCCATTTCCCAGTCTTTTGTATAACGAATGAGATGAATTTCTTCCCATGTAGGAACCGCAGGGCCCACTGGAGTCATTCCTTCTCCACACAACCTTCCCTTAGATGTTCTCAGTTTGAAGTGTGTTGCTTCTCTCCCCTGTCTGCCCCCGTCCCCAGACGCTGAAGGACGCCAGCGACAACGCCCGCAAGGACTTCCACCGTGAGGCGGAGCTGCTGACCAACCTCCAGCACGAGCACATTGTCAAGTTCTACGGTGTCTGCGTGGAGGGCGACCCGCTCATCATGGTCTTCGAGTACATGAAGCACGGGGACCTCAACAAGTTCCTCAGGTAGGGCGCGGGGTGTGGCGCGGGAGGGAGCTGGAGGAGGGAGCGGGCCTCCATGTTCAGACAGGCCTGAGGGTGAGGACAGGGAGCTCCGGGGAAGGGCCAGGGGTCCCCTGGAACGTTCTCGGGTGACAACACCAACACGTTCTACAACACTCGGGTGACAACACCTCCGTTCTAAGAAACGGAGGACACTGAAGAAATGAGGGACGGGAGAAATGAACTGAGCCGTGGACTCTTTGGGGAAGGGAACCAAGTGATGCTTTTATTTGCCTTGAGCAGACGTACAAATGGAAGTCGCCCATTTAAGAGCATGAATGGAAAGAGTAAGCAGTCCCAGTAGTGTGGGCTGGGAGACTGGATTCTCCTTCCTCGTCTGCATCAGCGGCCATGTCCGCCTGGGTAGGTCTCCAGCCCGCTTTGTCCCAGGCACCCCGACTCCAGGTGGGCCTGAGCTGGACCCTCTCTCTGTCATCCCTGGCTCTAACACGCTGTGTTCTTTCAAACGTGGCTACCTCTCAGCTTTGAAAGGCCAGCAAGTGTGCGGCCTGTGGTGTCTTGGTAGGTAGTTTAACTGAGGAGAAACAGGAAAGATGTCAGCCTCGGTTTTCTTAACTGTAAAAGGGGTATAATAGTACCCACATCAAGGACTAGTGTTGGGACGATTGTGATAATAGATAATCAATAGATATTGTCCCCAGAGCCACATGGTTGAGGGATCTGCAACCCTGGGGATGTTATACCTCTTGTGTTACGGTGACATCTAGACCTCTCTGTCCTCCTCCAGCTACTGGGGGCCCTGGAAAGAGCTTTCCTCAGAAATGGGCACCAGGCAGCCCCTGGAAAATTCAGAAACTGTGCAGTTTAATAGTCCATCGCTGAGAGAACGGTGGCAGGGGACAGTGTACTGCTGTGCTTAGAGATGTCATCATGCGGTTTGTACCTTCCGGATCACTTGTACTAGGCTCATGAATACACGTGCAATTTAGTCTTCCTTCCCTGGGATGGGTCCCCCTTCTCAGCCTTGCTTATGATTGCATGGGGGGAGGGAATGCCAGGTGAGATTAGGAATGTGTAGCCAACTCTTGGTGCTCAGAGTCAGTCATCCTGATGTGTTCCTCAGTGTCAGCAGCTTTTCTTGCTGGGGAGAGGGGATGATGATAGATTTTGTCTTTCAGATCTCATGTGAAAGGAAGAAAAGCAGCTACCTTTGGTGGAGGTCTAGCTGCTCATAGAAGTATTTTTCCCTTGTTCCTGTGTTCTAGGCTACTTCTCTAATTAAAAATGGTGCTTTCCAAAAATATAGCACCAAAAATAATACACCAAACGTATTCACCTGGATGCAATTAAATGCTTCTGTGAGCTCACACTGTGTGTGTGTATGCATGAGTGCATGTGTAAGCATGTGTGTGTGTATGTGTTTGTGTGTGTGTGTGTGTTAATCCTTCCACTTTTGGCTCAGCCAACCTCTCCCTAGCTTTCCTTCCTGCTTCCAGAAGGAGCAGACCCCTGATTCTCCCTGGGCGTCTTGCACAAGGCATGGAGCTATTAGAAATCTCTCCCACTTGATTTCAGAATCTGCTGAACTCTGGTAACAAGAGGTTTTCAATGCCAAGAAACAGGTTCTCAGGCACAATAATGCACTGTGAACTACAGTCCGTCCTCCCTTTCTGGAAGGGAACCCAGCCCCTCAATGCCATGACCATGCCCCCCCCCCCGTGTCATTGGCACTGCCCTATAAAGACAGATGTCTACAATTTCCTCTCACCCTTTTTATTCATCCAAAGCCATACACTGAACACTAACATGGCCAGGCCCTGTGCTAGGGTGGCTGGGAAATGAGGAGAAACATAGTTCTTGCTTGCAAAGAAATGCCAGTTTTTCCTTTGGAATCTCTCCAGAATTCCCTTACGACAAGTTTGCAAGTAATAACAGCTAGTATTATTGAGACTTCTAAGCATTTTAAATAGTTTAACTTGTATAAACTTAATAAACTATTATTACAAGTATTCCCATTTTATAGTCAAAAAAAGAGAACTGAGTCACAGAGCTGAGATTCAAACCCACAGCCCCTGGCTGCAAAACCCAGAGCCTTAAGCACTGCACTGCTTCCTCTTGAAGCAGCCGGTTAAAAAGATCAGAAGGAAAGTAGCATGCTGTGGAATTTGGAGCCAGACTGTGTGGCTAAGTGCTGACTGTAACCCACACTTGGAGAGAATAAGCTGAGGAAAGGTGTAGAGGCTCCCTCATTAGAAGCCCATTGAACCTTCCTGCTCTCCCAGCCAGGGTGCTAATCGTGCTTTCCCCGTTTTAAGGCATGTTCTCCCGGAAGAGGTAAAAATATGTTTTTATTTCCAAGAGCTGCAAGGTAACCTGGAGAATGAAGCAGAGGGCTTTTGTGTTGACTTTATTTATACTCCTCTTGAGAACTTGTTTAGAAGACTTGCCTGCCCTCTTTTTACAGCAGGATTTTCTGCTCAAAGGCTTCTCCCATTAAAAGGAGTCTTGTTCCAATACTCAAAAGCAAGCAGAGGAGACAGCTGGTTTAAAAGGTGGGAGCCTGCCCTAAACCACACATGGTAGCGGAGAGTGCAGAAGCACTGGAGGCCCACAGCCTTCTGGCGCCTTCACGCAGAGGTGGCCTGTGGCATTGGCCTCAAATGTCTCCTCTTCTCTGGAGTCTTTGCCATGGATAGATTCTTAGAAGGGTCTAGATTCCTGGGGCTGAAATAGGGTTCTGGCAAGTGAGCAACATATTTCACTCTTTGATTTGAATCTATGAAGATTACATCCTGGCCTAGATTCTCTGGTTATTTCAGGATTTCTCCTAGTTTATGTGTTCCTCTAGGTCTCTCTGCTGGCTTGAAGTCACAGTAAGGGCTTTGTCTCCTGTGATAGGTGAAAACATTCCGCCTTTCCCCTGCCCCCTCAGTGCTGGGGAAACAACCTCAACCTTTGAGCAATCTTAAACTGGCTTTCCATGAAAGGCCACGAAGCTCCACACAAGCACGGTATCAGTTACTACTCCCATCAATGAGCTTAGGAGGGTGCAATGAGTACCCTCACTTTACAGAGGTGAACCGTGCTAGGACCTTCTTGCGCAGAACCAGGAAGTTCCTCCCCTGGAATGGTTCAACCCAGATATTTAGAGATACAAGGGACCTACACGATCACCTAGCCTAATAGCCCTTTGTCTGTTTGACTGATGGGGAAATTACAGACTGGACAAGTTAAAAGTCTTCCCTAGATCCTGGTGGTGGAAAACTCCCCTCCTCCTCATCCAGTGCTTGTTCTCTGAGAATACAAGAATGAAGGATTTGGAAATCCAGCAAAAGGGGGAATCGCTGGGGGCTAGAGCCAGGAAGAAGGGGCATACACCTGCAGTGGGAGACAGTCCAACCGAGGTGGGGCTGGCTGGTGTGGGGAGAGACAGAAGGAGCAGGGTGTTCTGGGACAACTCCAACCCTTTCGTTTTTCAAATACTGGTACAGCTCCACAACCTGCAGGTGGGATCGTCCACTTTAAAATCCATTTAAAATCTTCCATATTGATTTTGAGTGCTTCCAGCTGTCCTGAAGGAAATCTTCTCCCTTATTGGCCTCTGGAAGGAAGCAGCACTTTGACCGCTCCACCGAAGCTTCTGAAAGAGAGGGACCCTTTACTCTTTGCCCTGCCGTGCCCCTCAGGCCATCAGGGGCCAGTGACACCAGTCTTGGCAGGATTCAAGAGCAGGGCCTGGTGGGGCTGAGGGCGCATCCTGAGACTGGGACGCTCCCCTCCTTGAAGCATGTGCCAGTGTTGAGGTGCCTTAAGTCATCACATGGCTGGGGAAAGGCCAAGTGCATAAGATAGAAGAAAAAGAAGATATAAAATACCATACTCCCCCACCCCCACCATAATGTAAAGAATAAAACTTGGACCAGTAAAAGAATCAATGTATTGTGATTCCAGAACTCTCCATGTGGTGGCCAGGGCACAGGTGGGCAGGGGAGGGGTGGGCAAGAGATGGGATTTTTCACAGTGAATGAATGTCCAGGCTGAGGGTGCCCTGGGATTCTGCTCAGGTGGGTTTGAGGGAGACCAGGGCAGCTTGGAAACCCTGCCCCACTGCAAAACTCTGGCCCTGGTGGGGGCACGCTGGAGACATTGGCCTGGGTGGGGGGTGCTCTGGCTGCAGCTTGTAGCCGGGAGGGGAGGCCTGGGGCTCCCACTGGGGCATGATGACCCACCACTCCAAGAGAGCCAAACTCTCCCCCCGTGTTTTGGTTTTGGTTTATTTTTATTTTTGTTCATGTTTTTTGCACCACTGCTTCTCAGGGTCAGGGGCTCTGGCCAGTACCTGGCCCCAGGCTAGCTCTGGGGCCCCTAAAACACAGAGCTCTGTGTGTGTGTGTGTGTGTGTGTGTGTGTGTGCTGAGGAGGGTACCATGCAGGCCCACATGGCCCTGAGAATTCTAGATTTCCTGGGAATTGAAGCTTTAGGGGTGCACCTGTGGGCGAAGCATCTCCTCCCACTCTTTAGCTAAGTCAGGCAGCCCTTGAGTCCCAGCTGCTGCTGGGAGACAGGGCCCTTGGAGGGAAGAGCTGGGGCTCCAGCAACACTTCCGTGTCCTCCACAGGGCCCATGGGCCTGACGCCGTGCTGATGGCCGAAGGCAATCCACCAACAGAGCTGACCCAGTCCCAGATGCTGCACATCGCCCAACAGATAGCCGCGGGCATGGTCTACCTGGCGTCCCAGCACTTCGTGCACCGAGATCTGGCCACCCGCAACTGCCTGGTTGGTGAGAACCTCCTGGTGAAAATCGGGGACTTTGGGATGTCCCGGGACGTGTACAGCACTGACTACTACAGGGTGAGTGGCTGCACCCATCAGGGGTCCCCAGGGCCCTCTTTCCCTGGGAGCCCCTTGTATTCATTTGCTGGGGCTGCCATAACAAAATACTGTAGACTAAGGGGCTTACCTAATAGACTTTTATTTTCTCTGAAGGCTAAAAGTCCAAGGTCAGGGTGATGGCAGGGTTGCTTTCTCCAAAGGCGTCTCTTCTTGGCTTGCAGACAATGCCTTTCTCTGTGTGCTCACATGGTCTTGTTGCTCACACAGTCTTGTTGCTGTGTGCGTATCCCTGGTGTCTCTCTCTCTCTGTGTCTAAATTTCCTTGTCTTGTAAAGACACCAGCTAGATTGGATGAAGGCCCACCACAGCCTTGTTTTCATTTAGTCACCTCTTTAAAGACCCTATCTCCAAATACAGCTATAGTCTGAGATACTGGGGGTTAAGGCTTCCATGCACAAATTTGGGGGGAACACAATGCACCCCATAAACCCATCCTGCTCTTTCCATGATTCTCCAGAGTGGTGTGTGATATCTCCAAGACAAAAGCCCTCAGTGTGATGGTTCAGCCAGGGGAGCCCAAGGGCTTGGGGGAATCCCTGGTTGGCACAAGGTTAAAGGGTTTTGAGGTTTATATTTGATTCTGTGAAATTATGCCTGGAGCCTTTATCTGAGGGTGTGGCTGAAGATGAACTTTTCACACAAATAATAACACCATAGACCTTAGAAGTTCCCACCCAGAGCCATCTTGGTTGAAAGTGGGTTGGCTGGTGGCCTTCTTTGTGAGATGTAAGAGGTTCTGTCCTGCCTCCTCCTGAATGGTCCCACCTCTGGCTGGCTAGGTTTCCACCACTAGAAACACTAAGGGGTAGAGTTACAGAAACAAATCAAATCCCCTGATTACCTGGAACTGGTCCCCTGGGCAAGGTGGATTTGTTAACTGAGATCTTGGAACTTGGGTAGGAGAGGAAAAGGACATTTCTGGAAATCTTGAAGTCACGATATTGAAAGTGAAGGTTTGAAGTGGTATTCTGCTACCTCAAACCCTCAATTTGGTTTTCCTGTGGTTTTGCTTGATTTTCAAGGGCAGAGGAAGAGAATAGGAAGGAAAAGGAATAAATGTGTTGCGTGTACGTAGCCTAAGAAGGTAAAACATATAACTTGACTAGATTTCGTAAGGTAGGACTGGCAGAGACAATGCCTCTCCTCACCTTTGGTCTTCCCTTTATGATTTTTTTTTTTTTTTCTGAAGAACTTTGTTTCCAATGCCCCTCTCTGCAGCCTTACTCACTTCTCATGCCCCTGCATTTTAGTCAAACCAACATCACTACAAGTAGTCTAAGAAAATAAATCCAGTGCTTTGCTGCATATTCTTCTGTAGATTGTTTTGTGGGATTTCTTCCTTTGTCACCTTGAGAAGCATTGTTCACAGTCTGTGGGACAAAAAAAAGAGTGGAGACCAAATTGAAAAGGATTCCCTTGGGTGTGTCTGTAGAACACGTGAGTATGGTCTTAACGTCAAGTGTTCAAAATGGAGCTTTGAAGCACCTGTCCTGAGTCTAACGATGACTAGTCTATTCTGGATAGCTAAAATATGGTGGGAGCCTTTACCTACTGATGCAAGCATCTCCACTGTTAGCTCTGTTCCTTTGGTGGGAGGTGGGGGTGGGGACATTTCCCTGTCTCAAGAGATGAAGAACCACATGAGTCCTTCCCTAAAGAAGAGCTTTGCTGATCTTGATGAGCACCAAAGGGAGAAACATGTGGCCCTAGCAAGAGCTTCGTCTTTAGCAGTAAGTTAATAAAGGTCCTAGAATGCTTGGCACAAAATAGGTATTCAACAAATGTTTTCAACTTTATCATGATCCAAATGGATAAAATCATTCTTCATTCCCAAAGCCACAACTGAGCCAGGTGGAGTCCAGTGTCATTTCTTATAATCTCTAGAAAAAATAAATCAGGGAAACAAGATAGAAATGCTCAACAGTAAGAAGATAAACAACCTGATTAAAAAATAGGCAAAATTTTTAAGTAGAGGTGTCTCCAAAGGGGATATACAAATGTTCACATGAAAAGATGCTCAACATCATTAGTCATTGGGGAAATGTAAATCACAGCCCCATTGAGATAGCACTTCACACTCACTAGGATGCTGTAATAAAGATGGACAATAGCAAGTGTTAATGGGAATGTGGAGAAATCAGAGCCCTCGTACACTGCAGGTAGGGATGCAAAATGGTGCAGCTGCTTTGGCAAATGGTTTGGCAGTTTCTCCAAATGTGCAACACAGATTCATCATATAACTCAGCGATTCCACTCCTAGATATATTACCTAAAAGAACTGAAATCATACTTTCACACAAAAATGTGTACATGAATGTTCATAGCAGCATCATTCATGATAACTAAAAAGTGGGAACAACTTAAGTGTCCAACAACTGGTGAATGAATAAATGAGATGTGGTGATCATACAATGGACTATTATTCACCAGTAAGAAGGAATGAAGTACTGACTCATGCTACAGCACAGATGAGCCCTAATGCAACCATTATGGTAAATGAAGGAAGCCAGACTCAAAAGATCACATATGGGATTCCATTTATATGAAATGTCCAGAATAGGCAAATCCATGGAGACAGAAAGTAGATTAGTGGTTGCCAATGGCTGGGAGAATGGAGAATGAGGAGTGACTGCTGCTGGATATGGAGTTTCTTTTTAGGGTGATGAGAATGTTCTAGAAGTGTACAGTGGTGGTGGTTATTTAGTATATTGATAAATGTGCTAAATACCACTGAAAGGTAAATATTATGGTATATAAATTGTATCTCATGTCTTTAAAAAAAGTCTAAAAAGTCTACAAGTCTATGGTATATGAATTATATCTCATGTCTAAAAAAAAGTCTAAAAAGGAAAATACTAGCTGAATAGTGACCATTATTATGAACATAAGAAGTTAGTCTGGATTATTTAGACATTATAAAAGTACTGTCATTTGTTATCTACTTTATTTTGTTATCATTTATTAAAAAGGAAATTCACCACTTAGGTGACGTTTTCCCGAAGTTCTTTTTTCTGAATTGATTGGAGGAAATAATGTTTCCCAGTTTCTTTGTTAAATGTTCTTGGAACTATCCTCGTCATTAGCAAATGTACTTCAGATGCCACATTTATGCAACCCCATCCCCCACCCCTCTCCCACCATGATCACTACTCAGTGGCAGCTGGGAGATCTGTATGTTCACTTGGCTATTTGTTGTTCCCACCAAGGATGAGGAAGAAGAACCAGCCTTACACTGGCCTCTGTTATAGGTGGGGATGGGCAGGAGGGGGTAGGAAAGTGGATGATGGATATTAAGACCAGACAATTTGATAGTAGCCTAGGAAAACAAACGATGGTTCACCTTTTGGTTCCATGAAATTATTTATTATCCTAGAAGTCATTTGTAGTATATTTTTGCTTATTAAAAATATCCATAGCAAATCAGTGGGCTCCATTCTGTTGGTTTTGTCCAATGGACAAGCAGAAGCTGTTGCCGATTCTGCACGTGAACTACAGCACCATCTTGCAGTGGCTGTTTCCCAGACCATTCTTGCTTTCCCATTAGTTATTGACCTGTTGGATCATCTCTAAGCTCTGCATTAGTCCCCTTCCCATCATGGTGTCTTTTCATCCTGTCTGTCACTGGAGCTGGGGAATGTGCGTACTTCAGAGCTTTGGTTTCTCATGTGCCAGCACCTTAAGTATGTTTTTCTTCATTATTCTCCTCCTATCCTCTCCAAAAGCCTGCGTCAAACCCCAGGCTGAGGAGCTGCTTGCTCTAGCTGGTGTGTGCTGTCATCACCAATGTTAAAAATCTCTTCCGCCACAGCAATGGGGGAGGATTTTTGTGTCAGCCAAGGCTCTCGAATCTGAAAGGATGGTGCTTGGTCCCGGAGTCAACTAGGTTGAGGAGTAACATGTCCCTTATCTTTAAGCAAGAGCAGGTCCCACTGGTAACCTGTGCCTTCTGCCCATGATGCTTTAGGAACAGCCCTGTGGGGTGGCCACAGCTCGGGGCAGTCCGTGGCGGGAGGGGCATGTAGCAGCTGTTCCTCCATCATGGGGGAGCAGGCAGCACCAGAAAATGGCTGCCTTACGGCTTCCACCCTGTTGCAGCTGAACTAATTATATCCTCCCAATGAAGGGAGAAATCGGAACAGTACATTTGCATTGAAACTAGGCTGATATGGTGGGTTCAAAATTACTCTAGCATTTATGTCCTCTGAATTGTTTTAATTAGCAGCTCTGCAGTACCAGCCTTTTATTTAGTTTTTATTGCTTCCCTCCACTGGCAAAACCTAGCATTTCAGAAACATCTGAACCAGATTTCTGTCACATTCTGCCTGTCGGAGACCTAGGATCTCACTCTCCTTGGTCATTACGGGGCCACAGTGGATCCACTGAAACTTTTTCTCATGTGCACTTTGGTAGTTTTCCCTGTTTGGGTCCAACACATGCTTAAAATGAATGTGATCTGTTGGTGAGGAGAGATCCCTAAAGATCTGAAATCCTAGCTTTTAAATCTTGTTCTCCTTTGGGCTTTAGTTTTATATTGAGGTGGTAAGAAACCCTGTCCTTTAATTCATCTTCCACTTAAGGAGAAAAAAGAAGGAAGCACAATAGGCAAATTGATTTATGGTGGACATTTACAAAAGCAAATGAGTATACATTGGCTAAGCAAGGTTATGGTCAGAATCCTGAAGTATTAAAGTGATACCAGCTACAGTGTCTAAGAACTCTTCAGTTGTTCAGTACCAGTTTATTAGCTGCAGAGAGAAAAGAAAATGGATGGTATTGATATCAGCTGATGTAACAAGTAGCAAGAAGAACTGATTTAAACTTTAGTACCAGGGGCACCTGGGTGGCTCAGATGGTTAAGCATCTGCCTTCGGCTCAGGTCATGATCCCAGGGTCCTGGGATCGAGCCCCACATCGGGCTCCTGGCTCAGCGGGGAGCCTGCTTCTCCTCCTCCCTCTGCCTCTCTCCCTGCTCATGCTCTCTCTCTCCCTCTCTGTATCTGTGTCTCAAGTGAATAAATAAAAAAAAAAATCTTAAAAAAAAAAAAATAAACTTTAGTACCAGCTGGAAAATAAAGTCCTCAACCACAGAGACGAGAGGAAGACTTATGTAACTTAAGAACAAAACAAACACATGAGAAATAATCAAGACTTAACTTTTCATACCTTGGGTATTGAAAATAATGTTTATTTTTTATGGAATATTTTTATGTAATATGAGCATTTCTAGATAGATCAATTGATAAATAGATTGATTGATTGATAGATCAATCATGAGTCATTTCACAAAATGTTTTTAGTGAGTTGTCGTGTAAAATACCAATGTCATTCCCTCTATGAAGAACAGCACCGAATCTCCCTGGTGAATGCCTGCTAATTCTTCAAAGGCAATTCTTGTTTCATCCCCTCCCTGACTTCCTTCAAGCACAGTAATTGCTCAAAACCCATGATGCCTCTACGCTTCATATAAATAAGCAGTACAACATAGTGATTTGACAAGTTTATGTACTACGCTATGCTGTACACCTGAAACATTGTGTATCAACTCTAATCAATTTTTTTTAAAAAATGCATCTCACTAGGGACATCTGGGTGGCTCAGTCGGTTAAGCGTCTGCCCTCAGCTCAGTTCTTGATCCCAGGGTCCTGGGATCTAGTCCCTCATCTGGCTCCTTGCTCAGTGGGGAGCCTGCTTCTCCCTCTGCCTGCAGCTCCCCCTGCTTGTGCTCTCTCTCTCTCTCTCTGACAAATAAATAAATAAAATCTTTAAAAAAATGCGTCTCAGGGTACCTGGGTGGCTCAGTCATTAAGCGTCTGCCTTCGGCTCAGGTCATGATCCCAAGGTCCTGGGATCGAGTCCCACATCGGTTTCCCTGCTCAGCGGGAAGCCTGCTTCTCCCTCTCCCACTCCCCCTGCTGTGTTCCCTCTCTCGCTGTGTCTCTCTCTGTCGAATAAATAAATAAAATCTTTTTAAAAAAAAGCGTCTCACTAATAAATGCATTCTCACAAATAAATACATAAATACATAAATAAATAAATAAATAAGCATTACAGCATAGAGCACATTGCATCATGGAAATTTGTTCATATATGTGTCTTCTCACTAATACGGGAGCAAGGAGAGGACAAGTCTTACATGTCTTTGTATCTGAGACTGCCCCTGGGCATGGCACATACTGAGTGGTCCACACGTGATTGCTGAACAGGACACGTATCAGGAAAAACCTTTTTGAGTATGACGTTTTCGCCCTGTAGAAGAATGAAAAAGATACTCAGATTTTGGTAGGTGGGCCTGGCCCTGAGGCTAGGAGCACTGGTTTCAGGAAGCAAAGGTAGGGATATAGAGATGTCCTTATCTCCGACCATTTTTTTTTCAGTAGAGATCCCGGAGCTAAAACTTATTTGCACTTATACTATAGTAAAAAACAAACAAAAAAAACAAAAAAACTTCCTCTGACGTAGTCTGCCTAGAACCTTTGAAACCAGGCACATTGTTCATTTTAAGAGGCAGCGAAGTCCCTTCCTGAAAGAGGAATGTCCTCTGTCATTAACTCTTCTTTGCATACATTTCCTTCATTTCCCCCTTCATATATAATACACAATTACTCAACATCCACATGAACAGTTATAGACCTTTCTATTTGACTTCTTTTGATTAAAGTGGCCCCAGAAACTTAAGAGCTTATTTATTTCATGAAATCATCTTCAATTTACGCTTCATACCACACTCAGAGAGAGCACAGTTCAGAGGAACCTGTCTGCTGGGGAGAAATCAGAACATTGAGTTCAGACGAATTCTATATTAAACTAGATTTGCATAAATTATTTCAAGATTCTAAATTGGCTTAATTTGTATTCAAGCCTTCCTAAGAACCTTTTACATATGCTTTGGTGTCGCAAAAGGGTGGGTGAGTGTCCTTGCATGCATTCATTCATTTTTTGGACACACATGTATGAAGCAGCTACTATGTGCTAGATGCTTTACTAGATACTAAAGCATCCAGATAAAAAAGACACGTGGGCTGGGACTCCGAGGAGTTCTTGCACATGTGATAATGTGATAATGTTGTAATAGAGACATGTACCCTAAAGAGGAAGCCACCAGCCTACTTTGGGAAATCAGAGTAGGGTTTGCAGAGATGTGACATTTGAGCTGGAATATGAGATATGAGCCCCAAATTGTTCTATTGGCAAGAGGGCCCCGACCAGGCGGGGAGGGAGACATTGTTGGCATAGGAGGGAGCTATGAGAAGAGATGGCAGTGTAAACATCATGGTGTGTGGCCAGGGAATGGGGGCCCCTCTGCCTGCAACCTTTGCATGCAGGCTAACAAAGTAGGCTGTTGACGCTATTATCAGATTTCACAGGGACCTGTTTGCCATCCAGAGCCTTTGGACTTGGTCCTTTTGGCAGCAGGGAGCCACTGAGAGATTTTATGCCAGAAAGAAACATGTCAGATTGCATTCTGTCAGCTTATGAAAATAGATCTGCCCAACAGATCCCCAAATCCCCACTCCTGTATAGTAGAACAGTGTCTCTCAAACCAGGTCCCTGAGCTGTCAGTGGGTGTTTGCCGGTGAAAGAGATCCATGATCACCAGGCTAAGCAATCATTTTCCTTGCTGCAGAACTCCTCAGAGCCTTTAGTCTGTCACCGTGCCATGGGACCTTGGGATGGAGGTATGGAAGAGGTATGGAAGGTGCCTGAAGTCAGCATGGAGGGGCTGGCCTGCAAATTCTTCGTCCAGGACCCTGGGCCTATTCATTTCCTGGTGAAGACTAGTGAAGACGGTTAGCAGGACATGGAATAAATCTCTCTTGCATTTTCAGTCTCCTAGTCCTTTATTCCTGAGATCACTAGCCTGTCTACTTTGTGCGTAGAAGAGCTACCTGCAGAAATTAAGTAAGCAATTAGGTGCTCTGGGAATGAAGATAGGCCATAGCTCATTGGCGCAGATGGGCCAGCAGGACTCGGATTCCTCAAGGTGCTGAGAGGTGAGCAGGTACTTCCTCCCCCTTCTGCCCTGTTTTTGAAACAATCTGGCTTTAGCTTTCTCACACTCATGATATTCCATGTTTTTCTCATCACTCAGACCAGAGCCCCTTAAAATGGAAGCTGGCAACAAAAAGTTAGCTGGGTTAAAGAAGAAAATGTCTCAGACTGAGATCCTAAAGGCAAAGGTTCAAATCTACTTTCTCTTTTCTAATCTTATGTTTCTATCAATGAAGAATGAATTTAACCGAGGCTAGCAATATGCTACTAGCCATGGCTGAAGCAGGTAGAGAGTCATTTTTGCTTACATGACAAGGAGTTCACAGGTGGGCAGCTTCTGGTTGGCTCCCAGGCTGCCTGATGTCAGAGCTGTGGACTGGCACTTGATATATCCTTGGTCTTTTCCTCCTGGCTGCAAGATGGCTGCAGCAACTCCAAACACATCCAAACTTCACTTAGAGGAGAAAGGCAGAGCAGCTTCAGGGAGCAGGTAGTTTCTCCTTGCATACTTTCTTCTCATCAGAAAATAAATCTTTCCCAGAACATCCCCTCTGCAGACTCCTCCTTTCACCTCCCTGGTCACAGGTGGGTCAAGACTAAGGGCTGAACAAACTTGTAGAGATCAATGGCTTGTTACTGAACATCTAGACAAAACTGGGATTCTACTACAATGACAAAGGAACGAAAAGATTTGTGACTTTTCAATAAAAGACTTAAACAAAACTGTGATTCTACTGCAGAAAAAAAGGGAGCAAAAGTGAATGGCTTTGGAGAGAGTAAAGAAAATTATGCTATACTCACCTATGTACCCTTATAGCCTCTGTTTCTTTATTTGAAGTGAGTCCCTGCCTCTAAAGTTTGTTGAGAAAACTGAATTGAAGTGGTGTATAATCAATGCTAAAAAATAAACTACTGGAATTTCTCAATGGGAGATCTTTGTTCCTCTGGATGCAATGCTTCTTCTTCTTCTTTTTTTTTTTTTTTCCTGGTTGCTTTTTTTTTTTTTACGATTTATTTACTTGACACAGAGAGAGCACAAGCAGGGGGAGCGGCAGGCAGAGGGAGAGGGAGAAGCAGTCTCCCCACTAAACAGGGAGCCCGATGCAGGGCTCGATCCCAGGACCCTGGGATCATGACCTGAGCTAAAGGCAGTTGCTTAACCAACTGAGCCATCTAGGCACCCCATCTGGTTGCCTTTAAAATAATGTCTTTATTGCTGGTCTTGAGAAATCTGATTACAATGTGCTTTGGTATAGTTTTATTCATATTTCTTGTGCTTGGATGCAATAGTTAACTTGGACTTTTGGGCTTACAGTTTCCATCAATTTGGAAATTTTTTGACCAATTCTTGTTCAGATATTTCTTCTCTTTCCCCTACTTACCACCAAGGGACTCCAGTTTCACTTATATTAAGCCATTTAAAACTGTCTCATGGCTCACTGAAATCTTTCATTTTTTGGATTCTCTTTTCTTTGTGTGTTTTATTTTGGATATTTTCTATTACCATATCTTCAAGTTCCATAATCTTTTCTTTGTCAATGTTTATTTTTCCATTATTCCCAACCAGTGTATATTTTCATCTTACACATTACAGTTTTCATTTCTAGAAGTTCATTATGGCTTTTTTTTATATCTTCCATGCCTCCAGATAACATCTTAAACATACAGAATACATTTATAATAATGTTTCAATATATTTCTTTGTGGTGCTAACATGTGCCAGTCCTGGATCAATTTCCTTTGGTTGATTTCTCTCCTAATTATGAGTCATATTGTTCTGCTCCTCTGTATGCCTGGTAATTTTAGATTGGATGCCAGACATTGTGAATTTTGTCTTGTTTGGTGCTGGTATTTTTGCATTCCTTTAACATTTTTGAGCTTTGTTCTGGAATGTGTTTATATTGCCTTGAAACAGCTTGATCCCTTTGTGTATTGCTGTTAAGATTAGGCAGGACTAGACCAGTGTTACTTTAGAGCTAATAATTCCTTACTACTGAGGCAAGATCTACTGAGTAGTCTACCCGAGTCCCCACTCGGGTAGAAAATCATGAGGTTTTCACCCTGCTTCATGGGAACCAACACTATTTCTGATCCTGTGTGAGCACTGGGCACTCTTTCCACTGATCCTCTGGGGTAGTTCTTTCCCAGACCTTGGTAGTGTCTGCACATGCGTGCACTCATCAGCACTCAGCTGAATACTCGAGGGGCACCCTCTCCAGATCTTCAGAATTCCCTCTGTGTGCAGCTCTTCCATTTCTGGAATTCTGTCTTTTCCACTCTAGCTGCCTGATCTCCCGAGACTCCCAGCTCCCAACTCCTCAACTTAGGGAATTTGCTGGGCTTCCCCACCTCTGTCTCTTGCAATGAGAGCTTAACAATCAATCACAGGACTCATTACATTTATTTCTCATCTCTCAGGGATCATTGTCCTTCACTGTTATCTAGTGTCTTGAAAATAATTGTTTCATATGAATTTAAGCCATTTTTTATTTGTTTCACATGAGAAGGTAAATCTCTTCTCTGTTACTCCACCTTGAATAGGAGTAGAAGACAGCTGCCATCTCTCTTGATGATGAATATGTCATTCCAAAAATCTATTAGAGAACCACTTATAAGCTGCAGTAAAGAAAACAAGTTCTCCCACCTCTTTAGAACAGCTACTTCCTGTAAAGTTTTTTTGTTTTCCTTTTTAATTAAATAACTTACATTTACCTAATACTTCTTCTACAATTAAAGTTTTCCTGCCTGCACAAGATTGTTACTTAAGTAGGAGAGGAGATTTTTCTCCATATCCAGTGAGTATTGAGCAAGAGGAAATTATCTTAGCTTCCCTGTTACCTCTGAGAGATTCTCCAGGCTCAAATTGTGAATTGGTTCAAGAAGATTTGGGGAAAAAATATGTGGGCTGAATATTAATATTGCTCCACACATTTTACATTTTCCCACAGTCTTTGTCCTATGCTCAGGGACAGAACACCTTGGATGGATAAATAACTAAATTAGTCCAAGATGGCAGTGCATGTATTGTTCTTAGCCATGCCTCCTCAATTTGTAGATACTGAGTGAGACATCTTCTGTTCCCTAAAGAAGATCACAAGTCTCCTGGGGAGAAAACACATAAATAAATCACTCTGATACCACGCAGTGTGCTACATGTTATGAGTAGAGATAAATTGATTTTTGTTGGGATGTGGGATGAAATCTGGAAAGTTCTCTGGGGGAGACACAATTTGACCTGGATCTTAAAGAAAGAATAACGGGTGGGGGTGTTGTTGGAACTTAAAGACTATTGCATGTGACTGAAGTTATAACTGACTCAGTGACCTGATTACACGTGATTCTTGGGCAGAATGTGTATCTTCTAAATTTGACCTCCACATCATCTCACACAGTACGAGGCACTTACTAGGTTCTTACTGATTATAACTGCCTAAAAGGACTTTCTGAGAAAGATGGTGTGATATTCTTCTTGGGAATGTTTGAAAGTAAAGATGCTATCCACTGTGGTGAGTCTTTGGGATGGAAATAGTTCCTAATCAAGTATGACTTGACTTCTTTTCTCAACTCTCCATAAAACTTAGAATTCTACCTTCCAGTAGTTATTTCCTATTTCTGCTTGGTCTATTTGTCCAGATATGAAAAACCATAAAACGCTCAGAGATTGTTACAACCACCTAACCTAATATTGGATACATATGAAGTCATTAAAAACAACAGGATTGATCCCTCTGCAGAGTTGTGGCAGCTTCTCATTGCTGATTATTTTATTGGTCATAAGAACTTAGTACAGGCATATAAATTGAGAAATTCTACTTACCAGATCAAAACACATCCTTATTTGGGCTCCACTAAGAGAATTTTTAAACACAAATTACTTGTAATGTCTGACTGTATGACAAATTCTTTCCATGCTAATGGAGGCATAGCAGTGTTATCTTACCTGGTACTAAAGAGCTCCCCACTACATAGGCTCCTGAGCTTGACTGCACATCTCAGTAGTTCAGAGTGATTTTGTCGAAATCTTGATTACTGAACCTCACCCGAGACATGCTAATTCAGCATCTGGGAGTAGGGGGATGAGAATTTGGGAATTTATATTTTTAACAAGCTTCTTAGGTAAGTCTGATGTGTAGCCAAGTCTAAGAATTGCATTGGTCCTAATCAGCAGCATTTACAGAAAGTAGCCAAGGACAAAACATGGTCTCATTTATGCTAAGATTCAAGTGGTAACATTATAACAGATCTTAATTATCCAGCTTCAAAAATAGGATAGGTGCTATTAAAAATTTTCTCAAACTTGACCCATTGTTTTCCTGATGGAGATGGTATTATAGTAATCAGTGGATTTTTAGGACTTCCAATGGGAAAGACTCTAAATTGTAATCACTATCATGCTATCATACCCTGCTCTCCTTATCCTCAGAGTCTAAATTTTTTGAACCATGGCATCTCTGAATTGGTAAATTAAATATCCATTGAGGATGCCCCCTCTCATCCCAGGAGGGTGAGCAAGGCTCATCCTCTAGGTAAGTTTTGCCAAAGACAACATAAGGAAAGAAAGAGAGACAGAATAAGCAGGAAGTTCAAAGCAAGGCAATATGCTCCTGGACAAGCCAACATCAGAGCAGCAATGCCTTCCTCCTGCAAGGAGCTAGGTCGCCCGGGCTGGCCCGCAGTCTAGGCAGACCCCTGCTGGCCTTCTCTGTCACTGCATGGTTGTATATCTGTGTGGGTGACTGGTGGGGGCCCTGAAGCAAGAAAAGGCTTGTAAGGAGTCAAACAGCTTGTTAAGGTATCCTTGTGGGTGTCTGTATTGAAGTGTCACAGTATGAAGGCTTTTTATTAGCAGCTATTTTAGAATCCTAACACTGAAATGGAACAGTTTCTTCCCTACATGGCATTTCCAGGCCGGCTTCCTCCCTCACAGCCCTACGACAGCATCAGCCATCTCCTAAGGGGGTGGAGAACATGACGCTGGGCTCCTTTGACGGCGGAGCCAGGCTCTGTGGCCCACGCCCTCAGCTCTGGAGATAATTTGGTTCATTCACATGTTGCTGATGACGGGGAAGCGGCAGCGGAGGCTGAGGAGGACTTGCGGCTCATGCCTTGCCTGTGCATATGGCACAGAAAACTTCCTGGGTTTTGCAAGGATGTACAGGGATTGTTGCACAATTTTAAGGGCATAGAGGGAACATGTGCCCCACAGTGAAACTGCGGAGTGAGTTAAGTCCAGTATTAGTATGTTTTCTTTTGGCTACTACAGATACTTGAATTCTTCCCAGGTCTTTAAGGGCAGAGGTGAATTTCTTCAGGAAAACTCTTTAAGTTTCATTGTAGGAAGGATTGCAACCTTATAAGACTCTCCTTAATGTCTTAGAGGGTTGATGTTTGGTCTTGTAAAGAAGACTAACACTTATTGGCCTCCTGTTATATTTCAGCCTGACATGTAGCCTTCCCACCCATCTTTAACAATATAGACAAGGAGAGTAATATTCAGAGAGGTAAAGTCACATTCCTGAGATGCCACAACTTATCCAGGTGGCAGAGCTGGCATCTGAACTCCTGTTTTCGAAGGAAAAATACAAACTCTTCTCACTTTGAACCTCCCTGATGCCCTCAGGCTCGTCTATCTTCTCTCTGCAATTGGAACATTATCACCTGGTAGATCCACAGAGCTCTGCCCATAGTGGTCATCACAGGTTCATCTAGGATAGTGGCTCACTATGTAGGACAAAGTCCTAAAGCTTTATTGGCTGGAGGAGGAAAAGGGATACTTTAAATTTCTGAACCATAACATTTTAGATCAGGAAGGGGCCTCAGAAAAGCCAATCTGACCTTCTTAAGGAGGGATTCTGGAATCTTTCCAGATTCTAAATCTGGCTAATATGCCAGGGAACATGGAACCAACAGACAGCAGACCTGGATCTATTCTCATTTGCAATATGTTTGCAGTGTGTGACTTCGAACAACTCATACTTTTCTTTTTTTTTTTTTTTTTTTTTTTTTTTTAAATATTTTATTTATTTATTTGAGACAGAGAGAATGAGAGAGACAGAGCACATGAGAGGGGGGAGGGTCAGAGGGAGAAGCAGGCTCCCTGCCGAGCAGGGAGCCCGATGCGGGACTCGATCCAGGGACTCCAGGATCATGACCTGAGCCGAAGGCAGTCGCTTAACCAACTGAGCCACCCAGGCGCCCCTTGAACAACTCATACTTTTCTGAACCTGACTTCCCGTCTTAGTTAAATGGTAAAGAAGTCTGCCTGCTACCTGGTGCTGTCATGAAGCCACAATGGAAAGTGTAAAGTATATAAAGCCAAATCCTGTGGCATATGCTGGGCTCTACCTTCCACGTGTGGAGGAATGCTATCTTAGATAAACATCCTTGGATCTAGGATGAGTTCCTAGAAATGTGAGTGCTGTCCCAGATCTTTATGGAATAGTCCCAGGATGTTGCCTTTGGGGCACATGCATTGACCATTACCCTTTCCATCCCTTCATGTCTCCTGAATTCATGCCCTACCTCCCATGAGTATCTTACAGTCACTTTTCATACACTGTTGGTCTAGCCGTGAGGGTTATGAGGTCTTTGAGAATGTCAAAGGACTTCCCTCGATCCCTCCTGCCTGCTGATCTGAACTCTGTGTTCCTACTACTATGCCCTTAAAGGCAACGTTAGCTGCTACCAGAGAAGCACATTTTCATTTCTATGTGATAGGCTTCCTTTGTCTCTTTGTGGTTGGCCCAGGACTATCCCTCGCTTACCTCTTGTCAGTTATGAGTCATAACTATCTGCCTGGGCACGAAACACATGTCATAAAGGGAAACCATGGTAGCATAAACCACACACACTGCAGCCTGAGTTGACTTGGACAGCACAGGACTAGCCTCTGCCCTTCAGCAGTCTGATGAAGCCTCCTTCAAATAAGACTTTAAGTGCATAACATAAAGCACAAAGAGTTACAGAGGAACACAATCACACTGCAGTACACTTATAATATGTCAATGATGTGATATTATAATGCATGTGTTTTTGTTAAACCATTAAATAATGAGATCTGGTGGCGGGTCTAATAACCCTATAATTTCAGAGTGATGAACACAAATGATGTTTTGAGATATCTGTGACAACAATAATGTGATATGAAAGTATCTAATTCCTATAGGTGACAACTTCACATACGTTGCTGATACTACTGTGGTTTGTTGTCCGTGTTCATAACTGAAGGAAATACTAGCTTTTTGGAGAGATTAGTGAATATTAGAAGCAATCCAAGTTTATAGAACCCTGTGAATTCTATCCATGAATCCCTGAAGGGTGAATGCATTATAGGTAAAGTTCTACCTTAGAGCACTGTAGAACAGAATGCAGAAATGCTCATTCATCAAGCACAATAAAGTCCTGCTGGCTGAGAACATTCTAGAGCACCTGAAGCATGGAGGTAAGGGGTGGAGGATAGTGTAAAGAATATAGATCTAGAGCCAAATTCTAGTTCCACCTCTTACTGTGTGACCTTGCACAAGTCACTTAAGGTCACAACATTCAATTTCTTCTACTGTTAAATGGCAATCATCCTAATGCCTTCTCAAATTGTGTAAAGATTCAATCGCTTTAACCAATACCTACCTCACAGTGGGCATTTTACATGTCAGCTATCATCATTATAATTATATATGAACCTTTAAAAGAGTATCTCAGAAAGAAATGGTATAACAGTGAATCAGTCCTGGGCAGGGCAGTGGTGAAGCCGGGCATGCACACACTGGTGTTTGACGAGCTGCGAGTTCAGCCCACGCTTCTCTACCTCTCAAGAATCCTCTGGGGGACTTTGCCAAGAGTCTTGTTGAAATCAATATACTTCATGCTCACGGCAATCCCTCATATCCCATCCCAACAGGAACTGGATGATCCTTTGCTATGACTTCATCTTAATGAACCTGTACTTGCTCCCAGTTATCACCACTTCCTTTTCCATGTGCTTTCAAACCACCTTTAAATAGTTGCTGTGAAAATTCAGTCTGGGACAAAGGTCATGTTTGGTTATCAGTTGTTTCTGGAATCCTACTTCTTTACTCTCTTTTGAAAATCATATCAACTTTTGTCCCTGTCCCTTTATCATCTTCACTTCTTCGTTTCTTTGGTTCCCACTGTCTGTGTGGATGCCAAACTTAATATTGCCAAGAGGAGGAGGCTGGGGAACTGGTTAACAATGCCTAGAGACACACAGTCTTTTAAAAACAACCTTGAGCTTTCCACTTACCTCCTTTGGGTTTCAGATTTCTCTTGACCACATTTGTTCCACCTTTTCCAGATTGAAGATTGGGTCCCTTGATGGAGTAGAGAGAATTGAAATAGAAATTACATAGTCAATTCACTCAACAAAGGCTTTTGAACAATTTATGTGCAGTAGGAGGGAAAAAGTAAGCAAAGATAGACATGTCTCAGCCTAGTGGAGCTAATGATCCAGTTGGAGAGCTAGGCATAGATCAGATAATCTCAATATATGTAAATAATAACTGTGATACGTGTCATGAGGCAGATGTCCCGAGGTCTGTAGGAACCTACAATCAGGGGAATCTGACCTGGTATAAGAGTTCCAGAAAGACCGAGGGAGGGAATCTTTGAGCTGAGTCCTGCAACTTGGTTTAAGGGCCAAAAAAAGGAGGGACATACACTCCAGGCAGAGGTAACCACAGGTAGGAAGGCCATGTGGCAGGAGAAGCAAATCATGGTAAAGGAGGGCCAGTGTGCTGGACACAGAGCATGAGATGCAAAATCCACCTGGAGAAGCAGAAAGGACTAAGTCACATAGGACCTTGTCAGCCACGCTGAGGATTTTTCATTATCATGAAATAGTGGCACACTGCTGAGAGTTTTAAGCAAGATGTGGGATGGTGCAACTCCAGAAAGCCAGAACAGCTGTAAGCGGGTAGGCTCAGGGGCTCTTGCAGAAGTTCAGGAAATAGACAATGGAATGGCAGTGAAGGGAGCTAGCAGTAGAAACAGAGCCAAGTGAAGAGATTTCTAAATTATTTAGGAGGCAAAATTGCAGGGCCTGGTGGCGGATTGGGTATGCAAAGTGTGGAGCAGAGGAAGTCAAGGAAGTGACATAGATTTCTGACCTGCATCGCTGGACAGACAGTGGTATCATTCACTGTCCTGGTTTTAGAATGGGCTGAGGAGACACCAGGGATTCAGTCTGGTACATGGTGAGTTTGAAGTCATTTGAGCCATCTGTATTTCAAGGGTGTCTCTAACAAGCATGGGAACACTCAGAGGAGGGTGATCAAGAAGTCTGGGACCAGGCCATAGGAGGAATAAGTGAGGGAGCTAGGGACACTGGGACAAGAGGGAGGAAGACCCAGGTGTGAACACATTAGCTGTCTTCTGCTGGCCAGAACTGAGACCATTGGGTAGAAGTTTCATGAAGCATATTTGGCACAACATGAAGAGGAATTGCCTGAGAATGAGAGCTGTGACATGGGCTGCCTTTCCAAGAGATCAGCTTCTTGTCACTGGAGGAAGTGTCCAAGCACAGGCTTTCTGTCTTCCATGACACACTTCCACGAAAGGAGTCAGTGTTGTGTAAATTGTGTTCTGTGGACCCCAGTATTTTGTGGAGTGGCTTCAGTGACTGGCTCTATAAACAGCTGATTTCTGATTTAAATGCCATCTGATGATGTGTACTATAACCATTAATATTACTATTAATACTATATGCATTATAACCATTAATAAAAACTAATGGAAACCAACATGCTTGGATAGGTTGTATAAATAATTTTAACACATTTGGCAACAGCCAAACTTTAATGTGCTTTTGGGGTTTGATCTACAATACATAAGTGTTACCAGTTTGAAATTCTAGAAATAAACTCGTAGTGATACAATGCATTTTTATTTGATTTAGTTTGGGAGATTCGGTTTTAAGAATGTACATGCTGTAAAGAACTTGTAAAAAGCTCTACAACTCGAAGATTCCATGATTTTTTATTCTGACAATTAAAATCAGGTATCATATTCTCATTTCTGTTAATTATTTTAGCCCAAACAAAATGAATAAGAACAGATGTGTTGCACAGGGAGAAATTTATGAAACACTCTGCTTCTGGAATCAACTATGGTTCAGACTCACCCTATGCCTTCCAATAAGCCCTCATTCTACACTCTCCTTGCTTCTTTCAGACTTGCCAAACTTCATTGGAGCTTTCAAAGGCAATCATGGACTATTCTCCAAAGTCTGAAGCTTAGTATCTCATTATACTTATGACATAATTATTTAAATAGCATAAGGACCATGCTCAACGATTTCTCCATGTCACAGGGAGGAGAATGCCCAAATGTTCACGGCTTTGAAGCACAACTGACTGTAAATAATGAAGTGGCAGTAGTTAAGAGAAAAAGGGGAAATGGTAAGCAGTTCAGGGAAACCCAGAGAATGTTTGATTAAACTTTTCACCAGATGACTGCCTCACTGTTCCCCAGACTCTCAGTAAAACTCACCAACTTTGCAGTAGAGAAAACATTCACCCAAGGACACAGCTGGCCATGACAGTCTTCCCTGGTTGCTCATTCAGAGCTAGAACACCCAGTTTGTCCTCAAATACTCCTGCAGGAATGAACAAGAACATGGCGGCCCATTTCAGCCCCTCACTCAACATTCCAGGTTCTTCATTCCCCAAAGCATATGCCTCAAAACTCTCTCAAATGAGAAACAAAGTTGGTCGGCTAATGAACATAATACTCCCATTATATAATGAAGTCAATGACCTGTAGTTACTTGAGCCCAAAGTGTCCTAAGTAATGATTTCTGTGCATTGAGTACCACCCAGGTGATCTGCATGTCATCTGGGCAAACTCGAACCTCCTTGGGCCTCAGAATGTGGATCTCAGTTGCGAAATGAGGACAGTGTTTATATCAGATGACTTCTAAAGTCCTTTTGGCTTTAAAAGTCTGAGCTCAATTTCCAGTTGCACTGGATTAAATAGAAATATCCTCTGCACAGAGAAGACTGAAGATCAGTTCTTAGAGAATGTACCAATCTGGCAAAAATAAAAAAATAAAAACACAGCCACAGTTGAGTTTTTCTGCATGAGGTAAAGTTTTTTGCTTTAATTGTATTTTTAAAATTTTCTTTGTTTCTTGCTCATTGGCCCACTCCATGAATCATTTAGAATTTTTTTTCTGGATGTGTGCATCTCCTGGCTTTACAGATAAGAGGACTCGGTGGTATTATCTTCTACCTTTTTCTCTCTTAGAGGACTATCTCTATATTAGTCAAAGAAGTTTTTTTTATCAATTAGTCTTACACAGACCTTCATGGTTTCTTTGTCTTGGGTGTGTGTGTGTATGGAAATACATAAAATGGCAATGGAATGCACAGGTATGTAAGACACCATAACATCTTCTTAATGACAGACATAATTGCTATCATGTTATAGATCAATATTACCTGTGGATAGCCAGAGCCTCTCCTCATGACAAATATCGTAGCAGGATAAGGAGACAAAGGAACCAATGCAAACACAATCACGAGATGGTCCTTATGCAACAATACACCAAGGGCACATGCCTCGTGTTACTTGGTGGAGTTCAAATAAGTGAAATACTGTCAACAGTTGTCAATGTGCTTCCTAAAGATCTGGTTTATGGATGACAATTTAGAGCTTCAGAAGGTTAAAGGTCTTGCCCAACGTGGAGCCAGATAGCCCGAGAGTTCTCGTTACATCTTTAAAGCATAAATCAGGGAGGACTCTGATCTTATCACTCCGCACACTGCCTTTCTAGAGAACCATCATTTTTCCTTCAGCATGGAGACCGAGCAGGATGGAGGGTGAGATGTTTTTGGTAGGAGGTCTCTGGTTTACAGTAGAGACGTTTTTCCATCTACCAGCTTGGTTCAGTTTCTCAAATGAGGTGAAGAAACATTCTCTCTTCGCTTGGTTCCTGCCTCCTGTAGGTCAGCTGAGAACTTCCGAGGGGAGGTGATGTGTCCTCTTCTCGCCACAGCTCTATCTGCTGGCTTCAACTTTCCCTTAGCAAGCTCAAGGAAGTCACTGGCAGTTTGGGGGTTAAGAGCAGCAGGCTTAGACATCCCCTGGGTGTGGCACGTTTCCAGGAAAGAAAGCTCCAAAAGGAAAGAACAGTGTGGGAAAGAAATGTCCACTTGAATGAGATCAGGATGTTCTGAGCCCTGTCCTGGTGCCGCCCGCCCGGGGCTGCAGCTTGGCAGTGCCAGAAGGCACTCATTGTTGCGGGCGGCTCTGGGTGCACCTCGGAAGGCAGCTCCGGTCCCAAGGGAGTACACACAAGCAGTTGCGGGCAAAGAAAGGCCACCCAGGGGGACTTCTCAGAGGAAGGAAGGTTCTTTTGAGGAGTGGTCAGCGAGACATTCTTACTCTGGGACTCATGAGAAGGGGAGCTTTTTTTCCTCTTTCTCAAAATGCAAATCGCCTCTGTCCTTGGAATAAGAAGATGGGTTGCTAGGCAATTGCTTCGAAACAAGCGTTCCCCCTGCCCCTTTTTCCTGACCCCTAGAACAATGGAGACTTTTCAGCAAATGGAACCAAGATGGAGAAAAAGACATGGCAAAAATAAAAAAAAAATGGAACCAGAGATTATGGAAGGTCTGGCTTGTAGAGTAGGGGAAGAAAAAATGTAATATTAATAAGTTGTGCTCTCGGCAGAACAAGGGGGTTTCATTTCTTCCCTTGTTATCACCAGGCCAAGTGGTACGGGCAATGAGCAGCCACTGTCCCTTGGTGATCCCATTTGTAATGACTCGGGTGACCCTGAGTGTGTGATGTGATCAACAGTTAATTAGGAGTTCTTGGGCCTCGGTCTCTCAATCAGTGATGCAATATTCAGATTGTATTTTGAAAAATAATCTGTTTAGCAATTCTCATGTTGTGTTAGTTCCTGTCAGGGTTTTGATACGAAAAATGTAGCACACTGACATGGAGTAATAGAAATACTTGAATAAAAGGACAATTTACAAAGGTGTAGATAGGTTTCAGGGAAACCACAAGGGATGGCGTCTGACCCCATCACCCTTGGACCCCATCCAAGTGACAAGGGGAGGGAGTGGTTACCTGAATCCAGGAGGGGTGGTTACCTGGAGAGTTGCCCGACAAGAACGTCAATGTGGTAGAAGCCTGCAGCCGGCCTGTGATGACTCCAGATCCAGTGTGTCCCATCCTTTGAACCCAGTGGGAAGCTAGAAGGCGAGAAGACTGAACCCAAGTGTATGAGTCAGCTCGGGCTGCCATAACAAAATACCACAGACGGGGTGGTTTAAACAACAGAAATTTATTTCCTCACAGTTCTACAGGCTGTGAGTCCAAGATCTGGGTGCCAGCATGTTTAGTTTCTGGTGGGGACGCTCTGGCCAGATGGCCGCCTTCTTACTGTGTCCTCACATGGTGGAGAGACAGAAAGCAAGCTTTTTGGTGTCTCTCTCTCTCTCTTCTTATGAGGGCATCAGTTCTACTGAATCGGGGCTTCACCCTTATGAAACTCATTTAACTTGAATTGGCTCCTTAAAGGACCTCTCTTCAAGACCATCATGTTGGGGGTGGGGGTTGGAGTTTTGTCAGAGTCTGCTCTGACTGCTGTGACAGGATACCGTGGACTGGGGGGCTCACACAACAGAAGTTTATTTCTCAAAGTCTGGAGATCAGGGTGCAGCATGGTCAGGTTCTTGGTGAGGGCCCTCTTCTTGGTTATGTCTTTCCATGGCCTTATTTCGGATGTGCATGCAGAGAGAGAACGATCCCTTGTCCCCTCTTTTTGTAGGGGCACTAATCCCATCATGAGGGCCCTGCCTCTTAATACCATCCCACGGGGGCAAGAGTTTCAACATATGCATTTTGGGGGGACAAGCTTCAGTCCCTGGCACCAAGTAATAGTTTAAAGTAGACATTCTGAAGACCACAGGGCTAGCACCCTAAAAGAATCAGAAGATCTCCCTGGGAAGCTTACAGCAGGATTTTAATGTACACATTCGTGCAAGGCCTGATATTATCTTTACCTCTTAGTGGAGCCAACTAAAACATTGCAAGATCAGGTGACCTGTCCAGAGAATGAGCATGAAGGACGCATGCTGGCCAACTTGTTTTGTTTGACAAGGGTAGTGAGGCCACTGTATTCCAAAAAAATCTATACTTACGACTAGAGAACTCTGTTATCCATCAGCAGGGTTTCTTTGGCTTTTGTTCATTCTAAATGTCTGCATGGTGAAAGCAATGTTATAAAAACAATTTTGAAATTTTAAGAGAAAAACTCAAGGATCCCTAAACCCGGATAATTGCGTTTATGTATTTGTACACACAATTTTCTTGTAGCGTTTGTATGTATGTGTGTATGTATATATATACACACATACACCTATGTCTGCACACACGTATGTGTAGTTGATTCTTGCTATTAGTGGTAGTCGTGCTCTATAAACTCACCGCAAACACTGAATTAGTACATACTGAACCGTTGCTCCTAGAAGAAATACAGGGTTAGGTTCTTGTGAACCTCTGGTGACAACATTTTTCATCAGCTGATCAATGCATAATCTTGTTTTATGTGTGTGTTTGTTTAAAGACACTTTATTTAATATACACCGTGGATTCATGAACTTTGAGCTCAAAGCCAACAGCCCTCTATCTCATGCCTGAAGGCAGCTTATCTAACACACATATTTTCTCTGTAAGATACATCATATCTTCTTGCCCTTAGGAATGCTAAACGGCATTGAACATTATGCTTGCAGGCCATTTTCAACAGTGAAATCGCCAACAAAACCCATAAAAAATGCAAAAAAAAAATATGTGGCACTAATTAGATGGGGAAAAGGATGCTCATTTATAGCGCGAGACCTAAAACGAGAAGGCAGAGCATCACCTTATCTGACTCAAAATTGTCCCTGCTCAGCGAAGGTCTGTGAATGACTGTGAAAGCACCATGAGTATCGATTTGGGGGTTACAAATAAATTTTAGAGAGTAGGAGGATTTTCAGACACAGAGTCTCCAAATGAGCATCTGTGGTATATACACTGTGTACATGTACACGCGCACACACATTATGTAGTTGTGATCACCTTGATCTTACGATGCTTATTCAGTTTTACCTGGTCTTTTATTATAAACATTTTTCTTGAATGATCATTGTGTCATGATACTTTTTGATGGTTAAGTAATATTCCTTATGGTTGAGCTACCAAGGTTAGCCTACTCGTTTTCTACTATTGAACTTCTAAATTTTTCCTTTCCTTACTATTTTAAATAACTGTGCAGAGAGCATGATTGTATGTAGGACTTTTTTCTTTTTTTGAATTACTGACTTAGGATAAGCTCCTAGTAGTGGACTTACAGAATCAAAGGATCTGAGCATTATTACGACTCTTGATCTATGTTGTCATCCTGCTTTTAAAACAATTGCACAGGATCCACCAGTATATGAATATTGCTAACCACCCATCCCTGTGTGTCTTGGTGGCATCCAACCCTGAGAAGATTGGTGATTAAACTAAAAGTTTTGCAAATTCCTAAATAAAACACTGTCTCCCGGGTGCGTACCTGGTTCCCCTTGGTTATTGGTGCATGATCTCTGTCCCTCTGACTGTTGATGACTTCCTTCAGGGCAAGGCAGAAAGTCAATAGCCAACGAGGTCCTTTACCCACCTTGCCAGCACAAAGGGCAGAGGCTGAATGTGGGCCGCACATCTGAGGCAGGGCATGCCGGGTTGAGCTTGGGTAGCGTGTCCAAAATGGAACCTCAAAGCATGCGATGCTGAAAATACCCCTCAGGGTAGAGGTAAATGCAGAGCCTTTGAGGATGAAGACAGGGTTTAGTGAGTCAAACTGTGAGAGAGCCGGTAGTCCGAAATAAATGCTTCAGATACACATGCCAGGTTTTTATATGCATTTAGGTGATGCCTTGGTTGGCAGGGCTGGAAAGGACAAATGGCAAAATCAACCACCGTCCAATTTTTCTAACCCATTCTTATTTTCCTTGTGTAGATTCTCTGCCTCTGTGCTTTCGATATTTATGTTTTGAGGTCCTGATTTTTTTTTTCTTTTAAGCGAATAATCCCTTAAAATACGTGGAGGTGTGTGTGTGTGTGTAATTACTCATGTATATGTAATTAAGCAAATATTTTTTCCTAATCTGTTGTTTTTCCGTTTTCTTTTGGAAAGAAAATAGAGTTTAATTAGTCTATATTTCAAGTTGTATAAATATTGGAGCTTGCTGATTTTTTCGTTATTTTCTCAAATCACTTGAGAAAGCATGATACCCTGGCATCCTTTTTTTTCGTAAGTGAGATAATTGTATTTTTTAAATAGCATTTCACTTCGGCCATTATGTCCACAGGATAAAAAAGAAGGAGTTTTAGAGAGAGAACTTCTTTCAAAATGTCTGTGTTTTGAATCATTTAGCAGTTTAACCTTTAAAATGATAGTTTTGGGTTTTTATTGATTAGTCTGAAGAGAAGTCTATGTGTCCAAAATAATTAAATTGGCTTAGCCAAGAAATTAGCTAATTCAATGGGGGAAGGGGATATCAATCCAGTTGATTGATTGGTATCATGTGGAACAACTAACCAAGGGATTTAATTTCTTTCGCGCACATGCCACAGGATATAAAGACGTTGGGTAACTAACACCTCTCTGGTACACGGAATAGCTACTGTTCAACATTCACACGGCCTTTCAGTCTAAAGGAAGTCATTTGTATGCTTTGACTTAAAAATCACTTCAAAGATAGACTGTATCCTGTAGCAAACTCCATTTCACAAAGATATGTGTACAAAATGTAATGATACATAATTGTTTATCAGAGGGGAGAGACAACATGGGGTTGAGCAAATTACATAGATTTTCTTTCTCAGAGTCCTAGTAGATTATTCCTTTCTCCTGTCTCATTCTACCCCCTCCCACCCCCATCCAGGCCACTGTGGTTGGGTGAAGCCTGAGTAGGGAAGTGGGAAAGCATACTTCCTCTTCTGACCCCCTGAATTAGGTGTTGAAGTGTGGTCATTTCACAGATGTATGCGCTGAGATATAAAGGTCCCTTAAGCACTCCCAGTAGTTCTAGTCTTAAAAATTACTCCCTACTTGCCCTTTACCAGCATCTTATACCAAATTGCTGTCCTTTAAGTTTATAATCAGTTCTGTTCCCAAGATTTCTTGAAAACTTAATGACCCCAAGGTCAGACTGATAGAGAGAAGCAGCATAAAATGAAATATGCAACCACTTACGCACAGGCCCCGTCCTGGGATCAGCATCCACAGCTTCCAGGATGAAACCACAGAGCACCTGTTGTTCTTTGAAAAATATCTTGAAAGACAGCTGTCAAGACTTCCATCAGGGGAACGCAGGCCTTCACCATTATTTTAATTGTTTGACTATAAACGACTCTCTTTGAACCACTGAGCCAATTCTAGTTAGGGAAATTGAGGTCAGTTACATTTCTTTCTTCTCTTTGAAAATAAGTACCAACCATTTGAAGAACTCAGTGATCAAAGTGTTCTTCAATTTAAAATTTGGAGTAGTGTGTAAAAAGTGACCGAAGCTGTGTGAGCCTGGATCCCACTGGAACTGGGCATCTGTATGATCGTCCCCTAGAAAAGCTCAGATTTCCACTGTCAAGTGCGAAGGACTAATGATTTTAGCAGCCCATCCGCCAAATTGTATGATGAGAATGGGGAGCACAATAGCCATCATGTTAAATGTAGCGGTCTATTGTGAAGTAAAGGACTAGCCTTATTTGCACAGGAATTATAGACAGATTGAATGAACCCTTGCTAGTAAAACTCTTTCTGCCAGTTAACACTTGCTGAGAGGCAGTGGGACAGTGGGTTTAGAAGCTGGGCCCCTGGAGTCAGGCAGACATAGGGTTTTTTTCTTACCGACCACATGATGTTAGAAAGGTTGACTGTTCCTTTAGAGCCTTAGTTTCCCTATCCAAGACTGTGCGAACAGTATTACATATCTTAGAGTTGTTGTAAGGATTGAATGAGATCATTTATTATTAGCCTCCTTGTTCTAGGGCAACGGTTCTCAAACTTTGATGTACATGGGAGTCACCTGCAGGCCTTGGTAGAACAGAAGGCTGGCCGCACCCCCAGTGTTTTGGTTCAGTGGCGCTATGGTGGGGCCCCAGGATGTACACCTCTTCCAAGTTCTCACGTGAAGTCCCTGGTGCTGGTCTGTTGACCCCTCGCTGAGAACCACCGTGAATGTTTACAGCAAGTATTCAGATTTAAAAAAAATCAACTGTAGTTCATGAGGAGGTAGTTCGTATGTAAACTGGAAAGAGCTTGTTGAAAGACAAGGTACCTAAGCTTTAGGCTTCTCCATGCCGCTAATTCATTGCATTGCCACAGGAAAGCCTCTTAGCCTCTCCGCTTCGTTTTTTGTTGTCTTCTGGCTGTATTTTCAGCAGGTTGTGGTGGAGAGCACATGAAAGAACATGCTTTATGAAGGCTTTTAACGGTATGAGTATCTTAAACAGTGAGAGAGGAGAGTTGCTGCCACTAGGCTCTGAGCCTGACTTGGCCCGCCTGCCAGAGACATGCCTTAGACTAAGCCACTAGTACAAGACTGTGCCTCCTTAGGAAAAGGAGGTGAAAACAATCAGCTATCTGTCCTTGCAAAGGTCATCGCAGAAATAGCCAAGCCCTTTGTTGACATATTATTTTTAGATAAACCAGGCACCTAGGGAGTTGCTAACCAGGGATAAACCAAACTCTTGATGTTATTTTAGTGTCCCTTTTCCATGATGGAAACAAAGCCAAGTTGCCCTTTTGGAAACTCTGTAATTTTTTTAAAGATTTTATTTATTTATTTGAGAGAGAGAGGGGGGGGGGAGATCACAGAGGGAGAGAGAGAGAGGGAGAAGCAGACTCCTAGCTGAGCAGGGAGCCTGACACGGGGCTTGATCCCAGGACCCTGAGATCATGACCTGAGCCAAAGTCAGGTGCTTAACTGACTGAGCCACCCGGGCACCCCAAAACTCTGTAGTCTGTAACTCTATTTGGAAGAGCCATGATCAGCTGGCTGAAGTGACTGATGTTAATTGAGTCTTACCGAGGACAGACCCCTCTGAGCATGTTATAAGTGCTACTCCCAAACTCTGCCCTATGAGTCAATGAGTACACGGGCCCCTCCTGGAAAGGTGAAGAAGCTCTACCTGTATTCACATAATCAATAAATGCTGTAAGCCCAGATCTGAACCTACAGAGTATTCACTGCATAGCCTAAGATCTTCACCGTTCCTCTGCCAAAAATCTAACTGGGAGTAGCCTGCCTTTTTGGCTAAGCAGCTGACTTATTAAGAGGGATATATACCCACTAATTAATCTTTAGGCTAGTTGTTTAGTATAAATGTGGATATATGTTATGGTGGTATCTTCCTGAAGATTAATATCTACCCTCCTTGAATTGGTTGAGCATACACTGAGATACGGTGGAATATTTTAAGGTGCAGGATTCATTTGCATAGAAGTAATATTTTTGCCAGCATCACTGGGGGCAAAGAGAACTTTCATTAATTCCGCCAACGTCTATGAAGGCTCTCTGTCAAGACAAATAGGACAGGCCTTCAAGGAGCACTCCGTTTAGTTAAGAAGTGGGACTATTCAGTGTTTTTGCAGTTTTTCTGTGGCAGTTTCAGAGATGAATTATAAAGCCAGAAAGGGTGGGAAAGAGGAGGAAACAAGAAGAGGATGTGGGAGGGGCGAGGAAGACTGAGAGAGACTGGTCTCCCGGACTCTTTGAATTTCTGATGAGCGGATCCATGCAGCTGGGGCTTTAATTACACAGAGAAGCGCTCTGTGTTCTTTGCAGAACCACCCTCCTCCCCCCCCCCCCCAGAGCTGAAAAGGTGGCTGCTCTCTGTAAGGCAGGAGCAGGTTAAATTACAGTTATTATCTGGTCTCTGTTTGAAGGCCAGAGATGACTACCATTTGACAAGCAGCCCTCCAGCCAAATTATAAAGTTCTTGAACCCTCCCCAGTTCAGTCTGACAGTAATTCTTTGGAGAGATGCTCCAGTCACCACTGCAACTGTTTTTGCCTCCTTCAAAATTTCTTCCACTTGCAATAACTATGAGTTTCATGGTCATCAATGCATCTCGTCCGTTGGTAGGCTTAATTCCATTAGATCTACTGAAACTATTTGATAAGTTATTGGAGCAAGCAAGCAAGAGACAAAAATAGGGATAGAGAGAGAGGAAGAGAAAGAGAACTTGTGCCCATAATTGGGGATCCCACTGTTTGCATTCAACTAAGCCCAGAGAGGTGATTTTAATTGAACTGTTCTACTCAGGACATTCTTAGATATATTCAAAAACCCTGCAGAAGTATCCTGGAGGTTAGAAGGGAGCATCTTATATCGGGCTTTGAAACACTGGCGATTTCACTAAGGAAATGTGAAGTCAATGAGCTGGTGCTGTTTCTGGTGAGGGTGATGGAGAAAAAGATCACACTTTCTCCTGTAAATGAGATCATAGATTTGAAATCTTTTGATATGAAAGAGTGAGGGTTTGAGACTCCAAGTGGGTCCAATTTTGCATTCAGAGTGAAAAGAAATGATTAGGAAGTTCAGCCTGCTGGAAGGGCATTATTGCAGTTTTGTGTTAATTAAGCACCAGGCTATAAATTGTGAGGGCTCTCATCAATATCTGGTCAATAACTGGTTTGCCTGAAAGAGGCAATGATCCAGGGACTACCTTTAGATGACTCAGCACATGGACTGTGAAACAATTTCATAAAATAAATAGAGAAGAAACCCCATCCCATTTTCTTTTTTTAAGTTTGGATAATGCAAGTAGTATTGTTCACTCAGTGCAGAGATTTCAATCTAACGCTCAGTCCTTGGAGAAAGCAGAGAATACATATTTTCTTCCTTCTAGTACTTAAACTCCCTCCTTCTCCTTTTCTTTACATCCCTCCCTCTTAGCCTCACATTCAAAGCTCATGATTCATTTTTAAGGAATCAAAGGGCAGTGAAGCATTAAGAATGAAAAATCAGTAACATCAAGTCAAGCAGTGTAAAAGTTATTTTTCTGAGCAGAGGCTTTAACTAAGCAATGGCCCGTGTGAGCAAATAATTCTGCTCCCACTTTCCTCTTTACATAAATTCTTCTTGATTGCTGTGCTCACCACTACTAAATTACACTTATGATGCAGAACATACAGTTTTTAATTTATTTTTACAACATGAATATTAGTAGTGGAACTTCTGAACTTCCATTTTATTTTTTAAATGATTCCGGTCTGCATGTAATATTTATCTATTTGTACTTCAAAGTTGTGAATTTCTCATTTGACTCCTTACAATACTGCAGTGACTCCCTTAGCATAATTACCGTGATGTATTTATTATCCATCAATCAACAAATGCTTATTCAACCCCTACTGGGCACTGTGGGGGCATAGATGTGCACCAAATACAGTTCCCACTCTACAAGGAGGAATTTATTTTCTTCTTTACTGCATGCATGTGACATGTAACACTGTGTAAGTTTAAGGTGTACAGCATGTTACTTTGATAAATTTATATATTGTAATATGATTATAATATAGAAGGGTTTTAATCTAGTGGGAAAGAAAAAGAATATCCATAAGGTGATGACAGCACAAAAGTTTAATCTGATAAGTGGTTTCTTCAGAAAGAGTAAATGTTAGATGCTCCCCTGGGTTGGGGGTTTCGTAGAGTGCTACCAAGAAGGCTGAGCTTTAGCTGGAAGGCTGGTCAGAAATTGACAAGGTCCAGAAGAGACCTGAGCACGTTTCCCCAGGAAGCACGGCCCCGGCAAACAGAGGGAAAGGAGGCACCACGGACAGACCTCCACGGCTGGTGCCCAGGGCTCCACTGGTGAGAGGTTTCTAGAAAGCACAAAACCCTTACATAGGCACCCGCACCCCAGACAGGGTTGGTAGAACCTTGGTGACGCCATCAGTGAGCAGCCCACAGGCCAAGATGCTGAGGAGCTGAGGGTCCCCAAGTGGCTTATTTGACTACATAAGATGAGCTGAAATGACAGATCTCCCTGATCTAAGCTGGATTCAAATCTGAAGCTTGGATCTACACGGAATTGTGCTGTCTTGGAGCTGGTATAGGAGTAACCTCATCTTCCAAATGCAGATATCTAGGATCAGAAAACACAGGCAGCGTGGCTCCTTAGCAATAGTAAGTCACCAAACTAACCTTAAGAAAAAAGTATTAGGACTCAAGTAGTAAAATTAAAACTTCTTGTACAGAAGTACCTGCCCACCCCTACTTACCTCTCTCCGAGGCAATATTTTGTTTCTTGGTTACATGGCTTTTGTTTTTGGCAGGAGATACATTGATACGCTTCTCAGAAGAATGTTCTTTTGCATTTTATTCTCTGCCACCACTACAAAATCCTGTTGTCTGCTCCACATTCATTCATCCATCCACGTCTTCATGTATTTATGAAGCAAATATTTATGGAATGTCTATTTTGTTCCAGACATTCTGCTTTCCATCCTTATAATCTATTGTGTAGGTTATAGTACATGTGAGAGGAGACCTCAAAATAACAAGCCCTTGAAAATACTGTTTAGCTCTTGACATTCAACCCATCTTGGCAATTAAATAAAGGCACCTATGTGTAATAACCAATTGCATAACTTCTAAAACTGCATTTGATCAAATCTTTTTTCAGGAACTTCCAAATAACGTATATGATCGCAAACCTGCCTGGTACACCATGCTGAATTTTTGACCTGCAGTTTAGACATAATCTGGCCCGATTTCCTCATTTTCTAAAAGCCACAGGGTAGCACCGGGCTCTCAACCTCCTAACTCCTTGGCCAGTGTTTTTTCTACCTCATTAAGCCATCGCTTTGAAATGTCCCCTTTGCAGTCTTCTTTGAAAGCAAAGCCAATTTTCTTTCTGAATAAAGTGTCCTCACTTTCAAAGATTTCTTTGAAGGCCAACTTATTTAATCTCCCGAGAGGCTCTTCATACCCAGACTGCCTTGTGCCTTGGTCCCCGGAGAACATACAGTTTTAGCACCTAAATTTCCTAGGTGCAAAGTGAGTTGGTAAGAGCTAGGATAGCAGCCCCGAACATTGTTGGCATCCTTTGTCAAGGGCTTCCTGCCCCTCGTTCCTTGCTCAGCAGCACAAGCTTTATCTCCGCCCTGCCAGGCTGGGCACGAGGATTAAATTAGATGATGCGTGTGAAGTGCTTTGGGAACTGAGTGTCCTCTGCAAATGTAAGAGAGGGCCATTATCTCCAAATACCCTCTTAAAGAAGGACAGGTGGGTCGTCACTTTTGTATTCTACCCCTGCATCTCGCAGAGTTTGTTCAATAAATATTTGTTGAAAAGAAATGAACGAAAGATTCATCAAATGTCACATTGAAAAGCTGGGGCTTGGGAGTCAAGCATGTTACAAAGTCTTTGTGTCAAAAATGACATCAGCAGGACAAAGGTGAATGTGACCGGGTGTATCTTATTTAATATGACCAAATAAGGCTTTTCTCTGCATCGTTCACCCGGACTGGGAATGAAGTGCCTCCAGGTTTTGTGTGGCTTCCAAAGCTTCATTCTCCAAGCGCGGGCCGCCTCCTGCTCTCAGGGTTTGCTGACTTGGATCCGAGGCGAGCTCCCAGCCCTGGCTTGTTTCTGGGAGTTGTCAGGCACGGATAAAGGCATGGCAGAATTTGCTCATTCCTTTGAGAGAAGGGGACTGTCAGAAACACAATCAGCTTGTGGTCGGCCTTTAGAAACTCTCTCCCACGTTGGTCCCAAAGAGAACATTTGTGTGTGTGTTTGCTTTGGTTTTGGGAACTAAACACCCCTTTCGACATTAATGTGTGCCAGCCACTTAACACTGGGGTGTTTCAGAAATGATGCTCTGGGCTCATGACGCAAAAGGCACTGCCTTGCTTTAGAAACAGGAAGAAAAGGCTGTGAAAGGGAGCTCTATAGAACAGGGGGGGATGAATCAAAGCACTTCAGATGGGACAGAGCTTCAGACAATGCTAAAGGGTGCCCCAGAATTAGAGGGGACCCCCAAACACCCCATCTGCTGCTTTGCCGTCCTGCTAAAGGGGACATGGAGGTGCAAAGCATGGCTGGCCCAGTGTCTGTCCCCACAGCAACAGCAGAAGTCCTGGGTCACATCGGGTGGGAGCGGGTGGCTCCAAGCAAACACACCTCAGTGGATACTCCCTCTCTTATGGCAACTCAGGAGAGCACGCACCTTGTATCCACTGTATTTTCTCTCTTTTCAAAGGAGATATAATCGCATTTCGAATAGGATTCTCTAGCAGAGTCAGAGCACTAACAGAAGCTCCCAGTGACCAAGTCCACATGTGGATGAGAGCACACTCAACCTCGGTACTGTGTTTCACTGACTAGGGAGGGAGTATTTGATTCATGAGACAGGCCATTGCGGACCTGTTTCTATCCTCCCTCTTTTGTGTGGGGCACCCCATGGACGAGGTGACATGAACATCAGCATGTGCAGCTGGATCTCCCAGCGCCAGGCTCCACTGGTCCTCTCTCTGTGTGCGGGCTTTTGTGTCTGCAGGCACGTTTGTGTAGCGACCCCCCTGCCCTCAGCCAGGGAAGCTCCCCATCTCCAGCCACATCATTCCCCCAAACCCTTGCTCTCCCTCCCCCGCCCTTAAGCCCTTCTTCTTTGGAAATGCACCAGTGGAATTTTTCTCCCCACATCTCTATGGTGAGTTTTCCCAGCATTGGAAGGCTTGGTTGCCATGGCAGCGAGCCTCCTCCGCTAGGAGCAGGCGATTTCGGAAGAGGGGATTGTTGCAGTTGGAGGCAGGGGATGAAGAGTCATTAAAGTAGGCCAATTAGTATGCAGGACCAGAGCTTTCTTATAGCTTCTCCCCCAGGAGCAGCCAGTGCTGCACTCTGTCTTCCCGTGGAGATGGAATGAGGCGGGCGAGGGGAACCTCCCTGCACACCCGTCTGAATGAGGCCAAAAGAGCCCCTGCCCCATGGGGACCCGGGTCCTGCTGCCGGCTTCCACCTGCTTCTCCTCCTTTGACCCGCTCTCCTTGGCCTCCATTTTGAAAACAGAGCTTCAGGAATGATCCTAGTAGAGCAGGAGTTGGAATGTTCGACATTAGTCAAATCTACCCTCAAGGTTTCGAATACTTAATTATTTTTCTGATTCTTGGTCATCTATCAACTAGAATGAGAGACAAGAACAAAACATGTCTTCCTATGATATTTTTGGCTTTTGGATATCTGGGGATGGCCAACTTGGGTGATATCGGGAAGAAGAAAATGACCAAACTTTCATAGGAAGCAGTGGCTAATTAATTGCACAACTCAATAGAATCTGTTTCTGGAGACCCAGAGCAACCCACAAAGTAAGGTACTCTAAGAGGCAATGGAATAGAAACGTCAAACACCAGAATTCTGAGATCCGAGGAGGACTTTGCCATACGTGGTTGGGTGATGCGAGCTCCCTTGGAGCCTGGGGTTCCGTGTGTTCATCTGTGAAATGGGCTTGTTAGGAATTCATCCCTCGAACCCACCAGCTAAAGTTCCTTCTAATGTTCAGTTAGAAAATGGAATAGCTGTAAAATGTCTGGGACTCAGGTGGAGAAAGATTCTCCGCTCTTAACAGTTTGTAAACTCTGAGAGGTATTGCTATGACCAACTGCCCAGAAAATCCGTCTTGAAGGAAAAGCCTTGATGCTTCTGCCATGACCTGAGTGAGCTTCCTTCTGCCACCACCAGGGGCTCGTTCCCAAGGACTCACCACTAGAAATCCTGCTCCCAGGTCCACTGTGGCCTCTGACGTTGATGCCCACTGCCAGAGATAGATTTCTACCCTCAGCTTCCTATTCCCCTTATTTCTTGTCCTGAACCTGTGGATGTGAATGTTTCCGCAGGATTCCCCACCCTGCACCCAGTACCTGACATCGTGCCTAGTGCTGAGCAGAATACAGTATTTACTGTCTACACAGCCTCTGTCTCTTCTTTCCCACCCACTCCGATTTGACTTCTGATCCCAATACCTCACCACAGCAGCTCTTGCAGTTATCCGATGAAGGTCTGCCGGGGAGTCTCCCGTCCCACACCAGCGTCAGGGTCCTGGCTGTGACATGATGGCTGTGTAAGATGTTACCACTGGGGGAAGCAGGGTGATGGTACGTGGGAACTCTCTGTACCACACAATCACTTGTGAGTCTGCAATCAGTTCCAAGTGAAGAGTTGAATGAAAAATATAGCTACTCTCATGAACCCTTCAGGGAAATCTCTCTGGAGATCAAGCCAATGGGCATTTTCAGCCTTCATTTCATTTGACGATTGTTGTCCACTCCCTTTTTCTTTTCTTTTTTTTTTTTTTCCACTCCCTTTTTCTTGAAGTGTTTTCCTTCCTTGGCTTCTTTGATCCCTGTCCCTGCTGGTCATGCTTTCTTACCCCCCTTTCACAGGGCCAGCCATTAACTATTGGAATTTCTCAAGGCCGCACCTAGTGCTCTGTCCAGAACCCTCCCCTGCACCCTGGTTTCCTATGGGACACTACAGAGGCTCCCCTGTGGCGACACCCTCAGCCTCTCTCTCTTCCAAGAGTCTCTCTCTTGGCTCCCATCCCCAACATGTCCCAGGCCTGTTCAAGTGTGTCCTAGCTCAGTAAATGACCGTCATCTAGCAATCTGGCAAGCAAGAAGCAATATACTCTCTCCACCCTTATCACCAGTCCTAGTCTGAGCTACCATCCTCTCCCTGGAATGGACACAGCAGCCTTCCAGATGCTCCCCCAGCAGCCTGAGAGTGCTTCTATAAAAGGCATACCTGGCCATGCCTTTCTCGGCTGAAAATCTTTAATGGCTTCCCATTGTTCATAAGGAAATAAATGAAATCTACACAATCCTGCGTGTTCTGGCTCACATGCAACACCCTCACCTCATCCCCTGTTACACAGCCTTTGCTTAATGCACTCTTGTCACGCTGGACTTCTTTAAGCTTCTCAAACACATTTTGTTCCCTCCTACCATTGGGCCTTTGAAGGCTCTCTGCTCAAGGCGCCTAAAAATAAGTTCTGTCTTCACCTAGTTAATTCTTACTTATTCTTCGGGTCTTGGCTCACATATTACCCCTACATGAAACCTTTTACCAGCCTTCCAGCCCAGAGCAAATCCCTCTATTATAAGCTCTTATGCAATGCCAATGTTCAGCCAGAACACTGGTTGCAAAACTTGAAAGATTTCCACACAAGTTGGTAGACAGCCACCACCCTGAGTCTGCTTCCTTCAGCCACTAAAAAGTGGCCTCCAGGAACAGCGTGGAGCCTTCAGGCACCAAGACCAAGGTAGGTGCAGTTGGTCAGGGCCTGCTAGGTGTTTTGAATTTCTCTCTTATTTCTCTGCATCATGAATCTCTCCTCCACAGCACGTATGCACTTAAATTCCATATTTATTTTGAGATCCTTTGATTTAATATCTTCCCCAACCTCAATTCCATGAGGGCGAAGGCCATGTTCTCCGTGATTTTCCCCATGTGGAATACAGAGTAGGCACCAGATAAATATGTGCTCAGCGAATGAATAATTTAAGTGAATCAACAGGCGTTTCTCAGGCAGCATCTGCTTTGACCCCTGAGCGCCACATGCCTTGGCGTCAACAGTGGTGGCCGAGCCCAGACCACCCCTCGGCAGCAAGTCACATACCCAGGGCTCTTTCCAGCCTCCTGCTCTGTCTCCTCCTTGAAGGCTTGCAGAAGACACTTTTTATTACTACCATCCCCGGATTCTTTCAGGGCTTCCAAGCTCTTCAGCATCCCCTAGCCTCTAGCCCATCTCCATGACCCAGTTTTAGACTTTGAAATACAGGCTCTGCTGACAGAATCTGTGTGTGGCTTTTTCTTTTCTTTTCTTTTCTTTTTTCCTACTCTCTAAATAAAAGATGAAATCAGAATGGTCATGTATATGCTGTCTCAAAATAGTGCTTTATTTAGAGAGAGAAGGTGTTAGTTATTACTGGCATTTAACATTTGTTGAGTGAACAAAATCTGCTGAACATTGAAGAGAACATGGAATTACAGAGTTCCTGCTCGATGTGTGTTGTGGCCTAAATTAGACCCAGACGAATCACTAATGGGCAGCAGGGATGGATCTGCGCAGAGCCCCAACTGTAAGGCACAGAACATGCTCCAACCGGAGGGGTAGGATTTTCCCTAAGAAATGGCCATATTGTGCTCAGGGCTTAGAGGGTAATCCTTAGACCATTTTAAAAATAGCAAAGTGAATTATAAACTCCATGTGAGTCCTTAGAAACAGACAAGTCTTGGAAAAATTAGATTCGTATCAGAATGCAGGCCGTCCGGGTCTCTGGCTAGCGTGCCTTGTAGAAAAGCCTGCTGGGCTTCAGAAAGAATCACACTGTACAGGGCCACATTTTTACAAAGAATGACTACATACTGTTGTTGTTGGTTTCCCCCCAGAATAATTACAATATTGGTGGAATTTGAGGAAAGATCCCTATTTGTCCCCACCTTTTTTTTTTTTTTTGCATGGGTAGTTGATGAATCTTGCTGTGTCCCATGGAATCCCAAGTGCCCAAGTGAAGAGTATGTTTGACTTCTGTAGGTTCTGATCTGAATCCAAAACATGATGATAATCCCAGCAAATTGGAGCTGATTCTGGCCTGGGAGTCAGGGCACTGTGGGACTGGCTTGGCCACACACTGGGACAGTCATTTATCCTCTCTGAGTCCCCAGGTTCTTTATCTGAAATTTAGACATTGTAAAGCCTTGCTTGCTGGGTTGTTGCAAGAAACTAAGTAAATTAATGTATGTGAAGAACCAGCATATGGCCTGGAACATGTGTTGGTTACGTTTCCCACCCTGGGACATACCCCCTTTATCTAGCCAACTAAACAAAAACTCGAGACCAGATCCAAATTTAGGGTAACTATTCCAGACTCGTAGAGTTTTTTTATTTCAATAGATCACATTCACTTGTCTAAAGGTAATTAGCCTTTAAGAGGGGACAAGAAACACATGGACACTTGAGATCCCCAGAAAAGTCAACAGTTTCTTGTCTTTCCAAATATTACAATCCTGGGAAAATAAGGGAGGCAGAGTTTTAAAAGGAAAATATCTGATTGGACATAAGTCCCAAATGGAACAAGATGCTTAAAACTGACTTAACAAAGAGCAGTGAAGTGATCATCATACTCTTTCAATTTGGACATTATTGCGAACATATGAGACTGCTGTACACAGGTCATAAAAATGTCAAAAGAGTACAGAGATTTAGCATGAAATATTAACCTTGGGAAAAAGCATTTCTAAAGATGTAAACCCCTTCCCATTTATGTCACTTATTAAGCACTCAAAATTTACTAATGCAGCATGAAAGACGTTGTCGTGATAAGACTCAGCAATGACCCGCCATCATGGTTTCTCATTCCAGCAAGCTTGCCAAAGAAAGTTTTAGGGAGTCTCACCGGAGGAACAGCTAAAGCAAGATAGCAGTTCTGCCCCAGGTGTCTGTGGGCTAGTGGGCAGAACCCAGATGCCCAGAGGCAAGTCATTTAAAGCTCAGCTTTGCAGCTGGGAAGTGGAGTTATTTCCCCCATCGGTCTATCTCCTGACCACACCTGACTGAAGGAGAGAGACCTTGCACTGGGGCCCCAGACTCTGCCCTCACCATGTGATTTCCAGGAGAGGACATAGGCTGCTGCCAGGACACCATGAGGTGGAGGGTAGCCAGCCCTAGATTCAGAGGCAGAGAACTAGGGCTCTATTCTAGGTCAGTAACTGCTACCATTGGCAGTTCTTTAAATACCAAACTGTCATCGAAATCATGGTATTATATGGAAGAGAAAATGGAAGGAAGTTCAGAGTAGAGAAGAGATCTAGAGAGAGAGAAAAAGAGAGAGTACCAGACAATAGCCTGTCCCCTACCAAGGGAGTGCCAGATCACAGTAGGTGCTCTGTGATCGGGCTGATTTTCTAGTGCCCCTGCTGATTAACCCCCTTCCTCTCTGTGGCTCTTGCCTGGCTGGGGAGCCCAGTTTTGCCCACGTGTAGAATCTACTGGGGCTTTGTCCACATTCTGTCCAGCGATTAGTAACATATGTCTGTATTTCTGTCTCTATCTGGCCATAAAGCTGAGAGCATGTGCACAGTAAGAGTCTCGAACAACTATGCAGGAAGCCAACTAAGGATGAAGTTTCTATCAGCTGTTGACTTGTGATTGATCCTAGTATAAGATTCACAGAGAAGATGTAGCAGCCAGGCAGGGTGGGTGTAGGGCAGGCAGGTGCCAGGTTTTAGGCTCGGACACTATGGTGAGCAAGTCAAGCTAGTTGTAGGAAAGTAACCCAGGGGCAAAATTAGTGTCTGAGATTTAAAGAAATCTCCAGTCCAGGCTAGGGGTCAAGAGGACGCTAAATGCCTCTTGAAGTGGATGGACCCAGAAATGAGGAGTTTTATACACAGATATCCCCAAATCCTGTCAAGTAGGAATTGGCTACAAAAGTATCTGTCTTGTGGGACAGGGTCCCAAGGACTGAGCTTGTGTTTAGAGGCACAGATACATGTATCTCTGGAAGCCTAGGGACAAGTAAGGCAACCAGAGTGATAAGTAGAATGGAGATTAAGCAAAATCCCTGTGCCAGAAAAAGGACTGTGTGGAGAAGCTCCAGTGCTGTGAGTTTTAAGCTGTGAGCTGGGGGTACATGGTGGCCAGCCACTTGCCACCCCTGGGGCAGAAGAAAAAGAAGAGGTACTTTAAGCATAAGGTGGAGGCTGGGTGGTCAGCAAAGGGACACCAAGTCAGCCTGACATGGAGGTTGATTCTATATTCAGCAAAGTAATTTGGGGAAGAGGTTGGGGAAAACTGAGGCTGCTTAGGTAATGATGGGTCTGAAAATAAGGGTAGGGAAATTTGGATCCAGCCCTAGTGGAATGGCAGAAGAAAGGAAAGATAGTAGGGTCTTGCTGCCTAATCCCCTTCCTGGGGCAGATACTTCTCATGCACTGCTTCAGATCCTCTTGATTTTACCTGTCTTTGGGACCACTGGCTATTTGTTCTGCTCCAGCTCCTGTGTGGGTTTCCCACTGACCCCACAGCACCTCCATCTTGCCCATGTTGTGTACCTCTCACATCATGGCCTCCTGCCTGCCTCTTGATGCTGAAGTAAGAAACTCCGTTAGACTCACTCTGATACCCATGTGTGCTTGACTGAGAAGTGCAGAGAAGCCAACACCCAGTGCTGGAATCCTTGAGCAATAGGGGAAAGGCAACTGTAGAAAAGCTATTCTCCATTCTTCTCTTCAATCAGACTCTCTTGAGACCCAGTACTTCCTGTAGGCTCCCGGAAGGAGCCTGTGAGCATGCCATCAGTCACATGGAACTTCCTGAGAAAATAGAAGCCTTGGCCTCAGGCTCTGCTGCACAGAGAAACTCTCCCATCTGCCACCATTCTTATTTCTTAGAATTTGGTACCAGGTGAATCCATTCTGGAAAGAAAAGGAATTTGCTACTGGAAACACCTCATTTATACACGATGCAGTGTCACACAACATGGTTCTGTAATCCAGATTCACATGATGTCATTTTAGTGCAGCCCCAGTGCGTGGAAGTTTGCCCCAAATTGACCCTCATCTGTGGTAGAAGTTGTCAGTCCCTTTTCTTGAAACCCCAAACAGCCTTTCCTTTCTTTCAGCCAAAGAAACTCTTCCCTCTTGTCTTCAGACCTTTTCAGTCTGCCTTCCACACGCTTTTCTCAAGTATCTCCAGGGGACCCTCTTCCTGGTTCACCTAAGAAAACCCAGTCACTTGTACATGTCCGAGGACAAGGTTGACCACCCAGCCAGCCATGAAGTCCATTTTAGCCTTTTGTTTTATCCCTCTTCCTCTGAACACCCTCTGATCACCCGACACTGAAGTTTTCTCTTCTACGACTGCCCAAGCCTATAGAAGCCTGTCAGAATGATCATTAGATATTCACTGTTTTCAATTGTGAATCGTCCCCATCAATAACCTGTAAAAGCTCTTTTTGTACTTCCTATTAAGAGTCTAATATCCTTAAGAGAGAACTATTATGACTAAAATCATTCTAATATCTTTAGCTATGATAGAGCCAACATTATCCGCCCATTAAGACACAAATTGTAATAATTAAAGATGCTTCTCATTAATATCCTTTACTTCTTCATCTTTATTTATTCTAGCTTGCACCACTGCTATCCTGATATGCCCAACATTCTTGTAATCCTCCTGGCAAGTTTAGGTATCAAGTTATCAAAATTAAAAAAAGTTTTTAAAGTCATATGTGGAAGAAACAGTGCATACATTCTACTGTAAACTTAATTTTATCTTGGTAAGAATGGTTTGGTCCCATATTCTCTTGGCCTCCTTCCCAAGCCTTCACAATGTTCCCATTTCGGAGACTCCCAAGAAGCATCGCTCTCTGTTTCCTGTTGAGAATGGACTTCCGGCCACACTGACTTCCACCCCGAGGCATGGGAAGGCAGGCTACCCATGCCAGCGTCCATCCAGCTGTATTCTCTGTCACTTTCCTCCAAGCCACAATTCTGCACCTGCTGCTCAGCTCTCAGTTTCTACAGAACAGCACCCACCCAGAACAGTCCCGTGAATGCCAGGGGATCATAGTAAGGTTGGGGCAGGACCAGCAACCTCCTTTCCTGAACTTTTGAATGGTACAGATAGAAACCAAGCGATGGAGCCTCAGGCACTGCCACAGCCCATGCCCTCAGTGCAATGCTTTAAAAAAAATAGATTTTATGTTTTAGAGGAGCTTAGGTTCAGAGAAAAACTGAGCAGAAAGTAGAGAATTCCCACATATCCTCTGTGCCCCACCCATGCACAGCCTACCCCACTATTGTCTCCCACCAGAATGGTACATTTGTTCTAATCATGGTCCTACATCGATGCATTGTCACCCAAAGTTCATAGCTTCCGTAAGGTTCACTCTTGGTGGTGCATATTGATAAGTGTATAATGACATGTAGCCACGATTATAATAGAGTAGTTTCACTGTCCCAGAAATCCTCTCTGCTCTGCCTACTCATCCTTCCTTTCCCTGAGCCCCTTGCAACCTAGACTCTCAATCTTTTATTATGTCCATAGTTTTGCCTTTTCCAGACTGTCATATAGATGGAGTCATATAGCATGTAACCTTTACAGACTGGCTTCTTTTACCTACTAATATACATTTAAAGTTCCTCCATGTCTTTCTATGGTTTGGTAGCTTGTTTCTTTCTAATGCTGAATAATGTTCTGCTGTCTGGATGGACCACAGGTGATTTACCCATTCACCTACTGAGGGACATCTTCAAGCTGCTTTCAAGTTTTGGCAGTTATGAATACATCTTCTGTTAACATCCAGATGCAGATTTTTGTGTGGACATGTTTTCAACTCATTTGCTAAATACCAAGACGCACAATTGCTGGATCATATGGTAAGAGCATGTTCAGTTTTGTCAGAAACCACCAAACTGCATTCCTACGCAGCTGTACCATTCTGCATCCCCTCCAGCAATGAATGAGAGGTCCTGTTGCTCCAATTCTGTGCCAGCATTTGGTGTTGTCAGCATTATGGATTTTCACCATCCTAATAGGTGTGGAGTGGTATGCATCACAACGCTTTTGAGGCCAATTATTTCCCAGCACATAAGAGCATCTTGGATAGCCACACCTGGGCAGCTCAGTTGGTTAAGCATCTGCCTTCAGCTCAGGTCATGATCCTGGGGTCCTGGGATTGAGTCCTGTGCCAGTCTCCTAGCTCAGCGGGGAGCCTGCTTCTCCAGATCCCTCTGCCCCTCCCCTGCCCTGCTCATGCGCTCGTTCTCTCTCTCTCTCCCTCATAAATAAATAAAATCTTTTTAAAAAGAGAGCATCTTGGATAGATTCCAAGAGTTTCTGTTCACCTTCAGCTATAAAACCAGTTGCATCCAGTTTGTACTGTCCTTCTACTATCAGATTCAAAGCTTCTCCAACCAGCATCACAGGCTAGACTTCTCCCTTCTCATCTTGTCTCCAGTTCCTACAAGGTTAGGGTCTGAAAGGAGGGATTGAGGATAAAGGGCAAACCTCTCTTTAAATCTCTGTTGTCATCCTCTGCTTTACCATCACTGCTTTCTGCTAACACTTCCAGGGGTCAGGTGTCACCCTAGGAGCAGCCAGGGTACAGACCAGAAGGCTCAAACGTAGACACTTCCCATAGTGCCCACTGACTCCTGAGACACCCACACAGCTTTGCCCTTCCCAGTGCTGGGGGAGTAGGCTCTCCTGCTGCCCCTTTCAGCTCTGCTGTCTTTCCCCTTTTCCTTGCAGTGCACACAGTCTGCTGCCCAAAGAGAGGCCCAAATGCAGAATGAGGTCCCAGTCTTCCCTTCTTAAGGCACCCCCGGCCTTTATGGGAAGAATTCTCTTGAAGGCCTTTCCTTGAGTTCAGGTTGAGGATGAGGAGAGCAGAGAGAAGAGAAAGGAAAGAGATGACCCCTCTACAAGAACATTTCAGTGGCCCCAGGCCAATAGTCCCACTGCTCTTGCTCACTCCCCTCCCCCATTCTCTCCCCCCCACAGACCAAGGAGGAGAGGGACCTAGGGTGGTGGTAGTTACCGTGGGGCAGGTTTATTATTAGAGCAAGACTCTAATCCTTCCGTCAGATATGGTGCTGGGGTACCCAGCACTCCTTTTCCCTCAGCTGAAGGCCCGAGTTTTTAAATGAGGGGGACACCTGGAAAAGCCCCCCTGGGGATCTTAATATAGAGCATCAGAGGTATAGAGAGAAGGGGACTTCACAGCCACCCCCATCTGAGCATTCAAGCAATTAATGACCTATTGGCCATTAACGTCAAAAAGCAATTATATCAAGCATGAGATCCTCATGCCACAATTCACCTTCACCTTTACTTGACCTGCCCTTGGTGATGAGCAGCCAAGCATTATTCCCCTGATGATAGCGCCTCATCACTTGAACATGGTGTCAGACCACATCTTAGCCTGTTTCCCTTCATGTAAATAAACTCCTCCCCCCTCCCCACTGCCCAGCTCCCAGTTTTCCTGACCAGGACTTGGGTGATATAAATGCAAAGCAAGCCCGATTGTAATTTCTGAAGACCCCAAGAGGATAACTATCAAAATGAGGCCAGTTCTGATTGGCTGAGTTTTCATTAGTAGAGATCGTTAAGAGTCTGACCCGTGAGGCTCACGGTTCATGTCTGGTGTGAGCCTCAGATGTGTGGATGTGCAGGGCTTCCCACATGCTATTAGTTGCCATTGTCTCTCTGCAGTGCTTTGCTTTATAAAGATCACTCTGGGTTCCTCTTCTGCTGAACCTAATTTTTCCCTCCAGGGGTAACCACTTTTCCCACTTTACAATAATGGTGCAACTTTAGTGATTTAATTTAAAGAAGCAATGAAGTGACCATTAAAGTGTTTAGCAAATGGGTAAAAAGCCTTTCACACGTTTCTCAAAAAATCTGTGTTCCTGTCTTCTGGAAGTTTTACCAAGTATGGACCATAAACAAGTAACCACCTGAGCATATACTTTTAGTTATTTGACTGTTCCAGCATTAAGTTTCGTTCAAATCTAGTTACAGTGAGGGGCAAAGGTAAAATCTGGCCCCTGGGGCAAAGAGAGAGGTCATTCGGTGAGTCGCTCCTGTGAGGCAGAGGCAGCAGGTCAGGCCACCGAAACCATGGAGTTTTGGGGGACAGGGTTAGGTTGTCTTCAGGTGATGCCCTCAACATGAGGCAGCCCAGGCTAACATGAGAGGAGCTCAGGTAGATTCCCCACTGAGTTGGGACAGCTCTTGGGGTGGAACTGAACGCTCAGAGGAGGCTTTGGTGAAAGCATGCGGTGGCATAAATCTACGTGGCTATGGTGGAAATGGGCAGGGGGTGCATTCAGGGTATATTTTGCAGTCAGAGATAAAAGAACCTGGTGATGACTGGATGTGGAGGACAAGGGGAAATAAGGAATCCAAGATGACTCTTAGGATTTTAGCTTTGAACAAAGATAGTGGTGGTTGGTGGGGATGGTGGTGCCATTTAGGGGGATTCAGAAGATGGGGGAGGAACAAGGGTTCAAAAGCAGGGGATCTGAGGACATTGAACCCTTGGAGAAGCAGAGGACACACCAGCATTGGAAAGGGGCAGATTGCTTAAAATTTCTTTGAGTCGGGAATCACCCCCGTCTTTCCTGAAGTTTTGAGTTAATTTGCAGTGGCTTTTTTGTTTTGTATAAACCTTGCCCTTCTTCTGGAGCATTCTTGTCTTCATCTCAAAAGACAAATCTGGGCTGGAGGGAATTGTTTTCCCTGAGTCTGTGTTCATAGAGTAGATAGTGGTGCTTAAAGACCTTTATATGTTTCATGAAGCTATTTCCATAAGTGGATTCAAGTAGATATTAACCAGTAAATATAGTATCTTAAATGCCAATGATCTCTACCTAAATAGATGTTCTGATATCAACAAAATGTAATATCTGGGGAGAGAGACCTTGGGAGGGAATTTGCAGAAAAATGGTTGTAGGGGTTGATGAAGGGATAGAGACAGGAAGGGAGATGCAGAAGGAATGCTAAGGGACCATCATTAAGGACTTCAGTATTATGAAATCTTTTCTCTTCTCCCCTTGGGATACCACAGGGCAGCTTTCTTCCTTAAAGGACACTCAAGTTGTTTCAGGAGTCAAAGGGTGCCTCAGCAGTGATGTGACCACATAGCTGGTGGAATACTGGGGAAATAATCAGGAAAAACAAGGTAACATAGAGGTGTCCCCTGCTCATGTACTAACAGAGAGAAACATACAGGGACCATTAGCATCAGTCTTAAGGCTGAATGCCAATGGGGCTATAACTAAGCATCCTAGAGATTCCAAGCTGTGAGAAACTCAGGAATGCATCTGTGCTACTGAAGACTACTGCCTCTTCCTTCTTGCACTGAAAGAAAGGGGTGGGAGACCCACACAGTCAGACCTTACTTCAGTTCCTAAATCCAAGTGGTGGTGCAATTAGGTCCTTGTTGACCTCTCTGGATCAGGGAAGAAGGGATTTCCTCGTGAACAGGGCTTAGAGAAAGTGACTAATGATTGCTGTCACTGGCTTACAAAGCTGGCCATGCCACCAGGTGGATTAGGGCAAGTGGTGCAAACTTAAAGCACAAGTGAAAGAGAAAGAGGCAAGCTCAGTGGATTTGAAACATCTGCCTTCCATTGTCACCTCAGACCCTGACTCTGACTATGGTCTTTGGTTTCTATGTCTTAGTTTCCCTGCCTAGTGAATGGTAATGGTAGCTAGGTCATAGACTATGTGTTTATTGTAAAATAGTATTAAGCAGCTTGCCTTAAAATACTATCTGGATGTAGCATATTATTTAGATATAAAAGTAAAGATATAATTTAAATATAGATACAGATATGGATATATAGCCACACACACACACACACACACACACACACACACACACACACCCCATACAAGATGCCCAGGTAAACACTCCACCTCTTCTCCTACACTCGCCTTCTTGCCACAGTCACTCCAACCACACTGGCCCCCTTATTGTTCAAGCACATCAAGGTTGTTCCTACCTCAGGACCTTTGCACTTGCTGGCCCCAATGCCTGGAATGCACTTCTTCCTGATGTTTGCATGTCTTGTTATTCTGATCTCTGCTTAGATATCACCTGCTCAGAAGAGTGTTTGATGACCTTCCTATTTAAATTAGTATGCCTCTCTATCCTTTCAATCTATTTACTTCCTTTTCTCCGTAGTATTTATCACCACCTGACATAATCATGCATAGATATCTGTTTATGTATGGCCTGTGTCTCCCACTAAAATGAGAGCTTCTTGAGGACATGGAACTGGTTCACATCCATGTCCCCACTGTCTAGGACAATGCCCAGCACCCTGCAGGTAGCTCTTAAAAAATTTGCTGAATGAGTGAATGATACCAAGACAAACAAATGATTCTCAATTCAACAATTTAAAAAGTCAATTTGTACTCAGTGCAATAAAGGTTTGAGAATCCAAATAACGTTATAATAGCTTTTCTTAATATTATCTGCTATGATGGAAGTGGATAGTCCCTTGAGGTGTGGGGGCTTGGTTTTTACTTGAATTTTAGTTGTTAGCGCCCTGGTCATGATTGAAGGTTGTGGAGTTGGGGTACTAGGTGAGAGGCAGAGGGCAGGTTGCCAGGAGGCGGTGGTACTGCTGGGGCCTGGCTGGGGAGATGTGGACACCCCCTCCTTACTTTCCCTCTGCCCCATTGTTCTCTCCAGCTGGTGAGACTAAACAGGTGTGGTGACATGCCAAAGCCACTCAAGGACAAGCCTCCTCTACCTTCAAGCAACATTCTTCCCATGGGAGGCTTCCATGGGAAATTCCAGTGGGGCCATCAGGGGTAGCCTCTGAAAGTGGGATGGCTTCAGGGAGTGAAGTTGGGGTGGCCAAGGGGGACGAGCAAAGGGAAGGGAACCCGTGGGACAGGGCACCCAGCCCTTCCATTCTCTCTGACTTTCCCCAGCACCCATGCCCTCTCCTCTACCAATGGGTCACTTCGGCCCCATTAATCTTCAGCTTCCACAGCTTTTCTTGGTAACTTGTCCCATATGTTTCTTACTCTGTGTACAACATATGTCTGTTCCATTCCTTATTTACAGTTTAAATTAGAAACGGGTGTCGTTCTCTAAAGCAAATCAGCTACTGTCTGTCTTTTCCTTTTCCCCTCTGGATACCCCTCTCGGCTCCAAGGGGTCTGTGCTGACAACCCTGAGTGGGGTGGACAGGAAACTGTCTTTCTGGCCTTAGCCCTGGTTCTCTTTCCATATTTATTCCATACTGTAGTATGGGCCATTCCCTGAGGCAGCCAGATGCAATCATTTCATTTGACAAATACCTGTCGAGCATCCAAGCACCGGAGAGGGCACCCTTCATGAAGCTTGGAGTCTAGAGGCCGAGGTTAGATTGCAAACATGTAGCTACACAAATAGGCACGTCATTACAACAGATTGGTGCTGAGTAAGTCGTGCTACCTGATAGTCTCACTTGCTTCTGATGTCTAAGAATATGGCATTTAAGTCCTGAGGGACAAGTAGAAGTGAGGGAAAACTCAAGGAGCTACATGTTTGAAGGATCTGAGGTGAAAAAGTGCTGAAGACATTTAAGAGAAAGAGGGGAGACCAAAGTGGACGGGTCACTGCAAGGAAGGGGGTCAAGCACTGGGAGCAGACTGGGGAAAGAGGTACAGAGATCAACAGGGGTTCTAGCAGCCACTTTAATGGTTTTTCATTTTATCCTAAGGGCAATGGGAAGTCATTAAAGAAATTTATAGCAGAAAATGAAATGGTTTGACACAACTCAAACTCTAAGACTATTGCTCTGGTTAGTGTACGGACAGTGGATCAGGAGGGAAGAGGGTGGGCTAGTTAGCAGGTCGTAGCAGTGGCCCAGGGAGGAGAGAGTGGAGCCAGGAGATCAAAATGGAGGCAGAAAGAAGTGGAACGTCCTTGGAAGGACTTATTTTTTTTTCAAGATTTATTTAGAGAGAGAGAGTATGTGCACAAGCTGGGGGAGGGGACAGAAGGAGAGGGAGAGAGAGAGAATCCCAAGCAGACTCCATGCTGAGAGCAGAGCCCAATGTGGGGCTTGACCTCAGACCCTGGGATCATGACCTGAATGGAAATCAAGAACTAGATGCCTAACCGACTGAGCCACCCAGGCGCCGCTGGAGGACTTCTTAGAGTATTCCACCAGCCCTTGACTGCATGCTTCAGGACTCCCTGTTAAGTGAGGAAAGCAAATTCCCTCCATGGGTAAGTCACTGTCTCAGTGACACGCGGCTGCTGACAATCCCTACCTGTTGTGCCCTCTTCATTGCTGCATTGGTTTGGTTTGCAGTTGAGTGCAGCTCGCTGAAATAATGTGTGTAAAGTTCATGGCCATGCTGAACTTCCATCCACAAAGCTGAGCACAACTCAGCCATCACAGCATCTTTGGGGCGCTGCAGCCAACTCCTTCTTCTGAGGAGGTTCAGTGAGGATCAGCTCATCAATTTGCTTTGAAAACTCCCCATCCTATTTCCCAGTAGTCTCCCTCCTGTGACCCTCTGGACATGGTGGCAAGTTTTCGGGCATCCAAATATATACCTCTTAGTGGAAGGGAGCTGAAAGCGTCGGTCAATTAAGTTGTTGGCCAAACTGCACCAGTATCATGATCCATAGCCAGTCGTTCACATTCCCACTATGGCATCAATCCTCTGCCTGGCATTGTGGTTATAAAACAAACTCCAGAGGGCAAGGACCTAAGCTTATCCAATGTTGTTTCCCCACAGTGAACATGGCACTAACTAAATACAGATTTGTTAAAATGTACTCTGAGAAAAGTACGTGAAAAGAAACAAGATTAATGAGAGATTGCAAGGGGGGTGGGTGTTACTACTTACACCATGCTTTATGTTGGTGACCTCACTCGAGCCTCCCAGATGTGACGCAGTAAGTAGTGTCATCTCCAGTCCATAAAGGAAAAACCAATGGCTTTATGGGAGGCAATGACTTACCAAAGTCACATGGAGAGTCGTGTAAGCACCAGAATAGAGCCCTGGGCTTCTGATGCGGGGCGCCATGTTGGACAACTCCAGGAGGGGGTGTTTATGTGGACCAGAGAGTGAAGGGTGCCCTTCAGAAACTCAGGACCGGTCAGGAGTGGGCAGGGCTGTACGGAATCCCCATGCAGACTTGTTACAGTTACTCCACTGCTACATTTGGCTTATGGGTTTTATTCCTATTTCAGTGCAAAAGAGAGATTCTAAGACATAAAGTAATTTATGTTCATGTAGTTAGTAAGTGGCTAAGCTAGAACAGGAAACCAGGTCTGTTGACTCCCAAACCCCTGTCCATTCTGTGGCTTCGTGGGTCTCCCGTGCGGACACACTGTCTTGCATTTCTGCACCAATGCCTCTCAACCAGGAGTCTGGGTAGCCTTTGAACACAGGATGGTGTGTTCAAACCAGAGACCCATGAAGCCACAAAATGAACATGGCCCATATTTCTAAAGCATCAATTTTCATAAATGATTTGGAGACAAATCATTACTTTTGATAAGGCATCGTGGAGTCTAATGCAACAATTACATCAGATGTTAAAGATGAAACATAGAACTTTGAAGAAATTCCAGACTTGCCGTCAGCACCTGGGGCTAGAGCCACAGATATGGTCCCAGTTATTCCCCACACCCCTGGACTTTTACTTCTTTCTGTGGTTTGGGGTGTTTTGGTGGAAAGGTTTGAGAAGCACCCAGTGACACCACACTGGTTTTCTATTAACACCGAGCTGCTGCTATCATTGGGTGAGAAACAGAGCCCCAGTGCTCATAACATGTGCACTTTCTATGGGTATGTTTTGTCTGTAGGTATGTCTGGAGAGATGGGAGATCGATGAATTTTAAATGTAAGGTAATTAAAGGTAATTTAAATTAAAGGCAATGTCTTTAGCACAGAGCCTTGCACAGAATAGGTGATTGAGAGTTAATTTTATATTATTTCTTAACTCTCATGATCATCATAAGAAATCACAAGTCTTTTGTAACCAAGGTCACAATCTCTATGCACTACATGTATCACAGACATTGCAGAAAAGGACCATAATGATGCCCAGGTAGGCATTCAAAGGTCCCTGGAGGAAGCAACTTTCTCATTATCGTTACACTCCTGTGGACACAAGACATCAGTTTTTCTATCAGAATGAACGTCTGCAGCTGGGAGGAAAGAAGACTTTATTCATCTGAAACTGGCTGTGGTGTATTAAGTCTTCATCTCAGGCTAATGGTGGAATGTACATTCTGGCATGGTCTTCAGTGTTAACTAATGGGCTGGGGTTAATGGGGGGACAGATGGATGGTGTCCACCCAGAAACCTGATCTCTCCACTTACTGGACTTGATGCACCCAGGACAGCAGTAACCACAGTAATCACCGCTGATATGGAGAGTGCTGATTCTATTACAGAGAAGCTTTTTTTGTTTTGTTTTCCTACTCTGTGAACAAATCACTGATTTCTTCCTTTGTAAAAGCTAGCTGGAATACCAGCTCTTCTGAATTATTTCCATAGAAACGATTTCACATTGGAATTTTCATGCCGAACCAACACACTGAAACCATCTTAAAGTAGAAAATGACATGAACATACATTGCTCCCACTTTTCTGATTGCCTTTGCTCAGCGCATGTTGGTCCCTGTTGGCTTTTCATCGTGAAAGGGTGCAGTGCTTTGGTCTCAAATGTTAAAGAGTCAGATGGTCTCGTGGGTTTAAAACCATAATGCTTAGGAGGCTATAAAAGGCTCAGGAACACTGAACATTTAAAAATGGCAGCTTGATGAAATGTATATGGTTGGAATATACAACTTCCTATTGCTGAGTGATGCGGAAGTGCAAGAATCACACTCCAGCCAGCGTGCTGTATTAGTGCTTCCCATAGGCATCATCCTCCCCTTGACCCCCTCAGGAAACTCCCCATCAAGTTTGATAAGAGTTAGTGGGATGGGGCTGGGGGTGATGAGCAGAGGCAGGGGGACACATGTTGTTACTTCTAATTTCACTTTATTATTAAGATGGAAATCTTTGCTTCTAGATTTGAATGTGATTCTTAAACGCCGGTGCAACTGTAGTTTTATGCTTTACTGAGAGATGACTTAATTTGCTTCTGATTAGAGCCAGATGTAAAATAAGATGAAGCTACAGTCACTTCTGAGACTGGGTTCTTTGTTCTTTAAATTATATATAGTGCACAAGCAGGAGACAATGGGACCCAGGAGGGATGTCGCTTACGGCGACATGGAGTCCTGGAAGCCCTCTGCCTTTATCTTCACATCACTAGGGAGTCCAGGGTCTGCCTGCTCTCCCTTAGCCACTCCCAGGGCACCCCAGGTGGAGGAGGGGATAGAGCGATAGGGGGAGGATTGAGATTGCCCTAAGGTTTGCACTGGAACTGGTGGGACAACAGCAGGTCAAGCCGCTTGCTAAGCTTTAGAACTAGTTAGTAATAATCAAGAGTTACCCAGGAGGGAAAGGAACAGTGGGGTCAAACCTTCAGTCTGGGGACATGAAGATGCTGATAAAGGACCACATATTTGCATTCTGGGCCAGAATTACACAGCTCCTAGTATGTAGAGCTATTCTTGCTTTCCCAGAATGTACTGGAGTCAGAAGGAGGAGTGTTGGCAAGGAGAGTATTATGGACTAAATGTTTATGTCCTGCTGCCTTAGCCCCCAGTGTGAGGATATTTGGAGATGGAACCCATAAAGAAGTAATTAAGGTTAAATGAGGTCATTGGGTGAGGTCCTGATCCAATAGGATTAGTATCCTTATAAAAAGAGACAGCAGAAGCTCACTTTCTCTCTGCACACATACAAGCTCTGTGCAGGAAGAGAGCTCCCACCAGAAACTGAACTCACTGGAACCTTGATCTTGGACTTCTAGCCTCCAGAAATGTAAGAAAATAAATGTCTGTTGTCTTAGCCATCCAATCTATGGTATTTTGTTATGGCAGCCCAAGCAGACTAATGCAGAGAGCCTTTCCTAGCTCTGAATCTGACTCCATGTCAGACTTGAGACAGAATGGGAAGGGTGCCATGCATTTGGAGATCTAGGTCCTGCTGTAGACGCTATCATGCCTTAGCTGTTTTGTCTTGGGTAAGTCACTTCAACTCTGGGCCTGGAGATTCCTCACTTTTTAAGTTGGGATAAAAGATCATGTCTAACTAGCCCCACAGGATTACTGGAGAATCAAGAATCAAATACTTAGCATAACGACAACAGCTAGTATTTTTTTGCACATTTACTATGTACTGAGCATTATTCTAAGAGATTGATTGATTGATTGATTGATTTTAAAGTCAGGTTCACTGAGGTATAATATACATACAGTAAAATTCACCTTTTTTAGTGTACAGTTCTGAGTCTGGGCAAACACAATCACTTAATTGCCACCATAACCGAGTTGTGGGACATTGCCATCACCCCCCAAAATTCTTTTGTGCCCCTGTAAAGTAAGCCCCCCACCAGTTCCCATCCCCTGACAACCATGGGTTCTCTAGACCTATAATTTTGCCTTTTCAAGAAAATCATATAAATGGCATCACACGATGGCACCACAGAGCTTTTCTAATATGAAAATTTAATCTTTAATTGATCAGTTGATTCAATTAATTCAATGAGTCCATTAATTCAATTAATCATTTAATAATTTAAGTGATTTAACAATCATTTCATCTTCACAAACATATTTTGGGGTACATGAAATAATGATAAAAATGAATAGATGTGAAAATGATAAGAAAAAGCAAAAAAGTGTTATACAAACGTGAGGTGTTATTATTGTTATTTTCATCACTTTTATTATTATTTCATGGTAGAATAAAGACAAAATCAATTTCCAGAGGAAATTTTGTATTGAATTTGCCTTATCTGCTCACCTAGAATCCGAGTGTCTGAAGATAGCAATTTTAGCTCTGTGACCTTTCCCTTCAAAACATGATCATTTGCCTTGTTCTGACAGCAGAGATTTAACCATGAAAAAAAAAAGTATTTGCAAAGATATGGTTAGCAATAGGGTCCAGTGCATCCTCTCTTTGACTAATTCAAAAACACTTAGCTTGAAGTTACTGATCCATAATCCTTATGTCTATGACCACATTGGTAATGATAAAAGATAATGAGAGATTTCAAGGCTACAAATAACAGTGATTTCCAGTGTAGCAATAATCAGTTCCCACTGTAAAGGAGATGATGATCAGGTTGTCACCAGGGCTCCTCTTGACTCAACCTGAGCTGGGTTCATTCAGGGCTTCTAGGCAGGGCAGGAAGGGCTGAATTTCTTCCCATGAAGTATCCCCTGGTTCAGTAGCCACATGCCATGGAAGCATCCCATCACTCTTCATAATAGAAGGATTCTGATCTTCCTGGATGTGGTCATAAAGTGCCCACAGTCTGACCACAGTGGTTCCAGGTTCTCCAAGGAGAATATTTTGTGTAAATTGTTTCTCTCTCCTTTTTTAAACTTCATATTATAGATGTAACACACAATAAATAAGTAAATAAGGTCCAGCTATTTCTTAAAGTTTACAGCTTTCATGAATTTTTAAGGAACAGGTCAGGAGAAACTGCTGAAGCAAAGCAGTTGGGTATAGGGTGTGACAAGGAGGTCTAGGAGCCTCTTCAATATTTCATGTGGCCAAAAGCCTCTGACAGCTAATCATCTCTTAATGGGGCTTGCCCTTTGGCCTGAATGTTTCTAAGGGAATAAAATGTTTGGCCTCCAAACAAGTTATCACTCACTCATTGACTAAACACCACAAGCTGAAAGTGGCCTCCCAGGCATCGTTGGTCTTAGCTAGTTGAGTGTAGAAGGACCCCGATTAGCATTACTCACCTTTAAATCACCAGTGGTTTCAAAGCCAGCTAAGCATTTGCTTTGGATCTGGAGACAGGCTCCAGTCTCCCATTATGTCTCTCCTAAACACAGAAGGGAGACCAGACATCATGGCAGCTGGAGAATGAGTTGTGGAGGAGACAAGCATGATCATTGGGGGAGATAAAAGAATTGGACAAGACAAAATGCAACATGGGATTTTGGAATGGGACTGGACAAGTGAGATTTGAGAGGAAACTCAAGGAAAGGGAGGAGAAATAGACCTGGAAGGGGCCACACTGAGAAGTATGGAAGCAATAGGAGAAAAGAAGAGAAGAGAAGGGAAGGGGAGGGAAGAGGCGATGATGAGGGAAAAGGGAGGTTGGTAGATGCATTGTGTGTTCATCCCAATGGAAGGAGGAGAGCTAAGCTTGTCACCTCCTCTCCCATTACCCAGAACACCAGGAAAATAGATACTGCATTCCTCATTACCTTCTACCAGCAATAAAGATATTTTGTATATTTGTAAAAATGAGAAAGAACCTAGGCTCCTGGTGTGAAGAGTGGTGGGAGGGAGAGCTGTCTTTAATACTATTGGTCACCAGTTCGTATCTACACTTGATCAGCAAGTGCCAAGATTTCCCTAAATCCTAGTTTTCCAATGTGGAAAAAATGAATCATATTGTTTGTTAAGCCATGGGGAAATTTTCACAATTTACCTTGTGACCAAAGAGTATATACCCAAAGAGTGCTCCTTGGGTAAGAAATATTGTTGTTGAACTGATTAGATGTGTCTAATTTGATTTAAAAAATAGTAAAGTCATTGATTACTAACACAAGATAATTTTACCAATGGCCTTCTAGTATTTTCTTCAGGATTTATTGTCTTAAACACCTTGAGCACAGGTATATTTAAAGGATGCTCAGGCCTTGGTATTTTAATTAGAGCACAGTGGTTATTTTTGATTAACCAGATCATCCTATCCATGTCACCATCAAAATTATGAGGTATCCGGGAAACAAACACTAAGAAATAACTAAACAGTTCTTTTCTTGAAATGCTTTAAAGACAAGATCCATTATTTTCCATAACTTGATTTATTTTAGATACTATGGAATTTCGTTTTGGTCACAGGCCTCAGACATGGTTCTGATATATTTCACTGACTTAAGCAAGTTGCAATGATTAGAGGCCAAGATGGTCATCAGTCCTTGTGTTCTTCACTCCTTAACCTTCTTCTTTTTTAAAAAAGATTGATTGATTTATTTTATTTATTTATTTTAGAGAGAGAAAGGGAGGGGGAGAGAGTGAGTGGGGGGAGGAGCAGAGGGTGAGAATCTCAAGCAGACTCCCCACTGAGCACAGAGTCCCACTCAGGGTTCGATCCCAGGATTCATGAGATCATGACCTGAGCCGAAACCAAGAGTTGGACGCTCAACCGACTGAGCCACCCAGGCACCCCACTTTAACTTTCTTCTTTAGTCTGCCCTTTTTCTCCAGCTTCAGAGGATATGAGATGCTAATCACTATATGTAGAACAGTAGTCCTCCATATTATGCATTATGACATCTTTCTAGCCTTCCTCCCCAGATCAAATAGTTTCAGGTCAGTACCATAGACCGCCCCCCCGCCCCGCCCCATCCACTGCACAGAAGGCAAATCAAGGAAGGGATAGGGCTCCCCACACAACTCAGGGAGCTCTCATACTCCATGTGAACTCCAGAATTTTTGGTTGAATTTTAAGGAGTTATGAATTACACTAAATGTTTCTTATTTGTAGCATCAAATAGATGAGCCAGTTTCTATCAATTTAATACAAGGTTGGTTCTGGAAGGAGTTCAGAGTTACTGGAGGTTAGATAGGAGAGTAGTGAACCCTGATCTCTTTGAAAGAACATGTTGAGAATTCCTCTCCAAATATCAGCACTCATAAGAAACCCGCTCAAAGACATGATAAGCTTACCAACCAACCCCCTCATGCCTGGCCAGATATAACCGAGAAGCACCAATCTTTCTTGAGGCAGGTGATCTGTTAGCAAAAGAAAGGAGCGCCTGCCATGTCGCCAGAGCTGTCCTGAGGGGCGCTGGATTGTCTTTGGGCAATTCACTGGGCTGCAGCAGGACTGAGAGTTCCTTGAAATGGTGTGATTTGAGCTCGTATTCAGGAGCTCTTTGGGGAGTAGGTAGAAAGGAAAGGGGATCAGACTTCCAAGAGGCATGAGTAGGTTCAGCCTGGGTGAAGCACCACACAACTGGGCCTGGGGGCTGAACACAGGGCATGTATTAGAGATTGCAGAAGCAGGATGCACAGAACGACCTGTGGGAACAAGTACAAGACGTCCAGTGGGCAGACATTATTGTGTGCCCTGACGTAAGCTACTTCAACTCTCTGAAATTACAGGGCATTATTTGCAATATGAAGGCAAACTAATGTCTACCCCTGAGTGTAACTACTGGGTTCAAGTGAAATTCTGAGTGGAAATTCTTTGTAAAAGTGAACGACTCTGTGCTGATGGATGATGATGGTGGCCAAGTGGTGGTGAGCGATTACGGAACCACAGTGTTTTGTGCTAAAAATAATCAAGGGCTGGTCTAACCTGTCCACATTTTACCAGTAAGCCAGACCTGAAGTGACTCAGCTGAGCTAGTTAATCGCACAGCAGGAGCTAGGTCCCCAGTGTTTTGGGTTGAGAAAAATAAACATCTCAAGTCCAAATCAAGTCCCCAGCTGTGTGGATTTCCCATCTGTCTTCAGCTCAGTCCGGTGAGTTTAGTGCCGGGCCTGTGCCTGACCCGCCTGGATCCTGGATCCTTGGAGAGCCCCGCCCGGCACCGTGGCAGGTCTGGCTCTCGAAGCAGCGCTCCGACTCGGCGTGTCATACTTGGGATGGCATTCCATCTCACAGATACTGAAGCCAGGGTGTGAGGGCAAGTTGCCAGGTAGCCCAATGCAAAACAAATGCCTCGTTGTGTTTGTGGCCACTCAGTATGTGGTTTTGTGAAGTCCAAAAGCCATCCAGTCGCTGTGACTGGAATGTGACAGTAATTTGTAACAACGGTGACTCTATTCCCCCCACCCCCTTGGTCTACTTTTGTGACATGCTCCAAAATCCTGAGAAAGGCCTGCAAAAGAAATGTTCAGAAATGTTCTAAATGGGTTTGGAAAACTTGTGAACCCTGTCTGAACTTTTATTAGATTCTCCCACCACTCACCCGTTTGACATCAGAACAAGGAAAGCATTATTTATAACAGCATGTGTGAAATCCCAGAAGGGACTCTTGAAAAGAATTAACGTGAAAAATGTGTCCCAAAGAGACTGCAAGCATAAAACAAATGATCAGATGGGAAAACATGTAAATCAAAAGTGGAATCTTTTTTTCTCCTTTAAAGGAAACAGGAGCTTTTTCTTTGGCCATTAGCAACACGGGACAGAGAAACTGGGAGGGTCGGGGCCACCATCGGAGGAACCCCAGAGCACTTGTCCCTGCAGAGCGAGGCACAGAGGAGAGTCGTGTGCACTGGCTCTTCTTAATGTCTCCAGAATGGAGGAGATAAGATAGTAAAGGTTACAGGGAAGGGAGAGACACCTTGAATAAATTAGTGCATTGGAATTCACCAAGCACTTTCACAAATGTTGTCTGTTTGAGTGTTTACCTCACCATCACCCTGGGAGGTATAAGTTGTATACCTCATAGTTGGAGCAACTAGTCAAGGGTTTGGCAACTAGTCAAGGACACCCAACGAGGAAATGGTGCCCTGGGACCCAGCTTCTAACATCGCAATCTGAGGGTTGTCCATGACATTACCAGCGTGTATATGCAGGAGTATGGAAAGCATGGTATCTTGTTAGGTTAGCACATCCCACAGTGGGAGTTTAGCTGTCTGATTCTAGACGTATGGAAGCGATTCTCTGACTCTCTCTCTCTCCCCACAAACACACATTCAAATTAGTTTAATTCACTAAGTTAAACAAAATTAAATCTGTTTTTTTTTTCCGCCAAACTCCCGAGACACGTTAAGAAGACTCTGTGCATCATGACTCTCCAAGAAGCGAGGCAAGTTACAGGTTACAGCATATTTGGCATGTCTGACCTAGGAACTTCTGTGGGGAGCTGGCTCTTAATGTTTTGAGGGCCCAGTATCCAAAAGGTTACCACATGTTTGTCCATAATGTCCTAGTTCTCTTTTTATCCCTCACAGACCAACTATATCTTGATCATAAATCTGGATTTTATTTATTTTTTTTTTTTTAAAGATTTTATTTGACAGAGAGAGAGAGACAGCGAGAGAGGGAACACAAGCAGGGGGAGTGGGAGAGGGAGAAGCAGGCTTCCCGCCAAGCAGGGAGCCCGATGCGGGGCTTGATCCCAGGACCCTGGGATCATGACCTGAGCCAAAGGCAGACGCTTAACGCCTGAGCCACCCAGGCGCCCCATAAATCTGGATTTTAATTGCAATATTCCCATAAAATAAATAAATATGTCTTTTTCACTAAAAACCTGCTCAGAGACCTCTCACTCCACGGGACTCTGCACCGTGTAGCTCCCTGCACCCGCCACAAAGCTTCTCCTGGCTGCTGGTATGTGGGCTGCCAGCACCTGAGCGGATCATTCCACGTTGGTCCTTGGGAGTATCTGGAAACAGGGGAAACCCCTTGTGTATTGGCACATTTCCTTTCCCAGAGTCCTGAGCCCGTGGGGCTCCAGGGCCGGGAGCCGGGCAGTTCCTCAGCAGGCCAGCAGCACCAACATGGCGTGCTGAGATGGCCACCAGCATCCTTTCTGGTCCGTCAATGCCTGTGCCACACAGGTTCTGTTTTGAATACTGACCCTGATGGGAAGTATTGACATCACCTCCAGGCATGCCCGGGCAGCTCCATGAAGGATATCTGTGCCCATGGAAGCATAGCTGCCTGTTACTGCCTGGTGAGAAGTGAGAGACAGAATTGAAAGCCGCTCGAAGGCTACCCACCTCTACTTAGTGTCTGAGCTGGGGGTGTGTTCAAAGCTGAACAGTAAAGATATGAGGGCACCTCACCCCTGGCCCAGGAATTTATGTCCCTACTTGTCAGATCTGGAGTCCTTGTACAGAGAAGAATGGAGGAAAAAACCCCACAGGACACCCTCCTCCTTTGACACTCAAGCTCTCTTCGATGCTAAGAGCATCGCTGGAAATCGCCAAGCATGTTACACATCCCTGACACGCTCAGCTCCTTGGGCTCAGGGGTTGGGCAGCATTTTTCAGGCACCGTTAGTCTATTTCTTTCCTTTAATGAGTCAGAAATGGACACTGACGATTGTAATCGGGCATCCGTCTGAGAACTCAGGGGCTGACGGTCTAACCCCTGCTGTCTTTGTGCTCACCTGTCACCTGGGCATCCGGCAACACGTTTGGGCTGGTAGTGCTGGGTTTTCCAGCATGAAAACCGGGACCCACCACCCACAGGGCTACTGTGCAGAAATCTGATCATAGTTTTAAGTCAGACAGCCCTGATGGGCTACAAACCGAAACATGAAATTCTTAACTTTTCTCCAGGAAGTCGGAAATCATTATCAAGTGTCCTTGTCAAACAAAGTACCATATGGCTGGGGTAAAGCTCTTGCCATCTAATGCCTCAGCCTTACTGTTTTCATAAAATGGACTTTCCCCAACTGGATCTCTTTATTTTTGTACACAAGCTCAATTGTAGTAGAGGAAAGTCCTAAGCTTGGGGTCCGAAGACTTGACTTCTTCGTGTCAATAGCAACCTGTGCCTCCGTTGCTTCATCTGTAAAATGGGACTAATCATTTTTGCCCTGCCCATGGCTGGGTTGTGTGAGGGCATCTGAGGCAGCCCTGTGCACTCATCCTAAGACCTGCAAGTGGAAGGAAGCTCCGGCCTTGCTAAGAAAGTGGAGTCATTTGGTGGATCATTTTGGACACAGCTTCCTACTTGTTTCCTGGCCAAAGTTAATTAGAAGACCGAGTTACCTTCATACCAGGAAGCACGTGTGTGTGTGTGTGTCTGTGTGTTTTATCCAGGATGAACATCTGCCCCATCGTCATCTCTTCCTGCCCTATCTAGTTACCAGAAAGAGAGAACAGCAAAAAAGTATGAAAAAAATACTTTGACCATTCTTTGCCCTCTGTCTCTGTTGCTGGTTTCTTATAAAGAAATTGTATTTCCCTCGTGTGTTTATAAATAATTAAAATTAACAAACACAAATAAAGGAAAGGACAAAAGTGCCCCCCCATTTGTATTCTACCCTTCTTCCCCTTGATGGCGGGAACTTGGTTTTTGGGTGACTGATGCCTCCTTTCTCCCCCTCTCCACCAGGTCGGTGGCCACACAATGCTGCCCATTCGCTGGATGCCTCCAGAGAGCATCATGTACAGGAAGTTCACCACAGAAAGTGATGTCTGGAGCCTGGGCGTCGTGTTGTGGGAGATCTTCACGTACGGCAAACAGCCCTGGTACCAGCTATCCAACAACGAGGTGCGCAGTGGGCTGGGTGAGACCCCAAGGGCTGACGTCCAGAGGCGTCCCTCAGCTGGAGGCCAGGAGACAAAGTTGTGTGGCTTTGTGGGGAGCAGCACCTCCCACATGGCCTCTCTATACCTAAATGTCATGGCCAAAGTCCAGTCACTCCCTGAGTTTAAGAGTTCTAGAGAAAGAAAAACAGCGTTTGCTGACATATTTGGGACCCGCCAGTGATGGGACAGAGGAATCGCTTTGTGCTGCTCATCTGGTAAATTTGTAGCAGATGTGGCACCTTCAGAATCCAACTAGTTTTTTTTGGTAGTATTCCAATAAGGTTTTAAGGCTTTTTTTTTTTTTTTTTTGCACATTTCACTAGAACATTCTAGTGTTTTATTTTCCCATTTCAATTATTTTACAACTATTGTCTATACTTGAGGCATAGCTTCTTGGTCAGGCACCTCACATCCTCTTCAGGCCCACATCTGTCTTTTATCCCAACTCCACTCATTTCCACAGCTTGGAGTTCCCTTGTCAGTCAGCACCCTGACGTGAAAGTTCCAGGCTCCATCGAAGGCCAGTAAGACTAAAACACATTGGAATTCCAGAGTGAGGTGTGGGAGCATCCCACAGAGAGAAAGCATTTCTCCGCCAGTTTGGTGACATCAGTGTGCCTAGAAAAAGGGATATAAACCAATGAAATTAACCATGATTTACCAACCTATAATAATTGTTTAGGGCAGCCCTCTCCTTGCACGGACATTTGTTTTATTGGCTTTGTTTTTCTTCTTGTCTGATTCTGTCTTCGATCTCTGTCCTGTCCAGGTGATAGAATGCATCACTCAGGGCCGAGTCTTGCAGCGACCTAGAACGTGCCCCCAGGAGGTCTATGAGTTGATGCTGGGGTGCTGGCAGCGAGAGCCCCATATGAGGAAGAACATCAAGGGCATCCACACCCTCCTTCAGAACTTGGCCAAGGCATCTCCGGTCTACCTGGATATTCTAGGCTAGGGCCCTTTCCCCCAGACCGATCCTTCCCAAAGCACCTCCTCAGATGGGCCGAGAGGATGAACGTCTTTTAACTGCCGCTGGATGCCATCAATCTGCTGTTCTTCACTCCGACAGTATTAACAACAAAGACACCGAGAGGCTTTCAGAGGGAAGCCATGTGCACTTCTCCATCCGTAGACACAGTATGAACTTCTCTTTGGCATTGTCTCTTTCTCTCTTTCCACCTCCCTTGGTTTCTTCCCTAGTTTTTGTTTTCTCTTCTTCTTTTTTTTTTTGGTCTTTTTTCTTTTTTGGTCTTCCTTGCTTCATAGCCCTTACCCCTTCTTTTGAATCAATCTGGCTTCTGCATTACTATTAACTCTGCATAGACAAAGGCCTTAACAACCCTAATTTGTTATATCAGCAGACACTCCAGTTTGCCCACCACAACTAACAATGCCTTGTTGTATTCCTGCCTTTGATGTGGATGAAAAAAAGGGAAAACAAATATTTGACTTAAACTTGGTCACTTCTGCTGTACAGACATCGAGAGTTTCTATGGATTCACTTCTATTTATTTATTATTATTACTGTTCTTATTGTTTTTGGATGGCTTAAGCCTGTGTATGAAACAGGAAAACTTGTGTTTAATCTGGGAAGCCTTTATCTATGGGAGATTAAAACCAGAGAGAAAGAAGATTTATTATAAACCACAGTATGGGAGGAACAAAGACAACCATTGGGATCAGCTGGCGTCAGTCCCTACTTAGGAAAAACCCAGCGACTGTTAGCTGGGAGGAATGTATTCGGCACCTTCCCCTGAGGAGCTTTCTGAGGAGTAAAAAGACTGTTGAACTCTGTGCCATGGACTATTCTTTTCCCATCACCAGAAACACTAGGGTGTAGTCCAGAGAAAAGATGGCTTCCATGAGACGCAAGATGGCGCGTCACACACCCGGACAGTCTTGTCTTTGCAGGTCATGGTGATAGCACTGGTTTGTCTTTCCAGGTGTTGTCCACTGAACCTTTGTCGAGTTTAGCTGAAAATGGGTGAATTCTTGTCCAGAGATCGTTTCAGGGTCAGGTGGGAAAGCCAAAGACTTGGAAAAGATAGGACAAGCTATAAATTCGGAGGCATTATATTGAACTTTTCAGATAGCTGTTCCCTCCGACCCCTCCCCTCCACCCCACCTGTCCTTTAAACTGTGCAAGCAAAATTGTGCATGGTCTTCGTCGATTAATACCTTGTGTGCAGAAACTACCGCTCCAGACGTCGTGCCCCTGATATGTAGAGCAGATCCGTAAAAGGTATAACTTATATAATTAGGGGAAGCTAATGGAATTCATTAGCTGAGTATAAATGTCTCTGGGTCGTATGGTGGCGATGGGTTTTAGCGAATATGGACCCTGAAGCCTGGGTGTCCTCATCCACATCGAACGGACTGTGGGACTGTGGGAAGGGCAGACTCAGTCCCCGAGGGAAAAGAAACCTCACCCTGGGGGCATCACATACATTGATGTTCAGTGTGCACAGGCCAAGACCCTGCTCTGGGCTCTGGTTGGGAGACAGGTTTCATTCCCAGTGTACTCCATTGTCAGTATGCTGTTTTGTTTTTTCCACTCCGTTAAAAGAAGTAAAACTTAAAAAAAAAAATCAGGCACAGCATGCCAATGGGAAGCTATGCCCAGACCGAGCTTTGGAGGTGTGCTTCTGGGTATAGTCGTGGGTTTTGTGAAAAGAGGTTGTAAATTTAAATAGAAATTTACAGTTATTTGGATGATCGGTTTTACCAAGGAAGAAAAATATTTCTGTTCCTCAAGAAAACTTGCTACCCTCTGTGAGGGGAATTTTGCTAACTTGACATCTTTATAACACAAGACAGATTGAAAGTGAGTGATTTTAATTCATCTTAGGACATTTTATTTCGTATTTGTTTCTGAAGGTGCAATTGCTCTGTTTCGGTTTTGCTTGCGCCCTTAATTCCTGGAGCACCTTATTTTCCATTTATAGGCTTTGAGAGCCCGTTCTCAAAAAAAACAAGTGTCAATTAACAGAGAACAAAAGGAAACCGAGTAGCATCAGCAGTCAAGTGAAGGGGGTTGAACAAGATGAACCCTACAGTCCCTTCAAGTTCTGCACTGGCCTATGAGACACAGGAGTTGAGTTGATTGTTCTCTTTGTCGGTGAAAAAAAAAAAAAACCCTCCAGAATACACATAACAATATAACGAAAGCCATATCTCCATGATATATACCTGCACGTATATATCCTATTAAGGACCCATGGTACTGTTAAAACACTGTGGCACTCTGTGAAGCAGTAAAGAAGGGGCAGATTTGTACAAAACCTTTCTAGATTCCATCAGTGATGACCTGAACACCTGCACAGGTTTGTCATTCTGCGTGACTGGTCAGCTGCTTGGGGGCGGGGGGGGGGGGCGGGGTGGGGAGAAGCTGCAAGTTACTTGTTTTATTTTAACAGAGAGCAAGAGATAACTACGCTAAGGGATCAAATTCAAGAAGGGCTGCACAGTTTTAAAGCAAGGATTTGTTTAAGGCAAATGAGAAGATGGGAGCATTCTATTCCATTCCAATGTGTTTTCCTCTGAAGGAAAAAAGCAAAAAACAAAAACAAAACAAAAAAATCTCCTTACCTTCTGACAAGTCCCTCAAGGTCTTGAAATTAAAGGTTCTATGCAAGTGCAAAGTTTTACAGTTATTTATATTGCTGATCATTATTATTTTTTTCTCTGTTGTCTCAAGAGTATGCGATTTCAGAGACGTCTCGCATTGAAAGAATACCAGATTGAACGAACCACAGAATAGCTTAAAATAGTCATCGCTGTTCTTCCACCATCCCCTCTTCTCATGCTCTTTTGGTTTTTAGAAAAGGAACATCCTCGTTCTGAAGTGTAACAATCACAGAACATGGCCTGCTACCCAATTTGTGAAAAACTCCAACAGCAATAGGGACGAACCTAATTCTCTCGCCCAAACTCAGTCTGACCATTGTTTCCATTTACTGATTGTTTCATAGTTTTCCAGGCACTTTTCACATCTGTTAGCCAATTATTCCCATTTTTTATAAGTGAGGAAATCGAGGCTCGGAGAAGTTGAGTGGCATGCTAAAAATCTCCAGGCTCGCATCTGGCACCAGTGGGATTGAATCTAATTGTTCTGACTCTGAAGTTCATGATTCTGTCCACTAGAGACTCCAGGATACAAACGGTCCAAGAAAGCAAGCACGCTGGTAAACTCACGAAGCAGGACATGGTTGGAAGAAGAAAAGAAAATACGTGAGATGACAAGCAGCTGAAATATCATGATATATAATCATGCTTATAGCTTCAGCTCAATCCTTGTACACTGAACCAGCATCATAATCAGGCTTATTTAGAAAACATTTTGAACTATGCTATAAAAGATCCTATCAGAATCCATATTATACATATGTGTTCACATCCGCGCTACCTGTGGTATTTTCATGTATTTATATGTGTGTTATAAATACTTGATTTATACATATACAGACACACAGACACAGGGTGTTTGTGTGGCTTATGTATAAATGTATAGGCACACAGTACTAGAGATAATGATAAGTAGGGTGCAGTATGAATAATTTGCTTAAAATCTGCTAAATAACCAAAACTTTTTAATGTCCCATTGCGGTTAGTGCTTCCATTCTCCATGTGGGTAGGACTACATCGCACTTTTCAACTCTGTGCAGTACTGCATGGGTGGAAGACATATTTAAGATAATGTGCTTCCCAAAACAACTGAATCAAAGCCATCCCACTACACTGAGTCCTTTCCCTGGCTCCTTGCAAAGGAGAATGCAGACTGAAATAGATCTCCTTATGTAAAGGTCCAGGAAAGGAAAATTGATTTTTTTTTTTTTTTTGGTCATTGGTTTGCACATTTGCGTTATGCTCACCTTGTCCCACTGTGACCCCTTTACACTTCTGTTCAGAGTCCAAGCATTCCAGAAGAGAACCAGAATGTCGGGAGCCCAGTGTCTCACAGGCCAATGGTGAGAAGTCCAAGACCCTACTGCAAGGCGAGCGACTCTTAGGAATTCCTATATCTGAGTGGGAATGCAAAGCAACAACAATACAAATGCTGTCCTTTGCAAAGAGCCATGACAAAAGGATCCCCTGGTCAGGAACAGATGTTTCTTTTTAACCTTCCCTTTTTGCAAATTGGATCTTCTATAATGCCAATAGTATTAAATTGTATGTCTAATTAAATAAATGACTCCGTACACACACACCCTCAATTCTCTTGCTCGCTCTCTCTCTCTCTCTTTTTTTTTTTCCCTCCCATTTGAGGATTTTCATTTCCAATGTTGAGTTCGGTTTCGCCCATCACAGAAAATCTCACGAGGGGAATGGCCGGTGACCCAATCCTCAGATGGCTAATGGAAGTTAAAGCACTTCCTTCACAGTGCATAACTGTGGAATGCAGAGACTCCCAGGTTGTGATAACAAATGTTTTTCTAAAAAATTCGGGGCAGGAGAGATTCGTAGTTAAATACGACAACACATGAAAGGGTATTTTCTCATTGTCGGGGCTGGAATGAATCACTGCTGCTCAAGTCAAAGGTTCTTGAATATTCTTAGTTTTTGCATTGTGCCCACTTTCTCCTTCTACCTTTATTTATGTATGTATTTATTTATTTATTCATTTATTTATATATATATTTTGGCTCCATTCATCACAAACACAAAGCAAAGCAAAAAAATATATATATATGTGTGTATGTGTCGCAGGCAAAACACTGTGAAATTCACAACAGCAACCAAGCAACTCTTTTGCCATCTTAACATACGTCTCAGGAGACGAAACGAGAACACATGGGGATGTCATTTTTTTAAGTCTATGCATTCTAGGCCAGGTCCGTGTTTGTTTTCTTTTTTTTTCTTTTGGTCTGTGCATTAACGAAAATGATCCTGAGTGAAGGTTGGCTGAACGTTCAACATAATGGAGCAAGCATAATAAAAGCTGCTAATAGCCACATGTTTGGACTGGAAAAAAAAAATCAGAGAAAATGAAATGAAATGTATAAAGGCCTACATCTTGCAGCTTGTATATCTTACTATTGCTTTAATAATGTATAAAACAACTGGAAATGTTTTAAATACAAGGTCTTTGAATTAAATGTGGATTTTAAATATGTAATCCCTTGACAAATGACCAAATTCTTGTGAAATATTGCTCCCTGCATTCATTGATCATTACCTATCACTTACAAATCTGCCGAGAGATGTGGACACTCTCTGCATCTGCTTCTGTACACGGAGAGATGTTTGTATATATCCAGGCCATATACACACACACATATTTCAATATCTCTCTGAAGATATATTGCCCCTTAAATTGTGACCTGGTATTTGGAACCCTCTTTTTATTTGCTTTATTTTCCTTTTAATGTGACGTCTCTGTGCTAATACTTACTGGTTCTTGTTTTGCGATCTGTTTTGAGGTCCATTGCTTTACTAAGACCCACTGCATCTTGGCTGATTTCAAAGTGACACCAGAATATCAGTGTTTAAAAAAAAAAAAAAAGTTTTGTTTGTAAATCATGTGACCAGCTTCTCTCAACCTGACATGGAAAGTCTCTTGTACTACAGTGTATTTAATAAAAATGATGTCTTACAATAAATAACATCCTCCAAAAGAGACACTACAAGTTACATGATGATTACTTTAAAAATGTATAGCATTTTCACAAGGCATGTGTGCTCTTTTTTTCAGTCTGTCTTTTTTCTGTCCGTCTGTCTGTATTTTAATATGGTCACTGCAGATGCCTGCAGTGTTCATTAGTTGAAGGCAAGAAGAGTATGTGGCCTTTGGAAGAAGTTCCCTGGCTCATCCCTCCATAACCTGGCACTTTCAACTTCTACCTTGGATAACTGGAACATCACTGTCCAATAGAACTTTCTGTGATGACACAAGTGTTTGACCTGCCCTGTCCAATGTGGCTAGTTGGCACTTGAAATGGGGTCAGTATGACTAAAGAACCGAACTTTACATTTGACTTAGTTTGAGTTAGTTCACATGTAAATAGCCACGTGTGACTCGTGGCTACTGTGTTGCACGCACAGCACAGAGTGAGGAGATGGAAACGCTGATTTCTAGCAGGTCAGACCTAAGAAATCTGCCAAGAAACAGGTTGGATATCATGGCATCCCAGGGTAGGGGCATCTTTGAGGATCAGAATGACCCAAGAGCAGTAGCCAAATTGAAAATGCCACCCTCTCTTGGCCTCTCGGTTAACCAGTGTTTCCTGGTTAAAGGTGATGGAGAGCAATGTTCCGGTGGCTTGTCAGGGGTCTCGTAGCCTGTCTCTGCCTCGCCAGCAGGTGGCCCACCCACACTTCTCCTTCTCAGGATTTTGCAGTCCTATTTTCCAGTGTCTGACCTCTTCCCCTCCATCTCCTCTGAGAGGAAAGGAGACATCTGGGCAATATTCCTGGTGGAGGCTTCAGGAACATAAAGTTTGGCAGCGGATTATCCCTAAATCCATCTCCTCAGGAACTCTGCCTCGTGAAAGCCCCTCTCACTGGTGCAGATAATGTTTTCCTTGAGGTGAAAAAAGACCAGGTTAACACTCAGCAGGGACTTGGGGAATTCAAAGTTGTGTAAGGAGGGAAACAACGTGTCAAAAATCCAAATAAGATCATGAGTCCCTGTGGGATGGAGAGTCTATCCTGCTCAAAGAAACCAGATTAAAGGACAAAGGTTAAATTTATTGGCACCTGGCCAGCTAGAAACCAGTCTGGACTATTAAAGATCCACACTTCCACCAGACCATATTCTGATAGTCCCATTGTTGAGACAATTACAATGGTCTCTGTTTAAATTCCAAACCCAAGGTCAAGGTTTCCAGCATCCTTGCCTGCTTCCTCCTCAAACACATTCTTGTAGTTCACCCTTAAAGTTGCCTAATTTCCTGTTGGGAGCAACACTCTTGCAGTACTCTGATGAGTAACCGCGCTGATGCTTACGGCATGCCGGGCTGTTACGTACGTGCGTTAGTGGCCTGTGACTGCTTTCACAAGTTACCACACACTGGGTGGCTTAACACAACGGAAACTGATTCTTTCACAGTCCTGGAGGCCAGAGGTCTGAGATGGAGGTGTTGGGGCCACACTACCTCCAGAGACTCTCAGGGAGAATCTGTTCCTTACCTGGTCCAGCCTCTGGCGGCCCCAGATGTTCCTTGGCCCGTGGCCACATTGCCCCAATTTCTGCCTTAGTGGTCACCTTGCCTCCTCTTCTTTGCACCTCTCCTCTGTAAGTCTGTCTTACAAGGATATGTGTGACTGCATTTAAGGCCCACCTGCATAATCAGGACAAGCTCCTTCACTTGAGATCCTTACATCTTCTCACTTACAAGGTGACATCCACAGGTTCCAGGGTTTACACCATGGGCATATCTTTTTGGAGATGACCATCAACTACAGTGTATTACCTAACACTTAAATCAATCCTGTAAGGCAGGTACTATTATTATACCCAGATGAGAAACTGAGACACTAAAAGTGAAGAAACTTGCCAGGAAGTTTGATCAAAATAAATTGAACAGTAAATATAGCGCTTCCTATTTGCCAGGGAGATAGTAATTTGATGCTCAAGGGCTCCTACTCCAGGCAATAGGCAGAAATGCAGGTGTCTGGCTAGCAGAGGGAAGGCCTGCAGGTGGGGTTTGGGCCATGTGACTTGGTGTTTAGGGCCTGGTAGAAAGCAACTCAATGGCCCAGTCTTGTGGGAACAAGGTTATCAGTGGGAGCTAATGCCAAGATTCAAGGTTCGAGGAGACTAGAGAGTTTCTAGGAAGTTAAATGTCGGGGGTGAGGTCTTCAGTCATTAGGGGCAAGATGAGCATTTGGCCCTTAAGCCAAAGCCCACAGTCAACTGAGCATTACCAGCAAGGTCTTTGGGGTACTTTCCTAGTGCTCCTAATCCCCACCCTCAACCACTCATCAGTCTCAGGGAGGGTGAGCCTGCAGGTGGAGGGAGCCACCTCAAAATGGGGTTCTGAGGCTTAAGGAGATGTTAGAACCTCCTTTGCAATAAGGTCCCTGCACATTTGGCCATTTCCCTAATGTCGGGTTCTGCGGTAGGCTCCCATAGTGAGGGCTATCTAACAGCTAACTACCCTGCCCCCGCCCCCGCCCTCTGCAGATGGTGTTTTACAATGAATGCAAGCTTGAGACTGGACTCATACAAACAAGCAATGATATATCATCAAGATCACAAGCCTGCTTATGTAGGCCAGGAAACACCCCCTCCCTGTCCTTGCATGGAAGTTACACTCCAAGGCAGATGCCATGATACACGAAGATCTGACCTACATCCAGATCAGGTGACAGGGAGGGACAACATAAGACCCAGGAAGCTGCCTTTCTGGCATGAGAAAGCCGGGCTTGCCAGATTCTTTTGGCTCCTTCATGCGGGATGGATGGCACTTGTACCATACCTCTAATAAATCCTTCAGAACCAGTCATTTCATATATCTACAAAAACCTTTAATGCCCCTTATGCTAATTAACAATATTTAAATACCAATTAACTACTCAAGTCATTTCTCACATGGGCACTGCACCTTTATGTCCGCTATAGGATATCTGTATATCATTATATATGTCATGATACCTAATCACTTCTAGTGTAGAGGTTGGATTTAACGTGTACACACACATCACATCTACACACAGACTTTAAAGCTAATTGCCATGCAGACAATGTAACCACCTCCTTATGGACAAGCACAGCCTTTTATCCTATAGGAGATATGGATCTGTAGATACCAACCCAAGTGTGGGAAATGCTACTTTCTTCTTTTCCTTTAAATCAGTTTATGTTTGACTCAAGTCTACATCGCACATGGGCAAAATCAATCTCAACAATTACTGGGTATGCCTCCTTTTTCTCAGGTAAGCCATGGATCTCAAGGCTCATTGATCCCCAGGAAATATCCTAATTTACTGCTTATCACCATCCAGTGGTGCTGGTGCTAGAGTTGAGGAGCTTTGCATTTAGGACAGATGCATCAGGAATACCAGAGCCATCCCCAAAAGCCCACCACTTCCCTGACGCCCTACTTTCAAGAAGGGTCACAAAGCTTTACCTCCAACACTTTAATTTAGCTTTCAGTTTTGTTTGGCTTGGGGAGATTTTTTTTCTTTTTTCCCATTCTGTTATAGTTTATCAAGCATATGTACATGTTCAGAACAAGATGGGAGACTCCGTGCACCTGTTCAGTCTTCCATCTTCCTTGGAAATCTCAAAGCTTTCTTCCTTAATTTGAGATGAGGGTTCTCTTCACATAGTTTTATTTTTCTGGCAAGGTGAATATTAGAGCAATTCTTCTCAGCTTTTGTTGTAGGTCAGAATCACTTGGATAACTGAAAAATGTAGAAGCCAAAGCCTCACCTTGAAAAAATTAGTTTCTATTAGTCCAAGGTGGGGCAAGAAATAGGCATTTTTTACCCCAAATTCTTTAAGTGTTTCTAATATGCAGCTAGGGTGGAGAAATACTCTTCTAGGGGATGATAAAGCTCAGCCCCAAAATTTCAACAATCCAAACAAAAAATACCTGGTGACAGACCTAGGACTTGCCTCAGCAGAGAATGGGCCAGACAGAGAAGGGTCTAGAACTTAAGTTCAAGAATGCTAGATGGAGTGCTAGATAGATTTGAAGCAGATCATCAGTATCCAAGAAGTTGAGTAGTGAACTACATGTTCTCTCAGGAAACAAGTTTCCTGCGAAGCTCCATGGAAACCAGTTATGGCCCAGTGTTTAAGGCAATCATCAATCAACCAGTCCTGATGGGCTAAAAGGCTAGGACTCCAGCTCCCCTTTACGCCAGAAGAACAGCTGGTGGTTCTATAACTGTAGATTCTGATGAGGACCATCCTGCTGCTAGCTTGCTATAACATGCAGAGCAACCACAAGGCTTGGGCCTACCCTGTGACCATGAAAACTGAGCTCACAGGATCCGTTGGAGTTGAAGTTCCACCATATTGCTATTAGATGCTGGCCCTAGATCACTGCAAGGGGCAACACCAGCACTTCCTTAATTATGCAACAGCCCCAAGGTCAGTATCCCTCTTCAGGAGTCTACATTCAGTCCTACAAGATTGCTCTGTGCAATCCCAGAGAATGATGGGCAACTGAATTGGGAACACACATACCGGATACTGATTTTATCCCCATGAATCTTCTCCTAAATCATAATATTCTAGTAGTTCTGCTCTATTCACTATCTAGCCATTTGCTCTTGTTTGTGTGACAATATTGTAATTTTTATTTATCATTTTTTTGTTGGCCATTTCCTACAACTAGAATGAACTAGAACAATTCTGTGGCATCTTTAGGATGATAGTTATTTTTGTTCAATTCAGACTGACCACAGGACTTTTCTATAGTGGACTTACAAAAAGCATTTGCAAAGTTATGTAATACTTTCTTAGTTTGGAGAGAGACCCTCTTGGAGACAAATAGTGACCTTTCCAGCTTTAGGGTAGAGAGATGAATATGGATCAGAATGGTTGTCCAGGATCTCCTATAGCATCACAGATTCACAAGGTTCGAGGGGCTGCAGAAGGCAATCCTTTGAACATCCTTACCAGGGGTGTCCAACCCTAGTGAGAGGGAATTTATTTGAACACATCCTCCTGCCCCCCTCTCCAATCCCCCCACCAAAGTCCATTTGCATTTTACAAAGCTTCCCTAGCGAGCACTTCCTGGTGCTGAACCAACATCTGCCTCCCATGGGCTCAAATCTCCTGGGAGTGCACAGAATAACTCTTATTCATTATTACTTGGCATCCCTTTATGACTCCCTTGTGCTCTTCCTCCCACATCCATCCCCCTACAGAAAACTCTAGAATGCTTGCCAAATACCCAGGAGAAAGGGCAAGGAACCCAGCTCTGCCTGGTAAAGCTAATGCCCAGCCCACAATTCCCTAGTTACTCTTTATTCACAACAGCTCATTTTCCCCTACCTGTTCTTCAGGCTTCACCTCTTCTTGACACGAGCAGAAAGTAACTTTTTAAGGGATCAAAGAGATTAAAAGTGAGGTGTGTCTCTTCTCCACTGATAAAATAGACAACTAATATAGGTCCACAGCCCTTATATCTAAGGGCCACCTAACATTTCCCTGGATGCTGTTAAAAACAAAGAAAGTAAGGGAATCTGGATGTCCTATGGGACAGTGAGATTTGTAGTCTCTGATGACAGAGAAAAAAAGGTGAAAGGCATTGCTTATTTGCCTGCTCAGCCAAGGGTGGGGGTGTTTGCTAACCTAAAGATAGCCTTAATTTTATTTGTTTTTCCTAAGGAACATCTGCTTACACAATGATTACACACTGGCATTCATTAACACAGGAAGTGAAGTGTCTGAGGTTTGTGTCACTGGGAGTGTTCGAGAACAAAATAAGACAGACACTCGTGGGAGTGATTTGAGAGCATTTTTCACACTGTGCAAAGGTTCAGCCTAAGAGAATGTCTAGTATTCAGGGGGCATGGTAGTTGAGAACTCAGTCGTCTGTAGTAATTGGGAGTCACTCTCTGGAACTGTGGGACAGGGTGGACGATGGATGACATTGACCATGTGTACATGCCATGTGAATGAATACCTAACGAGGGCCTGGTGGCAGCAGCATCTCAGAAAATGCTTGCTGAATAAATGAATAAATTTCTTAGGCACGCAGTGAAAAGAATGCAGAACATTCTGTACACCCTTTCTACATTCCAAAGTACATTTACATATATTATGGCATTTTGCTTCCTAACATTCCTATGAGATGGAGCCCAGGCTTTCCCTCCCCTACCCCCATTTTGCAGATAAGGGTCTGGTCATGGTCCTATGAGTTAGGGACAGAGTCAGAACTAGACAGGGAGTTTCCTAATTCTTGATAGAATTTTAGGACACTCAATCATTTGGCCAGTGAGTTTAAGGAAAATTTCCCAGATTCTTAGTTCTCATTTATAAGATCAGGATATGGTAACAATATATCCTGAACCCCTGCCTCTTTCCACCCTCCTCCCTTGGGTCAAAACCATAAAAAGTGATGCTATTAAAAATTAGATTTTTGAACATGTTAAGTATTGTGTGAAAGTGTGACAAAAAGGAAAATAATAAAATTTAAGTAGTTGCTCCATCTCTACATCTATTCTTCAAGACTTCCAGCAACAGTCAATTGAATAGATTTTTGAAAAAAATGCAAAATGCAGGAATCAATCAGATTTTCCCCATTAATTAAAGGGGAGAATTGAAGACCTCCACAAAAAAATAATAGGACTTCATCCCTTGGTTATGGAGAGAAGGTGGGACTAGATGTAGACCCAGTGAAGTTGGAGATTTGAAGGATACTTTGGGGATATACCAGCTTACCCCTGTCAGCTTACAGATGAGGACACTGAAGCACAGAAGGGTCATGAAGAGTCATGTAGCCATTAAGGGCAGGGCTGTCTCATTCTCAGGTTTCCTAACTTCCAGAGACCCTACAGCTATGGGCCTTAGTGTCCTATTTCTTTGGCTCCTTGGAGCTGATGCATCTGTATCTTCCTCTTCATCACAGTGGCCTGTGTGCATATGTGTCCCCAGCAGGTCCATTTCTGCCTTCACTCCCTTCCCCCAAAAACAGGGTTCAACACCTATAACCGAGCACAATAAAGGGTGTGTATTTAAATATCTACAAAATAAAATTAAAATATTTCTTCCAGCTTTACTCCATTTCAATAGTAAGAACAACAACAAAAAAACAAACCACATTGCTCCCTAAATTTTAGTTGTCCCCACCAATTTCCAGATTCCACTTAGGAGATCAGTCCCAAATAGCAGGGCTAAGGATGGGAAAGAATCTGGAAAAGCTGTACACAGCTCCCCATTTCTATCCCCCATGTGTGTCCCCCCTTCCCCCACCCAGCTTTCCCCTTGGCTCTTGGAACCCACTGACCTCTTGGGACACAGTCCGCCCTCCATCATCCTACCTACTGGCTCCGCATCCCTCTCACATCTTTTTAAAGAGATATTTTGGGAAGCAGCACACGCACATCCAGAGACCAATTACTCAATCTCCCAGCAAGTATGGAGATGATGGAAGTATAGCCCTTCCGTCTCTTAGCAACGGCTTGTGGGGGGAGGCTGGAAAGAGAGCTGGTTGCCCAGCACCACCCTGCGTAGAAGGCATTTGCGCATTTCGCTTTTGTTGTCTTTGATGGCCATTTCTAAAACTGGCTCTGTATTCTTGGGGGGATTTTAGGCACTTAAGTTATTCTTTTAAAAGAGCTCTGCTGACATCCACAGGTCCTATAATTAACATCTCAAGCCTTCACAGGCCGGAAGTGTTCTGTCACCCCTAAAAATACAGAGGCCCATCTTGGTCTTCCTCCTGTGGCTTATTAGGAATTTGGCCAGTCCTCTACTTCCTCCATGCTATCTCTCGCCTTTACACATATTCACCCCAGATGTGGACATTCAAGCACTCCTTTCTTTCTTTCTTTTTTTTTTCCAAATTGTGAACTCTGCCCTCTAGAAAAATCAAAGTCACTGGACATCTTACGCAGCTTGCTTTTTAACCTAAAACGACAAGCCAAAGCAGATTTCCACACCTGTTGTCCCAACGCCTCCATGGTCTCCAGCTCTGTTCCACCCTCCCCCACAGCAGACGTGTCATTGACAAAGGAAATATTTGACAAACTGGAGTAAGAATTGATTAAATGAGGGAGGAAGGTATGAGCTAGCCTGATAGCTGACTCCCCTAACTGAAAATGCTCAGGATCCCAAGAGAGAAGGCTGTTGAGTGGAAAGGCCATTGTTTCTGTTGTTTATGGGAGAGGGATAAGTAGGGAAAGAGAAATAGAGGTAGGATTAGAGAGAGAAGGGAGATTTCCATTATCAATCAGAGAAAGTTGAAAGGGTGAGGGGACTGAGGAGAGCTGGGTCTGCTCTAAATTCAGCCCCCACATCTGTTATTTCTGACCCAGGGGCCCCTCAACTTTGGAAATCCTTGAGAAGGTCAAACCTTCTGGCTAAGGCTTGGGGATAAGTGAGGGCCAATGGGAACGCCAAGGACTGAAATGTTTTGGGGGGCTGGAGTTGGGCTGGGGGCATCAAAGATCAGGAGGTGGGACATGCAGTGCTTTGTTGCAGGAGCACTGATTGAAAGAACAGGAGGAGGCACCAAGCTTGCCCTTCTATGCGAAGTTGACAACGACCTCTCGGGATGGATAAGATGAGAAGCTGGGGTTCTGAGATAATCTTGCAAATTTTATTTCAGTCAAGCAAGAGCCTGTTTCTCTAATAAACAGGGAAATTCCTTCCCTCTGCCTGCCTGTGCCCGTTTGCTGTTCTTGGAGTCAGAAGTTTGCACAGATGATACCACTTCTATCGACTCCCCTCTGGGGCCCATGACTTGCCATACAGAGCCTTGCCAGACTGTCCATTTTTAGTCCTTCTGAGCCAGCTCCTGAGAGATTGCAACCATCTTGCTCCTAGATGGAATTCAAGCCTGAACAATTTAGCTCATGAAGCCATGAGCAATGGCTGAAATTCTAGTAGAAAAGAAAGAGAAGAAAGACAAGCCTCACACTGGCTCTGAATCCCAGGACAAGTCCCATGAAGGCCCTACAGCCCCCCATGAGCACATGAACTCCTCTCCACTCCTGGGCCCGGCTCAGGAGCTATGCCAAGCCTGGGCAGATAGGCCAAGGGATTCTGAGAAAGGGATGGAGGGTTCCAGGAGAGATGAAGAAGGCAGCACAGAACCTGCTCCCTGCTCCAAAGGAAAATCTTTTGGACAAAGGAATTTTGCTCCCGTGGCTTCCTTCTGGTGGCCTCAGCCCTGTAGAGGGGGACTATGGCAAGTCAGCGTAGCTTAGGTGCCCACTCCCTGCAGGAACACTGAAATCCGCTAGGTCTACAGAGAACGGTGACTCCGTCAGGACTCTTCCCTATCTCCCCTTCACACCGGTGTCAAGAGGAACACGAGGTTAGAGCTCTCAAGCTTTCAAGGGCACCCAAGTGCATAGGTGGGAAACAGAATTCCAGTTTGGGGAAGCACCTCAACTCGTTAAGGGCATCTCAGATCTGTGGACTCAAGGCCAATCCTCTAAGACCACCCTGACTCTCTGAAGGCTCAACACCAGCTTGTAATTTCCTAAAAACCAAGGGCCTGATGCAAAGGCCAAAACAGATATAGACAGGGGTGCTGAGAGACTGTGAAAATGGACCTTCTTCTACCATTTTGCTCAGGACCAGGTCACTGTCCAGAAATCCTATGGGCTGCCTCTCATAACTTCCCAAGTTTATGGACAAATAGACCCAGGAGCAAAACACAATCCTCCAGATTGTTATTTCTGAGCTTGCTGAGGTTGATTCTTTATTTTCATCACTTATCTGAAGTTCTGCATGTTCAAGTTCTGCTCTGACACAGGCCTTTGTCAGGAGCCCAGTTACCATGGCAGTGCCTCCAAAATAGAACAAGTCCAGCACATATCAATAGACGGTACAATAAATAGAATAAGTACTACTTACAATACATTATTTGTTTCTACGGGGTAGTAATTTGTACGGAGAGTTGAAAATAACTACACCTCCCCCCTTCATTTAATTAAAGGAAAACAATTCCACAAATTGGAAAGGCGCAGTGTTTATATCAGAGCGGAACTGAGTGGCTGTGTGATTAAGAGGCCAGGATGACGGCTGCATTTGCTAGGGAAAACTTAATGCATTAAGGCTGGAGCCATTGAGAGAATCACTCTGAAGCACTCTTTCCCAAACCCAACCTATGGTGTGGTTTGGTGGGAGGCACTAGCTAAGTATGAACTGTAAGCATGTCACCTAAGAAGCATAACATTTTTTCCTAGTAGTAGGGTAAGCATTCCTCTCTGTTTTCCCATGGCCACCCTGGTTTGCTCCTATTGTCCCATGACACTCTCAAGTGTCATGCTTTGGATCAAAACTTATATAAGCAAAGACACAGATATAGTGAAAGGAAGGGCCATATGCATCCCAATGTTCGTAACAGCAATGTCCGCAATAGCCAAGATGCCCTTCAACAAATGAATGGATAAAGAAGATGTGGTCCATATATACAATGGAATATTACTCAGCCATCAGAAAGGATGAATACCCAACTTTTACATCAACATGGATGGGACTGGAGGAGATTATGCTAAGTGAAATAAGTCAAGCAGAGAAAGTCAATTATCATATGGTTTCACTTATTTGTGGAACGTAAGGAATAGCATGGAGGACATTAGGAGAAGGAAGGGAAAAATGAAGGGGGAGAAATTGGAGGGAAAGACGAACCATGAAAGACTATGGACTCTGAGAAACAAACTGACGGTTTTAGAGGGGAGGGGGGTGGGGGGATGAGTTAGCCCGGTGATTGGTATTAAGGAGGGCATGTACTGCATGGAGCACTGGGTGTTATACAAAAACAATGAATCGTGGATCACTACATCAAAAACTAATGATGGTGACTAATATAACATAATAAAATTAAATTAAATTAAAAAAAAAATCTTACATAAACACCCTTATTACAGGTAACCACAGGGTTTAGGAGGCTGGTGAGAGACATTCTGAAAAAATTTCCAAGGCTCACTCTGGAAAAAAGATACCCATCTTTATGGTAGATATTTTGATGAATATTTTATAGTTTGAGTTGTTTGTAGGTAAACACATGTCTCAAGGCCTCCAGGATCTAGTATTTTCCCTGGATGACTCTCTCACTTAGAGTAAGAAACCTGACTGATGGGAGAAGGCACTGCCTTTAGAATCAGACAGGCTTGGGTTCCAGAACCAATGTTGTCTCTTAGCTTGGGAAAGTCTCTTCGGTTCAGTTTTACAGATGTGTAGAAGTGGGGATTTCACTCTCTACTTTGAGTTGTTGTGAAAATTGAATGATGTGTGGGTACAAAGGCCTAGCACAATGTCTGGTCTATGATGGGAAACAATTATTAGTGTCTTGTTCTTTTTCACTACAATGGCTGTAGCTGGCATGATAGACTCCCCAGACACAGCCTTGGACCCAATTGGACCTAAAAGTGACAGGACCCTGGGAAAGTTAATAAACCTCTGAGGCTCCCTGCCCTGACTCTCAAAGGTAACCACCATTGAGAACATCCCAGCATGTTGAGAAGAATAACGGAGATGACAAATATAAGTCACCTGGCATAGATCCTGACACTTAGTAGACATTGTCACAGGTAATGTTCCCTGGGAATCAGACACTGGGATGGAGGTCAGCGTGTAAGATGTTTATTAAGGAATGCCCCTGGGATGAACACTTGTGGAAGACAAGAAAAAGCAGCAGGATTGGGAATGTGAAAAGGGTGTAATGCAGTCCACTTGACAACTTGGCAGCAAATGGCCACTTTGCCTTCTTGAGAGATGGTGCCATGTCAAGGACTCATTATTGGCCTGCATAATGGGCAGGCTGGACATTCATCAGTGGTGATAGCTGGATCAGCCTTGGTAAATTGAAGTACCTGCTGATGGCCTATTTGTAGCCTTCATCCTTGGCACCATGACCATTTCACTCATGTGCCCTTTGTGCCTTTACTGGGATGGCTGTGGACAGAGGCTGTCGGAGGTGAGTAGATCCAAGCATTTTGTCCATTTGGTTTGTGCCTTTCAGGGGTAAATACTCTGTGAAGGAGATTAACATGTTGTGCCACTTACCTGGGTTCAGCCTCTCAGCTTCAAACCCATTCTTTTTTAAATAACTGTTTTTAGAGCAGTTTCAGATTTACAGAATGATTGTGAAGTCAGTACAGAGTCTCAAGTCCTGTACATCCCTCTCCCAGTTTTCCCTATTATTAAGATCCTACGTTCATAGAGTACATTCATTGCAATTAATAAACCAATGTTGATAGATTATTTTTTTAAGATTTATTTATTTTAGAGAGAGAGACAGAGAAAGAGAGAGAAAGCAGGGGGAGAGGACAGAGGAAGAGGGAAGGAGAGTCTCAAGCAGACTCCCTGCTGAACGCGGAGCCACATGGGGCTCAATCCCACGACCCTGGATCATAACCTGAGCCAAAACCAAGAGTCAGATGCTTAACCAACTGCACCACCCAGGTGGCCCCCAATGTTGATAGATTATTAACATCCATTCTTTACTCAGATGTCCTCAGTTTTCCCCCAGTGTCTTTATCTGTCCCAGGATCCCATCTAGGACCCCACATTCCATTGACTAGTCATCTCTCCTTAGGCTCCTCTTGGTTGTGACAGTTTCTTGGACTTCCCCAGTTTTGCTGATTTTGACAGCTTTGAGGTCAGTTATCATACAGAATATTCCTCAGTTGGGATTTGTCTGAGATTTTTATCGTGTAATGTGCTTTTGGAAGGAATACCACAAAGCTATGGGCCATTCTTATCACATCATTCAAAGAATGCACGCTATCAGTGTGACTTATCACTGTTGATGCTAATTCTGATCACTTGGCTTGAGATGAGGTTTGTCAGATTCTCCATTGTGAAGTTTCTCTTTTTTGTCCCTTCATTTGCTATGCTCTACCACCTGGAGGGTGGAGGAATAGTTACATAAATCATTTACACTTCTTTGGCATGGGAGATTTGTCTATTTTCTCCCACTTACTCATTTATTCAATTATTTATTTATATCATTATGGACTCAGAGATATTTATATTATACTTTGAGTAATAATCCAAAAGTACATTATTTATTTTGTTGCTCAAATCATCCCAGCTTTATTTGGAACTCTTAATTGGCATCTGGATCCCTTTGACATACCCCCCTTACTGTGGCACATTTTTGCTTTTGTTTTTGAGCATTTTCTCCCTTTCAGGCACTAGAGATACTCCAAGCTCATCTTGTATATTTCCTGCCCCAGTCCTGAATCAGCCACTTCTCCAAGGAACCCTGCTTCTTTTTATTAGAGAATAGCATTAAAAACCAAGATCTGGGTTCGGGGTATCTTTGTTGCAACTGGGGTGTCATGGCTTCTGGGCCCTCCCTCTCAGCTGACAGATCAAGGAGATACATGTGTGTATACTAACCAGTGCATATATGCCTATTTATAAGTATTTCCATATGTAATCATGTATATCTATATTGGGCCACACATGGGTTCATACTGGTGTCTCCAGGTTTGATCTATTACCACGTGAAACATTCCAGCCTCCCCCCTTTGCTTAGCTGTAACCTCCCATACCAACAGTGTGAAACCTGGTTCTCACCATTTACTTAATTCAAGTAAATCAATCTAAGTTTACATGTATGGTGGTTTTAGAATTGCTAATCCATCTCCTCTTGGAAGAAAACCTGTCAACTAGAGTGCAGTGCTTGCAGACAGTTCCTTTTGCCAGACTCCACTCATTCCCAGAGTGACTTAAGTCAATGCTTTATTCCTCTGAATTCATTCTTTATCCTGCATGGATACTGAAGCTGGACCCTCTAAACATTTTCTCTTTGCCAACTGGCATGATTAATCTTTGTTAGTAGAAGGACAGGGAGGAACACGAAAAGAGAAAGGGGCTCCTCTTCCAGGTTCTGTGTGCTCTTCCCTGCTTGCTCCTGTGACAAGAGTAGCAGCCAGCCGCATGCAGGATATCCATGACACTCAATTTTCCAGCAGGTTCTGTCAGCAGGGCAAAAGAAACAGTGTAGTCTCTCAGGACCCCACGGTCATAAGGAGCTGCATACATGGTTTAAATGCTCTGCTGAGACTACCTTGAAATTCTGAATGATTTTATCTTGGAACTTATGTCAAGTCCAATGGGACAACAAAGCACGCATGTGTGCAGGTGAGTGAGTATGAGCAGCTGGCCTGGCTACCTACCTGGTACCTACAAGCATATTTGGGGCAGGTCAGGGCCCTAAAAACCCCCAAGGGCGGCCTGAGCTGGGATGACAGAGCAGCAGCAGAAACTGGTGGCTGCGACAGCCCTGGAAGAAAGGAGAGACACCTCAAGAGTTCAATGATGGGACCTGTGGGGAGAGGCCAGCTTTCCCATCTGTCGCTGGAGCCTGTCCCTGTGGCACCCGCACAAACACGAGCTCTCTATCCTGAGCACCAGGGTGGGAACTGCCTGTGTTCAGCCGGTAGACATTTCAGTAAAATGTTACAAAATGAAAGTGCAATATTGTGATTTATAATAAGAAATATATATATATTTGGTCTTTATCCTTATTTCAGGCACAGAGCTCCAAAATCCCTTGGAATTTCCCAAGTGATAAGAGCAATAAACATCAATGAGGCGACTTTTGAAAATACCTAAGGGTGGGAGCTGGTTGCCAGAAGAACCAACCATGTGATTTCAGTCCTACCCAGCTGACTTCTGGGAAGGGGAAGGGGCTGGAGGTTGAATCAATGCCAATGGCCAGTGATTGAAACAATCAGGTCTATGTAATGAAGCCTCCATAAAAATCCAAAAAAAAAAAAAAAAAAGTGTGGGTGTGATGGTTCAGAAACCTTACTGTTGACACAAACATGGAGGTTCAGAGAAAATGGCACATTTGGAGGGGGCACGGAAGCTCTACACCCTTTCCCTCACACCTTGTCCTATGCATCACTTCCATCTGCTGTCCCTGAGTTGTATCCTTTTATAATAAACTGGTAGCCTAGTAAGTAAAATGCTTCTCAGAGTCTTGGGCCCCTCTAGCAAATTAACCGAGCCCAAAGAGGAGTCACTGGACCCTACAGCCAGTCATTAGAAGCCCAGGTGATGACTAAGACATGCAAGTGGCATCTGAACTGTGTGTGTTTGGGGACAGTCGCATAGGACTGAACCCTTAACCTGTGGAATCTGACACTATCTAGATAGTCTACCTGGAAATGGTGTCAGAATTGAGTTGAATTGTGGGACACCCAGCTGGTGTCCCAGCATTACTTGAATGTGTGGGGAAACCACCCCCTGACCACCACACACACATTGAAGTTAGGACCAGAGCTCCTTAGAAAGCATACCCGTGGGCATTGCAAATAAAGCATATCAGGGAGTTATTCGAATTCTTCAAAGAATTTAGAATCTCTGGTTTTGAAACTTGCAACAAGATTGGAGAGCAAATTTAGAAATAGAAATTACATTTAAAAATTGTTGCATCCATTCAAAAAGAACTAGTTTCATATGAATTTTTCAAAGAACCAATTCCTACTAACAAGAAAGGTAATTTTTAAATTAATGTTTTCTTGTCATTGAAGATACAGCAATTGGCTACATAATGGGCATTTTGAATTATATACAAATCATGAAGTCCCTTTATGTTTCTTGTACAAATTCCACAAGTTACAGGAAATGTCAGAGGAAATATTAAAATGCCATTGTATAAACTTATGTTTAAAATTAAACCCAGACTTAAACAAAAATGATTTGTATAAAGGGTTAAGTCTTTTCAGAAAAAGATTTAGAATCCTAGTCTAGATATACTAAAAACTTACTTTGAAATAACATCAGAAATTTGTCCTGATGTTGTCACAACTGGAACATACTCTTAACTCCAGTTACGGTTGCATCAGCAGAAAGATCCTTCTCAAAATTAAAAATCACTGTTGTTCTTACATTTGCCAAGAGCAACTGAGATGGCTTTCAATTATACCATTGAAAATGAACTTGCTACGTTTTAATGAATTTGTAGAAAAGTAGGCCAGAAAAATCATATGACTAATCAAGATAGAACATTAATAAAGCATTATAATTTATTGTATTATATAAAATTATGACACCTAAAGTATTAATTAATTAGTTAACTCCACATGGCCTTTCTTCCTAGAACTAATACCCTAATACCATAGGTAATACCTAATACCTAATACCTAGGGTGTCCCAGGCTATTTGCACTGACCACAGACCTGCTGCAAAGCCCTTTCCTGTTACAGATACTGAAAGCTGACAGCCTTTCAGATCACCCACTGGGGGAGATAGACCCTAAGGTGGCCCATATTCATGCTCTGTATAATCTCTTCCCTTTGAGTGTGGGCAGGACCTGTGACTTGCTTTTAACCAGTAGATTATGGCAAATGTGATGGGATGTCACTTCTTATTATCCATCCTTGACATTCTTAGTATCACAAATTGAGAATATCCTTGTTAGCCACCCATCTATTTTACCCCATGAACATGCTGTGTTCCATTCACCATCTCCACAGCTGTCTGTCCAGTGTGTGGGTTGGAAGTTTACTCTGCTTTGGAGCTGGGCCACTCTGGAGAATAAGACCTAGACCTGGTTCTCAGATCTTTCTCTCTTTCCCCTGAGGACATGAGAATTGCTTTGTAAAATGCCAAAAGGTCCACATCCAGAATTACTGTGGCACCAGTTAATCTCTGGTCATTTCTTGCCTAATACCCTACAAATAAGATTTCTTTTGAAGACGTGGACACTGTACACCTTCAGAGGAGATGAGGACACATTGGGAAGGAATGATTTTACTCTGGGTCACTTCTGTAAACATTTGCCCTAGTTCCCACCAGTTAGTTTGTTGGTTTTGTGTGTCCTGCTCCAATTTGATAAAGATTTGTGTTTTTTAATTAACCAGTTAAGTCTCCAGGATGGAAAGCTGAGGGAGAGGGATAGCGATTTAGGAGCCTGGCAGCCCAGTGTTTTGAATTCCAGATATCTGTCTAAAATTCTGATTTGGGGGGCAGCTGCTCAGCCTCTGAATGGCAGAGAGACCTGATTTTAGAGAAAGGGAGATCCCCCAAAAGGGAAGGTACAAAAACCACTTGTCACCATTAAGAGTCAGAACTAACATCCAGGACTACAGGACAGATGGAGAAGTACAGGAGGATAAGGGAGAGAGGCAGGAGGAGGCTATATTCCCTTTTCCTGTTTCCTCCTTTTATAAATTTTAACGTTTAACACTTAAACTTTTCCCAGGATTCTTTTTCTGTGGCTAGCTCTTTACTTGTTATTGCAGTTTACCCATAGATATGATAAATGAATACAGTGAATGATTGCTTAGGGTCGACCAGATGGCTTGATGACTTCATTTACTCTCTCTTTGGGAAAACAATTGAAAGAAATCCTAGCTACTCATTTTCCTGCAGCCTGGGGTATGCAGTGATCACTTCTGAAAATGAAAAGATAAACATGCCTATTGTGTGCCTGGAGGCTCTGGGGATCCTGGAGACACTTTCTGCTCCACCATTTTATCTGAGAACATAAGGAATTAATTGCACACCTTGCTGTTAAGAAAAGCCACATTGTATATTCCAAATATCAAGATCTTCCTTTTAGGATTAGAATTTGTAGTTGACACAGAGAAAATACTTTCAAGATGTTGTGGGGGAAAAAAAACACACACACACAAGACTGCATCTCTTTGGAACTCAGTGTTACTCAGCACCTGCCTAGTTTCATATCTCTGTAGGTTAGGGGTATCTATTGTTTCTCAAAGACCATAACCCAGACATCCATAATCAAACATGAGTTCTCTCAAAAGATACAAAAAGAAAGAACTCTTCCCAAGAGTTTCAAAATATTTCCAGATAGGAGAGCTTTAAAGAATGATTTCCTCCTTGGGGATCTAAGGGCTTCTCAATCTGAAAGACAGGTACACTGCTTTGCATTTTCCATCCACACTGGATCCCAGTGTGAGTCTAGCCTGCAGACTGGCTTGCAGACAAACTGCGGGGAAGGACCAACTAGGAGAATCAATGGGACATTTGCAGTCATGCTTGGGTTCTGATCCATTCTGACTCTTAGGTTCCCCTTCTGCACAAGGGCAGGTGTCTCTTGACCCCCAGAACTTCCCCGAGCCTGGTAAGTAGTAGATGCTCAAGGAGTTTTGTGAAATACTCTCCTTCTTTCTTTTTGTATCTTTTGAGAGAACTCATGTTTGATTATGGATGTCTGGGTTATGGTCTCTGAGAAACAATAGATACCCCTAACCCACAGAGATACGAAACTATGCAGGTGCTGAGAGCTGGAGGAATCCTATAGCCCTAGCCCTACCTCTCCATTCTGAAGATAAGCAACCTTAGGCTCAGAGAAGTGAAGTCATTTGCCTCAGGGTGCACAGTCAGGTGGCCGCAGAGCTAAGATTGGATTCCAGATTTTCCAGGTCCCACGCCAAAAGTCTTACACTGCTTTTTTTCATTGCATTTGGTCTGGTTCCTCTTTCCCTCTTCTAGGGAGGAAACGACAGCCCCGCGAGCATCGCCATCATCAGATGCATACAGTTGAGCGTACAAGGGCTTCTGACAGAGTCCAGGCAGACAGGACGCTCTTGAAGCACCGCATCAGAATTCCAGAGGCTTTTGTTTTCCTGTCCTGGAGAGGCTGTGGGGCATTCATAGGCAAGGTCATCTGAACTTGCTTATGTTTTCACTCCCAGCCCCAGGCAACGAGGACCAGTGGTGGCAAATCTGGGTTTCGCCATCAAGACATACAGACTTGGAAGAAATTTTAAAGGTTTGTATCCTCGGGTCTCTCAAAGTAGGAGAACACAGTTAAAAGATTGCAGGATTCCGTGGAACTGGCAGGATTATGGTAACAAGTTTATCAACAGACAAATGAAGCCTCCATGTGTATTATTTCATATATACGAAAGAAGACAAAAATGACACCCTGAAGGAGGGCAATATGAGCGCCATTCCACGTATCTTAGAGCAATACTCATGTGGACCATACCATGAATTTCCACCCCATGCTTTTAAGTTCTCCCTCCCATAAGTTTCAAAGCAGATCTGGAAAGTTCACTTTGCTTTTTTACGGGTGATAATTCATAGGGGTATTCATGTCTGTTCTTCCTTTTTATGTTCTGATGCCTTTCTGGGTTCTTAACCCAAAGTTGTTAATGCACATCCCTCTGTCCCATGTGTACCCTAGAGACACAGAGTAACTTGGCTCCTGCATGGAAAACGTTGGGGTTTCTCTGTTGTACCAATCCCCCACCTGTCTTGGGGATGCTCTCCCCTCCCCTTCTGTAATCCATGAGGTACGCAGCTGTCAATTTGGCATGACAAAGGCCTGTCACGGCCCCTCAGAACAGGGCACCACGTCCAACCCGCTCCACACCCCTCTTCCCTCGCCCAACCACAGTGAGCATTCAGCCCAAGCCCAAGGCACAGCTGAGCTCACCTTCCCTTATCTCTCTTCGTACTCTTTTGTTGAAAAATCCCTACACTGTCTGGACTTGGTCTCTCTCCTTGTCTCTGTTCCACTTTCTCCTTCAATAAATATTCCCAACTGAATGGAGGCCCATATTGGAAGTTCATCAGAAACTTCCCTAGAAGAGATGCGTTTTTATTAGAGTTTTGATCAAGGAAGTTGCTTGGGTAGGGTACAGTTCTTCAGTCTATTTGTTAATCTACAAACACTCCTATCAACCCGTCCTCAAAGGCCACCACAGGCCTGTACCTGATGAAGTTGTAGATGAGGGAGTGCTCGAGGTGGTTTCTCGACCTTAGGTAAAATTTATACCTCCCCATTCTGTTTTTTGTTTTGTTTGTTTGTTTGTTGTTGTTGTTTTTTAGGCTGGGGTCCCATGCCAGTTGTACCATCTTTCTATGCCAGGGTAAGTCTATGTGTCTTGCTTCCCTTTGCCATTTTGTACAGATCCTAGAGGAGAAGAACATGTGTGGTGTAAGGGAAAATGAGTAGAATCTGCGGAGAGCCTGAGTGAGGCCCACTGGGCTCCACAGGCAGGAGGCCAGACAGGGAAGGCAGGACCCCTTGTGCTGTGGGCAGGATTCATGGTCCAGCCACATCTAAGCTATTGCAAGAAGGGAAAGCAAGCTGAGTGGAAAGCAGAGGTCTTTTCTCTTGGCCATTGCCACAAACTCAAAACTGGCCCCAGTGGCAGAGCAAGATGAAGCTAACAGGGGCAAGGCTTAGATGCAGGCCAGAGGGTCATTTGGATGATGTTTCATGCCCCCTTAGAGGCCTCAAATTAAATTATACCAAGAGCCCCAAAGAAGCATAAAAACAGAATAAAAGAGGACGTTCATCATACGACTCTGATCTTAGGTCTTATTCCCAGACCTTGTTTCTGTTTTCATGATAAATTAATACTTTGGTAAATTCTGGGAAGTTTTTGTGAATAGCATAAATTACATCATTAGCATACTACAACTTTTATTTGTTAAATGGAATGTATAAAATAGACTTCAGTTTTGGGGCACCTGGGTGGCTCAGTCGGCTGGGCATCTGCCTTCGGCTCAGGTCATGGTCTCGGGGTCCTGGGATGGAGTCCTGCGCTGGGCTCTCTGCTCTGCGGAGAGCCTGTTTCTCCCTCTCCCCCTGCTCTTCTCTCTCTGTCAGGTGGATAAATAAAATCTTTAAAAAAAAAATAGACTTCAGTTTTGACAACTTTGTTTTATTATTTACTCACTTTTAAATATGCCTCAAAAATACATAGCTTACATGCTTTAAATATACCTATATTTTATTGAAATATATTTATAATTTAAACACACTTTTTGGCAAATGGTGCCTTGGTTTTTTTCTAGCTGTAAGGATCACTGATGTGCAGAAGCCAAGATAAAAGGTAAGTTGATACCTTTGGCTTTTACTTTTAGCTCTGAATTTTCTTTCACAGGGGTCGAAACATAAAATTGCAAAATTCACAAAAAAGAGGCAGCAGAGTGATTCTTTGGTCTTCTGAGCATAACCACATCTACTTCTTTTGTTTTTCAACAAAAAGCTACAACATAAACCCCATAAGCTGGCCTGGGCCTTGCTGATAGAAGACACAGAGCCAGAGAGAAATGGTCCATCACAAGTAAGAAAACACCAAGGGAAAAACAGAGAGAGAGGGAGAAAAGAAGATAGAAGAAGATAGAAGAAACATGAGATTTCTTTCATAAATATTTGGGGCTTTGAACCTCATGTTTGGAGTGTAGCTGGTGACAAATTCCTTTCCTGTCGGTGCAAGTTGGTAACTGGAAATTCTACTCCGATGAAACCACAAATACATTCTCAGACAACACACTAAGCAGAGAACCCCCCTCTCACCAAGGCACATGCAGACATGCAGACTAACTGGTGAATTCCAAGAGATCAGGCCCTGTCTGAGGTTCCTTGATATCCCTGGGGAATGGTGGGTTTTGACAGAAACAAAACAACTTCCACCAAAACCCTGCATCGTTTAAGCCCCCCTGGGGGCAAACTTCCTGTCTAGTCCTCAGTGAGACCCTGCCTGCCACTCTCAGCCTGCCTGGCCAGCTCTCCTAGGTCCTCAAGTTGTATCTGCAGTAGTGCTCAGAGTGTGACGCTGGTCAAGGGTGATTGGTATTTCGTGCCTTTTTTTTTTTTTTTTTTGGAGGGGGGCCCAAGACTAAATGAGACTAATGATGCGACAAACACTATTTTTCTAGTTCTGTTCGCACCTCAAATTCCTGACAATTACTTCTAGAAGTTTCCCTGGTAGTGTCTCACATGCACTCTATGGACCAGCTCTGCTGGCTGCGGGTTAGCATGGCCATGCTCCCTGTCCCTGGGATGTACCAGAAGCTGACGATGCACGGATGACAAAGCTGACTGTGAAGGTCCCCACGGCAGAATCACTCATCCCCAACAGCACAGCTGCTGATTTCCTCCAAGGGGCTGTTCTTGACGGCCCTCGCTGCATAAGCTATCTGGAGCCGGTGTGTTTCAAAGCTACTGCCCTTATTTGCTTTTACCACTGAAGATGCTGGTGTTGGAGTTGCTGAGATCTTGCAATATTAGCATCTGAATCCTGGGCTCACTTTTCCTTGCATACCCCTCCGCATGGGCTGCAGGACACATCGGGTGACAGAATTGTGTTGTGATCACCCCGACCCTCTAGCTCATGCTCCACATTGTGTGCCTCAAAACTCATCCCAGAAGGCTCCTTGAGGGCCTTTTGCAAATTGTTCCAGCTCTTCAAAGACCCCAGCACATGCTCTCACCCCCATAACCCCCTGTGCCTTGCTATAGACATTCCCACAGGATCCACGCTATAGGTGTGCCCCACACACCAAGTAGGTATCTAATAAATGTTTGTGAAGGGAATCATTAATGACTTGCACTGAATGTGGACAGTGCTGGCAATGTGTTGCTTATAGTTGGCCCCAAGTGTGTGTCTGCAGCCCAGCTTTGAGGGTAGGGAGTGGGACAGATAAGGTCATAAGCATCAGGGTCTCTCCCTCAAGTCCACAGGAGGACTTCTTGACAGGACGTCATTGTGACTGCTGTCCATGCTGGAGTGTGGTTCCCAGTGTCCATGCTGCATAAAGATCACGCTAAGCCCCACCCCAAGATAATCGCTGTCAGTTCTCCTGGGATGGAGCCGAGCCCTAGGGGTTTTGTTTTTTCTTTTTTTCAGTTCCTCAGTGACCTTCATGCAGGTCAGGGCTCTAAGTTCTGCCTCAGAGCCAATCCATAAACACACAGACACATAAAACTCCGAAGATGCAAGCAGCTTATTTTATCATTTTTACTCTTATAATACTTTTCCAATGTATCAAGATTTTGATTTTGAAAGTAACAGTGTTCATTGTAGCCATTCAAGCAATAAACATGCGCAGATCAATAATAGCATTTCCCTATGCTAAGCCCACTATACTCCCCCTCCCCCAATGCAGGAACAATGTTAATAACGGGGTGTTTATTCTCTCAAACCTTTCTCCATATTCATGAAAATTATATGCCCATATATATATACAAGTTGTTAGCTAATTCATTTGGAAACATAATGTCTTTCTTTCTTGCCTTGAACACAACCAATCTCCTTTTCTGTGAGAGGCATCCCTTTGCCTTGGGGAGAATTATGTTCCCTACAGGAAGAACTAGAAGAGCCAGACCAGTGTTCTCTTCTGACATATAAATACAGAAGGGCACCTGGGTGGCTCAGTCAGTGAAGCGTCTTCCTTCGGCTCAGGTTATGATCCTGGAGTCCGGCGGTCAAGCCCCATGTTGGGCTCTCTGCTCAGCGGGGAGTCGGCTTCTCCTTCTCCCCCTGCTCCTCCCCCTGCTAATGCTCTCTCTCTCTCTCAAATAAATACATAAAATCTTTAAAAAAAAAAAAAGGATCTCTGGACCTGCAGGAAGACAATAGTATTTGGCAAGAGACAAACATTTTCCTAAATGTTTAAGCAAGGTTTGCTGCTTTTCACTTACTGACTCAACATTACCACTCAGCACTTCTTAGTTCTTGTCTGCTTTATAGAAAGAGCCAGAAAATACATTCTTCACAGTCCCTTTTTCTACATTGTTCTGGGTCTGAGTCTTCTGGAAGAGGAAAATTTCTATATGGGCCCTCAAGGTGATTGGGGGAGAACAGGAGGAACCGATTATACTCTACTTCACTCAAGAAGTGACTGTCATGCTCCAGTGCTGTGCCTGACACAGCTCTGCGTACTGGGGAGGGAGAAAGGAGCCACACAGACCAAAATCCCTGCCATCATGGAGCTTCCCTTCAAGCTGGGACTTTGGCAGAGAGCAAGCTTGTGTCCAGTAACAAGTGTGACAAAGCTTCTCACCCAGAGCCCAGTGGAGAGAGACAGCACCTGGACAGGCTACCTTTGCTCAGTGTCCCATTGTCAGCCAGGGCCTCCAATGGTAAATTCACCAGATGCCATCGTGGAAGGAGACGAGGAGGAGGACACTTAGACTGAATTCACAGTCTAGTTACCCCCAAAGAGACCATGCTGGATTGGGGGAGGGGGGGTTATACACAGAAAGAGACTAGGGTATCAAGAAAATCCATTAATTGGAAAGTTTAAGTTTCCCACTCTAAACATTTAGAGATTCAGGAGGAAGTTTCAGTTACATACAGAAATAAGCACATCTAAGTAACTACCTAATAGTTCGCTATTATTTCACATGGATATGAAGACTGATTTTTGGTTTTGCTTTGTGACAATGAAATCCTGCCCATGCACCTCCCTCCCTAAATTATCATTCATTGTTCCCCATGTCACCCTGGAGATTCTGCCCAGCAACCAGTTCCTGTCCTTTTCATCATATGCAGGAGTAAGTGGGTGTGAAAGAAACCCAACCTCACTAGCATAAAGGGTCCTGGGCTTCTTTAAAGTGAGTAAAAGGCCTCCAGAAGAAGGAAATCACTCAAGATTTTGGTTATTATTGCAATTATTCCAGTGGTGGAGGATTTATGTATTGAGTGACAGTGCAGAGCATTTGCATGGTGAGCTCACCCACTTTGTTTCTGAGTGGGGCAGCACAATTCAGAATTGTGTCTGGAAAGTCCCCAAAACTTTTTAGCTTCAGGTTGTTTATACAGAAACACAGAACTAATGGGCTGAGTAGAAGGGAGAAGTCTCAGAGGGTCACCACAAAGTAGTAAGAATCTGAATTACGGAGTACTTTAAAGGAATGGAATTTTGTGACATTCAAATTTAGAAATTCACTTGATAGAAACTATTTACATGAAGACTTGATGATCCTACTTCTAGAGAGAATGTGAGGAATAAATCTGGCAGTGAGACTCACTGGGTTTCTCAGGGTGAGAGAAGCATACCACTCGTGGCATAAAAGATTATTTAAAGTTAGAAGGGCATAGTGTATTAAATAATATAAAATCACGTAGCAAAAAGTTATTTCATTTGCAATTCCCTTTATATATTCTGATTCCCTAAAGGAGGAAGACCCAATGCAAGATTTTATTTGCTCAACACTGTGTGACCCTTGCCAGTCTCAAGCTGAGAGCCTCCGTGGGCAATATCAAGCCAAAACTTGGTAATTTGTAGTGTCCTTTGAGTTAATGTGTACTGGTAGCTTTTATGTATACACTGAGTCTTGTTTTCTATTTATCTGGTGATACAAAGTTTCTATTAGAAATGTATTTATTTGCCGGGCACCTGGGTGGCTCAGTTGGTTAAGCCTCTGCCTTCAGCTCAGGTCATGATCTCTGGGTCCTGGGATCAAGTCCTGCATTGGGCTTCCTGCTCAGTGGAGAGTCTGCTTCTCCCTCTCCTGTTGCCCCTCCCCCTGCTTGTGCTCTCTCTCTCCTCTTTCTCAAATAAATAAAATCTTAAAAAAAAGAAATATATTTATTTGTGTAAAAATGAAAGAGTAGATATAAAGAAAAATATTAATGAAGCAATATATGTGGTTCAAGATACAGTAAAATTTTGAGTGCCTTATTTGAATGACACCTGCCTGAGAAGCACTATGCTAACACCTAAACGATGCATATACCATGGTTTTTTAAATATTTGTTCCTTAAAATAGGTCAAACATGTCCCTTGTTTATACTATTACTGCTTAGCATATTAGTTCTTCACTGATGCTTTTTAAAAAGTCGTTTCTCCATTTCTCCCAGTGCAAGAACATTATGACACTTTCCCAATGGCTTGAGCCAAATTTAATGAGATTTTATTGTAAAAGAAACCTAATGTGGAGTATTAGTCTCCAAAAGAGTAATGTTCCCCCAGGAAATTAGGAAATTGTTTTATGATGAACAAATTTAGATGAGGGTACTTATTTGGAAAGCTACTGGTATCATTGAATATCTAGTGCAGTTGATGGAGAATAAAGATGGTTATGTTTACATCCCAACCTTCTCTAATCAATTTTCCTTTTTCTACATCTGTTTCTGCCATTAAAATAGGAACAAAGGAGAAAAAAAGGTGGCTTAATCTGGAGGTAATATGGGAAGCAGTTTGGGAAATAGGTGGGTAGGCTCAAATAAATGGAGAAGAAAAAAATAAAACTGGATGAGGAAACTTGGTGGAAAAAGGATTCCACAGATAATCCATTCCAGGAGATTGCAAAAAAACATATCCTTTGGAAACTGGCAGATGTGAATTCAATTGCTGGTTTCACAACTTGCCAGCCGTAAGCCTGAATTTCCCATTGGTGTAATGGGGTAATTCATCTGGAGAAAAGGCGTGAGTGGGGAAAAAGGGGGCAGGCAATATGTCAGGGAAAGGCTCTGGAGGTTGATGCACACAATATTTCCCTCACTAAAAGAATTCGAAAGTCATTGTTTTCCATCAGAGCAATTAGGGCCTATAGAAATTGCTCTCATGAACATCAATCACATTATATCTGTTGTGAGACAGACATATTTTCAGAGCACAGAGAGTAACATAAATGGTTTTCATTAAGAAAGCACAGGTGATATTTTTTAGTGTCCATCAGATATTAAATTGAAGTCTAAAATCATAACCTTCTTTGCCTATGAAGATGTGGATGCCGGTTTTTCTTAGAGTTTGGAGAATTTAGGCTTCTTTCTAAGCTTATCTACAGATTTGAGAACTGAAGGGTCAGGCACTGCTCTCAATCAGCTGTGATGGGGGAGAAGGGTTGGCCAGCTTGCCCACTCTAGAGCCAGGAGTCATATTTTCAACATAAAATGTGTTCTCCTACCACACGTGATTAGCTCTCATCCCCCTTAATTTCTTACAGATCATAGGCCCTGGGATCTAAGCTAATTCACATGGCTGCCATAAAGGGCTGGCATGATGCTGAAAATCTGGTCCCAGCATGTTAGGAAATGCAATCTAAACAGTATCATCTTTACACGGTGGGGACAGTCCCCTAAGTCTGAAGGCCAGTGATGAAGAGTGAGTAGAAAAGCAGGAGAGCGGTCTTGTTGGTGTGCAGGGGGATTTGCTTGGGGGTCTGTAAACATGTGACAGACAGTGGGTGTGATTAAGGCAGTGGAGAAAAATGCAGACATAGCCCAGACTTGGCAGAATGAGGTTCCCACACCCATTCCTGAGATCTAAGTAAGAGAAGGCTGGGGAATTAAGACAAGGCTAGGGTGTCAAATGCTAATCAAAGAAGCCAGTCAGACTTCCCTGTCCAAATCAGGAATTGGCTAAGTCAACTTTTTCTGACCATCTGGTATGAGACAGGCCATAGCCATGGGCAACCTTCTCCTTATTTCATTGAAATACCAGAATCAGCTCATCGCAGTGTGCTAAGGAAGCTGTTTTGGGAGCCAGGAATTCCAGCCCCAGGCATCAAGAAAATAGTCTCATCCTTAAGAGTCTTAGAGCTTACAAGTTTCTTAGCTCACTGTCATGCCACACTAATTCCAGAGTCTTAGAACAGGATGCATTTTGAGGTCACCGATTTAGTAAGAATAATATATTGGAAAGCATGTTATAACTGGAAAGCTTTATGCAACTGAAAAGCAGGCTCATTAATAGATGATCCAGTCCTGGGTGTGTTGGATGATGTCCCAAGGAGCCCAGGTGGGGATGCCTCAAGGAAGGAGCAGGGAAAGTAAGGGTCTTCTGAGATGCTGAGGGCCACATCCCCATTCCTGACTCAGCCAAAGCACCCTCGTTTTAACTGATATTCATATTGGGGTTCTAAGATTTGTTTAAAATCAGGGGTGCTTCTGAGGTTAACATCACCATAAGAACCATATGTGACCCTGTCTCCCCATTTTCATGGTAAAGACATTCAACAAGGGTTGCGTGCTGTTGCTGGGTCTGGTATGGGTATACAGTAGAGATTGGGATGTAGACAGCCTAGCTCTCTTGGAGGTTACATTCCCCTAGGGCAGAAGTGGAAGACATACAGATATTAAAGGCAGCATTACTAAATTATATGCTAAGTTGAGCTCTAGAGCAGCTGGAAATGCTCCAGAGTGCTTGGATAGACTCTTTGGAAGTCTAACTCTCCCTTAGTCCCCATTAGGGTTCCAGAGATCCCCTTAGGTTTACAGATGCCCTGTGCTGTCCTCAGATGGGAGATGGAGAGTAGCTCAAGTGCAGGTGATTTGGAATTGCCACTTGTGTGAAGGCTGCCGGGTAGGCTTGCAGCTGTCCCAGTGGCCTTTCCTATCTGTCCACTTGCCAGATGCCTCCTAGCAGCAGATCCACTCACAGAGAACTGGTCTGGGTCAAGTCCCACACATGGAGTGCATGTGGAGTCCCCAGATCCAGAAGCCTCTCCTTCTTAACGACAGAGCCACCCAGGCGTCCCAAGAAGCCTCTCCTTCTTATCACATATCTGCCCCTGCCCAGCTGTCCTAAGTTCCCTGCCCCAGGCTCAATGTTTTAGCTCAAAATCCCTGCATCTCTTCCAATAGAACTTCACCCATCAGGAAAAGGTTGGGTCCCTATTAGACCTGTTCCCAAACCGTCTCCAACAGACAACATGTTTCCCCTCTCTCAAGGGTAGGATGACCTTGGTCTTTAAAAAGATTTGCCTTGTCTGCATGCAGTGGAGAAAATAGAGGGAAGGAGGTACATTTTCATTGTGACCTAGGAAAGGAATTGCCCTTGCATCAAGGGTGGGTAAAAAGACACTTTCTACAACAAATACAATAAAAGAGGAAGAAAGGAAGCAAATTTTTTCTTTTTTTTTTTTTTTGAAGCTTTATTTATTTATTTGAGAGAGAGAGAGAGGGAGAGAGAGCACACTGGAGGGAGGGGCAGAGGGAGAGGAAGAGAGTCCCAAGCAGGTTCCACGCTGAGTGCAGAGCTCAACACTGGGCTCAATCTCACAACCCCGAGACCACGACCCCAAGGCCACAGCCTCAAGGCCACAGCCTGAGCAAAAACCAAGAGTCAGATGCCCAACCGACTGCACTACGCAGGCACCCCAGGAAAAAAAAAAATGTCTACATATCAGTGATACGTGGAATATTCAAACACTTAAGATGTCACTACAATTTCTCTCATGGTAAATAGTTTGATAGAGAAATACAAAGTAAGAGAACTTTTAACAGGGGGTCCTGACCCAACCTAGGGAGTCAGGAAGTTATCCCTAAGGGGGCAAGGAGGAAAGAGAGTATTCTCAGCAGAGGAACAGCATGTAAAAAGGACCCTGGGGCAGATAGGGCCTGGCATAGTCAAGGAACTGAAGGAAGGCCATTGCAGCTGGATAAGAGAGCAAAGGAGAGAAGAACTGGAATGATCTTGGAGAGGTGAGTGGGCACAAGCCATTCGGGGCCTTGGAAGCCATGTCCCGACTGCCTTCATTCTAGGGGAGCAGTAGGATGATGAATGGGTATTCATTTTCATTTATCAAAATTGGAGAAAGGTAAAAATGGATATGGGTAGATGAGTTAGGAAACTATCCAGTCATACAGGGGAGAGATAATGGTGTCTTACATTAGCTGAAGGCAAAGGACATGGGGAGTTGTGAATGAATTCAAGAGATTATTAGATGATATCTTCATTGGGGCTTGATCAGCTTGCCTCAGAAGAGAAGGGTATTTTAAGATTGGTTCCAAGGTTTATCATGAGAAAATAAGTACTACTGATTGAGATGGGGAAAACAAGAAAGAGGGCATAATGAGTTCAGCTTTGGACATGCTTAATTTTCTATTCTCGTGGGCCCCCCATCCAGAGCTGCTATATATACAAGTGATGCACTGCACGGATCCAGGGCCCCTGCCAATAGCATACAGTTCAGAATTGTCAAGGGCAGATCTAGAAGGCGGTCCCTAACCTCCAGTCTCTACCTTCAGGTTCCCAAAATTCCATGATCCTAACTGACCATTTTTGAGAAGTAATTTTCTCTCAAATTCCTTTGAGGAAGGTCATGCTTTTAGTCTGCGACTTTGATGTCAGGTGTTAATGGTACCCAGACTGTGAGGGAGACATAAAACACAAAATCAAAGGGAAAGATTTCTTTCCCCTTGAGACAGCCTTAAGTTCTTATTTCAGGAAAGAAAAGGGCAGGGGGAGATATGTGTTAATGTTTCCCAATGGTAAGTAAGTCTTTAAAACTCCATTGACAATTTGGCAACAAGGAGAGACCTTCTCACATCTTTTGGCACATTTCAGAAGGTGATGATCACCCAAGGCTTCTCAGAAGTCAAGAGAGGCCTCTTTCATTTTTTTTTTTTTTTGAGATTTCTAATATATTAAAAATAAGGAAATGCCAAAACAGAGATACAAAAATTGTGTCACATTTTAAATGTTTACACTGAAGAATCTAATGCTTTTAACAAACACACAATGCCATATGAATGAGCCATTCAGAAGGGTATTGAGGTATTTATAAACAGTACTATGTCATAGTTCAGTATAGGCAGTGTGGTCTGATAACAGGAGTGAAAATAAAATTTTCAAAAAAAACCCTTAAAAATAGTTTTGCACAGTGTATAGTGAACACACGTGCCAAAGTTTTATTCAGCTCATGAATTGGGAAATAGAAGGATGACAGTGCTAGTTCACAAGAAGAATATGAAAACTTGGGATTTTTGTGGTCAGTGGGAGATACAGGAATGCCAAAATAAGGTTACTCAATTAGATCCTAATAGTGAATGTGTTCCCATTGCAATGAAATCAGAACCTTTGCCTATCTTGCTTCAGAGTCAGAAAAGAAATTCATCACACCTTATCAGTTTCACAGAACTGCAAATGTCTGGCCCTGAGTCAGTTGTGCTAACCAAGTTACATCCCCCTGGAGATGACATTGAAGAGCGCCAAGCCATCCTTCGCCTTGTTTTTAAGACATGGATCATTGTTCCTAGCAGGATACAAGTTTGAAGTCATATGATGGATGTCTGCTTTCAGTCCTATCCCTGTGCCTCTATGACATGTTGTCCTTTGTGCCTGGGGGGCCGGTGCAAATAACCCACTTGCCCCTCACCCTGCCAGTGGCATCCTAAGGTTTGACCTTCACCCCCCAAAATAGCAGTCAGTTGGATCAAACTCCAAATTGAAAAATAGTCTTGCACGATTGATAGTTGTTTAATAGTGAACTGAAGACTCAGAAGGCAGATTTTTCACGTTGAAAAGCACTGCTGTGCTCTCCTGCTTGGACAGGGGAATTTATCAGGGAAGGCTATTGAAGAAGGGAGAAGAGGCAGTGTAGAGTGAAGGATAGCTTCTGTTGTTGACACAGTGCTTAAGTAATGCAAATTCAGTAAGGAGAAGCAGGGACAGAGATTTTTATATAATAGAAGAGATTGTCTCAGAGTGTTATTTTTAGGAACTAAAATTCTGTGATTATGACCCAAACACACCCATCCAGTACTAAAATCTCCACAGTGAATACTATTAGGGGCTCATTTGGGAGTATGCTTTTATGTTTGAAACCTCCATGTAATATTCATCATTTTATGGAGTTCCATTAAATCTGCAAAACTTATGCTAGCATGGTTTTCATATGCATCACTGATTTTTGAAACCAATTCCAAATTTGCTTTGAAAATAGATTACAGAAAAATTGCAGGTTACAAACAAGACACTGAAAAAATATAAATACCCGCCCCCCAATCAGTTACTGGTCTTTTCTAATTCAGCATCAATCCTGGCAAATATTCAGACAATTCGGAAACTGACATATCCCCACAGTCCTATGCAGATATTATAGATTTTATTTTGAGCTGTAGTTTAGCCAAAAACAAAAACAAAAAAAACAAAAGCAAAAACAACAAACCAACACACAGTGTCTACAGGCAAAGAGATCTGTCACCTACATTTTCTGCAAAGGGTCACTGGCGGCAACTTCAACTGCCTTCTCAACAGTACTCAGCGGCCTCACCTGGGAGAGACAGAACACTTGGGTGGTATTGGTAATTGGACCAGGTTCTGTGTTTCAATTAAATTCCTGCTTGGTTGGTCTCTAAGATAACGCTGGGAGGGCACCTGGGTGGCTCAGATGGTTAAGCGTCTGCCTTCGACTCAGGTTATGATCCCAGGGTCCTGGGATCGAGCCCCACGTCAGGCTCCTGGCTCAGTGGGGAGCCTGCTTCTCCCTCTGCCCCTCCCCCTGCTCATGCTCTCTCTCTCTCTCTCAAATGAATAAATAAAAATTTTTTAAAAAGATAACGCTGGAATCGGAGGGGGAGAAGAACCATGAGAGACGATGGACTCTGAAAAACAAACTGAGGGTTCTAGAGGGGAGGGGGGTGGGAGGATGGGTTAGCCTGGTGATGGGTATTGAGGAGGGCACGTTCTGCATGGAGCACTGGGTGTTATGCACAAACAATGAATCATGGAACACTATATCTAAAACTAATGATGTAATGTATGGGGATTAACATAACAATAAAAAAATAAAAAAAAAAGATAACGCTGGGATTTTAATCAAGCACCTGTTGACTAATGACTACTTGTGTGCCTCTGAGTTTTACCTTCCTCTTCACTTTTCGTCAAAAGGCGCCCTGATCTGATTTGCACATCCTTCTATCTCCAGCACACATCCATGTGAGTGTCATATACACATGCAAGATGCACAAAAAATGCTGGTTACTGAATAGACTTCAGTTAAGAGGCTCTGTTTCTCGAGGGAGAATGTCACAGTCACAGGCTTTCTCCCCAGGGCCCCACAATGCCATGATGCTAGTCAATTTCCTGGGAAATTGGGCTGTTACTGCTTCTCTCCCACAAAAAAAAAAAACAGGAACAAATCAGTGCAGGTAATTCAATGGAAAATTCTATGGAAAAAAACTACCTGTAGTAAGGTGAATAACGCCCCAAAAACATCCAGGTCCTAATCTCTGAAACCTGTAAGTGTTATCTTTTTTGGGAAAAGGGTCTTTGCAGATGTGATATATTAAAGGGTTTTGAGATGAGATTATCCTGGATTATCTAGGTGGACCTTAAATGCGACCGTAACTGTCCTTAGAAAAGCAGAGGGGACTTTTGACACACGTGGAGGAGAAGGCCATGTGAAGATGAGGAGATTTGAAGATGCTGGCCTGGAAAATGGGAATGAGGAGGCCTCAAGCCAAGGAATACCGCCACCAGCCCTCCCACCACCAGAGCTGGAAGAGACAAGGGATGGATCCTGTCCTAGTCTCCAGAGGGAGCATGACCTACCAACATCCTGATTTCAACCCAGTGACACTGATTTTGGACTGTGGCTTCTAGAACTGTGAGAAAATAAATTTCTGTTGTTTTAAGACACCAAGTGCATATGGTAATTTGTTAGAGCAGCAATAGGACATGAATATACTACCTATCTTGGCCCTTCTCCCAGCTGGCTGCCCAGTCTCTGCAGCTACTTCTCTATCATTTTTGAAGCCCCAAAATGTGTGATCAAAAGGTCACTAGATCTACCATCGGAAGCCCTCACCTCCTCTGCCCACTCCTCATGTAAAAGCTGTCTTCACTCAGCAACTGGTACAGGTTTCCTAAATTGTATCTGGCCCGAGGACAGATGAACAAGAGAGATGATCTTCACCTTCAAGGAGCTCAGTTCAGGAGGTGAGATAGATGGAAAAAGGGCAGGGCTGCCCAGGACCGCACAGATGCTTCTAAACCCCTTCACCCAGGGTAGAGGGAAGGACGGAGGCATAGCAGAGAGGACTTTCCAGAGGAGGTGATGAAATATGAGCTTGGTAGTAATACTTACAATAATAATGGCCGACATTATTGAGGCTAGCTGCCAGCCACTGCATCAGGACCCCTAGTGCAGGGGAGCTCAAGCAGAACATGAGGCAAAAGTGCCACACTGAGTTAGGTGAGGCAGCGGCCTTCCGTGACTCTGCCCAGCATGTGTCACAGAGGAGCTCACCAAATCATCACAGTGACAAGTGAGGCTCTGTTTTCACCCAGATGTTCCCAACCAAGAAACTGAGGCACAGTTAGCTCTTATAGTTAGTAAAGGGTGGGGTGGGAGGTGTGGAGAAGTGAAGTCTTGTCTCCATCCACAGCCCCAGCTCTTACCATACTTGGGTGGATGTTACTGTTGTCAGACAGAGTAATTCAGCGTGCAAAAACAGAACAGTGTCGGGGGGGAGGAGCAAGATGTTGGAGGAGTAGGAGACCTGGATTTCGTCTGGCCCCAGGAATTCAGCTGGATAGGGATCAAACCATTCTGAACACCTACAAACTCAACAGGATATCAAAGAAAAGAACAGCAACAACTCTCTGAACAGAAAAGCGACCACTTTCTGGAAGACAAATGACAAGACAGAAAAAATCACCTCAACAAAAAGAACAAGAGGCAGTACCAACTGCCAGGGACCTAATCAATATGGACATTAGTAAGATGTTGGAACTAGAGTTCAGAATGATGATTTTAAAGATACTAGCTGGGCTTGAAAAAAGCATGGAAGTTATTAGAGAAACCCTTTCTGGAGAAATAAAAGAACTAAAATCTAACCAAGTTGAAATCAAAAAGGCTATTAATGAGGTGCAATAAAAAATGGAGGTTCTAACTGCTAGGATAAATGAGGCAGAAGAGAGAATTAGTGATATAGAAAACCAAATGATGGAAAACAAAGAAGCTGAGAAAAAGAGAGATAAACAACTACTGGATCATGAGGGCAGAATTCGAGAGATAAGTGATACCATAAGACGAAACAACATTAGAATAATTGGGATCCCAGAAGAAGAAGAAAGGGAGAGAGGGGCAGAAGGTATATTGGAGCTAATTATAGCAGAGAACTTCCCTAATTTGGGGAAGGAAAGAGGCATCAAAATCCAGGAGGCACAGAGAACCCCCCTCAAAATCAATAAAAATAGGTCAACACCCCGACATCTAGTAGTAAAACTTACAAGTCTCAGAGACAAAGAGAAAATCCTGAAAGCAGCTTGGGAGAAGAGATATGTAACCTACAATGATAGAAACATTAGATTGGCAACAGACCTATCCACAGAGACCTGGCAGGCCAGAAAGGACTGGCATGATATATTCAGAGCACTAAATGAAAAAAATATGCAGCCAAGAATACTATATCCATCTAGGCTGTCACTGAAAATAGAAGGAGAGATAAAAAGCTTCCAGGACAAACAAAAACTAAAGGAATTTGCAAACACGAAACCAGCCCTACAAGAAATCTTGAAAGGGGTCCTCTAAGCAAAGAGAGAGCCTAAAAGCAACATAGACCAGAAAGGAACACAGACAATATACAGTAACAGTCACCTTACAGGCAATACAATGGCACTAAATTCATATCTTTCAATAGCTACCCTGAATGTAAATGGGCTAAATGCCCCAATCAAAAGACACAGGGTATCAGATTGGATAAAAAAACAAGACCCATAGATATGCTGTCTGCAAGAGACTCATTTTAGACCCAAAGACACCCCCAGATTGAAAGTGAGGGGGTGGAAAACCATTTACCATGCTAATGGACACCTTAAAAGAAAGCTGGGGTGGCAATCCTTATATCAGACAAATTAGATTTTAAACCAAAGACTGTAATAAGAGATGAGGAAGGACACTATATCTTACTTAAAGGGTCTATCCAACAAGAAGATCTAACAATTGTAAATATCTATGCCCCTAACATGGGAGCAGCCACTTATATAAGCCAATTAATAACAAAAGCAAAGAAACACAACGACAACAATACAATAATACTGGGGGACTTTAACACCCCCCTCACTGAGATGGACAGATCATCTAAACAAAAGATCAACAAGAAAATAAAGACTTTAAATGACACACTGGACCAAATGGACTTCACAGATATATTCAGAACATTCCATCCCAAAGCAACAGAATACACATTATTTTCTAGTGCCCATGGAACATTCTCCAGAATAGATCACATCCTAGGTCACAAATCAGGTCTCAACTGGTACCAAAGGACTGGGATCATTCCCTGCATATTTTCAGACCACAATGCTTTTGAAACTAGAACTCAATCACAAGAGGAAAGTCGGAAAGAACTCAAATACATGGAGGCTAAAGAGCATCTTACTAAAGAATGAATGGGTCAACAAGAAATTAAAGAAGAATTAAAAAAATTCATGGAAACCAATGAAAATGAAAACACAACTGTTCAAAATCTTTGGGATGCAGCAAAGGCAGTCCTAAGGGGCAAGTATATAGCAATACAAGTCTTTCTCAAGAAACAAGAAAAGTCTCAAATACACAACCTAACCCTACACCTAAAGGAGCTGGAGAAAGAACAGCAAATAAAACCTAAACCCAGCAGGCGAAGAGAAATAATAAAGATCAGAGCAGAAATCAATGAAATAGAAACCAAAAGAACAGGAGAACAGATCAACGAAACTAGGAGCTGGTTCTTTGAAAGAATTAACAAGATCGATAAACCCCTGGCCAGACTTATCAAAAAAAAAAAAAAAAAAAGAGAAAGGACCCAAATAAATAAAATCATGAATGAAAGAGGAGAGCTCACAACCAACACCAAAGAAATACAAACAATTATAAGAACATATTATGAGCAACTATATGCCAGCAAATTAGATAATCTGGAAGAAATGGATGCATTCCTAGAGATGTATCAACTACCAAAACTGAACCAGGAAGAAATAGAAAACCTGAACAGACCTATAACCACTAAGGAAATTGAAGCAGTAATCAAAAATCTCCCAAAAAACAAAAGCCCAAGGCCAGATGGCTTCCCAGGGGAATTCCACCAAACATCTAAAGAAGAATCAATACCTATTCTTCTGAAACTGTTCCAAAAAATAGAAATGGAAGGAAAACTTCCAAACTTGTTTTATGAGGCCACCATTACCTTGATCCCCAAACCAGACAAAGACCCCATCAAAAAGGAGAATTACAGATCAATATCCTTGATGAACATGGAGGCATAAATTCTCACCAAAATACTAGCCAATAGGATCCAACAGTACATTAAAAGGATTATTCACCACCATGAGAGACAATGGACTCTGAAAAACAAACTGAGGGTTCTAGAGCGGAGGGGGCTAGGAGGATGGGTTAGCCTGGTGATGGGTATTAAAGAGGGCACGTTCTGCATGGAGCACTGGGTGTTATGCACAAACAATGAATCATGGAACACTACATCAAAAACTAATGATGTAATGTATGGTGATTAACATAACATAATAAAAACAAAAACAGAACAGTGTCTATTTGTCTGCCATAAACGAAGTAGCACCAAATGCCTAGCTCTGCTAATGGCAAGAAAAACCCAGAACTTTGACATTCAGTCACTTCTGGATTAAATGCAGTAACTTTTAAGTTCGGTAAGTCCCCTTTGGATGAATCCCCAGTCAATTCGGAATCCTCCCCCTCTCTTATTTCTCCCAGGAGACATCTAAGTGTAGAGACTATTTAGCAGAGTAGCTTCTGCTAGAAGTTTGTAGCATCTAGATGGGGGACTTTGGCACTCAGTGGCCCTGCCCCAACGTGTCCTGGATACCAGCTCAGCCCTCTGCATCTTCATAGGTGACAGGGTGACACTGGGGCCTCAAGCGTCAAGTCCTTGTGCTCCCTCTCCTCCTTCCTCTACCTACCAAGGTGCTCTGGCCCTCAGTGTGGCCCTCAGCAACTCCCAAACCCCTCTGGTCTCTTGGACAGTCCCAAAGTCAAGGGAGGCCATCTCTCGGGCCAGTATCACACTCCAGGATCCAGGGTTCAAGACTGACTAAATGGTGTGTATCATTATGGTGAGTTTTTTGTTTTGTTTTGTTGTTGGTTGGGGGGGACATTCTTATATGCTTTACAAACTAAAGTTTATTTTGCATATACCAACACATATTTCAAACATACCTTAACCACAAAAGGGGGCTTTACTCTTCAAACTCTCCTTTTCAGCAGTGCAGTGATAGCCTTACAGTGGGGTTATTCATCACACATGTGTAAAATGTGTACAAGGGGCTTAGGTGTATAGTTACTGAGTACCTTGAAGTCCTGGTCATTAATATATATCAGAGAGGCAAACTGAGGGAAGGGACAGTTACAGGAACTCCTCCAAGATGTTATCTTTAATTTATGCTAACACTTTCTCTGCTAACTCCTTTGGAGGAAAAAGCACATGGACTCTTTGGATGCCTTCTAACATGATTCGGGGAAAGCCACTGACCGAAGTCGCTCCAAGTTCATGTCACTCCAGATCTGAATGTGCTGAAACCCAATTGTCAAATGAATTGTGCAGATTCACGGATGCAGAGGGTCTGACTGCCCATCTCTTGCCCACTTCCATGATCTTCCCTTTCTTTCCCCTAAGTTTTACAACTGGTTTCTGGTAACCATGGCCCCTAATTTTCCACTCTTCCGCAGAAGAGAGAAGAGTGGGTATGTGATGATTGGAACCAACATCCTACCACCTCCCTGAAAACCTCAGAGGATGTAAAGCAATCACAGTGACAGAAAGCTGGGAAAGCATGTGTTTTATTTACTAATGTTAGTGCTCTAATAGTGAAGGACAGGTGCTATGGACTGAATGTTTGTGTCTTCCCAAAATGCCTATGTTGAAGTCAGATTGCAACTGGAGGTAAGGTCTTTGGGAGGTGATTAGATCTGAAGGAAGATCTTTCATGAATGGGATCAGTGCTCTTATAAGTGACATGAGAGAAATGATCTCTCTCTTTGCCATGTGAGGACTCAGCAAGAAAATCGACATCTGCAAACCAGAAAGTGGGCCCTCACCTGTCACTGAATCTGCTAGCACCTTAATCTTGAAATTCCCAGCCTACAGAACTGTGAGAAATAAATTTCTGTTGTTTAAGTTGCCTCATCTGTAGTATTGTTATAACCTGAACAGACTAAGGCGAAGGCAGATCACACTTACAGGGTTTAAAGATTTGTCAATCATAGCATAATCTCCCTTCTTCCTTAAGAAAGAAAAACTTGAAGGAAATGACCAAGAAAAAGATCAGAGGGCCCTTTGATACATGCTACCCAGGAAGCTTAAAAAAGTGGGGTGCCTTTGCTTAGCAGTTTTGGTGCCTTTGGCAGGATTTGATATCCTTGTCACGTTCTGATCCTAAAAATGAGGTCTTTATTTTACTTCTTTAGAAATTTCGGTGGTTGGGGAAGTAGGGTGGTCACTTAATACCAACCTTCACCCCAGCCCAAGGTCTGAAAAGTCAACTGCAGTCATTTAAAAACTGAAAATTAAACCTGACTAGCTGGTTGCCCTTCTTATGTTTTTCTTCCTATCAGCTCTTAGTTATCAGCAAAAACGAGGAGGATCAATAAGAAAAAGAAAAGAAACCTGCAGTGAACTCAAAGCTTTTTTTTTTTTTTTTAAGAAATACAATCAGTAGGTATCATTTTTGTGCCCTCTGAGCAGAGCCAGCGCAGAGGGCCCTGATGGAGGGAGAAAACCATTAAGAAACTAAGCATAATTAACCATTAGAATTCATTAGTGATTATCAGGGTGCTTAGCTACTTCTGCTGATTTAAAATTAGGCTTAATTTCTAGAAATAGACACACAGGGGAGGCTTCTGCTGGCAAAGCAGTTAGGGATGTCTAAAAACCTCCCTTTGCCTACCGGATGATCTTCAGGTTCTGGTATGTTCTCTCCAACTGTGGAGAGACCTTGCTCTCTCCACAGTTGGGAGGGACCCCACTGTAGTCTCCATGACCAGTCCTGCTCTTTGGAGAAAGGAGCTCGGAAAGTATGAGATTCCTGACATTCAGGGCTTCATTTGTTTATTCGCTTACTCATTCAATTACCAAATACTGACTGAGTACCTAATATGTGCCAGGCATTTTTGTAGATGCTGGAAATAGAGAGGTAGACAAGATGAACAAAACTCTCTGCTCTCAGGAGCTCACATTCTAAAGCAGGGGTAGGGAAACTTTGTTCTGTGAAGTAAATATAGTAAATATTTTAGGCTTCACAGGCCATATGATTTCTGTTTCAACTACTGATGTTAGAGCACAAAAGCAGACCTAAATAGAATGTAAATGAATGGTTATGACTGTGTTTCAGTATAACTTTATTTACAAATTAGGTGGTGGGTTGGATTGGCCCAGGGGCCATAATCTGCTGATCCCTCTTCCAGAGATTTCATGATTAAGTTTAGCTTCCCTTAGGTTTCTTTTCAGTTTTTTTTTTTTTCCATTTTCAGTTTTAGGAGACTACTACACACCCTATTCATTTTTTCAGACTCCTTTCCCCTGTTTTCAGGGTCAACAGTTCTGCCTATTGGAATACAACAAGGGTCTGCTCCCTGTCATCGGATTTCACTGGTGCTCCCCAACTGGCAGTGTAGATATACAAGTACCTACAATTGAGGGCACCAGGTGAATCCACCCTTGTGTGATTAGCTGCCGGGTTCACTGTCATCGGCCCCGTCCACCTGTCTGGACTCTGTGTGGCTGAGTCTATGAAGACTCCCCCAGTGTCAGAGGAAGTATTAAACTATCCCCCTACTATCTGTAGCCTTTTTTCTACCAGTCTGGACTTTCTCCTAGGACCTTAAATCATCAAGGGACCACTAAGCCCACTAAGTGTCTGCTCCGTTAGGTGAGTGGTTCTAGACCTCATCTGTCTAATCTCCTGCACTACAATAAACTAGAAAGAACAGCCATGCCCCAAAGACTATTAATCATTTTGATTCACTCAACTCTCACATGGGTGCATGTGGATGGTTATGTGTGATGGTAATTGGAATGTGATGGGAGAAAGTAGTGGGCCTGTTAAAATGTCACATAAATGCAACAGGTAGAGAATATTCTATGATCTTAACAGTTTGTCTGTTTCAGCACCAGGTTTCTGTTTGGGGACAAAACTCTTTGTTGGAAAAATTCTGTACTAAAGGTTGTTCTGTGTTAAATTTTGTGTTGAATGAAAATCTTTTTCTGCTAGATAAAATTTCAGCAGTTGGGGGTGTGCTACTTGTCTTAACAGATGGAGAAAAACTGCAAGCTCCTAAGCCAATCCCGTGAGGAGGATGACAAGCAGAGACAGAGAGTTAGGGTGGGAAGAAGGATGGTGCCACCATGATGGTAGGAAGTTTTACCCAAAATGTCTTCAGTAAACTCCACTAAATGCACAAAGATTTGGCGTGAGGATTTCTGTTGGTGATTGGGCAGTGACAATGAAGAAGGATCTGTGTTTCCACTGGGGTTCATGTGAGGCATCCCACAGAAAATGGTGCATAAGCTGGAGCGGAATAGGTTGAGGAAGCAGAACTTAATACTTCCAGGAATTCTTGAAAATGTTTGAGTGGGCTTCACACTGCCCAATCCCCCCTAGATCTCAAGAGGCAAGGAGGCTCAGGATTGATATCTGTGTGTTACAAGAGCTAAATCCAAAATAAAATTGCATGTACCTTAAAAGTAACATATCCTAATCAAGCCAGTGCCAGAATTATTGTGAAACAAGCAGTCATCCTTGGAATTTTCAATGTTCTCTCCCTGCTCCTTTGGCTCTCTATACCAATCTTCTCTCTCTACACCAACCAGTATTCCAGATTGATCACAATGTCCCATCATTCCATTGTAGCAAAACCTACTATAGTACTAGGTTATGAATTTGTTTGTGTCCAAGCATAAGAGCCTGCAATGTTAAAACTGCTTCTCAGGAATGTGAACCAGAGCCTTGACGTAAAGGCATGGTGTGCTTACAGTGAAGTTTAATGGATCAACCAGCATGCAGAAGAGGCCCATTTAAGTGTCTTTAAAAACACACCAAGGCAGGAAAATTTAAGTTGGAGTCCTTCTACATACCTTATGGCAAAATGTATTTTAAATGAATTGAAGAATAATATGCTTAATCTTGGAAAGGTTGCATGAACCTTTTGCATTGCAAAAAAAATAAATAACAAAACCAAGAAAATATGACAGTGAAAAAAAAATTTGCAACACATAGTGACAAGTAAAGGTCCTGTCTTAGTGTGTAATGATTTTTTAAGTTGTTTAACAAATACTTATTAACTGTCTACTGTATGTCAGGTATAGTTCGAGGCTTTGCTCTGGTGATACACAGTGGGCAAATGAGACAGATAAAGTCCCTATATTCTGGAGTGTGTGTGTAATGAGGTGTGGGAGGTGTTAAAAAGAGAAACTTCTAACATCTCAATGAACAAAAGCATGAACTGGCAGATCCAATAAAAATAAATATAAAAGATGACAGTTTATACAATGGTATTCAATGATGTACAGTGGAATGTCATTTTCACCTACCAAATTGGTAATGATAGGCTTAATGTTAAGGAAGATGTTAGGGGAAAAGATCTATTTATTGTTGATGAGAACATGAATTGGTGCAACTTTTCTGGGGGGCTATTTGTCAGTACGTATAAAAATCTAAAACTCACTTGCCCTTCACCTTGGCAATTCCACAGCTAGGAACTCATGTTCCAGTTACATTAACTCATTGTACAAAGGAGTTAGTATAAGAATTACAAATTTAGAACTGTTTGCAATAAACAAACATTGGAGACAACTTTTCTTTTTAAGTAGGTTCCACACCCAGCATTGAGCCCAACGTGGGGCTCAAACACATGTCCTCGAGATCAAGAGCTGAGCTGAAATCAGGAGTCAGACACTCAACTGACTGAGCCACCCAGGCACCCCAGGAGACAACTTTTTTTAATAAGGGAGTAGTTCATTCAAATGCATTAAATTCCATCAAAGGAATACAATGCTGATATTAAAAAGGAGCCAGATTTGTATTTGCTGATGTGGAAAGAACTTCTCATTATATTACTAAGTTAAAAAAAAAAAGCAAGACATCAATAGCCTCCATTTGTATAAAGAAAAAGGATACACACACACACACACACACACACACACACACACACACACAAGGATACATGGGAAACTCTCAAGAGCAGTTAATTTGAAATGGGAGTCTAGGGTGGAAGGAAGGCTCTTCTCATTGCATAACTTCTTTTAAAAAATCACATGTACGTATTAGTCTTTCAGCTGAAAAATACTGTTTAATTAAAAAAAACACGCCCTGAATACAAAGAGTACTTGTAAGGCCAATCGTGAACACTAGAATGCCCCCGAGTTCCCATGAGGCAATGCTGGGACGTAGATTCCCATACAAGGGTCTGCCCCTGCAACCTCAGAGAGGAGGGCCTGGTCCCTCCTGGGCCTTTTGGGAACTTGCACCCGGGGCCATGAAGTCCATTCCGTCAGTGGAAATACTCTCAATGCAATACTTTCTGAGACATCTACAAGGCCAGGTCTTCTATGCCAGGGTCAGTAGACTCTTTCCGTAAAGGGCCAGAAAGTAAATGCTTTAGGCTGACTGTAGTTTGCTGGCCTCTGCTCTACGCCAGCTCACAGTGGGCAGCAGACAGCCATGAGCAAGGTGATGGCTTTGTGACTTCCCTCCCATTTGCAGATGAGCAGCCTGTCTGGGCCCCCATAGATGGATGACTCAGGGCATGTGCTTCTCTCTGCTCCTCCCACCTGCTACACTCCTGGTACAGGAGGTGGAGTCTTAAGTCGGGGTCTGAGTTCTCCATCCTCTTGTGAAAGCACCTCCTAGCCCCTCTGTCTGCCATCTCTCATTTCATCCAGCCCACCCCCACAGACAAACTATGTCTACCTTCTGGGTAAAGTCTCCCCTCTCTGTCACTTCTAAGAGTTAGAAATAACTGACTTCATCTCTCACTCGAGAAGTAACTTCAGGCTCTCTCTTCCTTTCCTTATTGACCCTCCAGAACTTAAGTGTCTACTGGGAAGGTCAACCAAAATCTCCCAGTTCTGGTTCCAGCCTGAGCAGACCTCTCCTTGTGTGAATCTGGCTTCTAGTAGGCTCATTTTCATGTGAGTTCTAGAGTTTCTGTTCTAGAGCAGCACTGACTACTTGCCCTATGTGTTTTGAATAGTGCCTAGGAAAGAAATGTGTGCACATGGCCATTTTGCGGAAGAACTATCTGATAATGACAAACAGGCACCGGGAAAGAACTTTTTTTTTTTTTTATTGTTATGTTAATCCCCATACATTACATCATTAGTTTTAGATATAATGTTCCATGATTCATTGTTTGTGCATAACACCCAGTGCTCCATGCAGAACGTGCCCTCCTCAATACCCATCACCAGGCTAACCCATCCTCCCATCCCCCTCCCCTCTAGAACCCTCAGTTTGTTTTTCAGAGTCCATCGTCTCTCATGGTTCTTCCCCCCCTCCGATTTTCCCCCCTTCATTCTTCCCCTCCTGCTACCACCTCACACCAGTCAGAATGGCTAAAATTAACAAGTCAGGAAATGACAGATGTTGGTGGGGATGCAGAGAAAGGGGAACCCTCCTACACTGTTGGTGGGAATGCAAGCTGGTGCAGCCACTCTGGAAAACAGTATGGAGGTTCCTCAAAAAGTTGAAAATAGAGCTACCATATGATCCAGCAATTGCACTACTGGGTATTTACCCCAAAGATACAAAAGTAGGGACCCGAAAGGGTACGTGCACCCCGATGTTTATAGCAGCAATGTCCACAATAGCCAAACTGTGGAAAGAGCCAAGATGTCCATCAACAGATGAATGGATAAAGAAGATGTGGTATATATATATGATGGAATATTATGCAGCCATCAAAAGGAATGAGATCTTGCCATTTGCAACGACGTGGATGGAACTGGAGGGTATTATGCTGAGCGAAATAAGTCAAACAGAGAAAGACATGTATCATATGACCTCACTGATATGAGGAATTCTTAATCTCAGGAAACAAACTGAGGGTTGCTGGAGGGGGGGGTGGGGTGGGAGGGATGGGGTGACTGGGTGATGGACACTGGGGAGGGTATGTGTTCTGGTAAGCGCTGTGAATTGTGCAAGACTGTTGAATCTTAGATCTGTACCTCTGAAACAAATAATGCAATATATGTTAAGAAAGAAAAAAAGAAGAACTTTTTTTTTTAAATCTAGCAGCAGCACTAGATTAGGGGAGGAACGATTGGTGTTAGCCTCTGGCACAAAAAGATGGGAGACTCCCAAGTCTGATAGACGAGCAAGTTGTCATTATGGCAAAGGATGACAGAAAATCGGGAGGGGGTTTAATTTATTTTACCTTGGCTGCATGAAGCCTTCTTCAGAGTAGAGCAGTCTCCTAGGTACTCGGGTTTCGGGGCAGGTCTGTGGAAGGAAATGAGATGCAGTCAGTGGCAGAGGCTGTGGGAACCACAGCGCAGATGTGGCTGCTTTGTGTCCGGGCCAACTTCCCGTCTGGAACTGGAGCCAGTATGCTAGCCACAGCTGTAGGAGGAGCCATGAAGTCCTGAGAAGCCGTGTGGCTTCATGGCATATAACCACCACCTAGCACCAAAGAGTTTTGTTCTCGATTAGTTCCACTGCAGATTAAGACAAGTTACATGTCCATTTCCTCATCTGTGAAGTGAGGGATTGAGCAGCGCTGACAGCTGATGGCCTTTTCAGCCCAAACTTTCTGCAAATTCTCTGACACTGTTGGAAACTTTCCAATTCTAAGCCAGAACTCCAAGCCTAGCTGTTTCTTCATACTTACATCTTCTCTTGGTTGCATCTTCCTATTTTTCTGTCAGCTAACCATCTTTGGTTCTTTTTTCTGTCCACTCACCTAGAAAGAAAGTGAAATTTCCAAAGTCATTCCGTACTATTGTTTTCTTTATTTAACAGAAAGTTGAGTGCCGGCTGTGTGCCAGGCACAGTGCTAGACCCAAGGGACTCAGCAACCAATGAGTTAGTCACAGTCCTTTTCTTCACATTGCTCATGGTCCAGCCTGAATGAGACAGGTACACAATAATAAGATACATACCATGAGAGGGAAGGAGAGGATGCTATGGAGAAGTCAAGTCAGGAGAGCATCTCTCCTGGTCTCTGATATCAAGGAAAGTCCTTGAGAAGCAGAGCTGCGAGTGTTGCAGGCAAAGGGGAACAGCATCTACAAAAACCCAGAGGCAGAAGAGAGAATGGCACATTTGAAGAAACAGAAGTTCCAGATGGACAGGGCTCAGAGGGTGAGGGGAATATGGTGACAGGTGAGGTAGGAGAGATGATCCAGATCACCCAAAGTGACAAGCAATAGCCTAAGGTCCATTGAAAAGTTTTGAGGAAGGGGGTGGCATGGCCACATTTGAATTTTAGGGAGTTAGTTTGGCCTACCATGCTAAGATCAACCCGTAAGGGAGGAAGGCTGGACGCGGGGAGCTCTGTTAGGAGGCTGCACCAGTTACCCAGGTAAGGGAGACATGGTGGGCTTAGTAGGATGGGTATAGGTGGGATGGTGAGAGGGGTTGGACAGATGTGTGTTTGACACTCAGAATCCATGAGAGGTTGGCCATGGCAGGGTGAGAAGTAGGAGATATTGAGGGTGAGGCCCAAGTTTCTGGTTCTGGGTGGGTAGAAGTTTATGGAGGTAGGACTAATAGGTAGAGTGGTGGACAAAGGGGTAGGAGGACGGAGACAATGAGTTTGGTTTTGGATATGTTGACTTTGAGGTTCTTGGGGACATCACTGTGATATGTCCTTTAGGGTCTGTAGCTCAGGAGAAGGCTCTGGCCCATGGACATAAAACTGGAACTCATGGCAATCAAGGTCAAGGCAGGAGGAGGCTATACTGAGACAGAGTGCATGGTGACATTATATGCGAGTCAAGGTCAGCACAATGTGGAACACCTGCATTTAAGGGGTGGAGGCAGGGCAGAGAGAGAGGACCTTTCCAATGACATCTGGGTGAGTGACAACAGAGGTAAATTAGGGGTTGGTGGGGTCAGAGAAGCCCCCAAGGGGAGCACCAGTGCCAGATGCTGCTGCTTGATCAAGGGCATAAATGACTGGAAATGGTCATTGCCATTTAGCAATGTTTAGCAGTAAGGACGCCTTTGGGGATCATGGTTCAAACATGAAGAGGCATAATGGGGATGCAGACCATGGTGACCAGGAAGGAGGAATGAGGAATCAAACACAGTGCACAGATCTCTCCTAAGAAAGCAAGCGGTGAAGAGAAGAGAGATGGAAACAGATGTGTTTGCAGAAGCATTTCTTTTTTAACCATGTGTAGATGCCATTGGGAAGGAGTTCATTGGGAGGAAGAGATTGTGACTATAGAGGAAACAGGAGGTAGACTGAGCAGAGAAAGTCTCCAGGATGGGAGTGGGGGATGCAGCCTGAGCCACTCCTTCTTCTTCCCTTAGAGCAGAAAGGAGAGGTGGCAGGTACACAGAAAAGGGAACAGACTGGGGGGATTTCTTACTTCAGGACCACTAATCCTTCAAGAATTCCTGCTGCTGTGCCCTTATTCACACTGTTACTTTCACCTGAAATACTCCCCTCACTTGCTTTAGGAAAACCCTACCCACTTACAAGGCCCAGGCAGGAGGCCATCAGCTTCTCTTCTGCTCTGTGCAATTACACACTCGACCCTCTTTATTGATCTCTGAAGGTTACCTGTGCTTTTGTGCCTTCTTTGTTTTACCAGGTTGGATGCTCCTTGAGGGCAAGAACTAGGCCAAGCAATTTTTAATGTTGCCCACTGTGCTGGGACACAGCAGATACTCCAAAAGGACTTTTCAATTCACTGGCACAAAATTGAAAAAATGTTCATCCTGACATCCCACCAACATCTCCTTCATGCTAACATCTTAGAAAAAGGAATGGATACGCAAAGGCAAACTCTAATCAGGCTGTGTAAGGAGAGCATAGAGTAGGGGCTTGGGGAACAGAGAAGGTGGGGCTAATTCTCAATTCTAACATGCATTAGCTGTTTTGTGCTGGGTGAGTCAGTTAAGAATTTGGGGTCTCCGTTTCCTCTTCCCTAAGCTGGAGTTAATGCTATCCACCTAACCGGGCATAACAAATATTAAGTAGCCTTGTTGCTTAAGACATTTGAAGTCAAGATTTGTGTCTTTCAACCAAAAAAACATCCAAACTTATACGGAATTCCAGAGTAGGAAATTTATGCTTAATATAGGAGGACAGGCCGTGTCTTCGAGGTTGTGGAGGGCTTACATGTTTACAGGTGATATGATTATGTGATAGTATGCACTCTGGGAAGTGGTGTGATGTAAGGAAGCACGGCATGTGACTGTGTGGTAGTGTGTAGCAAGCGGTGTGACATATGACAGCATGTGATATGATGGGGTATACTCTGGCACGTAGTATGTGATTAGAGTAGATGATGTGAACGTGTGTAGTGTGCATCGTGCGACACATGGTCTAGGGTAGCCTGTGATGTGACTGTGGTGGTGTGTATTGTATGACACGTGGTATGGGGTAGTATGTGATGTGACCGTGTGGTAGCGTGTACTGCGGGACATGCGACCAGGACGGCACTGGATAGGATTGTGGTCGTGCTCGAGGAAGATTAATCCAGCAGCACAGGATGCTTTGGAAGGGAAAGTAGAAACCAGGAGACAGAGAGGCCTTTTGGAAGCTGTTTGGCTGGGCCAGGTGACCATGAAGAGGGCACTGGCAGGAGAGACGGCAATGGGGGTCGATGTGGGAGATAAGACAGCCGCGCATGCCACATGAATGTCCTGCAGGCAACTCAAACTCAACACGTCCCAAACTGAAGTTATTACCTCCCTCCTGGAGTCTATCCTTCCTTCTGCTTTTCCTCACAAATGATGAAACAATCCAACTGCCCAGGCAGGAACCTCTGAGTCATCTTGGCCCTGGCTTTCCCGCTCACTCAGCCGCACCATGAACTTGGCCACAGAGAGCTATGTCAATGTCAAGAGGCTTCTGCCTCTGCTCTGCTTTCCTAGGGTTCCCCCAGATCACAGGCCACAGAGCTCAGAGATACCGCCAAGCAGAGAGGAAGGCCAAGGGCATATCCTTGTTGACATTTTGGGAACGGGAGGAGGTAGAGAGCAGACGGAGGTATAGAAAGAAAAATAAGAATAGAAACCAAGGACTGACAAAATTTAAAGGAGGCTGGCCCGCAACATCCAATCCAACAAAGATGTCAAGGAGGATGACATCTGGAGGAAAAACTGTTCCATAGTTAAAGCTGCTGCTTACTTCTCATCCCATGAAGAGTAAGGGAAAGGCTATGCTTCTATGATATTGAGATGCAGAATACAAAGGCAAAAATTCATGCAAATCATCTTTTTGGGCAATCTACAAACTAGAAAAAAAAATAAGGAGCAAGTTACTGAATTCAAACTTCAGGAGGTCAAAAGCAGAATTTTTCATTCAAACCATTACAGCAGGTACACATTTCTTTAGTCCACAAACACTGGCGTGGAAAATAAATGTAATTTTTTTTGTTTTCCTACAACTGAATTTTGCTTCTGTCTTGGGTTTCCTTTTCACTTGCAAGCTTATCCAAAACATTCCATGTAATACGGTGCAGCTGCTATGGAAAACAATATGTGGTTTCTCCATAATTAATTTAAAAATTAAACATAAAATTGTCATCTGACCCAGCAGTTTCACTTTCAGATAGACAGCCCAGAGAATCGAAAGCAGAAGCTCAAAGAGATAGTTGTACCCCATGCTTAGATCAGTATTGTTTATGATAACCAAAAGGCAGAAGAAACCCAAGTGTCCATCAACAGATGAATGAATAAACAAAATTTGGTATACCCATACAATAGAATATTATTCTGCCTTAAAAAGGAAGAAAATCCTGACACATGCTACAACATGAATGAACCTTGATGACATTATGCTTCATGAAATGAGCCAGATACATAAACACTGGATGATTTATATGAGGTCCCTAGAGTAGTGAAATTCTTGGGGACAGAAAGGAGAATGGCAGTCACCGGGGCCTGGAGAGAGAAGAGAATGGGGTTTAGTGTTTAATGAGTACAGAGTTTCAGTTTTGCAAGATGACAAGAGTCCTTATGATGATGGTAGCACAATACGCATGTTTTTAATGCCACTGAGCTGTGTATTTTAAAATGGTTAAGATGATAAATAAATATTATGTTATGCATATTGTACCACAATTTTTTTAAAAGAAGTGAGAATCAAGAAAGTAATTTAAAAGAAATGGTTAATCTAAAGTATTCCAAAGAAATTCAGTCACTTAAGTGTTATTGTCGGGCTTCTTAGATTTAAGCTTAGGCAATAGAGAATTTTTTGTGTCCCTTCTGTGGTCTCACCTGACATCATGGGGGAATAGGGGAGGCAATGAAGTAGTGCCTGGGGCATCTCTTGAGGGCATCCAATGACCTCACCTCTCCAGACCCTCAGGCCCCTGAGATCCCCTGCTAGAGGGTCTCCACCAGTTTCTGCTGTAGAACTCCTGCTTGTGACCATGACTGTCCTTCAGGTCAGCCAGCTTCATGGCCAGCATGGAGCCCAAAGCAGGGCTTGAACTCACAACCCTGAGATCAAGACCTGAGCTGAGATCAAGAGTCAGAAGCTTAACTGACTCAGCCACCCAGTCTCCCCAGTCAGCCAGTTTTTGATGGACACTCTGGTTGCTTCCAATATTGAGCTGTTACAAGGAGTACTTCTATGAACATCTCATAGGTGCTCATGGTGAACATATGTTTGCCCTTCTGTTGGGCATGTACCTAAATGTGAAACCAGGGTATGCATATGTTCAGATTTAGCAGATACTGCCACACTGTTTTCCAATGTGGTTTACCAATTTACGCTCCTACCAGCAGCGCACAAGTGATAATGATTGTCCCACTGAAACTAGATGTTTTTTGCCTTTTTCACTGTAATCATTCTGGTGGGTGTGTTGAAGTGATGTAGTGTGGTTTTATTTTTGCATTTCCCTGCTGATGGAGTTGAACCTCTGGGCATAGGTTTATTCACCATATTGATACCTTCTTCCGGAAGTGTCTGTTCAAGTCTTTTGTTCCTCTTCTATTGGTTTTCTTGTTTTTTTTTAATTGATTAGTAGAATTTATATTTACATATAATATTTATACATCATATCTTTATGTATATGTTATATAAAATTTATAGTATTTTAATGTAATATACAAACACACGTAAATTATGTACAATATATATTCTATTATGCACATGAATCCTTTATTGGATATATGTATTGCAAATAATATAACTCCACTCCATAGTTTGCCTTTCCGTTCCTTTCACGGTATATTTCCATACACAGAAATTAGTAATATTAAAAAATATCAATTTTTTTCCTTGACAACCAGTGCTTTTTGTACCATGTTTAAGGAAACTTTGTCTATACTCATGAAGACATTTTTCTAAAATCTTTATTGTTGTACCATTCATATTTTCATCTGCAGTCCATCTGGAATCGATTTTTGTGTGTGGGTGAAATAGAAGCCAAGGTTTTTTTTTTCCATGTGGATATTCAGTTGACTCAACACCATTTATTAAAAAGATTGTCCTTTCTTCAATGTACTGCAATGCTACTGTCACAAGTCAGGAGACTGTATTACGTGCAGGCCTGTTTATGAATTCTCTCTTCTGTTCTACTGGCCAGTGTGTCTATTCTTTTTTTTTTTTAAGATTTTATTTATTTAGTTGAGAGTGAGAGAGAGCATGAGAGCAGGGTGAGGGGCAGAGGGAGAAACAGACTCCCCACTGAGCAGGGAGCCCGATGTGGGGCTCGATCCCAGGACTCTGGGATCATGATCTGAGCCGAAAGCAGACGCTTAACAGATAGCCACGCAGGTGCCCGTAGTGTGTCTATTCTTGAGTCAGCATCACACTCTCTTATTTACTGTCATTTTTTTGGTGGTCTTGGTGTCTAATAATGAAGGTCCCCAGCTTTATTTGTTGCTCCTCTTCAAATGCACCTCAATTATTTGTGTCCCTTTGCATTTCCATCTTCACTTTTAAATCAGCTTTTTTTTTTTTTCAAAAAAGCAAAAGTGAAACATTACTTTATTCCAGGATTTCTCAAAACCTTTAATAATGTACATGAGAAATTTAAATCAGCTTTTTAAATTTACACACACACATACACAACCTGCTGGGATTTTGATTAAGATTGTATTCAATCTGTTGATAAATTTGGTGAAAATAGTTGCATGTTGACAATACTCTTTCAATTCATGATCATGGCATATGTTTCCGTTTATTTAGATCTCCTTTAATTTCCCTCAATAATGTTTTGTAGTTTCCAGTGTAGAAGTCTTCAGTAATTTTGTTACATGTATTCCTAAGCATCTTCATGCTTTCTTAATTTTCTATGTCATAATTATCTATTCGTTTGTTATCTTACTAAATCCAAGTATTGATTGTAATAGTGCATAGGGATTCTTTTGAACTTAATTTTCTATTTGTTTCTGGCATGTGGAAATAAAATAGATTTTTTTATATTGACCTTGTATCCAGTCATCTTGCTAAGCCCAATTCTCAATTAATTGTTTGTAGATCTTTCAAATTTTCTGTGTACACAATAACAATATCTTCAAATAAGCATTTTTTATTCTCAATTATTAAGCATTTTATTTCTTCTTCTTCTTTTTTTTTTTTTTTTTACTTTATTGTACTTGCTAGAATCTCTGGGATAAGTTGAATAGAAGCTGTGAAACCACATCTTTGTCTCATTCCCAATCTCAGGGGCAAAGTTTTTTGTTTTTTTTTTAAGATTTTATTTATTTATTTGACAGAGAGAGACACAGCGAGAGAAGGAACACAAGCAGGGGGAGTGGGAGAAGGAGAAGCAGGCTTCCCGCCGAGCCAGGAGCCTGATGTGGGGCTCGATCCCAGGACCCTGGGATCATGACCTGAGCCTAAGGCAGACGCTTAAGGACTGAGCCACCCAGGCGCCCAGTCAGGGGCAAAGTTTTCAATAGTGCATTTAACTGTGATGTTTACTGTAAGACTTTGTTTTCTATTGTTTCAGATGAGAAATCTGCTATCATTCAAATCCACGTTTTTCTAGAAGTAATGTGTCCTTCCTCTCTGGTTGCTTTCAAGTTTTTTTTTCCTTATCTTAGTTTTCAGAAATTTAATTTCGGTGCATCTTGATGTGAACTTCTTTGGGTTTATCATTATGTGTGATTCTCATAGCTTCTTAGACCTGTAGGTTTGTGTCATCAAATTTGGGGTGTTTCCAACCATATTTCTCTGAAAACTTGTTCAGCCCTGCTCTTTCTCTCCTTTGGGAACTACAACAAGACAAACACTAGCTCTTTTGTTATTGTCTTACAGGTAACTGAGGTTCTGTCCCTTTTTTATCAGTCTGTTTTCTCTGTATGTTCAGATTAAATACTTCTATTGATCTGTCTTTAAGTTCACTGATTCTATCCTTTGTCTTCTCCACTCTATAACAAACTCATCCCTGGGCTTGTTCAGTTATTTTATTCCTCAGCTTTATAACTGACTTGGATTCTTTTTTGTTTTTATAACTTGTTTCTTCACTGAGACTTTCTATTTTTTCATTAATTCAATATAATTTATAATTGTTTTTTGAGGCATTTTTACCATAAGTTTTTTAAGATCCTTTTCAGATAATTCCAACATTGGATTCACCTCATCATTGACATGTCTTTTCTCATTCATCTTTGTGATTTTTCTGGGTCTTGCTATGACTAGTAACTTTTTTTTTATTGTATCCTGGACATTTTGGATATTATATTTTGACACTCAGGATTCTATATAATCTTATTTAGCAAGTAGTCCTCCTCTTGAGGTGTAGGTAAGTATGCTCAGCTTCCCTCAAGACAGTGCAAGAGCAGGACCCTGTCTCACACTGCCTCAATGAATACCAGAGGGAAGGTGGTGAAACCAAATGCTGACTACTCCTGCCTACCACCTCCTCATCATATCCCATTGCTGCTGGGTGAGGGTGGAGGCTCTGCTCTTCACTGGACCCCATAAACACTATCTGGGTGGGGGATTTAGAGCATTGCCTGCTTCCATCAAGCAGGGATGGAAGATCACCTGCCTGCTTGGTTCCCCCAACACTACCCAGTAGTCCAACCATATTGTCACTAACTTCCTCTGCCAGGTGAGGGATGGAAGATCAGCCTCATGCTCAGCCCCACAGACACAACCTGGCAGGGGAAATCAGAGCACGACACCTGCTTCGGTGAAAACTGGGGTCGTGCAAGAAAAACATACTAGAAACTTCAGAAAGAGCTGCATGTTTTCCATTTGTGTTTGGCTAGAGTGTAGAGGGTATTGTCAAAAAGGTTTTCTGTTGACAGGCTATCCTTTCCCCAGGCCTTTAGCTGGGGAGAGCATGTTTTCATGTATGTCTGTTGGAAATGCTGGGCTGGGGGCTTCTGCAGTGTCCTATCAGACATACATGGGAGGCAATATGGAAACCCAGGGAATACACCACCACATTGTTCCTGAAATCCCAAGGATCCTGGAAAACCTGCCTTCTTCTCTCCACCTTTCAGAAACCTTGTATCCTTGTTTGTTGTATTATGTCCAGAGTTTTTAGTTATAAGGGGGAGGATCAAGGAAGAATGCGTTACTGTACCAGAAGTCCCACATTGTTCAATTTTCATTCTGTATTTAAATAGAAAAAACACTAGATTTTTCATATTTGATTTCTATTCTATTTTTATGAAGACTTTTAATTTAGACTTCTCAATCTGCTTTGTTCCAAGTTGGCAACTAAATGTGAGGTTTTTAATCATTTTTGCTACCATCTCTTCTAGTAAGACCTGTCTGCAGTGGTATATGGCACTTCCATTCTATAGGAAAAACTAAAAGCCTTGATTTGCAGGAACAGAATTCTCATGGTAGAAATACTACCCTCACGCTTGATCTCAAGCTCTAACAGGAAGTTGCTGGATGTGGAAGGTGGGAAAGGCATACACAAATGGCTCCTGTGAACCTGTATGAGCTGGCTCCAGAACATCCCCAGCTGTGTGCAGTCTTCTGTGCTCCTGTGTTTCTCTGTTTCTGAAAGAAACCCCACAAAGTGTTGGATGCTCTATGGTTATGATAGGAATCGCAAACTTCTTTTTGTAACAATGTGTAGAAAAATTATTTGGGGGGGGGGCAGCAGCATCCCTAATCCAAGCAAAGATCTGTATTTGTTGGGCTAATATTTTCAACAAGGGCTTAGACCAGAGCATTAGAACTTGCAGGCATGCTTGCTTACCAACAGCACAGATGGTGGCTGCAGTCAAGGAGCAAGGGGAGAGCCTACTAGTTGGTTTGTGTGTTGTGGAAGGGACTCGAAGCTGAGAGCCAGCATTTAACTCCTTTGGACAGTAAAGAGATCCCCTCAGGGGGGGTCGGGGCAAGGACACAGTATGAGGGTGGACGACCTTGTTAATCAATGAGAAAGAACAAAAGTGTCTTAAGAAATGTCTTGATTTTTGCATGTGATATCAATACTGTTTCCTGTTTTTCTATGGAATTTTCAGAAAAATTTACTAAAGCAGATGGCACTAACTTTTATTTATTTGGGGGGAAGATGAGAAAGAGTGTCACATAGTGCATCATGGTGGAGACCCTGCGAACGATGAGGCCACTGCACAGGAGTTCTGCAGCTTCAGTACCGTGCTTCATACTTTCTCAGTTTTTTAAACTTATGTTTTGATCCTTTTACTACATTTTAGGCATGCTGTGGAGTTTTATTGTTGTTCTATGCCACGGTCCTTCCCCTGACGCCTTCTTACATTATCTTTAGTTGGGGCACGATCATATTTCGATGGTCTTGGTTCTAGTCAGCACACTATCTTTGTAAGGACATTCTTGTGACTCTACCTTCAAAAATATGTCTACCTCCACTCCTACTACCAGTGTAGACATTATCTTCTCTTGTGTGGCTCTTTGCAGAAGCCTCCTCTCTGATCCCTCTGCTGCCACTCTGGACTAATTATAATCTAACCCCCAGAGAGGAGCCAGGGTGAGCCTGTAAAATACAAATCAGATCATAATACTCATTGGCTCAAAATCCCTCTGCATTATTCCATCTCAGCGTAAAAATCAGAATCCCTTCATAGTTTGTAAGACCCTCTTGTTCATCTTCTATCCTACTGTTTTCCCAGTCCCCTTTCACTCCAGGCACACTGGCCTCCTAAATGCTCCCGGAACACACCAGGTGTGTCCCTCCTCCGGGCCTTTGTCCCCGCTGTCCTCTTTGCATGATACACTCTTCCTATCCACGTGGTTCCCTCCCTCTCCTCCTCCAAGTCTTTGAGCAAATGTCTCCTTCTTAATGAGGCCCATCTTGCCACCCCATTTAAAATCACAACTCACTCCCTAGCCCCGTAGCTCCCTATTATACTTCTTTTAGTCCCCAAGGTATCTTACCAGTTTCTACTGTCGGAGATCATTCCCCTATTTATTAGGTTTATTGTTATTTGCTCCTCCCACTAGAGTGTGATCTTCAAGATTCAGGGATTTTGTTTACTCTTTCCACAGAAATATTCCCATCAACTTATAGAGTGCCAAGCATGTGTAGATATTCATGAAATATCTGCTGAATTAATGAATAAAAAAATTAAAAGATACTAACTAAAGATGTGATTGAGGAGAAGGTGGAGACAAAACCACATGTTTTCATGATCAGGATTTTGACAAATGGTACATTTTAACTCTTCACTTAGTCTTCCCTGGAGAAGAACCTACAAACTTGACTCTTAACACCCACATTATTGTTATCAAGAGAAAACAGTTAACTATATCATAGCCAGGACCTTTACCTGCTGAGTTTTCTGCCCAGGATCTTGAGTTGGAGGAGATGCTCACCTTGTCTCATCAGAGCTTTGACTACGCAAACTCAATCATTATCCTTTAATTCAAAACATCAAGCCTTCGTCCCCCTTAACTCCTCCCCCCTGCCCCAAAATCATGGAATAAACTTGTTTCAGACATGAGAAGAGAAAAAGCAAAGCAGGAAGGAGAGGGAGGAGAAAGGAGAAAGAAAGAAGGAATTTACAAAATTTTACTTTTCTCAAAGACACCAACTCACCTAGGAGTACCAACCACACATCTCTGCTCCCACCCTCCTCCTTTGATTCAGTAAAAAAAGCTATAAAAACATCAACCTAACCTCAGCTCAACTCACTTTTTAGTGATTGGTGCAAAATATGCATTTTTAAAGTATATTAATTCTTCATAATGAAATATATTTAGTCCTCCACAGATTTTTAGGAAGGTATAATTCACAATTTCAAAAAATAATAGAATTTAACATTATTATGATTGGGTGCCAAAAACAAACACAAACAAACCCAAACTAGCTAAGAATACCCCTTCATGAAGGTTTTAGGAACCATAATGAAAGCAATTGAAACTATATTTTCTTTTCATTATCAGTGAGTGTTATTACTTTCCATTTTGTATATCATTTGTGTGTGCAAGTTGCCTGCCAGGGCCTTATAGAATGGGCAGCTGGCCATTGTAGTAGTGGTGTGTATGTGTGTGAATGCTGCCACTCTGTCTAGATTTAAAGTCATAGGTAATAAACTCAAATCCATTCAGAGTCCAAGTAAGTACTGTAGATGAGTGCAACAGTGAGTTGGCGCTCATAAGTGAGCCCTGACCGGGGCAGATGCCACTGACATCCAGCCATGTTTCTGTTCAGGATTTGGCTCCAGCATATCCAGATCATCCCATTAAAACAAAAGAGAGAGAGAGAGAGATCTGTATTTATATGAAATCTGATTTACCTGCTGGCAACTATTAGATTTTACCATATAAAAGTCACTTATACAGATCAAAATCAGCCAAATAATAATTTTCATGTGGCATGGCATACTGAGTAAAGGTCTCCAGGATTACCCTGGGAACCTGTAAATATTACCTTATATGGAAAAAGGTCTTTGCCAATGTGATGAGTTAAGGACCTTGAGATGGGATATTATCCTGGATTATTTGGGAGGGCCCTAAATGCAATCACAAATGTCCTTATGATTGAGGAGAGAGTGATTTCACACAGAAGGGGCAAAGGCAATGTGACCAGAGATTGGGGTGATGTGGCCACAAGTCAAGGAATGCTGGCAGCCCCTGGAAGCTAGAACATTTGAGGGACGAGTCTTCCCCTAGAGCCTCTGGGGGAAGCGAAGCCTTGCCAACATCTTGATTTTAGCCCAGTGAAATTGATTTTGGATGTCTGGCCTCCAGAACTGTAGGAGAATAAATGTGTGTTGTTTTAAGCCAAGTTTATGGCGATTTGTTACAGCAGCCACAGGAAACCAATATATATGGGTTAACAATACATGCTATGGGTTGATATACTTGAATTAATTCAAATATAGATACATACACATATATACACATATGTACATACATGTGTGTTTGTGTGTATGTATAAAAACAACATGTAGGCCAAAGAAAGGGTATTGCAAGGTAGATCTGTCCCTCAGACAATTACTTTGTGTCTGTTTTAAACACTGTTATTCATCTTCCTCTTATTTATGGTAACTGTGTGCTACACCTTCATCAAACATACATTTGAATCACCGCCAATGGAAGGTAAAAGATTTTGCCAAAACATTACTTAAGGCTTTGTATTTCCCCACATCCCCATGCAACGGCTTACTGAGTCCAGATTTTCTTTACCTTTGGTGCATTCATTGAGCCAAGAATGACCTCAAATACTGTCTTTAGATTCGATTTATTAAGTCCGGGAAAAGACATACCTGGTCAGGAGGGAGAAGAAACTGCAGGCAAAAGCAAAACCTATTAATTTCATAGTACAGGGAAGTAGATCCTCAAGTCTGGCTGCTGTCTTTGCTAGAGCACTTGGGCGCTGGAACTGGCCTCTGGCACTCGCTTGCGGTATTTTCGGCTCTATGATCTCAGCTCTTGGGCTTCCACGACGTTCCATTTCTGTCTCCCTAAAATAAACGCTACTCTCGGGCTGCTTCGAATGTGTTGCTACTGTGCAACCGGAAGTAGTTCCGTAGCGGCTGTACGCAACCGGAAGTAGTTCCGTCGCTTCTTCCGGAGTCAGCTCAGCAGTTTTACCTCGGCAGTGAGGTGCGGCAGGGTTACCCCAGTCCCACTGAGACGAGAAACTACGGCAGAATGTGAATCCACGCACTGCTCCCTCAGGAAATTCTCACTGTCAATTTCAGCTGAACCAAAAAGTGCGCTTAGTGATGGAATGGATTTATATTCCCTTGCAAGTTCTCTGTCTTGTCAAAGGTAACCAGCAGTGTGAGGAATGGCAGCCCGTCATCCGACCTCATTGAGAGTAGCGCTGGTCCAGAGCTTCCCCAGGGAGAGAGAGCTCTAAGGCTGTCATTAGTTTCTCTCTTTCCCTGCTTCCTCACAGAAGGCAGAGACAGGACGGGAGAAAGTTTTAGCATCACAACGATGCTGCTAGTCTGCACGAAATAGACCATTTTCTTTTTAATCATAAGGGAATAATTTTTCTCCACTTAACCATCAATTTTGTCCTTTGAAGTCAGATCTTGTGCTAAGTCCAATTTGCACGGACTAGTCCTGTAGGAAACTTCTAATCACTCACAGGATTGGCCTATTTCTGATGCAGAACTGCCTTGGTCCCTGAAGTGAATCACATGCACTTACCGGGTACATTTAGCAGAGGAAAACTTTAAAAAAAAAAATTTGAAAATCAGATTAACAAGGTTTTAAGCAGAAACATGACACAGCTTTCCTTGCTCCTTCTTCCAGGGGGTGGGGAGGAGATGTGTCTGGAAGTGCTTTTTATTTTATTTTATTTTATTTATTTATTTTTAAAGATTTTATTTATTTGACAGAGAGAGACACAGCGAGACAGTGAACACAAGCAGGGGGAGTGGGAGAGGGAGAAGCAGGCTTCCCACTGAACGGGGACCCGAATGTGGGGCTCGATCCCAGGGCCCTGGGATCATGACCTGAGCCGAAGGCAGACGCTTAACGACTGAGCCACCCAGGCGCCCTGGGAGCACTTTTTAAATTGGGACATTTTCGAAGGTCAAAGGGAGGAGCCTTCAAGCTTCTTGGCATGTCTGCTGATGTCTCTCCCAGCACTGTGCTGTCGGGTACCTGAGGCATCTGCTCGAGAGTCAGGAGGACTTTTTTTGTCCGAATGAAACGGATGGAAACAGCAGTGGGTTAATTAAAAAGTATTTAGTTGAGACCTTCCAGGGTTCATAACACTGGATTGGGCATGTACATAGGAAGAGATTACATTCATTACAGGGATTAGAAATAAGGAGAAAAAACAAATACCAGAAAAGAAAAACTAGACCACCAAATAAGACAGAAACTGTATCAATGCCAAAAATATTTTTTCTTTCAACTCTGAAAATAGACCTGCCGACTTCTCTAAGAAACATGTATTTTAAACTGTTGGAAAACACAAAAGCAAGCTTAAAAGTAATAAGGGGGCATGTGTTAGAAACTAGGACTTCTAATAAGCATTTTTGTGTTATTATTAAATAGCTCTGTGCTTCCAAATGTTTGATTATCAAAGTCTCTGTTATTAATTAAAGCTAAGTGTGTACCATGAATTAGGCCAAAGGGGAGCATCCGAATTCTCAGTACATACCTGAAAAGATTGAATCCCTCTGTGCTCCTTACCAATTCTGATTCATGCCGCGCTAGGATTCTCTTGCTTCCCACCTACCTATGTACATTTTTTTACATGGTATCTGCCTTCCTCATAGGACGGTAAGTGATGAGCTTCAAAGATAAATGTCCATTCACTTATTTATTTAATACATTTTTATGGAGGACCTGTTTATGCCACATAATATTTCAGATGCCTCAGGTGCCTTAATGAACAGATAGAGCAGATCCGAACTCCTGCTGAGTTTATATTGTAGGAAAATTGTGCAATGTAACAAATGGACAAATGGACACCTCATTCAAAGGATGGCTGCTCATTTTCTACCTGCCCTGGGTATTTCAGACTCTTGATTGCAATTGTAATTGGGGACCACCTGGTTTGGATTTATCTCTGTCATGTTTATCTCATTTAATGCTATTGTATATTTATTTTCAGACATAATGCAGTCGTTCACCATGAGGCCAACCAGGCAGCCAGCATGGAGCAGAGTATCTTGGAGGAGCAAACAAGCTCCACTCAGTCTGTGCTTAAAGTGTTCTGTCAAGAATTTGATGCCACTGTGACACTCATTCCTTCCTTTACAATTTATTTTTCCTTCCCCATCCCCCCCCATCCGCCCTACATGCTTTTATCCTTGGTGTGCTGATATTTCACAATGATGTTACAGAGTTTGAGTCTTCTGTCATTCACTGGGGCAGGTACTTGTTGGGCCTTTCTAACAGGGAGACATGTATCTTTAAGGTCTGAGAAATTTTCTGGTATGCTTTATTTAATAAACACATCCCCCCTGTTGCTGCTTTAAAAACAACAACAAAAAATATCCAAACCTTCTATAATTCCTAATAGTCTGATATTAGATTTTCTGATCTATTTGTTTAATTTTTATATTTTTCTCTCATATTTTTATGTCATTGGCTTTGGATTTATCTTCTTCAGTATTGCCCAGACTTTATATTTCAAGACTCTCATTAAATTTTTAACTCAATTTAATTTACTTTCAGGAATCATCTTGTTTTTTGTTCCTTTCTTCTAGTTTCCAACCTGGTTTTGTTACCAAATACAAGGGCAGGAACAAATGAACAGTGAGCAGGGATTAAGGTGAGGTGAGTAGGCACTCTTCTCCAGTGCCCAATTTAAGGTGATACCAAAAAACTCAGAATTAGAAAAGGTGGAATTCAGGTTACAAAATTAAGACAATAATACTCTGGTTTCTCTTCAGATCGTAATAAAGGGACATTTCATAATGCTGCCATGACAATTATGTATACCCTCCAAATATTATCAGCAATTATTTAAAAAAAAAAAAGTTGAAAGACACCAAGAAAAAAGGAAATGCACATGTAGTTTGAGACTTTAATTCACCTCTGCCAGGTGATGAAGATCAAGGACAAACAACTAATCATACGGAAGTGAATAGTACGATTAGATTGCTATATTTCAAATTCTGTACTCTGAAAATAAAAATAAAACTTATTTCCTAGTGCCTATAGTGCAGCTTTAACAATTGACCATAAAAATTGAAACCATAGGAAAAAACACCAATATATCCCAAAATGTGAAATAACACAGATAATAGTCTCTGATTATAATGCAGTAAAATTAAAAATTAACAGCAACATGACAAATTTTTTCCTCCTAGAAATTACAAAATGGGAATGCCAACCAAAATGTTTTATAATTTAAACATAATTTGTCAGAACAATTAGATATGGCTAAATCTCCTCAGAAAAAAATGTTCATAGCCTTAAACAATGACATCAATAGGCAAGAATGAAATGATTAGCTCAAATATTTTGAAAAAAATATATATAGGCCAAAAGAAAATGGAAGAATTCATAAAGATAAAAAGTACATTGAAACAGAAAAATACTAAAATTAATTGTTAAATTTTAAAGCTAGGACTTTGAGAAAAAGACTAGAACAGATAAGTCACAAGGTAAGGAAATAAGGGAAAAAATTACAAACAGACAAAATAAGAGGAAACAGGCACATAAGCTGGGAAATTAAAGAAATGCTAAGAGACGATTTTGCTCAACTCTGTATAATAGGCTTTTTTCAGGAAAAACTTTTAACAAAATTGACCTCAGAAGAGACAGAATAATCTAAACAGACTGATATCTTTTTTTTTTTTAAGATTTTATTTATTTATTTGAGAGAAAGAGAATGAGCAAGAGAGCCCCACCTGGGAGCTTGATGGAAATGCCAAGTCTTGAGACCCACCTCCCTCCCAGCCCTAAGGAAGCAAAATCTGCATTTCAACAAGATCCCCAGGGGATTTGCAAGTGTGTTACTGATTGAGAAATCTTCCCTCTGGAGACATCTTGTATGCTTAAGAGATACCATCGAGGGGATAAAGCAAGGTGGCCAGGGGAAAGGGATGCCCTCAGTATTTCTGTGAAATAATCTTTACCTCTCAAAAACACATGTCGCACATATAACGAAAGGTGAGCAGGCCGTGGGAAATCATCCACAAGTAGTCCATATGGCACGTTCAGGGGAAAATAAGACTTTGAGCCCATCCAAGGGAGACTGGCAGGAATGCAGCTTGCGAAAGCTCCAGACCAAATGGAGATGGGAGTTGCCCAGGAGGGCACAGCTGGAAGAAAATATGTTTCCTTGAAAAAAGAAATTTCCAGGTATCCAGGTAAATCCACAGGAGACGGAGACTTGGGGTTGCATAATGCTGTGCCGACAGAAAGGACAAATTTGAAAAATGCTCAGCATATTCTCCTAACAACCTCCTGCGGGGGGGGGGGGGGGAGTTGACAGGCGTTTCTAGAAACGGATGCTAAGCACGGCCCCACCTTATTCCGGGTGTTGGGAGCGGTCCCAGAGAGCCTGACCCAGGCACCTCTGCCACAGGGCAGGGAAGAATGGTCCTGGGAGGAAATCTGAGACATTCTCTAATGATGCTAATGGTTGAAAGAATGAGAAGGGAAAATCAGAGAGATTCAAACACAGTCTGTCATAGCCCTTCCCTATGTGTTCAGAAAGGGAGAGGTGAACTGTTACCAAGCTGAAGACGATTTTGTCTGCTTACAACATAATAGATATCCATTGCAGGAAAACTGGAAACAAAAGCTCAAAGAAAGTAAAATTTATCCACAATCTCATTACCTATATTATATTTTAGTATGTAGCTGGTTTCCTTTTTTGTTTGTTTGTTTTTTACATTATTTTAAAGGGTTTTTTTTGTAATTGCACAACAGAGGGATGTGAACATGCAAAAGTTCAAACTGGATAGGATAGGCTATAGGGGAAAAATTATACAGGGTAGGACTATATAGGATAAACTAGAGGATAGGCTATATTGGATAAACTATAGAGGACAGACTCTATAGAACTATATAGATATACTATGTAGGATAAACTATTACAGGATAGGCTACATAAGGCAAACTATATAGGATAGGCTATACCGGTTAAATTATACAGGATAGAATAATAGAAGTCCTTCTTTACTCTCATTCTCCACCCCCACCTCCATCCTACTCCGTAACCAAGGAGAGCTATAAAAAAAAAAGTCCTTTCTTTATGTGTTTGTATTCTTTATAGACACACACACAAACATATTGTCTGTGGTAGTTTGTTCACTACATATGTGGACTCATACCCTCTTCATATTGTTCTGTATCTTGCTTTCATCCTTTTAACCATATGCTTTGAAGAGTTTTTCCATGCTGGCAGTTGGAGAGCTCTCACCCTCTGAAATGCTGCATAGTATGCCATTGTATGGCTACATCACAGTTTATGCAATTATATAATTATATACATATCTATAGAAACTATTGATAGGTAGTGTAACTATCCCCTTTTCCAATATTATAATTAATATGGTGATGACATACATATGCATGCCTCTGTGCTCATGTGCCAATATTTGTGTAGGATAAATTCCTAAAAGAATTTTTGGTGCAGTCTCTGCATTTAAACTTTGGTTTTTTAAAGATTTATTTATTTACTTGAGAGAGAGAGAGAGACCACACATGGGAGCACGTGCGGAGGGGAGGGGCAGAGAGAGAGAGGGAGAGAGAATCCTCAAGCAGACTCCCCACTGAGCTCAGAGCCTGGCGTGGGGCTCAAACCCAGGACCCTGAGATCATGACCTGAGCCAAACCAAGAGTCTGATGCTTCACCAACTGAGCCACCCAGGCACCCCTGCATTTAAACTCTTGATGATTCTTTGCAGCTTGCCCTCTAGTAAAGGACAATTTATAATCTAACCAACAGTAGCTATTTCTCATACTTATTCTTACTTTTCCTAAAATATTGCCAATCTGGTGAGCTAAAGACATTATTTTATTGGTTATATAATTTGCCTGTCCTCCATTATGAATGAAGTTGCCAAGAATTTTCTCAGCCATGTGTGGTCATTTTTAGTTCTATGAATTGTTTGTTTGCCCCAATGCGATTTTTCTAATGGGTTGTTTGTCTTTTTGGTATGGATTTGTAGAAGATTTTTATATATTATAAATTACCTTGTCCATGTATTTTGCCTTAATATAAAAGATTTCTGTGACCAAAAAAAATAGTAGAACTTGATGGAATCACAGCCTATTGAAGCTTGGAAGGGACCAAATTGGAAAGACCATTTATTCTCTGGAGTTCAGTCAAGTAAATGAGTTCCACATGATGGTAATAGAAGCTTCCCACCATCCCCAATGACAAAAGGCATGAAAGCTGGCCACAAGAATTCATTCTTACAATGGCCATTGATATATATGGGATTAGTTTGTCAGTTGGCTTCTGAGCACAACTTTTCTTCTGAGATCAAACACTTTGCCTCTACAGCACCTGGATTTCATGCTGTGGTGTATATTCAGAATAGGAAGACAGTGCCTTTCTACGAAAAAATCATCTGTTTGTTTTTACCTTCTTTTTTCAGTGATGCTTACAGAAGTGTTTTAAATAAGATAGAATTTAAAAAGAGACAAGGAAAAGAAAGTAAGGGCAACTTTAGTGTTCTGAAATGAGTGCCCAAAGGTTCTGCACAACTGCTAGAAGGTGATTGCACATTTGGTCCAAGTGTCCTCAAGCTTAAGTTAAGGGAATCATGATCAGAGCAAGCTTCACATTGTTTGTATGATACAAGTGTACCAGTTCCTCAAGGAAAGCATAGATTTTCCTAGCACTGAGGCCTCCTGAAGGAAATACCATGTGACAAGAAGTATACTACCTTTAGAGTAAATTCCTTAAAGAGTTTCATAGTTATGTTCTCCCAGCACCAGATTAAGCTAGAACAACAGAAAAGTTGGGTAAAACATTTTTTCAAGCGAAGAATTTTTTTGTTTTACTTGAAAAATGAAAGCATGTTTGAAATTTTCCACAATACAATGTTAACAATAAGCAGTAAGCAAGTGGGTGCAAATGTGGATGCCTCACTTAAAGCAGACTGTATACATGAGAGGAGGAATATATAAAATGGAACATTTAAGGAGAAAGGACATAATTTTCAGAAATACTCATCAAAGGATTATGTCCCATGATATTTTCTGCTAACCCATTTAAAATTTGAATCTGTTTTCAGACGTACTTGTGCAACTTTACGACATCCACTGTCCAGATAGAGGTGCACATACAAAGACTCACAGGTAAGGGTGGACAATGACATTCAGAAATTACCACAGGCTGTGGTTTAGCGAAAGAAGTTCACCACTGGAGAAAGAACCAGAGATACAATTTCCTCTTCTAATGATTCTGGGCACACACACAAGGGGATTGAGCTGAATGGTCAGTTGCCAACATACAGATTAGTGGCATAGTGTGAAGGGCAGGGCTTCTGAGAGTTGATCACGTCAGTGGATGAGGAAGGGGCACTGTCTTCTTTCCCCCTTTCCACCCATTGGGCCCAGTAGTGAGTTTCTCTCATCCATTAGGCAAGCCAAGAACTACTAAAATGCCATTAGATGCCCAGAGTCCTGGGCTGGGGCCAGCTCAGTGCCAAGAACTGATGGGGCTTTCCCAGCACCATATGCTTAAGACCAAAAACTTGGGTGTGGGCTTTAAGTGGGGGGATAGGTAAGTCAGACCACATGTTTTCCTTTTTTTTTTTTAAGCAATGAAGGTCTAACTCAGTGGTTCTCAAATTGAGGCTCTCAAAGCAGTAGCAGTAATGTCACCTGGAAACATGTGAGAAATATCAATTTTCAGGCCCCACCCTAGAATTATCACATCAGAAATTCTGAGGGCAGAGCCCAGTGATCTGTATTTTAACCAAGATTCCAGGTGATTCTGATACACACTCAAATTTGAGACCATGAGTATAACTTGAAGAAGTTGCTTTCCTGTGACCCAAACCATCCCACTCTTCATTAGGATGGGGGATGAGCTAAAAATAGTGTTGCTTTGTCTTCTATTTGCAGTTTATCACCCTGTGGTTACATCTGCTTCTCAGGCACATTCCATGGAATGGTGAGTACTCTAGAGGTGTGATTTGGGGAATTGTGCCCTGTTGGCCATAATATTATCTAATGGGACCCTGAGCTTACCCTAGTTTTCCACAAAATTCATAATTTATCTGTCTCTAAAACAGTCAAGCTAGATTATTTATAGCCTAAAGAAGCTAGCCACAGCATAGTTCTAAAAAAAATCCACAGTTAGCATCAGTAAATGGTGTAAAGGCTCATATGTTGCTAGAAAAAAAAAAAAAAAAGAAGAAAAACCAAGAAAGAAAGAAAGAAAAGGGCAGAGAACTTCTCAGAATGAGATGTTTGGTTTATTCAAGTTGTGAAATATAGAAATCCAGACTGCTTGTTAAGCTCGAAATAGTAACACTGCTCCCATGTAGCAAGGATTGAAGGAAGCATTTTGGTCCACACTCTACCTCCATGAAGGAATCAACGAGGTACCAGGTACCTATAATTGGTGTCTAATTGGAGAATGCTATGGCCAAATTCTTACTTTACCACGGTCGACCAAACACATTTTGTCTTTGATGTTCTAGGGTTTGGTTCCATGTATCAATCTGCAATGTTAAAGCCAATGCTCCAGAAAGCAACCGTGAGATGCTCCCATCTTTGGGCTCCTATCAGACGAAAGAGTGACTGGTTGCGTAAGTATTTTTAGAGCTAAGGGAAACTGAGTGGTGGATTGAGTCAGGAAGTCACATAAAAGAAAATTCAGGCTCGTGATTTATTTATTTCTATCATGCAGTTGCCAATGCTATTAAAATAATGTCAAGGACATAATGATGAACTTAATAAGATATTGATGGTGGATCTGACAATGGGTTAGTGCCGAAAGTAATGAAATGTCAGGGTAAAGTGCATTATGTGCTCCCTTGCATCATTAAAGTGACTCCAGGCAAACGGAGAAGCGGCCCTGAGACTTCCTTCAGATACACTAAATGGCTTCTCTTCCACTAAAAGCTCTCCGGGTCTTCTCTTGGGATGAAGGATCAGGACTGAAACTTCTGTATCTAAGGGAGAAAAGAGACAGAACCCAAGCAAGTCTAATCTAGCTCAAGCACACTACCTCTCACGTGCGCACATCTTTACAAAGCCAGGCTGGTTAGTATGATGATGTCTCAAAAAGCAAACCATGCCAATATTTCATGAAGGGCAACAGAGGCCCCAACTTTACTTAATTCCCAACTGAATCTCCAAGTGAAATCAGTTTTTCATTTCATTACCAGGCTTTGTTCAATGCAGTTAACATCTAATTCTGTTTTTTAAGGTCACTTTTGGTATCTAAGTTACCTATAAATACAGGTCTACTTTAAGGGATTTTCTTAAAACAGATTCCCATTATTTTTCATTCCTTTGCCCCGAGCTATGAGAAAAACAAACTGGAATTTTAAAGGTTATCTCAAAACACAGCACCTTTCAGACTGCTTTTCGGTCTTTGCATTTTGAGAGTTCTTCAACATGGCCTGATGTGCGGGCTCTCTGTATTCATAAAACTAAATGAATAATTGTCAAGTCTACAGGAAAATGTAATGACATCAGAAAGGAGAAATGAGGGAGAAGGAGTAAGAGAGGAAAAGGGGGTGAAAATAAAGAAGACAGAGAGAGAGAGGAAAGGAAAAGGAGGAGACAAGGAGAGAAGAAGGGCAGAAAGATTGGATTATATAATTTATTTCAAGAGGAGATGACAAATCTGAATGTTTCATTTACTGTCACACTAACCCAACCCACCAACTACTCAACTTTGAGTTCATTTTGATTGTGAGGTCAAAAAGAATGAAGTACATTCATTTCTGAGTTCAGAACTTAAATCCTGAGTTTAGGATCATGCCTCCATTCCTAGGGAACCAAAAGCCACTTGTGCTGGAGCGTGTATTTCCAAAGTTAGCTGATAATGTCAACGGTACATCAAGGATGCCCACCAAGACACAGAGCTTTGCACTGATTGCATCATTATACTTGAAAGAGGCTTGAAATGAAAGCAATATAAAACTTTTTAATTATGATGAAGGGTTTGCACTTGACAATGTACAGTTGATTTTCATTATTCACATTAATTATATTCTATAAAGTTGCCTCAGACATAGAATTAGCTAATACTGAACATTGCTCCTAACGGGAATATAGAGTTAAGTTCCTGTGAGACTATGGTCACAACATTTTTGTCAACCGATCAGTATATGGTCATGTTTAATGTATTTCTATTTAAAGACAACATATATGTATGTGTGTGTATATGTGATATATATGATTCATTAGCATATATACATATGATTGATTAACATTGAATTCATGACAAACAGCAATATAACTCATGTTTGAATGAAGCTCATCTAACACACTTGCTTCCTCCGTAAGGCATATCATAGTTTTGTGCTTAGGAACACTAGACAACTGTGTTTGGGGGCCACTTTAAGTGAAAGCACCATCAAAAAGCACACAAAAAAATGCAAAAAATGACACTTGTTTATAGTATGAGTATAGTATAGGTTATAGTTTTATAGTATGACACTTGTTTATAGCAGCAGCCCCTTTTTTGAGCTCAGCTAGGAACATGCACATTGGGTTACTCAAATTTTTCACTGCTCTGCACATGTCTGCAAATGACAGCAAAGTTCCAGGAGTATTGACTTTGGAATTACCAGTACATTTTGGCCACTAGGCATAATCACAAATGTGGACTGTCCCTTCTAGATATTAAGAACTGTTTCTCAGTTCTTGCATTCTTTTTCTTAGGTAAAATAAAATAAAATAAAAAGTAAAATGTAGAGGAGAATGAATCACTGAAAATGGGGAAAAAAATGGAAAGTAACAAAACTTGGAAGATAACTAGATTGGAAACGGGATTGGTGTTACATTTTACAATGCCTTCACAAACTCAACCTCACTTAATCCTCACGACCACCTTTGTACTGAATATTTTCATGAAGGCTCCAGGAGATTCAGAGATATATCCATGGTCAGATAGCTAGCAAGTCATAGGACCACAACTTCAACCTATGTCTTTAGATTTGCAAATTCCACCTAACATCCATGAATAAAATTAAAAGAGGAAACATGGCCATCCATGAAGCTTTGATTAAAATGTGTAAAATGAGGAGCCCCTGGGTGACTCATTCGGTTAAGCATCCAACTCTTGATTTCGGCTCCAGTCACGATCTCAGGATCATAAGATTGAACCCTCTACCCGGCTCCATGCTGAGTGTGGAACCTGCTTAAGATTCTCTCTCTCCCTCTCCCTCTGCCCCTTACCCCCTGCTCACATGCTCTCTCTCAAAAAAAAAAAAAAAGTACAACATGATATTTCTTATGCTTATTTACAAAGCTCATACTAGATGGTTCCCAAAGATCTTTGAGTGATAAAATATCAACCCCACAAGGAAACATTAAGGTAATTCTCACAAGGTAAAATGTGAGGAAGTGTAGAGAGTTATTGAGGAAAATACAAAGCAAGGCATTTGGAGAGAAATGATTCTAATTCTGGTTATAAGACAGATTGCCCTGGCTTGTCAGGACCAACTTATGAAAAGGCTCCTGAAATCATTGGAAGCTGTGTTCTGACAACATCAGTCCCTAAGGTGGGGTGTAAAATGGTTAGTAAGACACATGGGAAACCGCTTTCTCTGATTAAAGGGGGAGCTGAGGAGCTCCACTGGAGCTGACTTTGCTATCTGATTTTCCAAGAAAAGTTGGAAATTCTTGTTTTTATGTGAAAATCTCCATGGTAGACATAGCTGGTGCTCACCCTAAATCCAGGAGCTCCCCTATAGTTTTCAGCCTCCATTGCAGTTTGATTAGAGCCATGTGACCAATTTTGTCCAGTGGTCTGTGAACAGAGGTAAACTTTAACCACAGTGACTTTACAAATCTCTCTCTCTCTCTCCCTCCTACTTGTGTCTCTCTCCAGGAGAATGCTGTGATTGTACCTCAGATTCTTATTATCCTTGATCAATTCCCTCCAGGATGTCCCAGGTATCCTTACATCAAAAGTATAATGCTTTTTTTTCTCTTCTGAAATCCAGATTGACCAGTAAGATATATAGCAAAGGCTGAGAGTTGTGCCCTAATATCCGTTCTTGCTTTCTTCTATGCTTCTTTGGTAATAGACTTTGGTTATCCACACAAATGTTCAGAATAAAGGTTAATTTTCAAGTTATCCTTATTACTGTGCATGGCTCTATGACTAAGTTTTGGCCAACTGGGTGTTGCCATTTTGGAGGTGTTCCCTGCCTTGCCTTGTTTTTCTCCATCCTGCCAGTCAGAAGCAGGCATGGTGAAGAACCACACTGGACCACATGGATGAGAAGGAGGCTGTAGTATCTCCCTGACACTGGGAAGCTGCCACCTCAGTACTGGATTGCTTTTGTTTAGCCTGAGAGAAATTAAACTTCTAATTTATAGAAGTGACTCTTAGCCTGCATGGGTCTTTGTCACAGCCCTCACAGTGTATCCTTGATAATCCAGACATTCCAATGCTATGTCTACAGCTATAATTCCTGTCAAAACTTTTAGGAAGTAGAGTTAAAAGGGCTTGGGAAGTAGCACGACATAGCCGCAAAGAGTATGGATTTTCAAGTCACGTAGGAATGACACAGAATCTCATGTGGCCACTTCCTAGCTGTGTCTGCAAGACCAAGCTAATTAATATCTCTGAGTTATTTTCTTTTGCTTCAAATTTGAGTAGAATAATACATCACCATATTATTGTAAAGGTTAAGTGAGCCAATGTATATAAAGTTCCTGGCACTCAATAAATATTCAACAAGTAGTTCTTGCTGTTGTTCAATACACTCAAGAAGTAGGATGGCAGGAGAAAGGGTGAGAAGCACCTCAATGGCCTGCCTCACTCTCGCAACCTGCTGACTTGGGAGGGCCATGAGGTGGCCCAGGACTGCCACAGAGAGGGGGAGCAGCCAGTGAGTTCTGTGAACCCCTCATCGCATTCTGCCACTCACTGCTCTCCTTTGGCCAGAAAACATCCTCCCATGGCTCCAGGCATGATGGGCTAGCACCAAGGCTTGGGATATGAAGATGCCATTCCAGGGAGCAAGCCACTGGGGAAATGGTGTGTGAATGCCCACTGTAAAAGGAAACCCTTCTCTTTATGGTTTCCTTTCTGACTAATGACATCCCTGTCTTGCTAATGTAGCACCTGTCCTCCAGAGTGGCTGGCCCACCTTGGGGTTGGTGCAGGCTGGCTAAGCTGGCCTTCACGTGGACAGTCAGAAGGCACCTTGATGATAAGAATTGACGTGATCTTCCGTTGACAGCCACATTCCTTAAAGCTGGCCGGCAGAGACTTACACCTTCTTGTTTGAGGCACCAGCCTATGAGAGTATTAGACATGACGAGAAAATAAAATTGGTGATGCAGAAAGTCCCTTAAACATCCACCAGTCCAGAAGAGCATAAATTAATTGATTCATTTTATGTTTGCTTCTTCTTTTCAGCATTCAGTAAAGGACAGACAGAAGGAAAAAGCTTGGGTCCAATGTCCCTCTGCCCCACCTCAACTCCTCAGTGCAGACCCTCTGCATTTCCATCCCTCCTCCATCCCCCACACACAGCTTTCCCTGACCTCCCTGGTAGGGATATTCCCCATCTTTCTACCTTTCTACAAAACTTCAGCCATGTTCCTGCCTTAGCAAGTTGGAATCAGAATGTTGACTCAAATACCAACACTCAGCCTTGATGGTCAGGGTCAGTTATGACCACAGTGAACCTCAGACCCTGGTGAGCTGGTCTTGGAACCCACCCTCCAAACACAACCCATTCTGGGTTCTAACACAAACTGGTAAGTGGCTGAGGAACATAGTCATGACATGTTTGAGACTGCCTGCTCATGAAAGTAGGCAAACATCTAAAACAGTGTAGGAAAACACAGATGTGTGGCATATAGAAACTCAAATGGGAAGAAGTTGCCAAGGTAAAGGACAGAGTCAAAGACTTCATTTTAAGTTTATTTCTACACCAAATCAGTTCCTCTTCTACCAAGTAATGAAGGAAGAACTTGGGAGGAAGGGTGAGGGAAAGAGAATCGGCTCATAGCGGAGGGATCTTACCAGCCTGTTCCTTCAGGAGCACTACAGCTGTGAGCCTTTCCCACACTCCAACTGTGCCCACAAAGCCAGAGGCAAGGCTATTGCATTATGAAAAAAGAGAAGCAGGTGGTCAGGGTTATGCAAGCCCCTGTGCCTTGTCTATACAAGGGTGTTTCATTTCATGTGGTCACTCAGTATTAAAGGATGAAAGTCTAATTTTAAGTGAATAGTGACATGTGTTGAGTTTTTGATGAACAACCCCCCATGTGTCAAACCCAGCTTTCTCCCAAGAAAAGCCTAAGGAAAATAAAATCTTCAGAGGAAAGAACTTGAGAGAAACCATGGGCACAGAGTTCCATGGACAGTTCCTGTTTGAGAAAAGCACAGAGGACATTTGGGCTGAGTTCCCTGCACTTGACCATCCACGTATGTCCACAGTGGCTCTTCTCCTGAAGTCTCCTTTGCATGTGGGCAGACACACTCATGCTCGCCCTGTTCCCCAGTGTTTTTTTGGGGGGTAATGTCAAGGGCTTTGTGAAATCTCAGCGTGAGCTCATAATGCACAGGTTTGGTGTAAATAAATGTTCGAATGAGCAAAGTTTCTTACCAAGCCCTCTGCAAGCACAGACAATTTTGGTGGAAGCTGGGGGTGAAGAAAGGTTAGGAGGGAGCCCCATTCTCCCTGAAGGGTGAGGGGGTTCCTAACAAGATGGTCATTTTGTTTATTCCTTGTTCTTTCCCTCTAAATTTCCAACCTCGCCTTCACCCACATGAGCAGTATTTGACTGCATGGAGCTCGCAGAGTGCCTCATTCCTATAATTTCCAACAACTTTCCAGTCCCACTTTCCCTAAATATGTAAGATGTGTCCCCAAGATCATTGGCTGCCTGTAATGGTGTGAGCAGGAGGGAGAGAAACTGGCTCACCAGAGTGATCAATAAAGCACAGCACACACATTCTTTAAAACTGTTCCAGCATGTTCCATTTCTGGAGTCAGTGAAGGATTGGACCAAATGTATGTGATTCATTTATAGACTGTCCTGTGCACGAGCAAACACATTCAGGGATGTGCCACACTATGTGTCCATTTTTTAAATGTCCCTCCTGAGGTTTAAATAATTAGTAATTAAGATTTGATAGACACGCTGTTGACAGCTGAGTTATCTGCCATGAACAATACCGGAAAGCAGAGATAAAGACAGACCATTGCCTTGAACTGTTATTCCGTGAAAGGTGATCTCTATTTGGACAGGAATCAACCTGCAAATGCTAGAGCTATCAGCCCCTGCAGGCTCTTTCAATAAGTGGGTCTAATATTCAAAGCCAAGTTTCAAAAGAAACACAAGTTCTTTCCATGCTCTAGATGCCCTTCACAAATAGGGAAGTGGACATTATAGAAATGCAAGAGAGAGGTGGTACAGTTCTTGCTGTCCTGAATGAAGTTTCCATGCTGTCAGATAATCAGGAGGAAATTTCAAAGCCAAGGGCATTGTGGGGTCATTGAACAGGTGACCACAAGACTTAGAATTGAAGTCTTAGACTGAACTGATTTTGAACCCTAATGCTTCCACTTATAAATCATATGTCTCTCTTGTCTCCTGTTCCTCGTCTGTAGAGTGAACCTAATAACATGCACCTTAAATATATTATGGGGAAGAAATGAGCTTTTTAATGTACTTAGTCCAGTGACTGTCAAGAGCTGGTGCTCAGTGCATTTCGTTCCCTGCCTTCTCTCGTCCCCATGCCTCCATTAACCACGGGCCACTTAGTGCCCAGTTGTAGGTAGTCTCAGTGACAATCTGTCACCTCTTGTTACAAAGACACTGTGTGATGAATACAGGATTTTTTTTATTATTATTATGTTATCTTAGTCACCATACAATACATCATTAGTTTTTGATGTAGTGTTCCATGATTCATTGTTTTCGTATAACACCCAGTGCTCCATGCATTACGTGCCCTCCATTAACACCCATCACCAGGGTAAACCCATCCCCCCCAATCCCCTCCCCTCTAAAACCCTCAGTTTTTTTTCTCGAAGTCCATAGTCTCTCCTGGATATGGGAATTTTTTAAAAGTAGATTCAGCCCTAATCTTTAAGAGGTTGTAATTTTTTAAACGGAAAATGACATACAGGGATAGAGAGAACAATTAGGCAATTAGTGTTATCAAAAGCTCAGTTGAGTCCCAATCCCCTGGATATTTAGGCAGAGACTGGCTGGCAGAGGTATAAACTGGGTAAATTACCATCCGTAATGGAAGTCGAAATGTTTACCCAAAACACACACAAATATATCCAAGCGACAGCCTCCTATAACATCGGATGCCTGGAAAAACAGAGTTTACTTTTCACGTAAAAGAATCCACAATCAGTTTTGGCACACTTAAGAGAGACAGAAAAGAGATGTAAATTCAAGTACCTCAGGACATAAATGATGGTGTGTAAATGAGGCGTGGAAATGGCTCATTTAGGGTTTTGTTTCTGTTGTTATTGTATGTGATGGCTTCCCTAAAATGAGAGACAGTCACATGTGGGCAATGAGGTAGTACTGAAACATGACTTAGTTTAAGAGAATGCAAGAATCTCTCTCTCATACACACACACAAACACACACACACACACACACACACACAGGCACACACTTTTGCCCTGGAACTGTCCTACATTAATTTGAAGCACTATAAATTTCACTGGATTGGTCCATTTTGAACAAGAACTTGCCCCTGCTCAGGTCCATGTGTCCCAGAACTGATAAAGAGCAAAGCCTTCTGGTTCTGAGTTACTTCTCAGTGAACTGTGGTAAGTAGAAACTCATTTAGGCTGGAGCAAAAGATAACTGTGAAAGCAATTTCAGTTGCATTAAGACTTGTGATTCCAATGTCTATCCTTCTCAAATAAATTTCTGATTTTGTAGCTTACATCCCCACAAGGAAAGCATGGCTACTAGTTAGGATTGTTTAAGTGCTGACATGAAACTCAAGCAGAGGAAATGTAAACTTTAAAGTTTTGTTGTCAGCTATGTTCAGAATCTCACAATATTATCTTGGAAAATAAAAACCATCATTATAAATTATGTCTTTCTATACTTCATGTTTTCTTATCATTATTTTTTGGTTTTGTCTTAAAATTTCTAATTAAATAAATATTAGTTAACATACATATTTATTTTAGAATATTTGAAAAATACAGAAATGAACAAATAGCTAGGTGGGGAAAACCATAAGTTAACTACATAAGGGAAACAACAGTTGACATTTTGCGTATTTCCACCCAGGGTTCCTGCTATACATGTTTTTCTGTAATTAAGATCATACTTTAGATTTACTTTTACATACTGCTTTTTACACTTAGTAAGATAGCATAAGCATTTTTTCCAAGATATTAAAACACTGTTATACATTTGAGAGCACAGAAGATTCCTGGTTAAAATAAAGAGGTAGACCTAGAAGGTGTTAATGACCCATGGTGGTTGCAATAGCAAGGATTACCACAGAAAACTTTAGGTGAATCTCTGGACAGGTCTAGAGCCCCACCTACAATCATGGTAGCTTAAGAAAACAGCACAAGCTGCCATTTCTCAGAAAGAGAGATGGATAGTATTTGTTGGAAAACACACACACACACACACACACTGGTGCTCATAAAACTGGAATTTTACAACCAGCTTCTGCAAGGTGAATGATTTAAAATGATCAGATACAAGTTAAATTTCTCTAGTTTATTAACAAAGTGAAATGATCCATAAATGATGAACTGACTCATGCAAGCCCCATAGAATGAAAATCTATGAAGACCCAAAATGTGGAAGACATTGAATCCAACATTCTTTGCTCTGCATCTCCCTGCTTTTCTTCCACTTACCTTCACCCACAGCCCACATTAGAACAGAAGAGGTGCTCACCACTTATTATACTGGTCTCACAGGGTGGAGAGGCTCAGGTGGTTAATGGATATGAAAAGTCTTTGTAATCTGTAAATGGCCAAAAAAGAGTAAGGCTTTATTGATGTTGGTGATGATGATGCTTGTTTCTGACCTACTGAGAATAGGTACTGATGCAACCATCTTTGCCTCATTTATATATTCATTTAACAATTTTACTGAGTATGCCAGGCACTCATACTGCAGTGAACAAGCAGATAAAACATTGAAGGAGTTTGCATTCTAGGAGGGGACACCAGCAATGGACAATAAAGAAGTTATAGAGTATGACAGTGATAAGGAGTAAAAAAAATAGGGAAGAATAAAGATATATAATGTTCTGGGGGTGGGGCCAAATGTTAGACGATGTGACCAGGAAAAGAAGTCATGTGTCTTTCTGAGGGAAGAGCATTCTGGGCAGAGGGAACGCCTGAAGGTAGGAATGTGCCTGTGGAGGAACACGGAGGAGGCCAGTGTGGCTGGCTGGAGTGGAGTGAGGTGAACAAAGTCATGACGGGGATCCAGATCATGTGGAATCATGAGGGTTATCACTGAGGGAAGGGTTTTAAATAGAATCTCTCCGGCTGCACAGAGAATAGACTCAAGGGAAATGAGGGTATGGACAGGAAAGAGTTAACTTGACACGTCTAGGTTGTTCAAACTCTGCACATTCAACAAAAAAAAGGCCTGGCTTCAGGAGAGGCCCTTGCTAGGCTCCTAGGACATAGTCTCTGAGCCCTTGGAATACTCCACTTGACAAGAGTGTTGTTGCCCATAAGCCTTGGACCAGGTAAGAAGGCTGAAGTCTGAGTAGCGGGGGTCAGTCATGCAGATGCTGCATGCTTACATGACTGACCCCCCAAAAAAACCCTGGACACCAAGCCTTCCCTGATTGAAACCCTTCAGTACTGTCACACATCATTGCCAACAGAATGAAGTGTGTCCTCTGCAACTCCAGTGGAAGGACACACCTAGAAGCTTGTGCCTGGTTTCTCCTGGACTCTGCCTCATTGCCTCTTCCCTGTGCTGATTTCCATCTGCATGTCTTTACTATAATAAACCATATGAGTATAACAGCTTTTCTAAGTCCTGTGACTCCTTCAGGCAAATCATTGAATCTGAGAGTGGTCTTGGGGCCCCCAACACATGGTGGGAGTAGTTGAGACCAGGTGAGGTGAGTGCCTTAATCCATGTGAGAGGTGATGGTGGCTTGTCCATCATGATTTTGTCTCAGCAATATCCTAGGGAGTTCTGTTGAAATTTTTGAAGCTCATTGGCAAGGGAAAGATACCTTTCATTAATGCCAATTGACATAATCCAGGCTGTCTTTATTAAATGGCTAATTCTGGTCTGATCTGTCAGCGAATCCTTTCTACATTTCCCGTAGGGAAGAAGTTCTTAAGAAACTTGATTACTCTAAGATGCCAAGGAAAAATAGGAAGATTTCTTGTTTCTCTGTTGGTGTGAGCCAGCAGGTCTGTATCCATCGGCAGATACAGTTGTAATCTGAAGAGCTCAGGAACAAGTAGAAGCCTGAACCACTCAGAATCATCTCTGACCTCCATCTCCCCAACGCTGCCAGAACAGTGTCATAATCCCAAATAAGCAGACAAGACACTGACCTTGGGGAAGTCAGTGTAGGAAATGGGAGAACATGAGAAAAGAGATTCTTAAGCTTCTACTTAAGTGGAGAAAGGAGAACATTTCTACATTCTAGGTCATTTTATTTATTATAATTTCTCTCCTAGAATATTAACAGCGTGGGAGTATATTAATGACTTGTGTCAATGGGTGTTTGAGAGAAAACACAATGGATATTTGTAGATGAAGCCGAAGCCTTTCTGCAGAGTGAATGCTCTTTTGCAAGGCTTGTAGAGGAGAGCAGAGTGTGCTCCACACAGCCATGAAGGTTTGGGGAACAGAAGAGTTTTTCTCTAAGAAGTTCAATGTATGTTGAGACGACAGAAGACGGAGCTGAAGCTTTCTAGGTTCTTTGACTGCCTGGATTAAGTTCCCTGTCTATCCAAAAGGCCAGGAAGTAGGACTAGAAGAAGCTTCTCTAGGGAACTCACTCTTGTGTGTGCAGGGAAAGGCACGGACCAAAAAACTAACCAGACCTTGGATCAAATCCCATCTCTACCACTTACCTTGACCTTGGGCAAGTTACCTAGCATCTTCAAGCCTCTGAAACTCCCATTCTTCCCTCATTAAACACAGATTATGTTACCTGTCTCCAAGCACCAGTGTATGAGGTTTAAACAATGTATGTCTGGCACCCAGCCCATAGCAGGAACCTAATGAATGTTCACTTCCCTTTTCTAGATATTCCATGTACTAATAAATAATATCAGTGCAACTGGAAGGAGAAAAGAAAACAAGAGACTTACCCTGGCCAGTGGGAGAGTACATCTTTACTCCTTTTGTGCTTGCAGATTTTGATGAAGGAGGATCTCCAGCATAGGAAAACCATAATTTCATAGCTTCTGTTCATGCTTTTTGCCCCATAGTTGAATTTTTTATAATCGTACACATAGGAAGGCTGTGTAGAAGTTTATGATTGGCACTTGATTGACAATGGCCATGCTGTACCAGTTGTTGAATATTTTAATATTCCCCCTGGTTTTGTGCCAATAAAATGGGATACTTGGATGGAGTCAATCATTCTTTGTTTTTGAGAAGACCTCGGTAGGTTTTTGGCTATCCAGAGGTAGCCTTGTAAATTAATGTGAGGTAAAAAGTCAAAAGCTGGACTGGCACATAAGTAACTTATATTTTAGAGATAGGAAGCAGGAAGGAAGAGAAGTAATGAAAGAGAAAGAGGCCCCAGAAGTTCAAGACAAGATGGCACCCAAGAGAGCTTGGCTACTGATAACGCCTGTGGTGAGGAATGGCTGACAGAATCTTTGGAGAGTGATGTCTAATATCTAAGGTGAAGTTGCCTGAAGTAATCTCCTTTTGTTAGTTCAAACTTTCTGTAAATTTCACTGTACATAAAATATTTGGTAGTACTTTGAAGGAAGAAAGCTTTTAGAGTAATTTCCAGCATAGGGTGAAGGAAACCAACAAGACAAAACCTAAAGCTATATTACCAAACTGGATGCTCTGTGGACTTACCAGAAGACCAAGAGCCTCCCCAGAAATCTCCTGGGATGTTAGGAGGGGTAACTCATGGCAGGTAGGATGGGGGTTTGAGTTCTCTTATTGACTGATACTAAGATAAAGGGCCACCCCAGAAGTTTGAAACATTTGGATGGCAAATTCTGGGGTCTTTGGAAGAGAGTATTTTGTTTTCACAAGTGCACTTGGCAAAAATAATTAAGATCACTTACAAATGCTCTTTCTTTGCATCTGCCTGTGTGAGTGAATGAGTTATACTTGCTCCCAACTCTGAAGGGTATATTGTGACAACCCAGAAGCTTTAGAGGCCAGAAGGCAGTTCTCTGAGACCTGAAGTAAGGAGAACATCTGTTTAGTGCACAGGCAAAGGGCAGATCTTCCCTGCTTATTTATGAGTAGCTTCATAAGAGGCCTAAAAAGCAGTGACTGCTGAGTCCATTAGCAAAGTCTGCAGACTCTTGAAATTTTTCCATGCCCAAACCACTGAAATCTATTTCTGGATTTGCCTTCAACTCCAAGTAAAAATGTTCAACCCACGTGTTCATGCCCTGTCCCAGAGTTTCCCATGCCAGATTCCAGGAAAGTGTTTCAGAGAAAAATAGCAGTTAACTAGGGGGAAAGCATGCACAGGCAAAAGGTAAGGTGTTATCAGTGGTATTAGAACAAGTAAGAGTCATTTCAAAGAATTTCCAGAGCCAACACTGAGGCAAGGTAGTGTTTCACCGATCGAAGATTCCATTTCTGGCAGCTGGGACCCAGTTTGTAGGTGCTTTATCTTCAAGGGCTCAGTAAGATATACGCTGCTCAGATGAAGAAAGACATGCACTCATTAAGGATAAAATATGAAAAGATTCTTTGCTTCATGAATTCCTGTCTAAAACTTCACTGGCACATATATGAGACATAGGTGTCAGGAATATTTTTGAATTCTTCTTTGGCTCATGATCATCACGAACATACAACTTTCTGTGAAGGAAGTGCCATATTTTGCTCAAACGCCATATTCTTCTATTCCAGGAAAAAGAAATTTTAAAGGATATAAACCAAGCAGCAGTTTCTATTTGGGCCTCTTTGGCAGGGAAACAAAGGAGCTGGGAAATATAGTCCCTTGCTTGGAGTGGAGCAGAGGAAAGATTCCTTAATAAAATGTATGTACTACTACCTCCTGCCTGGAAACAAAGAATGATATAAACAAGCCATGGCTTGCAGTTTCAAAATCCAGTAAATTATATTTATGGTTGTGCATTTGTCAAGATAAGTAGCTAATGGTAATCCCATAAGCAGATAAGGGTAATAAAATGCACTGATGCAGGGCAGAAGTCAGACTTGGTGGTGGGGACACCCTTTCACACTGGCGGTTCCTGAAAGACCTTGTCAAATGTCTTCAGATGGGGATGATGGCCAGGCCAGGGGCAGAGAGTGGGAAAAAAAAGGTCATTTCTGTGTGTGGCCCTTCTATAATGACAAAGCACTTAGCATCTTCAAGTTTTATCATAGTCGAAGTGATAGAAGAAGAAATCTATAGCAATAGACAGAAGAGAAATATTTCTGCCTTGGAGAGCTTTCTAGAAAAGAAAAACTAGGGCAAGAACCAGCATTCTTTGGGAGAATACTGTACCTAGGCAGCAGAATTAGCACTAAACACATTTTCAGACTCTGGACTGAAATAGAAATCCAATTGTCAAGCTCTTAAAATGTGCCCAGGACTGGTTCTAACAGACTCCTTTAAATCTACATCTGTTGTGTTGTGGCTGAGCCTACAGGAATAGATGCGGCTCCAAACTCCCTTCTTGAGGTGTTCTGTTTCCAGGTAACCTCCTGATCTTTCGGGGCCAGCGTTTTATGGTTGTAGCAAGATGGTGAGAAGATGCACCGTGAGAGCAACTCTCCATAATCCAGTATCTTAGTCACTAGAAACATATGAATGGACAATCCTGCTATAGGTACTAAGGAGCATTTCATCAGGTTAAGTCTGATCTTTGGATTTATGTTGGGCCCATGCGTCAGGAACAAGTATATCCATGCCATGCTATCTGGGCCTCTGGCTCCAACATACAGTTCCATTTGGGGAAGCACTGTTGTCCTTCTGCCCTGGAAAAGCTGGCCTCACAGCAAGGCCAAGGCAGGGCTTATTGCAGTCCCTGCTTGAGCCCATTTCCCATCTACACATGAGGGCTTCAAGCCTCAGTCTCCCATTGACCCAACACACACAGCTCAAAGGAAGGGAGCCTGTGGCTGAACACTCACACAACGACCACCTTCAAAGCAAGTGATGAAATTCTCCAGTTTATCAATTTTCTCTTACATGGACTGAGTTGTTCTTCCAGAAAATTCTAAAAACATGCAGACTAACCATTTTTATTTGGACCTATTTCGTTCTGTTGTGTTTGCTGTCAGACCCCCACTTGGGTTCGGGCTCGTGGTCAGTCACCGTGATCCTGAGCAAGTTGTTGAAATTCTTTGGGCTTCAGATTTGTTATCTGTGAAAGAGAGAAAATGACACTTTCAAGGCAGAGTGGTTGTAATGATTCCAAGTCATGTGGAGCAAACACTTGGCATATAGAACATGCTCAATTAACAGGAGTTATAATTCAGCTCTTCTGTAACTAGACTGTAAATATCGAAGTTGATAACAATTATCCCACACCTAGAGTTCTCCTGAAATGTTTATTTAAGGCCCAGTTTGCTTGACTTTCTTGTAAGTAATATCCTATGAATACCTTATGAACATAAAAAGTAAGTTTGCTTGACTTAATCATAAGTAATATTTTATAAATATAAAAAATAAGCTCACAAAGTGTTTTCAAGCTTATTATCCCATATAATTTTCACAACTGTCAGAAATGTTGATTTCACAATTATCTTTATTTTAGAGATGAGGAAACAAACTAAATCACTCAGGCCACAAAGTAAGCACACTGGCCAATATGGGGATCCATGATGCCAGATTGACTGCTTCATTTATTACTGAAACAGAGTTCAAATTCATGCACAACCTCACTCTTTACTTTAACTAACATTTCCTGTACCCCTGCAGGCCCAGGATGAGGTGCTGAGAATACAGCTATAAGAAAAACGTCACAGGCCCCGCCTTCAAAGACTTCATCTTCCTTCAGGGAACATAAGCATTAAACAATCACACTAGAAAAGGAACAACCTTATTTTACAAAATAGACAAAGGACCTCGACAGACACCTCACCAAAGAAGATAAACAGATGGCAAATCAACATATGAAAAGATGTTCAACATCATATGTCATTAGGGAATTGCAAATTAAAACACAATACACCTATTAGAATGGCCAAAATCCAAAACACTGACAGCACCAAATTCTGGCAAGGATGTGAAGCAACAGGAACTCTCTGAGGCTGGTGGAATGTAAAATGGCGCAACCACTCTGGAAGAGATTTTGGTGGTTTCCTACAAAAGTAAATATAATTCTCTTATCATGTGGTTGAATGATCATGCTCCTTTGTACTTACTCAAATAAATCGAGAAGGGATATCCACACAAAAACCTGCACCAAGATGTTTATAACACTCTTTATTCATAAACACCAAAACTTGGAAGCAACCAAGATGTCCTTCATTAGGGGGATGGATGAATAAACTGTTACACCCATCCACTGGAATATTATTTAGCACTGAAAAGGAATGAGCTATTAAGCCATGAAAAGATATGAAGGAAATTTAAATGAATATTAATAAGTCAAAGAAGCCAATTTGAAAAGGCTACATAGTGTATTATCTCAACTATATGACATTTGGGAAAAGGCAAAACCATAGAGACAATGAAAACATCAGTGGTTTCCAGGGATTGGTGTGGAGGGAGGGATGAACAGGCAGAGCACAAAGGAATATTTAGGGCAGTGAAACTACTCTGTGTGATACCGTAATGGCAGAGACATGTCATTACACATTTGTCAAAACCCATAAAATGTACAACATTGAGAACAAACCCTAAGTAAACCATGGGCTTGGGGGAACAGTGATGTGCCAGTCAATGCAGGTTCATTGATTATAACAAATGTATCACTGTGGCGCTGAATGTGATAGTGGGGAAGGCTGTGCATGTGTCGAGGAGGCAGGTATATAGAAATTCTCTCTGTTTTCTGTTCAGTTTTTCTGTGAACTTGAAACTGCTCTAAAAAATAAATCTTTTTTTTTTTTTAAAGTAAAACTACACTGATTGTGGGAAATGCAATGAAAGAGGTCACGCAGGGAACGTAACCATCCAGCACAGTCTGGCAGAATCAGGAAAGCAGTTCATCGTAAGTGACCTTTGAGCTAAAATCTGAAGCATAAATGGTAGAAATATCAATTGTGTTAAATGCCATAACTTGATGAACTGAAGCAATCATATGTACAACATGAACCTGATAAAGGACAATAAACAACTTCTACTTAAGAGTGTCATTGTATGTGGCAAATAATGCTTGTAATGATAAGTTCACTCATGTGAAGTGTGCCTCAGATCTGGGAAAAGAAAACCCGAGAAGGGGCCAGATATTGTCATGGTAACAGAAACACAAAGAACCCAGGCTAAAGGGTTTCTAATAAGCAGGAACAGCCAGCATTCAGTGAGTATTCCTCCCATGGAAGTTGACATCTGTTATTCATTTGTTGATTCCAGCTTTGAAGAAAAGCAGCGTAATTGGAAATACTTCTATGTTCTGGGAAAACATTGAGTGGAAGACCTCTTAGTGCTTTTTAAATATTGGTCCATTACTTTTAACATTTAGTACAAACTGGCTTCACTTAAAGAATGGACGAGAGAGTTTGGACTATATCTAGATTTCAATAATTTCAAAGCTGTGAAAGATCAAAGTTGGTGTCTTGACTAAACAAGGAGAAAGGAGCTCTCTGATCATGGAGAGGACAATTTTTGGGTGCTTGGGAAGAAATAAGAGAAAATGTGTATTAAAGAGGAGGTTGAGAGGTGCATCATATTCAGTGGATAATCACCTCTGTATTGCCAATTTTAAAGAAGAAATAACAAGGTAAAGAAGAATGCCTATATAACTACCTAAATACCCATATAGCATATGGTTCAAAGCAAGAATATTGATAACAAACAGACGTGGATTTAAGTGTACCATTGACCGTTGATGAGCGCTAAGACTTCAGGCAAGTTTTTGAGTCTCTCTACAACTCAGAGTCCTCTCCTATAAGATGGAAACATTATCAGGACCTACCTCATGGGTTTTTGGAAGAATTGAGTACTTTAGTAGTGGACACAGTTATGATCAGTGTCTAGTGCACTATAGCCACTCAGGAAATATTAATTGTATTATTATTTTTTAATGGGCTAAGAAGCTCCCCCCAAGCATAACAGATTTGCTATACAGCATTCCTGTTAATCTTTAATTCCCACTGGACTGCAAGAGTTTAAGAAAGTGCTAGAGGAAAGTCAGAATCCTTTGGTGAGTTGCCAGATAGCTGAGAGAACAAAGGAAAATGTTAGACAGTGGTTTCCTGTCCCTGAGGAGTTCCATTTGGCCCCTAGATGATCTTGGTATCCACATTACCCTATCATGCAAAGATGTGCTGAGGCCTGCATTCCCCTGTTTATGATCCTGTTGCATCCCAAGGGGTGACTGACACTGGGAGGCATTAGAAGAGCCGGCTGGCACACCCACCCTCCTCACCTGGTTTCATATGCCCACCTGAGTCGCCGTCCAGTCCCATTTGAGAAAGCTCAGCTCCAGCTGCAGTCTCCATTACTGCCATGTCTGAGGATACTTTGCTTTGTGCTCATAAAAGACAGGACAAAATTTCACCCATTACTCTTTGTAAGACCTCAGCCAAGTTGCGTATGCAATCTGAGCTTCCAATACCTCATCTCTACCAACAGCGCTGGGGAGGCTCAGTCAGGGCCCAGGCAAGGATCAGATGGCCCACTCAAGCTGGATGATTGGGGGCAACCTCAATAAAGGGATTATTTATAGGGTTTGGGGAAACCAGCAAGGGCTGGTAGAGCGACTGCATGAGTAGTGGAGGGCCATTAGCAGTCTTAGACCTAAGGGTTAGGAAAGGAATGGTCATCAGAACCCAGAGAGCTAACTTTGCAGACAGGCTCATCTGACAAGTGCTGTGGCCTTTGGTTGAGAGATGCAGGCAACCCTTGGCAACTTCCCAGGAATGGACTAGAAGAGAAAATTAACTGCTTTTCTCCTGCTTCCTTTCCTGTCAATGCTAAACTATTGGTCACACTCAAGTGAACAGAGAGCCTGTTGATACATTTGCTCCAGACCAGCTTCCTGGAGGCACAGAACAAGGTAAGAGTGGGTCTGGGTTGAGAGGTGGGAGGTAGAGCAGGAGAAACCCAAGAAATGTCAGTATGAGCACGGGAAAGTCAGTGTGTAAAATCCTTGTCACAGCCTGGCACACGATAGGAGAGCATGGAACTTCCATCCCCGCCCCCAACGCTCACAGAGAAACCCACAGCTCTGCAGCCCCAGTCCCTGCCCCACACTCAACAGAGATCTCAACATACACACTCGCACATGCCCATAATGCTCACTGCACGTCAAGCTTTCTATTTTTGAGTTTTTAATTTTTAGGTTTTGGTTGCACTGCACTGCACATTTTCGTGGAGTTTTTAGCCACCAAACTTCAGCCTGTCCTCGAAAAGTTTACCAGGCTTGCAATCCCCTTTTGGTCTGCACCAAATCGGGGGCTAACTTCCAATTATGTTGCCTGCTTGGAGGGATACATTTGTCAGCACCAACTTTTGCCAATTCCCAAAGGGGTGAAATCTCTTTATACAAAAAAGAAGGGAAGACTCAGGGGCCATAGTCTCCAAAAGGCTTTGAGCTCCCCATGCGATGGAGCAAAGGTTCACAGGGCACCAAGAGCTTGATCTCTAGAAAGAGGGTTCTCCTAGTTTATAAACAGGTGGGACATTTGTTAGCCAGCCCAGCAACAAACCTCTGCTCTCTGGTCAGCCCGCTTCATTAAATTAGTTTTAAAGACAACCAATAAAAGGTGCCAGTCATTCTACTTAACTATGTGGCTAACCATCTATTATTAATCAGAGCTCATACTTCTGGAAGAGTAAATGGGGTCTCAGAGATCTGAGCTCGATAAGCCCCATAATGCAATAACCCATGTGCCTGGTATCATGTGATAAATGCAGTGATTGATCGAACTGCAGCTGAGAGATGGATGTTCTCTGTTCTCTCTCAATCCTCTTTCCCTCCTCCCTTGTGGTTTAGCACTGCTAAAATATGTTAAATGGAAATATCTCTTTATACAAGAAGTAAACAAGCAAATAAATCTTTGTTTTTAAATGTTTATTTGCAAGAGGTTAAACCCTGGTGGCCTATAAAAATCAGAAGAAAGCACACCGAGCATTTCTGTTGTGTCACTTTTCAGCCACATTTTCTTTAGTAGGGAAAGATTTCTGGTAGGATGAAGTCCTATAGTCAGATTGGAAATTTAGGGCATCTTTACAGTTATGCTCTGATGTGATTGGAAAAGCATCTTATGGACCATGACATGTTTCGGTCCAAAGCTTCTTTCCGAATGCAGGTAAAAAGGTAAAGTTCTGGTCTTCCATTTAGCTAAATATCTGCACCTCCCATGCTGAGACATTTTGCAAGCTGAAGTAAAACAGCAGAGTGTGTGATCTGGGCATAACCCAAAGGGAGATACTGCCTTATTTTTATATCTGCTCAATAGTAAAAATTAAATGTCACAGCTTTATTTGTACAATCTCTCGGTCGCTTGGTCCAGGGACCTCAAGTTGCTTTACCAACGACCTTAGCCTGCTAATCCCAACAAGAGCCCGGGGAGGTTGGGAGCCTCCCATTCATGTCATTTCAGGTGAATTCAGAGATAGTTGCAGATTCAGTCACTGCTTCAGAGCCAGAAAAAGTGAGTTCTCCTCTACCCATCTTCCAATAATGGGTATCAAGGTGTTATCACTAGGGCATTGGTAATGCTCCTGATGGGCATTTGAGGCTTGGGCAAAATGGATGGCTGAGTGTCCAGTTGTCTCCGACCCCTGAGGAAGAAGAAGAGTGGGTCAGAACAAGGACAGACTGCCCACGGGGCCCACTAGACCAGTGGTTCAGCCTTGGCTGCACACTGGCATCAACAGGGGAGGTCTTGCCTCAGGAATTGTAATTTAATTGGCCTGGGCCTGGAGAGTTGTTAGAGCACAAGAGGTGCTTCTAATATAGAGCCAAGTCAGGAGTCGCACCGGGAACTGCTCTTTTCAGGCGTTTTTGCTTTGGAAAGACCCAGTTTTGCTAGTGAACAGCAGATGTTCGTCTAATGGGATTTTAAAGAAGTGATTTGATCCAACCTTTACAGTGGTCTCACTCATGCCTGACTATTGTGTGCCTTGCACTAGGGGTTGTGTGCTAGTGTTTTCCAGACTGTTGGGCAGTGACTTATTAGTAGATGATGAAATAGATTTAGATGGTTGCAACTGGCACCTTTTATTTAAAAAATAAAATAAAATTGGGGGCGCCTGGGTGGCTCAGTCAGTTAAGCGTTCAACTCTTGATTTCGGCTCAGGTCATGATCTCAGGGTTGTGAGATGGAGCCCAGCATCGGGCTCCGTGCTCAGCGGGGAGTCTGCTTGAGATTCTCTCCCTTTCCTTCTCCCTCTGCCTCTCCCCCTGCATGTGTGTGCTCTCTCTCTCTCTCAAATAAATAAATAAAATGTTTTAAAAAATAAGTATGTAAAACTCTGACCTTTAATGCTAATACTTGCCCCAAATGTGGGATGTATCTCTTCTGTTTTAGATAGTTTCATAACCTTCTCCAAACTCATCCTGATACACCAAGTGGTGACTCAGAGCCCAAGTCCAGGGCCTGTCTGTCTGCAAACCCCGAGCTCCCTCTGCCACACAGGATGCCTTTCTATCACTCGGCATCCAGACTCACACCAATGGTATTGGCATATCTTCAATTCTCCTCTTGCCTAGAAGCACAAACCGGAAAGACAGCCAGCTAACCAAGTAAAGTAAAAACAAAAAAACCCAAAACCAAGAAATTCAAGACTGTTCTTTTAAACTTCTATCAAGTGAAGGAGGCTCACCTGCTTCCATCCCAGGGCTTCTCAGCCTTGGACCAGAAGGCTCTTTCTGCGGAGCCTGGTACCACCTTCACCTAGCAACAGAGTTGAAGAGCACCTTAATTGTCCAGCCTGCCTGTAATGGCCCCATATGTTCTTGCCAATGGTACCTGGGGTATACTCAAGGTGAACAGATTCACAAAATACTAAAATGGGAACAGCTCATTCCTTCTGAAGAAGCACAGCCTCCGCTAAGACAGATTCAAACCCAATTGGTTGTGAGTGAGCTCTGAGTGTCTTAAGCAGTGCTGAGATTTTTCAAAGTAAACTTTTTTAAAATTTTTTATTTAAATTCAATTTAATTAGCATATAGTGTATTATTAGTTTCAGAGGTGGAGTTCAGTTATTCATCAGTTGCCTATAACACCCAGCGCTCATTATATCAAGTGACCTCCTTAATGTCCATCACCCAGTTACCCCATCCCTCCACCTCCCTCCCTTCCAGCAACCCTCAGTTTGTTCCCTAGAATTAAGTTTCTTACAGTTTGTCTCCCTCTGTGTTTTCGTCTTACTTTATTTCTCCTTCCCTTCCCCCATGTTCATCTGTTTTGTTTCTCAAAGTCCATTTTTAATTGAAGTATGACATACATATAAGAAAGGGCGTCAACCATAAGGGCACAGCACAGTGAATCTTCACACGCTGAATGTGCCCACATGACCATCACCCACACCAAGAAGGAATGCGGTACCGACACCCCAGAATCTCTTCACATTCTCCTTTCTTGTCACTATCCCCCCAAAGAGTAAACACCGCCCTGACTTCTAACCATATTTTTTTGCCTTTAACATTTTTAAATAAAAGGAATCATACTCTACTCTTTTGTGTTGGTCTTCTTACATTCAACATGGTATTTGTGAGGTTCATCCATATTGTTATGTGATTACAGTTTGTTCATTTCCATCAATATTTAATATTCCACTGTATTAATATATGACAATTGATTACCCATTCCTCTATTATGACCACTTGGATATTTTCCAGTTTGAAACCATGAACATTTCAGTGCTACCCTGAGTATTCTAGTGAACATCTTTCTGGTGAACATATGTTTGCATCTCTCTTAATTATTGGGATTCTTGGATCAAAGATATGCCTAAATTCAGTTTCAATAGTTCCTTCAAAAGAGGAATGATTTTCAACATTGTACATTTTATCTTCCCAGCAATAGGACCAGAAAGTTCCAATTGTTTCATATCTTTACCCAAACTTGGCATTTTCTTTTTCATTTTAGCCATCCTGAGGTAACGTGGATGTATGTGTCTATTTAGTGTTTATCATGTGTTTCTTTTTAAAACAATTTCACTGAGGTATAATTTACATATAAAAAAACTATACCCTAAATTATACAATTCAATGAGCTTTGACAGATGTGTGCACCCATAAAAGCCACAGCCACAATCAACACGGAGAATATTTTCATATCCCAAAAGTTACCTCGTGCCCTTTCTGAATTTTCTAGAAAAAGTGCTGGAAGATGAAAGGCTTCCCTTTCCAATTCTAGGGTAGTTTCTCTTTAGTCTCTGGGAGAGCTTCCCTTTCACTTCACTTCTAGGCCAGTGTAGCCTCTACAGCGCTAGGTGCCCACAGGGAACAGCTCTCCCCAGCTCTTGGCCTGGACGGCACAGGCAGGAGACCCGCACAGCATCGCATTAATTCCATTAACTGTAATTAATTTTAGTTGATTTAAGCTTAAATATAAATATTCACATATGGCTAGTATTTTGCAAGGCAGGTTTAGATTTTACTAAAAGTTTGTTTCGGAATTATTGCATGCTAGAGTCATGTGGACACTTCCCTCAGTTATACAAATGAATTTCACAGACTATGAGTTTCTTAGAGGCAGATTCTGAATTATTCCAGTCATCTCACTATTTTTTTTAATCAAGAAAGCCAAAAAAACCAATCCGCACCTTCATATAATCTCCTCTCTGCCAAGTTTTAGTAATAATACACCTGTGGCAAGTCCTGATTCTTTCTGTGATTTGTGTTTAAGCCCCGAGGTTTGGAAATCAAACAGACCCTTGGTTGAATGTCACCCCTGGATCTGGATCTGTGTTATGGAGAGCAAGCCCATCAATCTCTCCCCCCCTTCAGCTTCCACAACCGCAAAACTGGGATATGAAATGTATTTCATGAGTGTCTGACATATTCTAGACCCTCAGTAAATGTGACTTATGGCCCATACTCCCTTGACCTAATGCTAAGAAACACCACTATCCCATAGAATTTTATTGTCATACAAACCCTTTGGCAAGCACAGAGCGTTACAAAAAGTGTGAAGTGTTATTCCCTATGTTAGTACGAGTAGGAGAAGAAACAGTCACCTCCATGAGCTGAGGCCTCTGAAATAAAGATCCGCATCAGTGTTCGGTAAGCTTTATCTCACCAAAGCCACTGAGAAATACCTTCACTGACAGCCATTCGGAAGAGCATCTGCTGTCTTGCCAGCAGGACCAACAGCAGCCAAAGAAAGAAACCGAGACTTGGGTCAGACCCACAGTGGAAAACATCTCCCCCCTCCCCACCTTGCTCTGGCCCTTCGCTCCCAGGAGGTCCAGCGCAGGATTCTATTTGCTCTGACCTCACGATCAGTTTCCCCCAGGGAGAGGTATCATTTACACTGGGGGAAGGGCTCTGAGAACGGTGACCACCCTCAGCAGCAGGTCCTAAATAGGTGCACGGGGAGGAGGCTGCTGGCCGCTCCTGAGGGGTAGGTAGGGGAAGAGAGAGAGAGAGGAGGTGGAAAATGGGTGCCCTGAGTGCCCGCTGGGAGCCAGGCATTGGTGGAGTGCTTTCTTGACAATCTGGCTCACCACTGTTGACCAGTGGAACCTGGGCCAGAAATGGCACTAAACCATTGAATCCTCGCAACCATAAATAGCATCACTGTTCCCATCTTACAGACGATCAAGCTAAGGTTCGGAAAGGAAAAAATAACTTACCTGGGGCCACACAGCTGGCTGAGATGTGTGCCCAGGTCATTGTGGCTCCAGAATATAAGCTCCTAGACTGCTATGTCATTCTGCCCCTACTTCCACGTGCTTTCCTGCTTCGCCCTCTCAGAAACCCTAGAAGGTAGATGCCACTGCCGTTTATAGATGGAAAATAGACTTCAGAGTCGAAATAACATTTCCCAAATTTATAGATCTGGAACTCCAACAGCAGAACTAAGATTTGGATCCAGCAATTTTGACTCTACATCCGGGACCCTGTCCATCAGGCTATGTAGTAACAGCGAAGATCACGATAACCAGCGTTATTAAAGACCTACATACGGACCTCATTTTATCCTCATAAAAAGTAAAATAAAGTATCTTTGCAATATCGTCCTCATTTACAGACAATGAGACCAAAGCACAAGATAGTTAAGCGCTTTGCAAGGGTGCACAGTAAATGGAGAAGTAAAGTTTGAACCTGAGCAATGTGGCTCCAGGGTCACTTTTTAATCATTATATGAGAGCCAACCCCAATGTTTGGCACATCTCTGCCACGGGTGGGACAGCCTCCAGGATTAGGTGAATGCATCTGGGCAGGGTCAAAAGCCACAGGGTGAAACAAATATCTGAAGGAAGGAAAAATAAAAAAGGACAATTGTGGGGGACAGTGCTTCCAGAAGAGCAGAAAGTAAGTTCGTTAGCCAAGAAGGATTGCCATGGTTCTTCATGGTCCACAAAATTACTTTGTTTTAATTCTAGCACACAAGACTGGCCATGATCTATCCACAGTGGAAATCACCCTAGTCTAGAATTGACACAAGAAGTTGATTTATTTTTATTGTTTGTTACAGCGATTCAGTGCAATTTATTTAGGACCACTGTCTCTCACTCAGAGGCAAACTCATAACGCAAACACATTAATCTTGAGAGACGGTATCTTGGATACCAGCAGTTTGGATAATTAGATTGTTACTCTCAGCATGCATGGTCTGTTCATAAGCAACAAAGAAGCTTATCAGATCCGAATAACCCTTAGCAAATATTATACAAACTACTGTACACAAAGACATTTACAATTTGCAAAGAAAATTCCATAACTTAGTCTCTTCTTCGCCATGGGGAAGTCTAGTATATTTTTTCCTTTTATAAGTGAAAGGCCATTTCTCTCATCAGCAGTCTGGCTAGAACATTTTTTATTGATTTTCTAAAGATGCTTCATTAAGGAAAACTTGAAATTAAAAACCAGGAGGAGTTTGACCCTGAAATCATCTGGGCTTCGATCCAAAGACAAGACCCATCAAATATATTGGTAAGTTTCTACTGATTAGTGTAAGGTGAAGCCCTCAGACAACTCGTGACTAGCCAACAGTGTCCCCCATCAAGACCTTTGAGTTCAGAGACCTCCAAGAACCTCAAAACAGAACGTTTCAAATGATGAAGAGGTCTTAGCCCAAATCCTCAAGCTTCAACCACTCTTTCAGTTGGACATGATGAAGGTCTTGGGGTTGATAAACCTCCTGCTACATCCCCAAGATGTGGCCAGCTCCAAGATGGGACTCTGTCTTTGCCATGACAGTAGAGTATATGTTCAGAAGGAGATGCTCAGAGAAAGTGACTCAGCCACATGGTCAATTTCTCATCATATAAAAATCACCAGAAATCCACAAATAGCTGTTGTATCTCAAAGATGCTGGGACTTCCCACTCAGGGACTTCTACCCCTTGACCTGGGCTCAACACTATAGAGTTCCAGCCCACTACCTTGGTTTTGTGGATCTGATCCAAACTTTTGATTCTTGTGAGTTACCTCACTCTCTCCTCAGTGGCCCAAATCATCACCCTCTCCACCACTGACATCCCCTGTCTCTGACCTCAGGTTGCTGCCCCGTGCTTACAGGATTCCAGGTTGCTTTGACTGTCATTTCTACCCAATTCAGTTGATTATTGCACCATGTTCCAGGAACCAGGGAGCCCTGGGAAACCCTGTGGTCTCAAAGATTTCCTCAAATTCTGTCCTTGGAGGCAGAGAAAGCCAGGTGGGCAAGACTCCAGGTGCGCACCCAGCTTCAGCCTCAATCACAGGCCCATTAGTAACTGACCTGTTTTAGGTTATGTTTGAACAAAAGGATCCTGATGCTACCATGAGATGCTTGACAACACTGACCCAGGGAAAATGGCAAGGCCAAAAGGAGATAAAGGTAGCCTACACCCTCTTCCTGACAGCACCATTCTCAGGCTTGCACCCTTCTCCTTGTGTATTTGCATCCAAAAATGAAGGTATCATTAGTCTTTCCATTTGTCTTGTCATTGCTGCGTGTGTTCATTATCATTGTCTTAGAACCCCCCTCCCATTTCCCATTTCCCATTTGCTTTTGTGCCTCTGTTCAGCCATTTCCCAACATGGAAGGCTGTCCCCCTGGCAAAGTATTTTGCCCCAGAGGGCAACATTCCTCCTCTGTGTTCTCTCCATACAATGCACACGTATCCTTGCTCTGAGCACAGTGCATACATATGCCAAACCCTGATTCCCAGTCCAAGGTGGGCTTGCTTTTCCTAACCTCTAAGAAGGGTATGATGCTATTTAAATCATAATTAAGAATTGTGTAAGAATTATTGTAAGAATGAGGGAAGATGGGGCGCCTGGGTGGCTCAGTCGTTAAGCGTCTGCCTTCGGCTCAGGTCATGATTCCAGGTCCTGGGATCGAGCCCCGCATCGGGCTCCCTGCTCAGCGGGAAGCCTGCTTCATCCCTCTCCCACTCCCCCTGCTTGTATTCCCTCTCTGGCTGTGTCTCTCTCTGTCAAATAAATAAATAAAATCTTTAAAAAAAAAAAAAAAAAAAAGAATGAGGGAAGATGCCATATATAAAACTGTCAGGTGGGGTCTTCACTTTATAGACATGTTAATAAATCAGTGCCCTTTTCCTATGCACAATTTTGAACTCTTACAGGGCAAGGAATGGACCTCAGTAGCAGTTTGATGGACACACATATAACTTACTGAGGGCTTACTATGTGCAAGGGTTGCAGCACTTTACATTTCCAATCTCATTTAAGCCTCACAAGAAATCCATGAGGTAAGTTCCATTTATTAGTTTCATTTTGAAAATGAGAAAACTCCACTGCAGGAAGGTTATGTAAGTTGTCCAAGTTTACACAGACAGTAAAGTTGGGATTCAGTCCAGGTTGGGTGTCTCCTGAACCCAAGCACATAGGTTTGTCTGTTGCCCTTTAGTGACAGATTATTAAATATTTGTTGTGTTGAAGGTTCAGCTCCAAGGACCACCTCCTTTCAAAGACTGCTCCAGCTCACAGTAATTTCTCCTTCCTCTGGACTCCCTCTTGCACACCCAGTGCTTCTCATTAAGAGGCTAATCACTTTCGTATTCAATGCTTTTTGTGCCTCCCACCCAGCTCTCTCCAACTACATTGTAACCTCCTGGCCTGGAACACAGTAGCTACTAAATATATATTTATCAGATGGATGGTGAATGACATGGCTGTCATATATTATATGGAACTTATAAGTCTGAATACTCATGATGAAAACAATAGTATTCATTCATTCTTCTGTTCAACCATCAAAGTGCCTACGGTATCTTAGACAAGCCAAGACAAATTATGACCTTGGAAATGGGCAAAAAGTTTTGATTACTAGATCTCCTCTCTAGCACATCCTTCTGGGGCTTTTCCTCTGTCTTTTATTGATTTGAGCTATTTTACAATTTTGTAAGTTGGAGAAAATCGACAATAATGCAAATGATTCTTGTCCATAGAAATGGAAATGAATTATGTCCTCTGGAACACAATTGATTATTGCCTTGTGGATAGACCAGTTTTATAATTATTTAAAGGTTCATTCCATTATCCCTTACTGCCCATATATTTCTCATTCTTTGAATTCTCCTTTGAACCTGTTGTTAATCTTACTAATTCCCTCATTAATTCATGAATTAAATAAAGCCTCTGATATGGGTTTATTTTACATTTGTATGAGATTCATGATTTTACCCTTTTTTTAAAAAGTGCCTCTTAGAGACATCATAAAGTGCTCAAAATAAAATATGTCTATCCAGAGTCAAAATAAGCATGTGAATCTCCAAACACAAATCCAAAATCTGTCTCTTAGCTATAAATTCCTAAGGTGTCAGTTCATTTCAGAGATTCTTTTTTTTTTTATTGAGATATTATTCACACACTATAAAATTCACCATTTCAAAGCTTGCAATTTGGTGGCTTTTAGTATGTGCAATCATCACCAATAATTCCCGATCAATGTTTTCACCCCAAACAGAAACCCCATATCCGTTAGCAGTCACTCCCTATCCCACCAACCCCAGTTCCAGGCAACCACTAATCTATTTTCTGCCTCTATGTATTTGCTTCATCCAGACATTTCATTTAGATTGAACCATACAATATGTAGCCTTTTGTGTCCAGTCTCTCTCACTTAGCATGTTTTCAAGTTTCATCCATATTGTAGCATGGATCAGAACTTTGTTCCTTTTTATGGCTGAATAATATTCCATTATATGGATATACCACATTTTGTTTATCCATTTATCTGCTGGTGGACATTTGGGTTGTTTTCATTTGGGGGCTATTACAAATAATATTGTTATGAGCATTCACATGCAGGTTTTTTGAGGACATGCTTTCAGTTCTCTCGCATAGATACCTAAGAGTGAAATTGCTGGGTCGTATGGTAATTCTATGTCTAATTTTTGAGGCGCTGCCAGAGTTTTTTGCAAAGTCCCTGCCCTATCTGCAATGTAAGAGGCTTCCAATTGCTCCACATCCTCATGGGGGAGACTTCTTTTGGCAAATCATAAAAGGAAAATGCCTGAGAAAGCAAAGCCCTGGAAAGTAGAGAAGGTAACTCTTGAGTAGTTGCCATGATACACATCTCACAGGTGACCTAGGAAAATGCTGTCCTGCCCCAAAGACACAGGGCTCCACTGGCTCTTTCTCAAGGAGCACCCTTGCCCCTATACCCTGTGGCCCCATATGTCACAATTTACAGCTGAATATCAGAATTTGCTTTTTCTCATTGATATTCTGCCAGGCTCGTGGAAGATGGCTGGGTATTTTATATCTGCACCAATTCCAACTTACATATGCAGGCCTAGCGACCACTGGGAGCCATTGGGAGCTCAGAAATTTGGCAGTGGTTCCTGTCCTTCAAGCAATAATCCCGCTGTGGCTGACCTGATTGGCTACCGTTATCCTCATTTTAAGTGCTGGGAGTCACAGGACTAAATTCTGCTTAAATAATGCAGCTCTTTATGCCAGCACGGAGCTGCAGCCCAGAGTCAGTACAGAGAAAATTGCTCTGAGAGCAAATATGAGTCCTAATAGAAAAGAAACTCTCCACCCTGCACCCAGACCTTTCTCCAGGCATTTTGCCAGTGCCCCTGCCATTACTGACAAGGATAAGTGTGGGAAGTGAAGGGAGAGAAATGTGTTGTAAGCTGGTCAGAATTTCTGTGAACTCAGAGATTTTATTTTTTGGCTGGCTCTTCCAGGGCTTAAGCAGTGAGTGACATGAGTAACGGGGCATTTCAGGCTTCTCACACCCACCTTGTGGATCTCTCCAGCTCTGGACGTGTTTTGGCCAGCCTGTGGGGGATAGTAATCAGGTTTGTTGCTTGAAGGCTGGGCTTTGGTGTGGTTTCGCTCCAGGCCTCTCCACCGTGCCCTTTTAAAATCTCAGCACCCCCCAAATAGCTGTTATTTCACTGCCCGTGGTTTTCTGTCTAACAGTCTATAAGAAGATTAATAGTTCCACGGCTAATGGGATCATGATTCTAACACGAGATTGCAGCCAGCTCCAAGGGAGCGCAGACAGAATTCTCTGGCGGCCTGAGGAGTCCATAAGGATCTTGGAACACCGCAACTGGCCTCCTCAGAATGTGCGCTCTGTTTCGTGCTCAGAGGATGGTAGCAAGAACAGCCAGCTCCCCTGTGTAGACTCTGTTAGCACAAGAATAACTTCACACCAGATCTGGCAAACCAGTGGCCCCAGGCCTTTTCGAGTCCAGTGTCTCCGGAGGTGAAGAGACAAAAACATTCAGAGCCATGCTTTGGTTCAGAGCGAAGGGCAGCTCTTTGCATATTGGTCTTTCTAGCCACCTACACTAAGTTATTCCCTGCTTCTCAAGCACACCAGCCCCTTTGCCGACAGGCTGAACAGGTACAGTAGCAACCACGATGGATGTCCCCATCTCTGGGTGATGTAATCCTCTGAGCCCAGAGATTGTCCTCGCTCCTTGAGTCATGCCTTGACGCTCTCTCCACTGGACTCTGTTGTCATTCCCTGAGGCACTCTTTTCTGCACTCGGGAAGCTTCCTCACTGTGGACAGTCCGGCTCCTCAGGTAAACTTACAAAAGGAAGAAGATAAAGCAATAGATACTAATTAGCTGTCTGCTTTTGTGTATTTAATCTCATTTAATCTTGAGAAATAGGAATTACAATCCCCATTTTGCAGATGAAGAACCTAAGGCTCCATTCAACCTAGGCCATTTGTCCAAAGTCACACAGCTCACGGCGAAGGTTAGATCAAAAACCCAGTTTGGGCGATTCCAAATCCCAGGCTTGATCTATCAAACTATATCTGGAGATAAACAGTATAGCAATGATCTTAGCCTTCTAATACCATAGAGCAGTAGCTTGTTCTGTTAAACACTCAGGGTTTGCATTGCCCCTAAAGACTCTCTGACAGATACATGGACATATCCTCGGACCCTGGAAGCCATGCATAATATATCAGGTCATGTCAGGTCAATATGAGATCAGTACTGCAAGATCGTAAACAAAGACATAATTTTAAAACCTAAACTAGCTTGTCATGGACACATCTTTCCATTTCCAACTAGATTCTAACCAAACCATATTAGGTTACATTATGTCCTACATATATGGGAAAACCCATTTTCCCCTAAACAGATTAACCGGGTCATCTTTCGCAATTATCGCTGTAATCAACCTGATGTGTTATTAAGAAGACTGAAATAATTGTTTATGATCTGGTTACTTTGGTCAATGAATAATTGAATTGAGTGACCATTAAGGAAAATCTAATCCATCGCTGTGCACTGAGTCAGTCCACAAAGTCTCAGTGTGATGGAGCATGAAGTTGTGTGTACTGGATTTTAGGGCTGATAGGAGTGTTCTGATACCAGCTACTTCAGCTTTGCCGATAAGAGCAACCCATTTGCTACCCCTCCCCTCTTTGCTTTATAGTTTCCAATATGCTTCATCCTCAATGGCCTTTTTCCTTTCCTGGGGTACCTCCTGCTACCTCCCAACTTTGCACACACTAGTCCCTGTTGGCATGTCTATCTCCTACTTATCCTGAATCCACACTCAGTCTTCCTCAGGGAAATCTTACCTGAGTCCCCCAGTATTCTTACAGCATCATACTCTCCCTTCCTGTCAAGCATCCCAGTTATACTCTTGAGGTCTAAGGTCTAATTCATTGTCTCATTTGCCAGCGTAAATGCCATAAAAGGTGAGAATCATGGAGTTCAGGGTTTTTGTCTGGGGGGTGTGGAGTTTGGTCCTCAGTGTATGTCTAGCACCTACAAGAGTGCCATCACAGATGATCAAGGGGAGAATAAAGTGGCGTAAGCATTGCTAAGAGGGTCACTTAACATGGAGCCAGGAGGACGTGGAAGAAGTGGGGCTCATGCACATCTTCTGTCTCAAATTCTTGGCATTTTTGCTGACTTCCACCAGAAGCCAAGACATGGGCACACTCCTCCCTCTAAAAAAATAAATAAATAATTTTTAAAAGGGGTGCCTGGGTGGTTCAGTCAGTTAAGTGTAGGAGTCTTGATTTCAGCTCCGGTCATAATCTCAAGATCAAGCCCCAGACGGGCTCTGTGCTGGGCGTGGAGCCTGCTTAAGATTCTCTCTCTTCCTCTCCCTCTGCCCCTCCCCGCCCTCTGTCTTTCTCTCTCCTTCTCTCCCTCTCTAAAAATAATATTAAGAAAAAAGCCAAGACATGGGCGCCATGTTAAAATGGGCATAAATGGACTTTCCACCTAATGCTACGCCTAGCAAACAATCGCACAGAGATCAGCGTAACTGTAACTACAGCAGCACATTTCGTTCAATACAACCTACGTAATTCTGTGATCTCTGTAAAAACTCCAACCTCCTTTGTCTCTCTGGAGCTCGCTTTCTGTTTAGGTCAAATCTGGTCTCCCAGATTGCAATCTCTAAGACGCCAAATAAACACACATTTTTTATTTAGCAGCATGCGGTTTTGTTTTTCATTGGCCAACACAAGGTAGGTGCTCAATAAATATTTATAGATTGAATGACTTTATAGAGACATGATTAAACAGAAAGAAGACAAATAACATTGACTGAGGGCTGTGTGTTTAATCCTCACACAATTTTGTGAAAAAGGCGTCCCCCCACCCCTTTTTCAAAAGAAGAAATACATTTGGGGCTCCTAGGTGGCTCAGTTGGTTAAGCGTCTGACTCTTGATTTCAGCGTAGGTCATGATCTCACGGTCTTGAGATTGAGACTGGCTTCGGGAACGGGGAGTCTGCTTAAGATTCTCTCTCCCTCTCTGCCTCTGCCTCTCCATGGCCTCTCTCTCTCTCTCTCTCTCTCAAAGAAGAAGAAGAAGAAACACATTTGAAGGGGCTAATTCTTTTTTTCTGGCAAAAACCTGAACTCAGACCTGTCGTAATACAAATACTTATAAGAGCATCAATCCACTGCTCTTTCTACCAAAGCCTGCTTTCTTTCTTTCTTTCTTTCTTGCACCAGTGTATCATGAATTTCACTTCCATTTCTTAAGGCTCAACTCAGGTTGCGTGAAAGGCACCTTCTAGGCACTGTGCATCCTCCCTTAGTGACCTCCCATTGTGGAAGAATCTCTGCTACCTGAGGGCTGTCTTATTTTCACTGTGACTTCCACCTGCTGCTGTTCTTGCTTTTCCTTATCACTTCTAATGGTAACCTGCAGGCAAAAGAATGGTTTTAGGATTTGACTAAACCCCACACTCCTGCCAGGATACAGCAACATGCTTCCTGGTGTAAAATTAAAACAAGAGCAGAAAACGTAATTTTTTTCAGAGACCATTAGGAGAAGCATTTTAGAAAGACAGGAAACCCTAGAGAACATTTATATGAATGAAGTTTACCTTCTAACTAGGGAATATGTTAATGGAAGTACTGCGCTACTTAAGAAACACTAAAAATGCATCCCAGTCTTCAACTGCCCCCAGGGATGGGCGAGCCTCGGGCAGATGGATTCCACACTCCTCCTCGGTGCTCAAAGCAAATTCCTTCAAGGGAAGCATCTTCCAGAGCTCAGGGTCAACTTTGTCTACAGTCAGCAAGAGCCAGAAATGACTTTTATGTGAAGTGGGTCTTCAGAAAAAGTCTACAAGGTGTTGAGGAATTTACACAACAAGCGCATTGACCGTCTACTTGCATCTTTCCGGGGTTAGGCTACTGGGACAGGGCTGTAAGGCCATCTGTAGTGATGCAATTTCTTCTGGTGTTCGACTAGGCAAGTTCTAGGGTTCTAGCACCTACCTCTTTTTTTCTTTTTTTTTTTTTTAAGATTTTATTTATTTATTTGAGAGAGAGAGAACACGAGCAAGGGGAGGGGCAGAGGGAGAAGCAGACTCCCCACCCAGGGAGCACAGAGCCAGATACAGGGTTCCATGGTTGGCCGGGGGGGGGGGTGGGGGGCTGCGGAATCCTCACTGCAGGGCTGGAAAGAGGACCCTGGGATCATGACCTGAGTCGAAGTCAGACGCTTAGCTGACTGAGCCACCCAGGCGCCCCTAGCACCTACCTCTTTGTTTCATGTTCTGCTTCTGCCAGAGATTGGCTCCTAAGTAAATCAGACAGTTTAGGAGAGCCCTGAGTCACCCTCCATTTGACCCCTCTCTGCGACTGTCAGATTAAGCAAATAAAAATCTGTAATACCTAGGTACATTTTAACTATTTTGAATTGCTCCTGCATGGTGAATTGAGGAAAAAAGTATTGTCTGGGATATATGATACTTAAACATTACTTACTATTTATCTGATAAAGCTGACGGGGATCTAAATTGCATACTTCTTTTCTTAATTATATTTCTTGGATGATTTGGTTTGCCTGACCAGTTACTCGTTTTGCAGAATCTGCTTATAAAATTTCTTGCTCTTATAGACTCTGTGCCCATGACATAGCTTCTACATTGGTCCATCGACTTACTTTGCTCTTTTGTCCATTGAACATTCATCAACGAGAAGCCACACTCAACAGTAGCATTATGGGCCAGGATATTAACCACGTGCTTACAGAAAGCTAACAACTCTAGGCATTGCTCCTCAAATTTGGTTTCCCACAACACATAATGCCATCTTTCATGATGTAACTTGCTTTTCCATTCTTCACAGTTGCATTGAATCTCTTCAACAATTTTTGAAATGTCCACTGGCTAAAAACAAAAGCAAAAAACAGCATGGTCATCCATTTTTAACCCCTTCTTCTTCAACACTACACATGCTGTAAGAGTATTTAGTAACATCCATATAACATAATTGAATTCTTCAGGGGATAAAATCCATTTCAAAAGATAGTCACGGCAAGTCATGGCAGTGATAATTATCCATTTCAAGTCAGAATTTCTTTTCCTGTTCATAAGTAAGTTTGTCTTTTTAAGAACAGCCTTGACACTTAAAGAGGTAAATTTTTCTGTCATTTCTTTCTTTAACACATTCAATGAGTTTCTGTAAGCAATGGAGTCTTCAGTAATGTTATTTGCTTTTCTTTCCATTTGCATAATCCTATTGCTAAAGATATTGAAAACTGTAAGAAAAAATAAGTAGACTTCATTCAATAGATTACTTAAAAAGTCAACAAGAATTTGGAGGACCTTTCCTTCAGAATTAAAATATGATTTCAGTGCTTCAAATAGAACTGAAGATTTGTTAAAGAGCCAATGGGCTTTTTGAACGTGACGGTATTTGAAGACTACTAAATGCCAACAAAATCACAAAAATCCTTTAATTGCTCAGTTCAAACAATATAAATGCCTGAAAATCAAGAAAAATTTCCTGACAATTACTTTGATGTCAATAGAAAAGACATCAGATGCTGTTTGAATAGCATTTTGCAAAATACGGACAGGACAGCCAAATCTTCCATAGAATTGTCTGTGCTTTGCTTCAACCCTGAATAAATACTGTCTGCACTTTTATGCAAATATTTACTAAAATTTGTGTTTGTCTTATCTCCCCTAAAAGCAATAATTTTTTTTTCATAAAGTCCAACTCAACCATGGAGTCTCTGCCAAAATTCACTATTATTTTTGAACTTTTATCTGGGAGAAATTTTATTCACAGTAGCCTATAAGCAAATCTTTTTGTGAGAAAAATATACATATTGCACAAGCAAAGGGAAACTTTTTTTCTGCACTGTGATTACTTCTATCCATGGCTATGCCTTAAAAAGATCTCTGATCATCTCTGTAATTATAAACGGAGCTAGTACATTTTTTATTATTACAGTAGATTTCATCTTGGCACTTGAAAATGTGCTTGCATTTCGGAATCTGAAAATACTTCTGGTAGCAGTCCATTCAAACACTTTTTTGAGCTGAAGACTAATGATAATACACGGAGTGGAAGGAACTGCTGCAAGAACCATCTTTCACTTGCCTCCCTATCTTCCCAGGAGGCTGTCATGAGACAGCTCCTCATTGCCTCCTGGATTCCAACAAGGTATGAGGCTTTCTGTCGCACTCCCACTCAGGGTACAGCTGCAGGCTATAAAACTGCTTAGCTACAGCAGGGCACAGGCTCGGCAGCACCAAAAATGCTTTATCATTCATGTAATCATCCAGCCCCTTTTGCTCTGGTGTCGTCTGGTGGAACAAAGGACACAGAAAACCAGCACATTTGCTATTCTGGCTCTTGCTATGTGAGTAATAAGCAGTTTGAATCGAATAAGGGATCACGGTTTCTTTACCAGCCAAATCCCTCAGCCTTGCTTGATTCGATCCCCATGCGGAGTCTCTTTCCAGCACACAGCACACATTTGATTCCCAGAAAACAACGGGGCATGTCTTCAGACAAACTGAGAGTGGGGGCTGATTCCAATGCAGCAAGTGGCAACCCCACTTTTCTCTACCATCAAAGCAGTTAGCCAAAAACATTGGTCAGCAAGGACCACAATGATGTTGCATAATGAACTACCCCAGATCTTGGTGGGTTAAAAGAACAGTAGTTTGTACTTGTACCTATAGATTGGTTGGACCAGAAGATCTGTTCCACATGTCTTTCATTCTCCTTGGACCAGGGGCCTAGCCGGGCATAGTGCTCTCATGTCAAAGGCAGAGGCCCTAGGAGAGCATGGCCAACCACGCAAGGGTATTCCAAGCCCCTGCTCGAATCACATCTGTTAACATCCCATTACAAATCAAGCCACATGGTAGAGTGATTAAGTCACAGGGCAGGGGAGGTATACTCCACCCATGGAGATGAAGATAGAAGGACTACTTTTTACTAATAAGCTAAAATTCCACATTGAAGAACCCCTGTGTGCTCTGAGTTCAGGGGACACAAGACAAGATCTCAGAGTGGTTCTGGTACAGCCTCTCTCTAAAGAGGAAGTGTCCCTTGCCCCTTCTCTTAGGGAAGGGATGGTGGGTAGGGCTCAGCACAACTCCCTTCAAAGAAACCTTGTCACAAATTTTCCCTTTCTCTCCTCCTATCTAGACCCTTTTATAGTCCGGATGAAGTTAGGGGAGTAATTGAGTTTCGATTCTCTTCTTTGAAATCCTACAGGGTAATATGCTACAACTCACTTTAAGATCTGATATTTAGTGCATAAGGGTCTCTACCAAAGCTTCCATTTTAACATCCCCTTACATAACCAAACCTGGCAATCTACACAGCAATGACCAATTTGGAAGCTTGAAAAAGACATTTTAATTTCAATGAAATGGAGAATCTGCCCTCTCTCTTCATGATCAATCGCCTTGGTTAGGTTTTTGGGAAAACAGGAAACTGCATACTCAGGAATCCTGGAACCAACTTCTAGAGGGGATGAATTTCTGGTGACATAGCCCCCCCCTCCCCTCCCCCCTTCCCCCCCCACCCCGTTAGTCACTTTTCTGGGTTTTCCACCAGTAAGAGCTCATATCTTCTCTCTGTCTTCAGGCACCAACTGCCCAGAAATTAACATTCATCATGTGGCAAGTATATAGTACAGCTGGAAGACAGTTCATTCGACAGGTACCCCTCGCCTTTCGAAAGTTCATGTTAATGCCATTTCACTTTTACAAAAGACCTGTATTAGTACCTGCTTTCGCTAACTGAAAGAAATCCCAAGAGGATGTTTACTTCTGTGGAAAAAGGTGGAAAGCAAAACTAGCATGTAGCTTTGGCTTTGCAGTGAGCCCATAAAGAGACCGAGTGCACCCCAAGCAGTGGGCGAGAGCAGCCCCGCCCTCCCCTTCCCAGGAACCACACTCAGCATCTCCGCATCAATCCATCAGAGCTTTGAATGCATCTGTGAGCATCTGGGCTTTATCTCGCTTTATCTTGTGCATCCGTTAGCAAGATGTGTCCTAGGGTATGAGAACAGCCTAGGAGAGGTTATCTGGGGAGTTGGGGAGCACTCAAAAAAAAATTCCAGATACATTCATGGTAATTGTTTCTTCACTCTATGCCGTTTCGGCTTATGAAAGGGTTCATAGGGACAATCTACTTTCAGATAGCGCGAGAAATCTGTACTTTCTACTCCAAAAAGTTTTCTTCTTTTATTTACTCATTTTATTTATTTTAAAAGAAACACAGACTGCCACATGCAGCACCTCATCTGGATGTGTCTGGAGTTTCCGAAGCTTGACTACCTTACATTCTCCTACAAATGGACCTTGAGAGCTTATTTGGAGGTTCTATCAGAGGAGCGCAGATACTCCTATACCCTTGACCAAAGACAGATCCTCCTCTATCCAGGAAGGTCGTCCTCCTTGACTGACGGTGTGGTGAGAGAGGAAGGCGACAGCTGCCTAGCCAGCTAGATCAGCCAAATCAACGCTGGCGATCAAGGGGGTGACAGATGTCGCAGCCAGATCGCCCTCACATCCTCAAAGTTTTGTTCTAAATGCTCTTGTGCATGTATTAGAACAAAACTTACCCTCTCCCTCTTCTGTTGCTCTTTCTCACGTGGAGTAAAGGAGCATGGAGCATTGACCTGAAGAGACTGACAAGGGCAGGAGTGAGAAGGAAAGAAGGGGTAGAAGTATTTTCAGCAGAAGAAATATCAGTGTCTTCATCCACCAAACTTCAGAACAATTAAGTAGTTCTAGTGGAAATAAGCCACACACTATAAAAATTGGGATGTGGCTTGAGCACATCCTTCTGTTGCAGATCGGTGCATTTTGACTGGTGTCAAATTTGTATTAACTCATTAATTATGGCCCCGCTAAGATGATAAATTTGACTAAAAGAATATTTTGAGGGACACCTGGGTGGCTCAGTCGGTTAAGCATCTGCCTTCAGCTCAGGTCATGATCCCAGGGTCCTGGGATCAAGTCCCACATCAGGCTCCTTGCTCAGCGGGGACCCTGCTTCTCCCTCTGCCTGCCACTCCCCCTGCTTGGGCTCTCTCTCTCTCTCTGACAAATAAATAAATCAAATCTTTTAAAAAAAAAGAATATTTTGAGGAACTGGATATTTACAGGCATTTAAGAAAGAATAATTATTAGAATAATACTGCTAAATATATGCCTTAAAGGGGTTATCTTTTCTACTGGACAACAATTTGCATCTCTGCCGGACAAGACCTACAAGTTAACATGTAACTTCACAGAGTCTGAGTCTTTAATTAATAATAGAAGAGCAAAACCATAAAAGCTACATTCCCACAGACAGTTAATAGTCTTTGGGTGGGCTTATTAAACCATACCCCAGTATGTCTTTGAAAGGCCATTTGTACTTTCTTGTACAAGTTCTGGATCATTTTTCTTAGCAAGCACACCTGGGCATGTGTGCTCACTTGTGGATGAGTCTGGGAGAAACTATTTGCATAGGGACTGAGGAGCCTCCTGGGAAATTATTTATGCTGTCCCTGCTGAGGAGCTGAGATAGATCTGGGCAGGTCTGGGGGTGGTTTATCAAGAGCAGGGAAGTGGGAGCAATTGGCCCTGGGTGGTGGCAATAAGGGGGTGCATTCTCTGTAGAGGGTTTAACAACAACAGTAAAACCAACTAAAAGTTACTCTGCCTAATCACCTTATGCCAGCAATTCTAAACAACGGGAGTGATAGAGCATTCATTCCCACGGAGGCAGGGGCGCACCGAGGAAGAAAGAAGAGCGGCGGGCAGCCGCTCTTCTTTCTTCCTCGGTGCGCCCCTGTTGTCCAGGAATCCCACGGAAAGTTATCACAGAAGTATATTGGCTAGAGGAAAAAGGACATATCTTAAGAGAAGATATGTTAGATTAACTTAAAAACAAAACTTTACCTCATAATAACCTGATCAGGCAAGGGATTCTGGGTACACAATGGTTATGGGTTCAATTGTGTCTCCCCAAAATTCATATGTTGAATTGAACCCCCAGCACCTCAGAGTGTAATCTTTGGAGATAGGGTTGTTACAGATACAATTAGTTAAGTTCAGATGAGGGTATTAGGGTGGACCTAATCCATTTTAAAGGGGAAATTTGCGAACGGAGTCACATGCACATAGGAAAAATGCCCCATGAAGAAGAAGGCAGAAATTGGGGATGATGCTTCTGAAGCCGAGAAATGCCAAAGATGTTTTCTGGGAAAACACCAGAACCTCGGAGAGAGGCATGGAACAGATTCTCCCTCACAGCCCCCAGCAGAAACAAACCCTGCGGGGCCTTGACCTAGAACTTCTGGCCTCCAGCCCTGTGAGACAATAAATTTCTGTCATTTAAGCCACCCAGCCTGTGGTACTTTGTCATGGCAGCCCTGGCAAACAAGCTCAGCAGCTTCTAGTTCTATCGAAGCCCTTCCCACATCTACCGTGTTTGCCTGGTTACAGTATGCAGGAGCTATCTGCTAAAACCACAGCATCTGGGCACAAAAACCAAGGTAAATTTCACTTAATATAAAACTCTTAATATCTCATGAAGCCATTTCAGACAGCAAGTCATTGGATCCTTAGATCATCCTTATGTGGTAAGTTGGCCAAATACTATTCCCGTTTTTTAGAGGAGAAAACTGAATTTTGAAAAAATTAAGCAAATTGCTCGAGAACACAGAGCTCATTGAGAAGGAGAAGCAGAATTTGAACCCAGACCATCTGATCCTAGAGCCAAATTTCTGTTCACTCCCTGGCTCTTGGGAAATGCCTCACGTTCCTGTCACCTCTCTGCATGATGACTGAGTCATCTTCTGGGTCTCCTGGGTCTGGAATAGAATTATAACGTCGTATATATTCTTTCCCTTATCTAATCAGAAAGTGAATGTATTTGAAATTGAGTCATGCAGTACACATGCCCCCCCTCACCTACGGGGCCAGCGTAGGAAGCTCTAAGAGGAAGACACAGCTGCAAACACCGGGTGAGTATATAGGTACTTGTGCTTACTCACAAAACTATTGGGCTGAAGCAATTTAATAGAGATTGCCTCCACCAAAGCACAGACTAGCCTTCCTAAACACAGGCAATCCATCACATAGCTCCTCCTGTTCAATTATTTCTCATTGATCAGGATTTATCCTAAGGGATGTCAAAGAAGGGATATATTGATGTAAATTGCACTAAATGAAGAAATCTTTCTGGGGGAAGTTGAGAGTTTGGGCTGGGAGTTGAAGATTAACTTTAAACATGGAGTTTATGGGCACCTGGGTGGCTCCGTCATTTAAGCATCTGCCTTTGGCTCAGGTCATGATCTCAGGGTCCTGGAATCAAGTCCTGCATCGGGCTCCCTGTTCAGTGGGGAGTCTACTCCTCCCTCTCCCTCTGCCCCTTCCCCTTGCTCCTGCGCTCTTTCTCTCTCTCAAATAAATAAAAGCTTTAAAAAATGGAGTTTAAAACACGGATTTAATAATTTAGAGTTAGGGTAATTCGGGTGGGAAGAAACAAATGGACAAAGGCAGGTAGATAGTCTGCAAGCTGTCACTAGGGTGTGACATCATACACTGCTATCTTCATAACTCACAGAATTTTATTCGATCATTTATCCTTCAAGTATTTATTGTGTACCTATCAGGTGCTAGGCACTGTCTTATAAACAGGGCCTCAGCAGTGAACACAGCAAAATCTCTGCACTCCTGGGTCTTACATTGGGATTAGGAAGACAGATAGATAATACACCAAGAACTAAGTATGCCTACATACCAGATAGTAAGAAGGGTTATGAAGGAAAGTAAAGCTGGGTAAGGGGAAGACCTCTGTGAACAAGTTACATTTGCATAGTAATCTGAGCAAAGTGAATCATGGAGACATGTTAATATCTGAGAGAAGAGCTTTTGAGACAGAGAAAACAAGAAGTGCAAAGGCCCTAAGGTAGAAGCCTAGCTGACACAGGAAGGAGGCCAGGATGGAAATGCCCAACACATAATTCTTGATTGAATAATCATCCAAGTGTACGGGACTCAGACAGGACTAACGTGTTTTGAGTACAAGATTTATAACGTGGAATAAAGGAGGAAAGATTATCCATAGCATACATTGGCTTAAGCTTTTATATTGACCTAATTTTCAACTTAGTATGTCTTTTGGGAAATCATCATGCTTTGGAAAAAAACCCACAAAACACAAAAGCATCTATTTACTGAGCTCCATCCTGGTGTCTGACCCTACACTAAATGCTTTAGAAACATAACCTCATTAAACCCTTATAACAACACTTAGATATAGGTTTTGTTATCCCCGTTTTGTAGGTGAAGGAACTGAGAGTACAAAAGTTTAAATGCCTTTCTTAAGTTTAGAAAACTGGAAAGAGAAAACTGGAACGAGAAAAGAAGTCTCTTAAACCCAAAACTTACCCTTATAGGTCAAGTTTTATCTGAAAAGAATTGAAAGATATACAGCTTTCTATATTATTCCCAAGTTCCATAATATGGGAGATGGAGTGCATTACTTCTTAGATTCATACAGAAAACACTCCTTTGATGAATATGT